>NC_141000.1:79541545-80184514 GCF_052327205.1 Somniosus microcephalus
CCCCATCTCTCTCTTCTCCCCCCATCTCTCTCTTCTCCCCCCATCTCTCTCTTCTCCCCCCATCTCTCTCTTCTCCCCCCATCTCTCTCTTCTCCCCCCATCTCTCTCTTCTCCCCCCATCTCTCTCTTCTCCCCCCAGTCTCTCTCTCTCTCTCTCTCTGTCTCTCCCCCTCCCCCTCTCTCTTTCCCTCTCTCTCCCCCCCAGTCTCTCTCTTTCCCTCTCTCTCTTCCCCCAGTCTCTCTCTTTCCCTCTCTCTCTTCCCCCCAGTCGCTCTCTCCTCCCCAGTCTCTCTCTCCCTCCCCAGTCTCTCTCTCTCTCCCCCCCCAGTCTCTCTCTCTCCCCCCCCCCCCAGTCTCTCTCTCTCCCCCCCCCAGTCTCTTTCTCTCTCTCTCCCCCCCCAGTCTCTTTCTCTCTCTCTCTCTTTCCCCCAGTCTCTTTCTCTCTCTCTCTCTCTTTCCCCCAGTCGCTCTTCCCCCCCTTCCCCCAGTCGCTCTCCCCCCCTTCCCCCAGTCGCTCTCCCCCCCTTCCCCCAGTCGCTCTCCCCCCCTTCCCCCAGTCGCTCTCCCCCCCCCTTCCCCCAGTCGCTCTCCCCCCCCCTTCCCCCAGTCGCTCTCCCCCCCCTTCCCCCAGTCGCTCTCCCCCCCCCTTCCCCCAGTCGCTCTCCCCCCCCCTTCCCCCAGTCGCTCTCCCCCCCCCCTTCCCCCAGTCGCTCTCCCCCCCCCCCCCTTCCCCCAGTCGCTCTCCCCCCCCCTTCCCCCAGTCGCTCTCTTCTCCCCCTCTCTCTTCCAACAACAACATGCACTCAAAAAACTCTCGGCACCGCCGGGCACTCCAGCTAGTAAACTATAAATTACATTAAATAACTATTTTAAACAATAATTTAAATTTTTGAAAAAAATAATTTTATTTTCTAACAGGGCTAAAAATAAACTTACCTTTCTTTATAAGGTAAAAGTATTTACCTTTATAAAAGTACTTAAATAAAGTACTTTATAAAAGTATTTATAAAAATAATAAACCTGTGGAAAAAATGTTTTAATTTTAATTAATTCACCACTTACCTTGTAAAAAGCAGGCCTGCTTTTTACATGTCTAACTTCTGGAGACTTACCCTCCCGGGAAAACCTGTTTTAAAAAAAAAACAAACCCCGAAGTTTGATGCGCACGTGCAGCCTCTCCCGCGCACGCGTTCGACCTCTGAACCCCTTCGTTCAGGGGAACGGAAGTGCCAGTTTCCTGCGCATGCAGGAAACCGGCACTTCCATTGGGCTTACGGGTGAGTACCCCGTGCATACTCACCCGTGGAGACCCGAATTTCTGGGCCATTTAATGTGCCTTCAATCGGCTGTAAGTCTTTAAGGTCTCCTCCAGCAATTCTGGCCCTGAAATGGCTTCCTCTGGAGCGTGGGCTTGTGCCCAATAGCAAGACACCATATACAGCGGCCACCCGGCCACTCCACTCAGATGTGACCCGAAAGATGAAATGTGTATGCATTGGGGAAACGGCCTGATGAGAACACACCTTCTCTGCTCTGCCTGCTGCGAGCTCGGGCACAGGCCACAAAGGAAAATCAGCCCTGTAATGTTCTGAGTGACGCACCTTTTTTTTTAATGGATAAATGTGTAAATGAGCAGCAGGCTTCCGTATAAAGATCGCTGTTCTCAAAAGAATCCTTTTGGTATTTGCACTGAGCTTGCTGACAATTGGCAGTGTTGCCTGGTCAGCTAATTTATACCAGTTGCACACTCCTGTCAAGCATTTAAAGTGAAGTATAATGTAGTTTTGATACAATGTAGAGCTCCCCTTACATTGTCCTGACCAAATACCAGAAGAGTACACTTTTCGATATCCAAGCTGATTAACATTATCACTTTTGTGCATTTGGCAAATTAATAGTGATGTGCTGAATTTGAGAGCATTACTTCAGGCTCCAGTTTCCATGTCAGCGACGGCAAGGATGGGTTCCTCTTGATGAATGAGGTCTGCAGCACTTTGTTCAGAATCAGATTAAGGTTACTAAATTTATCCATCCCAAAATACTGCCGTCACTCCTGCTACCCCGCTGCTGCGCACCACTGCGGGTATCAGCAGAGCTTTTAATTGGTTTTTGGCTCACAAGTCAGGTTTTGAAATGTACTGGTCCTTATCCCCAAACTCTGCCCATCCAGCTTCAGGCTTTGACTAGGTTCACAGGGCTACAGTCGGCTGCGCCAGTGTTTCAACTTAATTACACAGTTCACGCCAACTTTGAACAGATGGTCTGATTAAAAAAATAAAATGTGCAAATGAGCCATCTTCCTCTAATGAGCTTTTGTATTTCATCAATTTATAGCAAGCTCCAGAAGTTTATACAAATGTTATTTTGTTCTCAGTTTTTAAACCCTGTAAACTAGTGAAGACTGTCGGAAGTTGGCTCCTTTTGAAGATTCAATATTATTCGTGCCTCTCAATATGCACATTTTCTAATCTATAATATTTGTAAAATGGATTTTCTATAACATTTTAATGCTGGTTATTAAGTTTATTTAAAAGATTTGAAGCGATATTATTTTGCAGAGTCTCTGAATATAAAAAAAATACATTTTAGAAGAGTTGCTACTTTGTGACCGAACCTCCTGCTCTTCCTTTCCCCCCCATGACAAATGCCTCTTATAAGCTCAGCACATTATTAGTTGAGAATTTGCAAGAATTCCCAAAACTTTCCAAACAAAAGTATATTTCATGAGCACCAGAAATATTACACAGCTTACTTTCCCACCTAGCTTTGTATCATCTGCAAACTTGGATATATTACACTTGGTCCCTTCATCTAAGTCACTAATATAGATTGTAAATAGCTGAGGCTCCAACACTGATCCTGCGGCACCCCATTAGTAACAGCCTGCCTACCTGATAATGACCGGTTTAGCCCTATTCTCTGTTTTCTGTCCTTTTAACCAATCCTCTATCCATCCATCCATTCTAATATATTACATCCAACCCCATGAGCCCTTATCTTGTATAACAACCTTTCAAGTGGCACCTTATCGAATGCCTTTTGAAAATCCAAATATACTACATCCACTGGTTCCACTTTATCTACCCTGTTAGTTACATCCTCAAAAAACTCTAATAAATTTGTCAAACACGATTTCCCTTTCATAAAACCATGTTGACTCGGCCTAGTCATATTATGATTTTCTAAGTGCCCTGTTACCACTTCCTTAATAATGGATTCCAGCATTTTCCCGACGACTGATGTCAAGCTAACTGGCATTAGCATTCAGGTAAGTATTTCTTTTTAAATGTACCTTTTTGGTGATGGTCTCAGCGGTCTCTTTAAGGACCGCTGGTTAGGCCGCACGTAGACTTAGTTATTATGAGGCAGAATACCCGTACAGAGCAGCCCCATTTCGTAAGGGGCCTTGAAACAGTTGCATATGCAAAAAGACTTAATGCCTATTATTGGCATTAGCCCTGGACTCTCAGCCTTTACCAATGGCAAACTGCCACCAGCCCTATTGGACGCTTAGGCACCAGTTTTACGCCTGTAAAATGGGTGCACCCTCAATGAATTTCTCGGTCCATGAGTTTTCTAACACAAGAAAACATGAACACAAAAAAAGTTGTGTGAGGAACAAGCTTGTTCCTCACACAAAACATGTACAATTTCCCTATCTTGGGCACTAACCAGCCCATCATATCTCCTAACACCCTCAAGTAAATTCCAAAACATGCACAAAGAATTTATATAGGCTGGTGGAATTATATTCTATATAACACTCTGGGGTAAATTTTACAATTTAGCGGCACTGGTGCGGTTTTGCACATGATGGAAAATTGTGCAGGTTGTGATCAGGCACTGTGACTACCATGCCCATGCTCCTGAGAAGCCATCGATCACTGTTGGCCAAGCTGAATTGAATGCAATCAAGGAGTCTTGGAAGCGTACGATCTGATGATGCAAGGATCGAAAATGAAGTGATGGCTTGCATACAGAGAGCAAGCATGTCCTTTGGTAGACTGTCCAAGCATGTCTGGAATCAGTGCAATATCAAAGTTGCCATTAATCTGAAGGTTTATGAGGCAGGTGTCCTTATCAATCTCCTGTATGGATGCAAAACACAGACACTCTTTATAGACGGCACACTCAACAGCTAGAAAGGTTTCACCAAAGATACATTTATATAGTGAAACCAAAACTCACATTCCAAATACTTTGCATTATGATGCTGGTAGTAGGGAATTTTACTATTGATGAGAGTGGCCTGTGGGTTTATTATGAAGTTCAAAATATAAAGGTATTTCAACAACCTATAGTTTTTTAAAATTCATTTATGGGATGTGGGTGTCACTGGCAAGGCCAGCATTTATTGCCCATCCCTAATTGCCCTTGAGAAGGTGGTGATGAGCTGCCTTCTTGAACCACTGCAGCCCGTGTGGTGAAGGTACTCCCACAGTGCTGTTAGGTAGGGAGTTCCAGGATTTTGACCCAGCGACAATGAAGGATTGGTGATATACTTCTAAGTCAGGATGGTGTGTGACTTGGAGGGGAACTTGGAGGTGGTGGTATTCCCATGTGCCTGCTGCCCTTGTCCTTCTAGGTGGAAGAGGTCGCGGGTTTGGGAGGTGCTGCCGAAGAAGCCTTGGCGCGTTGCTGCAGTGCGTCTTGTAGATGGTACACACTGCCGCCATGGTACGCCCATGGTGGAGGAAGTGAATTTTTAAGGTGGTAGATGGGGTGCCAATCAAGCGGGCTGCTTTGTCCTGGATGGTGTCGAGCTTCTTGAGTGTTGTTGGAGCTGCACTCATCCAGGCAAGTGGAGAGTATTCCATCACACTCCTGACTTGTGCCTTGTAGATGGTGGAAAGGCTTTGGAGAGTCAGGAGGCGAGACACTCACCGCAGAATACCTTTCCTCTGACCTGCTCTTGTTGCCACAGTATTTATGTGGCTGGTCCAGTTAAGTTTCTGGTCAATGGTGACCCTCAGGATGGCGATGGTAATGCCATTGAATGTCAAGGGGCGGTGGTTAGACTCTCGCTTGTTGGAGATATAAATATGAAATAATGAAAGTCCTGATGTAAATATGAAATAATGGTTTACTTTGATATTGGTATTTATAATAAAAGGTAATCCCTGGCACATTTGGTAATGTACTGCTCAAAGCCCCAAACCGTAGAGATCCAGGGAGGTCCCGGGTTTGACCTGCAGTCTTTGCGGAGTTAGCTGATCTCAGCCAGGGAGGCTGTAAAGGGGACCTCAGTGGGCCTCACTTCTCCCAATCTAGTGAGCAGCCAGGATTCCCACTCTTGGGCTGGAAATTTCACTGTTCGACGCGCTGACAGCGGGGAGCACTGGAGTGCGTGGGGAACCCGGGAGTTTCAGTAGCACGCTTGTCAGTAGCTTTTTAACCCAGCCACTGCATTAGCACCTGACTTCTGGGTTTCCTGACCAATTAGCGTGAGCGGGTGTGATGAAGTTACACATGGGTCTGTTTCAGCTGAACTATTTAAAGGCACTCTGCAAAGATAAAAGTTGAAGGATTGTCCAGGTGGGGGAACGGAGGAAACAACTGTATTAATAGAGTCCCAAAGTGGCAAGGCTGCACCTCGCTTAAATGATGCCGCCCTAGAGCTGATGCTGTGTTCTGTAAGGGCCAATAGGGTGATTCTCTTCCCAAGCCGACTTCCGCACATCACTCCTCATACATACTTATCTTGCAGGTGCACCCATTCCTATCTGTCCAGGCACCTAAAGTGCATCTTCAGCATTCTGATTGCTTGCTCGATGACAGTTCGCGTGGTCACGTGGCTTTAATTTTGTCTCTCCTGGGCCTCATTGTTTGGGCTCCTAACGGGTGTCATTAGCCAAGTCTCCAAGGAGCCAGCCGTTAACTCTGCTTTGAGGTCCGAAGAGCCTCATGACTCGAGTCGTTGTTGGCTTGTTCTCTGTACACAGATGCGGCCGGACCTGCTGTGATTTCCAGCAAATTTTTTTATTTATTAAAAAAAAATTAAATTTATTTATTGTTTTTTGTCTTTTTTGTTTTTTATACAGACCCTATCATCTGCAACATTCCACCCCTTGTGACCCCACCTCATTGTTCTTTGATGTAATGTTTTCCTGACTGACCTGTTTGGACACCATTCACACCATTGATTGCTGTGATTATCTCTCTGCCGAGGTGTGATAAAGGGCAGTTAGAAAGATTACCTGTAATCATCTGGCAGTGTTCTCTGACTATATATGCTGTACCTATATGCATCTCTTCACTTCACCTGACGAAGGAGCAGCGCTCCAAAAGCTTGTGATTTCAAATAAAGCTGTTGGACTATAACCCGGTGTTGTGTGACTTCTCACATTTGTCCACCCCAGTCTAACACCGGCATCTCCACATCATGCCACATGTGTGTAATCATTGACTCCCTGGACCTGTGGGAAGCCAGCCAGAGCCACAAAGCCGAGTGACCGCTCATTCGGACTGGCCTCATCGGTTGCACATAATTGCTGGCCCTAACAAACATGGCATCGGTCACCTGAGTGATGCATTTGTGGGCAGCAGATTGCGAGATTCTGCAGATATCTCCTGCAGATTCCTGGAAGTAGCCAGAGGTGAAGAAATTGAGGGCGGTGGTGACTTTGACAGCCACTGGCAAAGCGTGCCCACCAGTTCCACTTGGCAGGAGGTCATCTTCCAGGAGGCTGCAAATGTCTGCGACCACCTGGCGCGATACTCTGAGCCTCCTGAGGCACTGGTGTTCCAACATGGCCAGGAAGCTGATCCTGTGCCTATATACCCTGTGTTGGGAGTATCACCCCTGTGCTCCTCCCCTCTCTCCTGTGGAGCGGCAGGTCAGTGAAGAGAAGGCCGCTGGTGCTTCTCCTGCTGCCAGTGCTGTTGCTGCTGCTGCTCATCTTGGTCCTTATCTGAGGTCCAAGGTAAAGCCACGCTGAACTGATGCTTGACAGATGGGAAGCGTAGATCAGCCTCACAAAAATCCAAGGTAACAGAAATGACCTCAAGTTGTGGAAATCCGCTGCGAAGCAGTGACCGCTCACTCTCGGAACAAGTCCTGTGAGCAAAAGCCTTTCACTTCAGCAAGGAAGCAGGTGTGAGGTCTGAGTAATTATAGGATTGTTTGCCTGTCATTTGGTCAGCCCCCTCAATTTGCACTGTCATCTCGCCTTGTTTTCACTGGCGAGTTCCAGGAAGCCCGGAAAATCTGTGCACTCGGAGTTACACACACAGTATCCCCACAGTGCAGATAGAGGCCATTTTGGCCCATCGAGCCTGCACCGACACATATCCCACCCTATCCCTGTAACCCCACGTATTTAATCCCCTAACATTAAGGGTCAATTTAACATAGCCAAATCAACCTAACCTGCACATCTTTGGACTGTGGGAGGAAACCGGAGCACCCGGAGGAAACCCACGCAGACACAGGGAGAATGTTTAAAGCCCAAATCTGCAGTTAAAACAACTGCTAATTGCCTCTTAATATCTTTCAATTGCCAACCGGCCTTTCCCAAGGGGGTTTCTCGCACGCAGCCAAAAGCGCTGCAGTTAAAAGCGGAAGTCGGCGGATTCGAGTCGGCTTCCCGACCCGCTGCCGGTGTCTTCCCTTTTAACCATCCGCCCGCTCCCAAACACTATTTTAGGTAAAAATTCCCCCCTTGATCACAATCCACTGCTGTGGGAATGTGCAGGACAGGATCAGACTGCTGTGACGTCAATAATCCTTGTCTACTATCTGAAGAATGTTCACATGGGTGAGAGACTGCAGTGCTGTGAGTATCCTTGGAACTAGACCCCCTCCCCCGGCATGAGACAAGGGGAGACATTTGCAAGAATAAATAGAATCAAGTTCAAGGAAAATGATTGCTATCACCACTGTCAAGAGAGCTCAGTTGGGGTGAGAACAGTTTTGCTTAATAATTTAACTTTTGGGGGCACGGACCAGGAATATTTAATTCTTGCTGGCTGATTTACAGTATTTGTTTATTTCAACAGTAAGTTCAAATAATGAACTTGATGTGTTTCTCAAACCAATCCTGTGATAAATTTTCAGTTCTGTCTTGCTTTGGAAAATGCAGGATGAATAATGACTTCAGTGTTTATTTAAGCAATAACAAGTCACCAAGGATTGAATGCATATAGCAATAAATGTTCAGGTACAGTGAAATGATTCTCCATGCATTCTTTGGTATTGTGCTTTGTGCAGTTGTATTCATATTTGTAGTTTAGAAAAAGAGGGAATAAAATGACTGCCATATCAGCAAGCTGTGTGGGCATGGGAATATACATGGTTTTCTTTTTCGAGTAAGGTTTCTACATATAGTTCTTGTAGAATAAAATGTGAATTTGGTAGCAGTTAACTCTTTCCTTTGAAGTTCATGTTGAGGAAATAACTAAAACCTCTGACAGAAATTTAGCCTAGAAACTTGAGTCTATATTCTGGGGCTCAGCCTGACTTTCTGATTCACATCACCTCGGTCCCCAGACCCTAAATCACCTCGGTCTCCAGACTCTAAATCACCTCAGTCCCCAGACCCTAAATCACCTCAGTCCCCAGACCCTAAATCACCTCGGTCCCCAGACCATAAATCACCTCAGTCCCCAGACCCTAAATCACCTCGGTCCCCAGACCCTAAATCACCTTGGTCCTCCGACCCTAAATCACCTCGGTCCCCAGACCCTAAATCACCTCGGTCCCCAGACCCTAAATCACCTCGGACCTCAGACCCTAAATCACCTCGGTCCCCAGACCCTAAATCACCTCGGTCCCCAGACCCTAAATCACCTCGGACCCCAGATCCTGCTCAGGCTCACCCTAACTCTCTGATTCACATCATCTCAAGCCCAGACCCTGCTCAGGCTTAGCCCAACATAGTGATTCACATTATCTCAGCCCCAGCACAATTCAGTTTTTAAATTCAGGATGCCACACTTTCTTTAATATTTTTTCCTTTTACCCTTTCTTCGCTGATGATGGTGTGTGGTGTGGAGATAGCAAAGAATCAGTGAGCCATCACACATTGTGAATAGCTGGAATTTTAATGTTATTTAAAGCAAGGATTAAAATTTAGGTTCCCAGAATGAGAGTTGAAGCCATTAGTTCTCCATTTACTCCTCTCACCTCTCTAGGTTTGTGATATGAGTTTTATTTGTATTACTTAGCATGAATAAAATTATGTTCTGATATTTGGGCACTCTAACTCCATGTAGAGAGCTCTTTCTATTTACACACTTAACCAATGCAAGACAAATCTCAGAATCATTTTTGTCTCATGCACACATGTAGTTCCTGAAATCACACTTAATTGCTGTCTGTGTAGCCTGTCATTTAGAAAATTCCAATCACAATGTTGATTGAGACAGGAGAGTAAGTGGGCATTGTCAGACATTTGTTATCATGCTAAAGCTCCTGTGATTGCTCAGTGAGTTTGGTCAATGAATAGCAGAGCCACACAGGCCCATTTGATCCTCATCTGAACTAATTTATGATGCATTTACACCACAAGTTTTCACACTGACTCTAAACCTGTGCAGTGTAAATTGGATATTTGGCCTGACAAGGCCCAAATTGACTCTGGGTGCAAAATTGAATGAGACACTCTCGTCTCACTCTGCTTGATCCTGACTTTCGATTTAAGCTGTATTTCTAATTGTAGTGTCAGTGCGAAGCGAAACCAGTTATAACTAGAAATCAGGCTGTTGTAGTGTGAATGCACCCGTGGCAGATTTCAACCAGGGATGATATCCTCTTCTTAGGCAGTCCCTCGGAACCGAGGATGACTTGCTTCCACATTAAAAATGAGTTCGCAGGTGACTGATGAGTCCAATGCGGGACCTACAGTCTCTGTCACAGGTGGCGCAGACGGTGGTTGAAGGGGCGGGTGGGTGGGGTGCTTGGGTTGACGTGCGCTCCTTGCGCTGCCTGTGCTTGGCTTCCGCTTGCTCCCGTCGAAGAGACTCGAGGTGTTCGGCGCCTTCCCGGATGCTTCTCCTCCACTTTGTGCGGTCTTGGGCCAGGGATTCCCAGGTGTCGGTGGGGATGTTACACTTTTTCAAGGAGGCTTTGAGGGTGTCCTTGAAGCGTTTCCTCTGCCCACCTGGGGCTCTCTTGCCGTGCCGGAGCTTCAAGTAGAGCGCTTGTTTTGGGAGTCTCGTACCAGGCATGCGGACAATGTGACCCATCCATCGGAGCTGATCGAGCATGGTCAAAGCTTCGATGCTGGGGACGTTGGCCTGAGCAAGAACACTGACATTGGTGCACCTATCCTGCCAATGGATTTGCAGGATCCTGCGGAGGCAGCATTGGTGGTACCTCTCCAGTGCTTTGAGGTGCCTATTGTACATGATCCATGTCTCTGAAGCATACAGCAGGGCGGGTATCACTGCTGCTCTATAGACCATGAGCTTAGTGCTGGGTTTGAGGTCCTGGTCTTCAAACACTCTCTTCCTCAGGCGACCGAAGGCTGCACTGGCACACTGAAGGCAGTGTTGGACTTCGTCGTCGATGTCTGCCCTTGTTGACAGTAGGCTCCCGAGGTATGGAAAGTGGTCCACGTTGTCCAAGGCCTTGTTGTTGATTTTGATAATCGGGCAGCAGTACTGTGCGGCGGGGGCAGGTTGGTAGAGGACCTTTGTCTTACGGGTGTTTAGTGTAAGGCCTATGCTCTCGTACGCTTCGGTGAAGGTGTTGACGATGGTTTGGAGTTCGAGGTCCGAGTGAGCGCAGAGGCAAGCGTCGTCTGATGTAGGGCTATCACAACCGATGAAAGGTCATCGACCTGAAATGTGAACTCTGTTTCTCTGTCCACAAATACTGCCTGAACTGCTGAGTATTTCCAGCATTTTCTGGCCTTAAGACCCTTGGTTTATCCAGTGGCCCTTGCTAGAAGTATTTGTGCGTGCACGTGCTCATGTGTGCGTGCGTGTGAGAGACACGGACAGAGAGAGACAGGTTAGGATAGGATTGAACTTGGTTGCAGTGCTGCCCACAGTCCGTGTTCACAGTGACAACCAAAAACTCCCATTCCTACTGGGGGAGGAGAGAAGCTGTGTAACACTGGCGGCACACTATGTTACAGCTTGCCATGAACAGAGGGACAACCAGTAAACTAAGACAAGAATATATATAAACAAGGCGAAAATATATTTATAAACTCAGGGATATACCTGTTTATACACTGTATGAATGGAACCGCGTTTATATGTTCAACCATAAATGTATTTTGATGCTTTGGCAACATAAGATGTACCTTATCATGCCAATAAAGCGATTTGTATTGTATTGTATTGAGTGTTATTCATGTGTGAACAATCACTTACTCGAGGCAATGGATGCCAGCAGCCATGGAATGGCTCTCCAGCAAGGTGTTCGCACCTTCAGGAAAAGAGAGAGGAGAAAATTGGCTCAGCACCTTTTAAGTCAACTACTTGAAGACAGAATCTGATATTAGAGTGAATTAATATTTACATCAGGGAGAAACTGTGTGTCACTCACAAAGTTTGAATGGGCAGAATTTTATTATATCTAATTTTTTTAAAAAGCCTGCATCAAAATTTGTATCGATAGGGGTTGAGTTTCTGTGGGGATTTTCCCAATCATTTTGGCGAAAGATCCCCGGAGAAACAACGTAAACTCCCACAGAAATTCAGCCACAGTGTTCTTACTGTCATCTTCACCAAGTTGATCATCATGCACCATTCCTCCTTTTAACAAAATAACAGCTACCTCAATCCAATTGCCAGTGAGCCAGATCCATGGCACAAAGTTGCACAAAATAAAGCATCAATTATCAACAAATTGAAAGTCTACCTTTTTATAGTAGCACTTCATATACTTCAATTGATTTATAAACTGTTGTGATAAAATAGTCTTAACTCCTCAAATAAACCAGTCTTCAAAAAATTATGCTAGCTGACTTCTAGTTAAGTTCAGTCCTGTGTACTGGTTAAAAATCGTAATCCTATCTCTCCAATGGCTTAGTGGTAAGTGCAGCGTCAAGTTGTACAAAGCAGAAAGTCCCAGGTTCCTGGTCTGTGCAGTTAGGTGACCTCAGCTAGGACTCCATGCAGAGCACTACAGCTAGCCTTATGTCCCTGGGTTATGGAGGAAAACTTCAACCAGCATTCCTATTTCTAATTGTTGTGCAGTGACTGCTGGGAAGTGCAAGACTGTGGACCTGGGGTAAGGACAGAATCCGGCTCTGCTGCAACGGCTCCTCATAGTTAAATGGTGCACCAACACTTGCTGTCTAGATTGAGATATGAAGAATGCCCTGTTGGGTGAGGTCTCAGATGGTGGTTGGTGTTGATGGAATCCTACCCCAACAAGAATCACTGTTATCAGGAGAGGAGAAGAGAAAATTGGGAGGGAAAGAGGGAGGGAAGCAGAATTCTGAATTAAGTGTTTGGATTGTATGTTTTTGAGAAATACCCTGTCTTCTAACTATATACATATATATAAATTCATTTTTGCAGGCATGTGTGCTGCTCAGAGACATGTCCAGATACAGGAAGGCCCCCTGGTCAGAGCAGAAGGATACCACATAACCATTTGGTGTAACGTGTCCGGGTACTCTGGTTCCACACAGCAGAACTTTGAGTGGTCAATCTATCTGCCTTCTGCACCTGAAAGACAAATCCAGATAGTCAGCACAAATGATCCCGACTACCCCTACGCTGTATATGGAAGCAGAGTACGGAATAAGGAGGTCTACGTTGAGAGAATTGATGGGGACTCGGCGCTGTTGCACATTACTAATCTACAACTGGGCGATACAGGGGAATACGAATGTCACACTCCTAACACAGAATCAACCTACTGGGGATCCTACAATGCCAAGGGGAATCTGACAGGTAAGTGATTCTTGGCTTTACAGTGATTGCCTTTGTTAATGTGGTGTGCAGCATGTAATGACAGAGTAACATCAAATGTGCAACATTCCCTTTGAAGGAGCATCGGGGTTTTTAATAACATTGCCAGGCTATAATTATTTCACAGAAGTTTCAAGTATATGTAGATGTAAGTTTTTATGTTGAGGGTAGTTTAAGATTGTACTTAGTAGGCTGACAGACTTAAACTTAATTGACTGAATTTTTCCATTAGTAGTAGCATTGTAGCATCTCATTAATGGACCTTTAACTGACGATTAAAGGAGGTTTCTGTTTATTTGCAGTGTCTGTACTCAAGCTTCAGCAAAATAGAAATTATGGGCAGGTCTCTCTTTAAAACTGATCCCAGGTGTGATACATTATTCAAAACAATTGGTTGCAGTAGTATTTTGCGTGTCAGGGCTCCGAATAATGTGTTTCATCTGGGACTATTTTTACAGAAAGTGTCTCTAATGAGAAAAACATGTAAAGGTGCAAGAAAGATGCTTTGCAGTGAAGAAAATGTAATGTTAGAAAAATGCATTTCAGTATCACACAGCTGCACACTTGGAGAAATCTCCATTTGTGTACTGTTGACCATGAGTTTAATTTGGTACGAATAATGTGTTTTGATTCTGGGTTGAATGGATTTCCACTCCCATTCTACACCATTGGTTTCCTTCCAGTGTGAAAGTTTGATGCTTCACATATTTGGCTAATTCTCTTCAGGTTATCCTTCAGAGCTTTTAAATTTCAGTCCAGGAGGGAGAGCTGGTCTTGGAACAGGCTTCCCTAAACTACCAAGGATCGTGATATTTAAGCTGCTACAAGTGCCTTTGCAGTTCCAGCTAGTATAGTGGAACCAAGAGAAGAATCAACCGTCACGTGACCCTGTGGCTTGCTACCTCATCAAAGCCTCATGATAAAGCAGCAGTTTCAGGAAGACTCCACATGCTTTGCAGCATTAGTGCAAACAGACTTATTCCCAGCTTTTCCACCCCCTCCCCTCCATATACACACTGAAACAAGATTAATAATTCTATGTGGTATACATAACACATACACAGCAAAGCTCCGCCCATTTGTATCTGAATTTCATATTTGGGGTTGTACAACTGACGTCGTACCCTGATTTTTTCAGCAACCTTAACGCTTGTTTCTGGTGCGCACTCTGGATAGCCAAATGTCGCCTGAGCCAATAAGGTGTCCGACACAATTCGAAATATGATGGATAGGTAAAGACCAACTGGTCCATCCAACCTGTCCACACAGTTGTGATGCCTTGTGCATCACAACTTATACACTTCCCACTCCACATGAAAGCCATGTAATCTCCTGTGGGGTGGTGTGCAGATTTAAAAACCCAGGCCAATTACAGGAAAAAATGTGGAAAATTCCTCTCTGACCTCCCCTTAGGGGATCAAAACTAGTCCAGGAGGCCGCTCTGGCCCTGATTAATGTTGTACCGTACCTACCTCTTGTACGAGGTCATCTCCGCCCCAGCTGGAAACATGTACACAAGCTCTTGCTTGAAGGAAGTTAGTGAATCAGCATTCACTGCACGAGCTGGCAGCCTGTTCCAGAGGTCATTATTCTCTGAGAAAAGAACCACCTTCTGACATCTAATGTATTTTTAGCCTTGTATAGCTTGAAATTGTGACCCTTGGTTCTCCCTAACCTATTTAGTTGAAACAAACTGACAATACAAACTCAATCTAGTCCATTCATCATTTTATAAACCTCAATCAGATCACCCGTAAGTCTATACCTCTCTATCTAAACTATAGAAACCCAGCTATTTGAGCCTATTTTGGTAACTAAGATGCTTTAAACTGGGAATTAATCTTGCGACTCTCCTCCGCATTCTTTCCACAGTGTCAGCTGTGGCTCAGTGGGTAGCACACTTGCCTCTGAGTCAGAAGGTTGTGGGTTCAAGTCTCACTGCAGAGAGTTGAGCACATAAATCTAGGCTGACACTCCAGTGCAGTGCTGAGGGAGTGCTGCACTGTCAGAGGTGCCATCTTTCAGATGAGACGTTAAACCGAGGCCCCGTCTGCTCTCTCAGGTGAATGTAAACGATCCCATGGCACTATTTTGAAGAAGAGCAGGGGAGTTATCCCCGCTGTCCTGGCCAATATTTATCCTTCAATCAACATAACAAAAAAACTGATTACCTGGTCATTATCACATTGCTGTTAGTGGGAGCTTGCTGTGCCCAAATTGGCTGCCACATTACAACAGTGAGTCCACTTCAAAAGTACTTCATTGGCTGTAAAGTGCTTTGAAACGTCCGGTGGTCATGAAAAGCGCTGTATAAATGCAAGTCTTTCTTTATTTCTTTCAAAGCCTCAGTATCACCCACCATGTGAGGAGACCAAAACTGGGCATAGTATTCTAACTGAGGCCTAACCACAGTCTTGTACAAGGACAAAATAGTATGTTTTGTAGTGTACTGTCCTGTAAATACACCCTAGCACCCTGTTCACCCTAGCTATTGCTTGACGGCATGAACCTTTCAAGATTTATGCACTAGAATGACCAAATCTCTTTCGTTCTCCACCAGCTTCAGTACTTTTCCCTGAAGGGTGTATGTATATTCAGCATTCGCCCTGCCCACATGCGTAACACTACACTTTTATAAGTTAAACATCATTTACTAGTCAAGGGCCCAATCCCCTGGCACATCTAGATCCGCTTGGAGCATCATCTACAGTCCTGACACTTGCACAAATCTTAGTATCATCTGCAAACTTGCAGATCGTTCCCCCAACACCTACCTCTAGATCATTAATTCAAATAGTAAATAGCAATGGCCCTAACACGGCCCTGCAGTGACCGATGTCCAAGCAGATCCAAATCCATCTACAACCTCTTTCTGCCTACGGGCTTTCAGCCAGTTCTCAATCCAGCGCAGTAGTTTGCCACTAATACCCGAGGCTTCAGTCTTGTAGAGAAGCCTCTTATGGGGCACCTTTATCAAAAGCTTTCTGAAAGTATAATTTGGGTGCAGCGGATCATGCCGCAAAATTCAGAGGTCTAATGCTGATTTTATGCCGGAAGAACGGGAGGTCATAAATTGAATTTTTACTCCTGTGTTTCCATTTTATTTTCTAGTTTCTTATCCACTCTTATATTCTCTCCTGAATTCCCATGGATTTTAGTTTAATTAGTAATCTTTCATATGGGACTTTGTCAAAGGCTTTGTGGAAGTTGAAGTAAACTATAACATAGGAACTTCCACTGTCTTGTTTTGTTTATAACATCTTATAAAATAAATCAACAGTTGTCAAGCAAGATGTTCCCCTCATAAATCCATGCTCATCAATGTTCCGGCTAATTTTTGCTGGGGCCGCATGACCCCTTTAAGGGGCTGCGCGGGCAATTCAAAATACTGTGCATGCGCGGTTTTTACATTGAAAAGCCGGCAGCACGGGATTCCTGGAACGCTGCGCGGCCACACAGCTTAAAGGGAACGTTGGTCCTCATCCCACCTGTTCCTTAGTATAGTTCCTATTATTTGACCCAATATTGACATAAGGAATGTATAGCACGCCTTTTAAGTACGACTGCTTGTTTGTGGGGAGATAGCTTACTAACATGTACAAACACTATTAGAAGTTATTCCCCTAGAGTTAATTCTGCTAAAGGTGGGCTTACTTCCTTTGTGCTGCAACAGAAATGAATTCTTCTGCATGCAAAAGCACCAGGTGTCACATTGATGCTGCATTTTGATTGTTGTGCTGGTGCCAGAGACAGCCCTGACTCTGCCAGCAGTGCTGTGATATAAATGAGGCAACTCTAATGCTTCCAGCAAGGGAGATTTTTTTTGCCCTGCACTGCTGACGGTAAGCACTCCCAGCCATGGGCTGCTGGTTTCTTCTGGCTGCACTCAGCCTCTAGTGGAGGCCATTAATGTGCCTTTTTTATTGCGTTGCTAGCCTGGGGAAGGTGCATGACCAGAAAGTTAAAGTCATGGGCCCGGAGTTTCTGCTAGGTTGCGCTTTTTCACAGAGCAATTTGCTCGCAGTCGGCCAAACCAGTGCAAAAGATCAAATCAAATCAAAAGATTGTGGAATTTTAAGCGCAAATTATATCCAGCAGCTAATCAAGTCTAGTTTAAAAAACATAGTTCTAGAAGCTGTCCCCACCCACAGAACTGGTCACACGCCCCCCCCCCCCCCCCCCCCCCCCCCGGGTGAATTAATCACCATTGGGAGTTTCTGCTAATTGTGCTCATTTGCAGGCCTTTGAGGAGGCTCTTAAAATTAAGCTGGTTCTTTTGGGCACAAGAACATTGACTACTGCACACCAATATAACCAGTACTTGATTTTGTATATGTTGTTTAATTCATTTTCAGTCATTTAAAATCAGGTTACTCACAGGTGGTGGGCTCGACACTCTGATTAAAACTGCTTATTTTTTGTGGTACATCCATTTTCAGCTGTATTGATCAAACTGCATTCTTAAATACATCAAGGAATGCTTTTTAAAGCAAATTTAAAAAAAAAAAAATTTACATCCTAAAACGCTGCCCGATTGCGCTTGTTCATGGCAGATTTTACGTTCGGCGATATGCAAATGAATTTGAGGGGAAACTTGAGAAAAAAGAAACACTTCTCAAAACTGGCACAATTTTGGCTGCAATTTGCTTGTGCAGAGTTTTCCCATTACCACTGGTATCTGAAATGTGCTCTACTGTGTAATTGTGATGTGCTCCAAAACATTAGCAGGGTCGACATATTGCAGAACCACTTGATGGTATAAATGGGGAGGAAGGACTAACAGCGCTGACTCAGTTACCTTTTATAAACGAGGTTCATAAAGTGAATGACTGACCATTTCCTGTAAATTGCACTCAGTCGGAGACAGCTGTCTAGTGCTATTGTCTGTACAATTGCATGCACTGTAGTAATGAGCTTTCTTTGATGAATAGATTGGTGTCTTGGCTGTCAATAGAAGCTGACATACTGTATGTAAAAGATCACATTTCCCCACACAATCTTGCAAAATAAAAATTAAAACAAAAAATTAAAAACCAATTTAACACTTGGGTCTGTCAGCAGAACCTGCCAAACACTGCTCAAGGCAGGTTACATTCCACACAAATATAACAAGTATCGAATATTAGCTGTAGAGCATGTTTTTAACCAGTATCAATGCCAGAGTGTGCAGCCCTATTATCTGTGATGTGTGTTCTCCAACCCATACTACTATTGGCTTTACTTCTTTCTCAATTTCCTGCTCTCCTGTGTTATATGTGGTGATTCTTGCCACAGTTTCAAAGGAAGCATCAACCTCCGCTACCTTACTCAAATGGCAATTCTGCAAGACAGGGAGTGTCAGTAGACTATTCAACTGCAGGTAGCATCACAACTAAGCCCAGTCTTGTCCTTGGCCAATGCCACACACATGCACTTTCCAGCAGTAGTCCGTGGCTGGAAATTGGGAGGAAAAACCCTTTTTATTTAATTTCCCCATCTCAGCCTAGGGTTAACGAGGTTGCGCCTCCATATCTGAACGGGTTATGATCAGCTAACAATCCACGGCAGAGTTAAAACCCGAGACCAAAGATTCCCTGATGGCTTAGTGGATTTTCACTGAGAGCAGCTGAGTCATAGAGACCAGGAGAGTTCTCGGTTTGAGCTGAGTTAGCTGATCTCGGATGGGGCAGCAGCCAGGGTGCTATGATTAGCCTCTGTGACCCTGAGCTATGGAGTGGAAGCCCGGACACCGGATCACTATCGAGTGACCCCTGCTGGAAGAACACATGGGTCAATATCAGGTGAGGACAAGATCAGGCTCAGCTGTGATGCCCTTAAAGTTAAACAGCCTGTTGGCATTCAATGTCACGTGTCACACATGCAGTATTGGAAAGCAACCAGCAGCTTTATAACTTCCCAAGAGTCAAACAACTTCATGAGGGGGGAAAACTTAACTGAGAAGAAGGACCTGAAGCGTTCTTTGTTTTATGGCTCAGTGTAGTGCATTTATCCACAGAGGCATCAAAGGAATGTCTCCGACAGTAATAACACTGTCTCCTAGAATATTCAAAGCATTTGCACATCAATCAGTGTAAACAGCCCTGTCAGACAGGCCACATTTCTCTTGATTCCAGTCACTTTTTTTCTATTTTTCAACTCTTAGTTTACCCTTTTGGAAGGTCATTGCTCCACCAGCACGACAAAATGCGGTGAAAGCATGTTTAAATCAGCATTTCAGTATTTATCTGGTGGAAAACAATTCTCCAAATAAATCTCTGTTTTGCGCCACAAATTTCTGAATTTTGCAGTTTGAGCCAATAGAGTGGAAGTTAAATCTTGCACTTGGTAGTGAAAGTCGAGGAGCTATGGAAGTACAGCAGTGAAATCCTATCCTTATGACTGGAATTCAATCCCAGGCTCAGTTTTAATTCAAACCCATCTGTTCTTAAAGGCAGAAGAAGTCTAGATTTTCTAGTCGGCGTTATTTTAATGCCAGCAGTGATCCATTTAAAATAAATGTTTTGATGAAGGAAACACACCCAAAACATTAACCTGTCTCTTTATAGGCGCTGACAATATTTCCAGCATTTCCTGTTTTTATTTCAAATTTGCAGGTTTTTTTCTTTTTACTGTATTTCAAATAATTAAATCTGGGATAGTCTCAGCCTCGGTGCCTTTTCAAAAATAAAACCTTGATCATCCCTCTGTTTTTCTTGCTGTTGATTTAAAAAAAAAGACTGAGCCTGATTATGTGAGGGAGCAGAATTTATATGCACAGTTGAACAGATCGGATTCCTAAAGCAGGGGATCTCAACCGGGGGTCGGGACTCTGCGAGAAAGTTTTAAGGGGTCTGCCAAAAATGACCAGATTCTGCCCAACAATCCCGCCCCTCATACACTCTGATTGATTGGTTGGAGGACCCGCTCCAGCCCCTCTTCCTATTGGTCAGGAGCTCACGTCAATTACCCGGGCAGTGTGAGCTGGGCATGCGTGGGCGGTACTGGCTGGTGGAGACGCAGCAGATAAGAGGTCTGGAGGGAGCGGGTTAATAAACCCTGGGGGGGACCAATTCCTGGGTTTGCCCCGACCAGAACGCACAGTGTAAGCGCCAAACTCTGGGAGCAACAGCAAGTGCTGGGAACTCTTGGGGAGCGTCTGTAAATGATGGAGAAATGGTGATGGGTCAGGAAGTGTCTGTAAATGAAGGAGAAACAGTAGTCAGGGAGTGTCTGTAAATGAAGGGCAATGGTGACTGGTCAGGGCCAGCTCCCCATACCTTTCAGAGTGCCTCTCCTAGCCTTGGCATCCCCAAATCTAAACCAATCATCCTAACTATAATCCCGACCCCTAACCCTGACCCATAACCATAAAATCCTAATCCGAAACACTAACGTAATCCCTAACCTCAACCCCTAACTGTAACACTCTAACCATAGTCCAGACAACAATCTCTAATCTTATATGTTAAATCCCTTCATGGTCTCGCCCCTCCCTATCTCTAATCTCCTCCAGCCCTACAACCCTCCGAGATATCTGTGCTCCTCCAATTCTGGCCTCTTGAGCATCCCTGATTTTAATCACGCCACCATTGGCGGCTGTGCCTTCAGCTGCCGAGGCCCTAAAGTCTGGATTTCCCTCCCTGATGTAAGCAAAAGCGGACCAAGTGATATACAAGGTCGACGCTTAGTTGAGTACAGATGACAGACTTTGAGTGATGGTTCAAAACGATCCTTTAATTTTCACAGGCCTGGGGAGAACCTTCTGAGACCCTTCTCAGATTCGACTCCAATGATCACAGAAATCACAGAAACCCCACAGTGCAGATAGAGGCCATTTCGGCCCATCGAGCCTGCACCGACACATATCCCACCCGATCCCCGTAACCCCTACACCAACACATATCCCACCCTATCCCCGTAACCCCACGTATTTAATCCCCCTAACACTAAGGGTCAATTTATCATAGCCAATCAACCTAACCCGCACATCTTTGGACTGTGGGAGAAAACCGGAGCACCCGGAGAAAACCCACGCAAACACGGGGAGAATGTGCAAACTCCACACAGACAGTCACCCGAGGCCGGATTCGAACCCGGGTTCCTGGCGCTGTGAGGCAACAGTGCTAACCACTTACCCTCGCGACGTTCATAATTATACACAAAAATCATACCCTGCCCTGGGGCGGGTGCAAAGCTATCAACGTCTGAATGGCAAATATAAAGCATGACATTAATCACATTTCTGTTATCAGTTGGTTCCGGGATCTTCTGTGACTGCGGCCTTGGCTTCTGCAACAACCGCCCTTTGTCTCTGGCCAGATGATTTGTTCAGTAACATGTTTTCTTGAGATAACAGTTCCTGTTTTCGTAACAAGCTCAAGTTAACAAGCTCAAGTTACTTTGCCTTAACAAGCTCAAGTTACTTCTGGAAAGCAAGCAGATTGTGATTAGTGACTGAGAGACTTTCCCAACGGTTTTTAGCTGTCAGCCATTTTACGATTCACACATTACATATTTTACTTACTGAATACATATTTTTCCTCTACCTAGGTCCTATGTCTAACACTTAATGATATTAATTATAAATTTTAATTACTTCACTCCCTAAATCTCTCTGCCTCGCCACCTCTTTCTTCCTTTAAGATGCTCCTTAAAACCTACCTCTTTGTGCAGTTTTGGTTGCCTTATCTGAGGAAGGATGTTCTTGCCATGGAAGGAGTGCAGCAAAGATTCACCAGGCTGATACCTGGGATGGCAGGAATGACGTATGAGGAGAGATTGTGTCGATTGGGCTTATACTCACTGGAGTTTAGAAGATTGATAGGGGATCTCATCGAAACCTATAAAATTCTGTCAGGCCTGGACAGACTAGATGCAGGAAGGATGTTTCCGATGGCCGGGGAGTCCAGAACCAGGGGTCATAGTCTAAGGATAAGGGGTAAGCCATTTAGGACTGAGATGAGGAATTTCTTCACCCAGAAAGTGGTGAACCTGTGGAATTCTCTGCTACAGAGGGCGGTGGAGGCCAGTTCATTAAATATATTCAAGAAGGAGTTGGATATATTTCTTAAGGCTAAAGGGATCAAGGGATATGGGGAGAAGGCAGGGACAGGGTACTGAATTTGGATGATCAGCCATGATCTAATTGAATGGCGGAGCAGGCTCGAGGGGCTGAATGGCCTACTCCTGCTCCTATCTTCTATGTTTCTATGTTGACCAAGCCTGCCCTAATAGCTACAAATGTGGCCAGTATCACATTTTGATTGATAACGTTCCTGTGAAGTGCCTTGGGGCGTTATACTACGTTAAAGGCGCTGCAAAAATGCAAGTTGTTGTTGCTTTGTGTTACGGGAGGTCTATGGAATTTAGATAACACGGGAGGGGGGCCTCAGAAGTAAAAAGGTTGAGAACCCCTGTCCTTAAAGCACTGTAGATATAGGAACAGGAGTAGACCATTCAGCCCCTCAAGCCTGTTCTGCTATTCCATTAGATCTTGGCTGTTCTGTACCTCAACTCCATTTACCTGCCTTTGATCCACCAGGATGATTTTTTCCAATTGATGATGCTGGTCATCTTCCAAAATTCTATAGACTTGAACAGTTCCCATGGATTGGAGGGTAGCTAATGTTACCCCACTATTTAAAAAAGGTGGTAGAGAGAAAACGGGGAATTATAGACCGGTAAGCCTGACATCGGTAGTGGGGAAAATGCTAGAGTCCATTCTAAAAGATATAATAGCAGAGCACTTGGAAAACAGTGACAGGACAAAAGGTAAATCATGCTTGACTACTGGAATTTTTGAGGATGTAACTGGTAGAATAGATAAGGGAGAACCAGTGGATGTGGTGTATTTGGACTTTCAGAAGGCTTTCGATAAGGTCCCGCGGAAGAGATTAGCGTGCAAAGTTAAAGCACATGGGCTTGATGGTAAGGTACTGACTTGGATAGAGAACTGGTTGGCAGACAGAAAGCAAAGAGTTGGAATAAACGGGTCTTTTTCCGAGTGGCAGGCAGTGACTAGTGGGGTACCGCAGGGATCGGTCCTAAGACCCCAGTTATTCACAATATATATTAATGATCTAGACGAGGGAACTAGATATAATATCTCCAAGTTTGCAGACGAAACAAAGCTGGGTGGGCGAGTGTGCTGTGAGGAGGATGCAGAGAAACTCCAGTATGATTTGGACAGGTTGGGTGATTGGGCAGATGCATGGCAAATGCAGTATAATGTGGATAAATGTGAGATTATCCATTTTGGTGGCAAAAACAGGAAGGCAGAATATTATCTGAACAGCAATAGATTGGGAAAAGGGGAAGTGCAACGAGACCTGGGTGTCCTTGTGCACAAGTCACTGAAGGTAAGCATGCAGGTGCAGCAGGCGGTTAAGAAGGCAAATGGTATGTTGACCTTCATAGCGAAAGGATTCGAGTACAGGAGCAAAGATGTCTTGCTGCAGTTGTACAGGGCCTTGGTGAGACCACACCTTGAGTATTGTGTGCAGTTTTGGTTACCTTATCTGAGGAAGGATGTTCTTGCCATGGAGAGAGTGCAGCGAAGATTCACCAGACTGATACCTGGGATGGCAGGAATGACGTATGAAGAGAGCTTGTGTCGATTAGGCTTATATTCGCTAGAGTTTAGAAGAATGAGAGGGGATCTCATTGAAACTTATAAAATTCTAACAGGACTAGACAGACTAGATGCAGGAAGGATGTTCCCGATGGCGCGGGATTCCAGAACCAGGGGTCACAGTCTAAGGATAAGGGGTAAGCCATTTAGGACTGAGATGAGGAGGAATTTCTTCACCCAGAGAGTGGTGAACCTGTGGAATTCTCTACCACAGAAGGCAGTTGAGGCCAATTCATTAAATATATTCAAGAAGGAGTTAGATACATTTCTTAAGGCTAAAGGGATCAAGGAATATGGGGAGAAAGCAGGGACAGGGTACTGAATTTGGATGATCAGCCATGATTGCATTAAATGTCGGAGCAGGCTCGAGGGGCCGAATGGCCTACTCCTGCTCCTATCTTCTATGTTTCTATGTAAGAGGTTACTATGTGTGGAAAAGAATAGTTACAGCAACTGCCACAGCTGATTTCCTTGGTGAATATTAAAAAATGTATTTCTGATTTTGTCTCTTGCAGTATGAGATGTTTTAATCACCTGAAGTGGTTGTTGGATATCACTGTAGACAGGGAAGGGACATGTGGGCCTGCGGCAAAGTGCTGAAGAGAAGTGGTCAAGGAATGTCTCTCCATGGCCCCTGTTGCAAATTCAAATTATACCGCTGCAGTGTCCATTACGGAGGTGATTGAAGCTGAATGAAAATCCAGAACCTTCTATCTATGGATGCTAATTGACATCTCTCATGTTGTTCTCCCATGTCAGCAAAGCACTCCATCTTTTGCTGGTAATGATGGAAGTGACAAAACCAGTTTGTGTGCTGAAACATTTCTTTCTGTTGGGTCAGCATGCAGCATTGTAGAGAGGAGGTTTATTGAAAACTTACAGCCTGTACAGTTCTGTCCTCCTGGCTGGAGATGGAAGTAAGTGTGACACCAGAACACCACAGCAGCAGTAGGGACATGGCACAGGGGAGGAGTGAAATTATGAATAAAAATGAACACATTTTTATTCTCAGCCTTGGCTCAGTGGTAGCACTCTCACCTCTGAGTCAGAAGGTTGTGGGTTCAAGCCTCACTCCAGAGACTTGAGCATATAATTTAGGCTGATTGTAACGTAGTACTGAGGGAGTGCTGTGTTGTAGGAGGGACTGTCTCAGTTGAGATGTAAAAGATTCCACGGCACTATTCGAAGAAGAGCAGGGGAGTTCTCCAGATAGTATACGCAAATATTTATCCCTCAATCTGTTCAGAAATCAGCTGTCGCATTTGCCTACGTTAAAATAGTAACTACATTTGGAAAAATTATTTCATTGGCTGTGAAATGATTTGGGATGTCCTATGGATATGGAATGCATTATATCGATCTTTTTTTCTGTATTAATTCAGTTCACTATTTATCTCCCTTATCCTTTCTCCTGAAGATGGGTGGTAGCAGCCCTCCAGTACCTCACCCTCATCCAGTACTTGTTCCTCATTGATGACCCAGAAGAGTAAAGCCTCGATGTTAATGTAGAGGTGGCAAGGGTACGCGGGAGCCTGGTAGCAGAAGAACAACCTGGCAAGGCCGGGGACATGGAGACCCTGCCGAGCTTAACAGCACGGCCTCAGTTAAATAAATATCTGCAGACTCCAGCCTGACACGATCGTAGCAAGGCTCTGGTCACGATCATGAGTCGGGCAAGGAGGAGGAGGAAGGCCTCTGGGCATGATCACGACCGCAAGGGAGGACGTCTGAGCACGATTAGCTGAAGGCTGGGCTGGGGAGGCTGAAGGCTTCCTTGTCAGGCCTGGGGAGGAGCATTCCTGCTCCTCTTGCCCTGCAAGGATCTTAAAAACAGGCAAAGTTATAAAACTTACTTGGTCAGTCAGCTCCTCCCGCCATGTTTCTGCTGCCCTGCCGGGCAACAGACAGCACAGAACTCCCCCTGTGGTGAGATCAAAAATATGTTGTGGCCCCGATGACATAATCGTGCCTTGACTTCTGAATCTCAAGTAGGCCCCTGCCTGCTTTTAGTAGGAGTCTTGTCCAGGGCCTGAATCCGCATCATAAGTAATGCAGTGGGTTGGGGTCAGGTGGGTTGAAATTAAGGCCTAGGTGTCGGAGAGCAAATCGATTGTGGAAGACTACCACTGCTGAACCAGATCCTGTTCTTACCTAGCACTCGCACAGTTTATTGTGGACTTTGCACTCATGGTAGATGTAAAATGTCGCATGGCACTATTTGAAGAAGAGCAGGGAGTTCTCCCAGTGCCCTGGCCAACATAGCTCCTCAACCAAAATAGATAATTCAGTGTTCATCCCATTTGCTGTTTGTGGGACCTTGCTGTGTACAAAATAGCTGCTGTGCTTACAGACCTAACCGTGACTACACTTCAAATAATAACTCATTGGGTGTGAGTTTGGAACTTTCTGAGAGCATCACATAAATGCAAGTTCTTTTTTCTCCTCTAACATAGGGACATTTACTTACCAATTAAAATGTGGAATTGGGGAGCCCCCGCCCCCACACACACACAACCCAGTTGGTAAAAGCACCTACTTGTGCGGAGCTGATCTGTACAGGCCAGAAAGGCCCCAAGCCTGATCCCTGGCCTGAGCTGAGCTAGATGCGCTCAGATGATAGGATGTTGTAATTGTCCCCAGTGCCCAGTTACAGTGAGGTATGTTTCCCAATCCAGCGAGCCTAGCTGGAAAGTGGGCAACAGGTTATGAGGGCACGAGTAGGCTTGACTGCAGTCAAATAGCCAGCCAACATTCATTGTCTAGGCTCACACATGATGAGTGGACACTTGATTGAGGTACATAGGGTAGCTGGTCAAGTTGGACCCTTTACCCCCACATGATGTTCAAGAAGTGGGGGGCGGGTAGAACATTGGGGAGGGGAAAGAAATCGGGAATTGGGATTACTGGCATAAGAAGAGTTTATGGATGTTTATTACCCTCACCTTTGCAGATGGATTGCACATTTTAGAGCTGTATGAAACTGCTGTTTATCTCCACTTGACTAAATTGATTTCAAAATCCATTGAAATTTGTAACCAGCCAGAATGTATACCTCAGAATGAGGCCTCTGTGGACGTTTTATAATTATTTTGAAATCCAGCTTTTCTAAGCTCATTAAAGGCTGTTTTCGGGTTTGAACTAGAGTTAGACAATCAGCTCAGTGTTGTTTCACAGGATGATTTGAAACCCTTTTAATTTATTTGTTATTCAGATTGCTAAATAAGTAGGTCAAGGAATCCGTGCCATTGTCAGTGTATGTAGAGATTAACTGTAATATATGAGAATTTGTTTAATATGATCAACCCAGTTGGTAGCATTTCCCCTGAGGATTTGTACTGTCTCAATATGGGCAGAAAAGGCTCTGATGCTGAAGTGCCAATTCTAATCTCATTCTATTGGACAAAATGTTGAAATGTGCAAGTATCCAGAGTTAGGTGGATTTCCAGTAGCTGCACGAAGTGAAAGTTGGCAATGGGGTCATCGAAGAGGCATGTGTCCTGTGTAGCTCCATGTTTGAATCCCTCCAATCAGTTTTGCTCCCCTGCCACAGCACTGAAATGGCCCTAATCAAAGTCACAAATGACATCCCCAGTGACTGTGCCCATGGTAAACTATCCCTCCTCGTCCTTCTCAACCTGTCTGCAGCCTTTGACACGGTTGACCAGACCATCCTCCTCCAACACCTCTCCTCCGTCGTCCAGCTGGGTGGAACTGCACTCGCCTGGTTCCATTCTTGTCTACCCAGTCATAGCCACAGAATCCCCTGCAGTGGCGTCTCTTCCCGCTCCCGTACCATTACCTCTGGAGCCCCCCAAGGATCTATCCTTGGCTCCTATTTCTCATCTACAGGCTGCCCATCAGTGACATAATCTGAAAACATGACGCCAGGTTCTACATGTACGCTGACGACACCCAATTCTACCTCACCACCACTTCTCTCGACCCCTCCACTGTATCTGATGTGTCACGCTGCTTGTCTGACGTCCAGTACTGCATGAGCAGAAATTTCCTCCCAACTAAATATAGGGCAGACAGAAGCCATTGACCTCCATTCCCCAGCCACAACCTCCATTCCCCAGCCACAACCTCCATTCCCCAGCCACCACCTCCATTCCCCAGCCACCACCTCCACTCCCCAGCCACCAACTCCACTCCCCAGCCACCAACTCCACTCCCCAGCCACCAACTCCACTCCCCAGCCACCAACTCCACTCCCCAGCCACCGGCTCTATCACTCCCCCGGCAACTGCCTGAGGCTGAACCAGACTGTATGCAACCTTGGTGTCGTATTTGACCCCAAGATGAGCTTTGTAACATTGCCCGATTCCGCCCCTGCCTCAGCTTATCTGCTGCTGAAACCCTCACCCAGGCCTTTGTTACCTCTAGACTTTGACTATTCCAACGCTCTCCTGGCTGGTCTTCCATTTTCCACCCTACAAAAATTTGAGCTGATCCAAAACTCTGCTGCTAATATCCTAACTCGCACCAAGTCCTGTTCACCCATCACCCCTGTGCTCGCTGATCTACATTGGCTCCCGGTCCAGCAACGCCTCAAATTTAAAATTCTCATCCTTGTTTTCAAATCCCTCCATGGCCTCGACCCAATCTATCTCTGTAACCGCCTCCAGCCCTACAACCATCTGAGATATCTGCGTTCCTCCAATTCTGGCCTCTTGAGCATCCCTGATTTTAATCACTCCATCCCACTCACAATCGTGCCTTCTGTTGCCTAGGCCCTAAGCTCTGAATTCCCTCCCTAAACCTCTTCGCCTCTTTACCCCTCTCTCCTGCTTTAAGACGCTCCTTAAAGCCTACCTCTTTGTCCAAGTTTTTGGTCATCTGTCCCAATATCATCATATGTGGCTCGGTGTCAAATTTTGTTTGATAACGCTCCTGTGAAGCGCCTTGGTACGTTTTATTACGTTCAAGAGATTATATAAATGCAAATTTTTGATGTACAATATCTGTGCAGGCAAAACCAATTCAGAGGCACAGCTAGGGATGTACAAGAGCCCCATCCAGTGAGGCCAGAGCTCCTTTGCAGTTTCAAGGCCATAAAGTACACAGTGAATTTATTTCCATTACCACGGTGGGGCTAGAAGTATCTTATCTCTTGTTATTAGCAGCACCAACCCACTAGAGCAAAATAAGGTAATGGGCAAAGGTGATGCTTTCACTACTGCACTCTTGGCTTCTCTCTCTCAAACATTGACTTGATTCTTTGTTGGGCTCTCAGTAAATCACTTGGAAATTGTGCATTTTATTCACTTATTAAAATCACACTGTCAAAAGTATTCTTGCTATTGGCTGTTGTCAGTGGAACATTCTGAATGCCAATTTCATTGTAAGGGAAAAGGACTCTCAGCGCCAGGGACCCGGGTTCAATCTGGCCTCGGGCGACTGTCTGTGTGGAGTTTGCACATTCTCCCCGTGTCTGCGTGGGTTTCCTCCGGGTGCTCCGGTTTCCTCCCACAGTCCAAAGATGTGCAGGTTAGGTTGATTTGGCTATGATAAATTGACCCTTAGTGTTAGGGGATTAAATACGTGGGGTTACGGGGATAGGGTGGGATATGTGTCTGTGCAGGCTCGATGGGCCGAAATGGCCTCTATCTGCACTGTAGATTCTGTGATTCTGTGATCTATGTCCTTCACGATTATAACCTAGATAAGGTAAACATTTAAAATGAGGAGCAATAATACATTGTGCTTGGTGCAGGGTGCCACAGACTGGGAGATTCTGGACCTGAATTCCATAGCTAACATTCACACTTGGGAATCCTCCAAGATATGAAGCTTCTGATCTCCACCCATTATGAGATGCAGCACTGGGTGATTGAAGGGAATGAATCAGCAGGAATTCTGCCTTGGGTTGTTCCGTAGCACCCCCTAGTGTCTGTTCACAGTGTTCTCAAGGATGCTCGACCCTCGGTGATGTAAAGGAAAGAAAACCGAGATAATACGCACTTTAAAAAGTCTTACCTTTTTTTTTTACTAATGATATTTTGATCTGAATAGAAATGAGCTAGAAGTGGATTCTAACAGCACTACAGACAGTGTGTTGTCACCACTTCCAGGTCTACTGTTTGTGCAGAAACAGCACAATTGTGATGAGAGCTTTTCTGCTTCAAGTAATGTGAATTTCTCTCTCCTGGGATCTAACACAGGTTTGTCAAGGGTCCAACATACCTCTTACTCCATTTCATCACCATAAACATTAAAAATACTACCAGTTCTTTGTCAAATGTTGACATAATTGCAGGACAAGAATTGTACATCCTTGATTTAAATTTCTATATTTTTTTCTAAAGACATTAAACACATTAATAAACACATTACTCTGTGTTAATTCACCTTTTGATCATTGAATGATGTTTTCCAGTATCAAAATGCTATCAATTGAGTGCAAATTCCCTTTCAAACTATTGGCTCTCTTATTTGAAATGATTTTCCACAGTTTCAACTCGCAGCTTCCCCCTGCTCTTAAAGCTGTTCCAGTGCTCAGTCTCCTAATTGACAGTTAATTATTTATCTCTCTTGCTGGTCTGATGCAAACACACACACCCTAGGGCTTGGGAAACAGACATGAACCACAACTCCCCAAATGCCAATTCCAAGTAAAAGATTCATGATTAGACTAATCCTTAAATTGTGCTTAAAGTTTAAAGGTTTGGTAGATTCCCACCCTGCCTTCACCCATTCCAGACAATGCTGTGTGCTTACAGAAGTAAAATCTTTTTCAAACCGTAGCAAACCATATTTAATTAATGACTGAATTGGCATCTTCTCAGCTGGAAAGTTTTCCAAAGGTTTTCTAAATTTTATTCAGAGTTTGTGTTAATCTGGAGCTCAGGGTCTCGGGATTCTTCACTTTGTACATTATTACATTAATGAGAAGAAACAACGATCGTTCAAACACTGAGTCCTTTGAAGTAAGAGTGCCCCAGTTTATTTCAGAGAAGTCCTCCTGTGAGTCCTCAGCCATGTAGACTGTTGAACATTCAAGCTAGTACTCCTGAGAATTTGGGTCAAGGGTTTCAAACTCTTATAAATTTAAAGCTACCAAGAAGCTCTGTTATTAACACTTTGGTAAGCAGGGTTTAACAGGAACGTGCAAAAAGAAACACAAGAACAGATATAAGACACAGGGCCAATTTTGTATAGTTAGTACTGGGATAAAGCTACAGTTTGCCACGTCATATCCTCAAGTTACGTGCACAAGTGGTGCAGATGATTTTCCAGTACATTGCCTTTCCTAGGAAAAGAAAAGCTTGAAGGGGTCAGATTGACGATCATTTGCAATGTCCATTAGACCACTTTACTAACAATTTGAAGGAATACTCCATGATAGAGCATGGGATTATCTGAAATTTGTTTCTTAATCATAATACTGGGAAAAAAACACATCTTAATGGCCCAGAAATTAGGTTTGGGGGCTTGCCGCGCATGCAAGCCCCCGATGTGCACTTACCCGGTGCGCCTGCCGTTCTGCTCCCGGGACGCTTGCAATTCCTGTTTTCAGTTGATTACTCCTGGGCAGCGTCTGACGTCACGCCGCCCAGGCGTGCAGCCAGCGTGAAGCCTCGAGCGCGGAGTCTAAGTTAGACACGCCCCTTGAGGTCTCCTTAACATAGGCCACACCCCCAATTTTTAACACAAGCTGCAAAGCAATTTTACATGCAGAGCAGCATTTTAAATAAATTTTTTGTATTTTTATTAATCTTTAGGTAACTTTTATAAAGTTTTAAATAGTTTTACATTATTTTGAATAATGTAAAGTAGTTTTAAACAGAATTGCAACGTAGTTATTTTGATGAGCCGGCTGGGATCACGTGGGCACTGGGCATCCAATGGGAGGTTGCAAAAGTTCATTTATGAGTTTGATAGTAAGGACTGTCAAACTCATGAAAACTCAGGGCGTCCAAAACAGCACTTAAACTACAAATAAAAGTTAAAAAAACATCCCACTAAATAAATGAACTATGAATAACTGTAAAAACTATTTTGAACAATTAATCAAATTAAAAAAAAAAATTATTTTTTAACAAATCGGGTCTAAAAATACATTTACCTTACTGTAAATTCTTTAAAAATAATAAACCTGTGGAAAAAAAATTCTAAATTGTAGTAATAGACCACTTACCTGTAAAACTAAGTACTTACGTCTGGTTTTTTCAAGCGTAAAAACCGGAGGCCTTTACGCACGGGCAACTCTTTACAAAGAAACGAATTTCAGCGCGCACGCGCTGCCTGATACATCGCACGCGTTCCGCCTCTTAACCCCTTGGTTTAGAGGACAGGAAATGCCAGTTTTCAGCGCATGCGCTGTGCATCCTGAAAACCGGCACTTCCATCCAGCCCACGCGCGAGTACCCCGTCCGTACTCGCGCGTTGGGACCGGAATTACTGGTCCAATGTTTGTATTGGTATGAAGAGGAAGTGCTGTTTGTTGATGTCGATTGGAAATCATTGTAAAGTAATGATTCCCTCCACAATCGAGATTCACCTCATCCTGTGGATAGCATTCCATAAATGGAAAATATCTGTTGTTATTTTCGTATACCTATGGTGCTCTTGTCAAATTTCCCTCCGATTTAACCCAGATATTCTCTCCCTACTGTGGATGTTTGAGGGCTCCAGTCTTAGTTTGAAAAGGGCTTTAAACAGCTGCTTTTGAAAATGGGAGTGATTTTATTATATGATTCTCTCCATTGACAGATATACCTTGAGAGAGTTGATTTTTTCCATTGGGCTGGATATTCCGATGCCTACGGGTGTGTATGCGCTGTGTACACACGCGTAGGGACATCGGAAATGCCGGTTTCATGCACGTGCTGAAAACCGGCATTTCCGATCGATCTGTCAAGACTTGACAGATCGGACACCTGCCCTGGAGAAGGGCCTCTGCAGGCAGATAGTTCCGCTTTCTGGAGAACCTCCGCTAGCAGAAAACCCTTAGAAATCTTACGCCTGGTAAAGGCAGACGTAAGGCCTGCTTTTACCAGGATAAGATTTGAAAAAAGTTAAAAAAAAAAAAAAATTCACTCATTTATCATTTAAAAATACTTTAAAAAAAAAAGTATATCCCCGTACAAACTTTAATTATATTTTTCAAAAAATTAAACTTTTGTTTAAAATATTTAATTTATTGTAATTTCAACTAATTTTAAAAATGTAATTTAAAAAAAATATATTTAATGTTTTAAGGTGTTTTTGGGGTGATCTCCATTCATATATCTGACAGTTCTAGCTGTCAAGTGTATGAAGGGAGATTCCCTTCTTTGATTGGTTCCCCATGGCCCACGTGATCCCAGGGACGCTTGCGAACCACTTGCGCCTCTGGGATACGTGGACCCTGCACATTTCGAGTTGGAGAGGCCCAGGAGCGGAAGTATCTGGACCGCGGGAGCCCTCGGGTAAGTGCGTAGATTTTTTTCGAGATCGGAGGCGTCCGATCGGAAAATACAGCCCAATATCTTCAACCACATCACCTAATGACAACTATGAGAACCTTTTGATTTTCCTGAATGTCAGGAAAGTAACCTTTATTTCTACACTATATTATCTATGCATCAAGAGCGATCTGGCCAGAGAGAGAGATTTGGGATAAAAAGTTTAGAAAAAGAGGGTAGCTAGGGAGGTTTGAGGGAATATATGCATCAGCAATTACAAAGGCACAAATTAAAAATCTTGCATAGAACATGTTACATAAATAGAACATACGAATGGTGGGGGGATGCAGAGAGGTTGAGCCTCTCTGCTGTACTCCTGGATATGCTCAGATGCTAGTATAGTAATCTGTACATGCTCCAGAGAGTTACAGGGATTTCTGTCAACCTTAAACATAGACATTACCTGATAATACTATCAGCGATAGACTCTGAAACCTTCTTGGGGAAGACATCCAGATATTCTCTCTTTTATACTGCTTACAGTTCACAGGTGTTCACAGTGTAGTCTTGTTCTTGGATTTCAGTAAAGTGTAATAATAGGCATGTGAAATGTTCATCATATATCCACTACAGTGTGAAAAACATCCAGAAATACAGTTATAGATTTTGTCCTTTCTGAAATTGGGTTGTGTCCCAAGAGAGTGTTTTGAGCTGTATAACACCAGAGTAAAGTAACGATGATTACAGTATCACACTAGAAGTATTGGCACAATAGTAAAGTGTATTGGCTTGAAAGTAATTTTCGTACAGCATATTGATATCAAAGTGCTAAGTGAATCTGGTGACAACACTGGTGTGACAACTCAAGCGGAGTTAACACTTCATGTGGACTGGTTAGGAATGTTGTGGAAGGTGATCCCTTCAGAGAGCACAATGCACTCTAGTCTCTGCTTGCAGTATTCTAACAAAGGTTTATGCATCCAAAAGATTCTCTTACTGCAACACAAAGATTTATCAATTGAAGTATTTGGCTCAGTGTCAATTTTTGCCTGATTATACTGCTGTGAAGCACCTTGGAATGTTTTACTATGGTAAAGGCACAATATAAATGCAAGTTGTTGTTGAAACATTTATTAATAGAAATAGTGTATATCCGTATAAATTTATATTTCAAGTTCACTCATTACTTAATGTAAATAAAATCTTTGTTCAATTTATGTAATTGTATATAATTATTACACTTAAATGTATAAGTACTTATCAAATATATTTATATATAATTGCATACAATGACATTCATATATAATTACATACAAATCATCTGGCTTAAGGTGAGCAATGACACTGAAGCTCCACTAGTATTAATAATATTTTGTCCTTCATGACCAGCCAAGAACCATAAATAGTAAGTTAAAGTTGATTGAAGTGAGCTCCTAATGTGTGTGGGAACTCTTGCTATTCTGCTAACCATTATGCAGAATGAAGACAACCCACAGAAGAAATCAGGGAGGAAAAACTGACATTCACTCACATTAAGGCATTCACTCACATTAAGCGGTGAAACACTATGGTGATTATAATTAGATTTTTCTTGGTTACAATACATTTTCATACATTACATTGTTGTATACAATATACAAGGTACAGTACAATGTTGTAGACAGTGAATCCTCCTTGGCTTGTGAATGACCCGAGGGATTGACTCTGGGGAGTAGTGTCACTGTTCGAGTGCATTGCTGCACTTGCGTGCTGAGTCAATAAACAGTGGGTTTTGGTTGTGATGCCGAAGCTTTACTCTAGTCAGGTGGGATAAAGTGTGTCTTACATTATGTGGGGAATATTGCTGGCGTGCTGACCAGCTGTTGGCAGTAGGCTAGAGATGTGGACCAGATCCTTATTTAAATCGCAAGATTTAGCCTGAATGAGTATAAGTGATTTTCTCAGACTAGACTAGTTTCCATAATGCATCAAACCACACTGACTGCGTGGGGATCGAATACTCATGCTGCTACTCCCGTGCATTGCACCAGCTGGTTCAGAAAGTCCTAGGATCAAGTCAGGCTCTTAGAAATGGTACACACTACAAATGGTTTCTGCCGTGGGGATTAGACTCAGTTAAATGCTCATTGCATGAAATCAAGTTTATTGGTTGTTCTGGTATGTAACACCTGGCTGTAGCTGAGAGGAAAACCAGGAATCTACGCATGTTTGGGTGCAGGAGAATATGATGAGGGGTCCCATTATAGGCAGCAGTGTGCTGGGTCTGGTTCAGTTTTGTGCATGGTGATCTTTTTGATGTTCTGCAGCCTCTTTTGCTAGTTGGCCTGGATTTTTGAACATGGCCAGAAAATGTGTGAGGTTCGGCACCTCTCCACCACACTCTCTAAAATATTCCAGTGTTCCCCTTAGCTCATTTTAAAAGGCAGCTATGCCATTTTGACACGTGCTGGCTCACTTCAAATATTGACTCTTGCCATGGTTACCACATAGAGATCTGTGGCTCATTTAGCAGTAAAGACACTTCTTTTGCTATTGGACTTAATCCATATTTTTTTGGCCCTAGTTAGGTCAGAAAAGGATTAACAAATGGTTAATTTATTGTCGATATAACTATTGTGCTGTGACTATGTTACCTTAGCCATTTTCCACCTTCAAATTTCCCATATCTCAGATGGCGGTCAGGGTACGTAAATAGAGATCTGTGGCTAATACTGCAGACAACTGCGAGTGCACAGGTTTCTAAAGTACAGAGGCCACATTTAAATTTATGAGCTTGGATGAAGAAATATTAATTAAGACTGACCCAGCTCTCTCCCATGGCACATTTCTTTTCAAAATTCAGTTTGCACCAGATGTTGAAAGTGAGATATGAGTTTAAAAATAAAAGCAATATAAGCATCTTTTACTTTATTGACGATGAACCGTATGAAGCATATCTAAACCCAATCACTAACCGAGAGAACTAATTAGTATTATTAATCTAGCCAAAGACTGCAATTGCAATTCAACACAAAAATAATAATTTTTTTTAAAAATTGTTATTTTTCTATCATTTTGTTTCTCTTGGTTTTCCCCCGTACGTACAGTGTCTCTTACTCTTGGGAAGGGATACTAACACTTCCACATGCAATGGGAATATTGTATATACGATCATGATATTCGGCCTTCCTTCCTCGCGTTGCGGTCTTGTAGATTGTGCCAGTAATTCCTGGCTTTTCAGTGTGACCTATTCCTGCCTCTTGATCTTCAGCAAAAGAAAGCAAGAAGATTTTATGGAACTATCCCAGCTAAAGGTTAATGCTGTAGTCTTATAGGTTTAATAAAGGTCTTTCACTTGTGCTATGAATGCTGGAAAAGCTCTTGTCCCCCAAATAGATTTTCACAAGAGAAAATACACCTGCAAATTCCAAAGCCAGCTAGACTGTTAAGGAAAAATAGAGGGAAAAAAAGAATACTGGCGATCCAAAGGAAAAGAATACACTGATGTGGTGTTATACTGCACTGAAGGACACGATGTTGTCTCCAAGTAGTTTGCACTGTCTGTTCACTCATTAAGTTGAAGAAGGGAGTACTTTGTACATGTTACACAAATGCATCCATGGAGTGCTACTCAGTAGCCTCCCACTAGTACTGTAATGTGATTTTAATGATTTAATAATAGCCAACAAGATAATCAGAACTTTTGATCATTAAAATGTGAATAGTGATAGTGAGCCATCCAAATTTGTTTTTAACTTTTAAAAACTGGCTTTCTTTTTTTATCGAGACCATGTGCAATTGGTCCACCGGCCTCATTTGTTTACCACCAGTTGTTTTTATACTACAGCCAATATGCAAACCTTCTAGTATGATATCCGCAACTTTCATGAATAGAACATTGGTTGACAGACAGGAAATAAAGAGCTAGGAAAAATGTGTGTTGCTCGAATTGGAGAAGGGTTGGAAGTGGTGTACCACAGTGGTCAATGCTGGGTCCACATTTGTTCTTGGTACATACAGATGATTTATATTGGGGCATAATGAGCACAATCTTGAAATATGGTACAAAATTAGGGCAATTGCCAAGGAGGATTGTAAAAAAAAGTTCTGGTAGAAATAAACATGTTGTCAGAACGGTCAGGCATATGGCAGATGCACTTTAATGTGGACCAGTGCAAAGTAATACTATTTGGGAGAAAAATAAGGAATGGGAGTATATATTCAATAGAAAGACACTGAAGAGTGTGGATGGACAGAGCGACCTAGGGGTTCAAATACATAATTCCCTGAAAGTGCAAGTAGAGGTAAATAAAGCCATAAAACAGGCCAGCAGCATTTTGGGTTTTACAAATTAGGGGCATAGAGTATAGGAGTAAAGAAGTAATGATGAATTTATACAAAGTATTGGTTACCCCGCAGATAAAGTACTGTGTGAAGTTTTGGGCACCCCATTACAGAAAGGACGTTAAATCCACAGGCACAGACAATGTAGATTCACCAGCATGTTGCCGAAGATGAGACACTATAGTTATGAGGAGAGATTTGAGATACTGAGACAATGTTCACTAGAGCAGGGAAGATTAAGAGATTTGATAGAGGTTTTTAAAATTATGAGGAGTTTTGATAGAGTGAACAGGGATTGATTATTTCCTCTGGTTAGTGAGTCATGATAAAGGATCTTCAATTTAAAATGGTCAATAACAGAGTGAGGGGAAAGGCTAGGAGAACCTTTTTTTACACAGAGTATGGAATGCTTTGCCACTGGAAGTAAATGTGGCTGAGACCCTTGTACCTGTTGAGGGAAAATTGGCTAAATAAGTGAAGCAGAGGAAGAGACGGGGCTATTGGGAGTGAGAAGGACAGTGGCATTAGTTTGGATTACTCTGGTAGAGAGTCGGCGCACAAACACAAAGGCCTAGAATGGAGCATACGCTGCACACATCAAATGAGGCCAAGGCCGGTGGCAGGACCATGTGCAATAGGTCCACCGGCCTCATTCGTTTACCACCAGTAAGCTGCGGACCCAGAGGCAGCTCACTGGTACCGGGAAGGACAAAATTAATCCGGCTCAGCAACGGCTGAGGTGGTAAGCAGAGTCTGGGAGGGAATCGTGGGGGGCGGGTGAGTGACAGTGGCAGGTCTGGAGCAGAGTGTTTTGGCTGAACCCAAACTGAGCATCCGTGAGCAGGTTATTGGTGAGTAAGTGCTTAGCATGCTACCAAGCTTGAGATACCAAGAGATCGCGAGGGGAGCTTGGGGCCAGGGATTGCGACGGGAGCTCGGGGCCAGGGATCGCGAGGGGAGCTCGGGGCCGGGGATCGCGAGGGGATCTCGGGGCCGGGGATCGCGAGGGGAGATCGGGGCCGGGGATCGCGAGGGGATCTCGGGGCCGGGGATCGCGAGGGGATCTCGGGGCCGGGGATCGCGAGGGGAGCTCGGGGCCGGGGATCGCGAGGGGAGCTCGGGGCCGGGGATCGCGAGGGGAGCTCGGGGCCGGGGATCGCGAGGGGAGCTCGGGGCCGGGGATCGCGAGGGGAGCTCGGGGCCGGGGATCGCGAGGGGATCTCGGGGCCGGGGATCGCGAGGGGATCTCGGGGCCGGGGATCTCGGGGCCGGGGATCGCGAGGGGAGCTCGGGGCCGGGGATCGCGAGGGGATCTCGGGGCCGGGGATCGCGAGGGGAGATCGGGGCCGGGGATCGCGAGGGGAGCTCGGGGCCGGGGATCGCGAGGGGAGCTCGGGGCCGGGGATCGCGAGGGGAGCTCGGGGCCGGGGATCGCGAGGGGAGCTCGGGGCCGGGGATCGCGAGGGGATCTCGGGGCCGGGGATCGCGAGGGGATCTCGGGGCCGGGGATCTCGGGGCCGGGGATCGCGAGGGGATCTCGGGGCCGGGGATCGCGAGGGGAGATCGGGGCCGGGGATCGCGAGGGGAGATCGGGGCCGGGGAGCTCGGGGCCGGGGATCGCGAGGGGAGCTCGGGGCCGGGGAGCTCGGGGCCGGGGCTCGCGAGGGGAGCTCGGGGCCGGAGATCGCGAGGGGATCTCGGGGCCGGGGATCGCGAGGGGAGCTCGGGGCCGGGGATCGCGAGGGGAGCTCGGGGCCGGGGATCGCGAGGGGAGCTCGGGGCCGGGGATCGCGAGGGGATCTCGGGGCCGGGGATCGCGAGGGGATCTCGGGGCCGGGGATCGCGAGGGGATCTCGGGGCCGGGGATCGCGAGGGGAGATCGGGGCCGGGGATCGCGAGGGGAGATCGGGGCCGGGGAGCTCGGGGCCGGGGATCGCGAGGGGAGCTCGGGGCCGGGGAGCTCGGGGCCGGGGCTCGCGAGGGGAGCTCGGGGCCGGAGATCGCGAGGGGATCTCGGGGCCGGGGATCGCGAGGGGAGCTCGGGGCCGGGGATCGCGAGGGGAGCTCGGGGCCGGGGATCGCGAGGGGAGCTCGGGGCCGGGGATCGCGAGGGGATCTCGGGGCCGGGGATCGCGAGGGGATCTCGGGGCCGGGGATCGCGAGGGGATCTCGGGGCCGGGGATCGCGAGGGGATCTCGGGGCCGGGGATCGCGAGGGGATCTCGGGGCCGGGGATCGCGAGGGGAGCTCGGGGCCGGGGATCGCGAGGGGAGCTCGGGGCCGGGGATCGCGAGGGGAGCTCGGGGCCGGGGATCGCGAGGGGAGCTCGGGGCCGGGGATCGCGAGGGGAGCTCGGGGCCGGGGATCGCGAGGGGAGCTCGGGGCCGGGGATCGCGAGGGGAGCTCGGGGCCGGGGATCGCGAGGGGAGCTCGGGGCCGGGGAGTTCGGGGCCGGGGATCGCGAGGCGATCTCGGGGCCGGGGCTCGCGAGGGGAGCTCGGGGCCGGGGATCGCGAGGGGAGCTCGGGGCCGGGGATCGCGAGGGGAGCTCGGGGCCGGGGATCGCGAGGGGAGCTCGGGGCCGGGGAGTTCGGGGCCGGGGATCGCGAGGCGATCTCGGGGCCGGGGCTCGCGAGGGGAGATCGGGGCCGGGGATCGCGAGGGGAGATCGGGGCCGGGGATCGCGAGGGGAGATCGGGGCCGGGGATCGCGAGGGGAGATCGGGGCCGGGGATCGCGAGGGGATCTCGGGGCCCGGGATCGCGAGGGGATCTCGGGGCCCGGGATCGCGAGGGGATCTCGGGGCCCGGGATCGCGAGGGGATCTCGGGGCCCGGGATCGCGAGGGGAGCTCGGGGCCGGGGATCGCGAGGGGAGCTCGGGGCCGGGGATCGCGAGGGGAGCTCGGGGCCGGGGATCGCGAGGGGAGCTCGGGGCCGGGGATCGCGAGGGGAGCTCGGGGCCGGGGATCGCGAGGGGAGCTCGGGGCCGGGGATCGCGAGGGGAGCTCGGGGCCGGGGATCGCGAGGGGAGCTCGGGGCCGGGGATCGCGAGGGGAGCTCGGGGCCGGGGATCGCGAGGGGAGCTCGGGGCCGGGGATCGCGAGGGGAGCTCGGGGCCGGGGATCGCGAGGGGAGCTCGGGGCCGGGGATCGCGAGGGGAGATCGGGGCCGGGGATCGCGAGGGGAGCTCGGGGCCGGGGATCGCGAGGGGATCTCGGGGCCGGGGATCTCGGGGCCGGGGATCGCGAGGGGAGCTCGGGGCCGGGGATCGCGAGGGGAGCTCGGGGCCGGGGATCGCGAGGGGATCTCGGGGCCGGGGATCTCGGGGCCGGGGATCGCGAGGGGATCTCGGGGCCGGGGATCGCGAGGGGAGATCGGGGCCGGGGATCGCGAGGGGAGATCGGGGCCGGGGAGCTCGGGGCCGGGGATCGCCCGGGGAGCTCGGGGCCGGGGATCGCGAGGGGAGCTCGGGGCCGGGGCTCGCGAGGGGATCTCGGGGCCGGGGATCGCGAGGGGATCTCGGGGCCGGGGATCTCGGGGCCGGGGATCGCGAGGGGAGCTCGGGGCCGGGGCTCGCGAGGGGAGCTCGGGGCCGGAGATCGCGAGGGGATCTCGGGGCCGGGGATCGCGAGGGGATCTCGGGGCCGGGGATCGCGAGGGGAGCTCGGGGCCGGGGATCGCGAGGGGAGCTCGGGGCCGGGGCTCGCGAGGGGATCTCGGGGCCGGGGATCGCGAGGGGATCTCGGGGCCGGGGATCGCGAGGGGATCTCGGGGCCGGGGATCGCGAGGGGATCTCTGGGCCGGGGATCTCGGGGCCGGGGATCGCGAGGGGAGATCGGGGCCGGGGATCGCGAGGGGAGATCGGGGTTGGGGATCGCGAGGGGAGATCGGGGCCGGGGCTCGCGAGGGGATCTCGGGGCCGGGGCTCGCGAGGGGATCTCGGGGCCGGGGCTCGCGAGGGGATATCGGGGCCGGGGATCGCGAGGGGAGATCGGGGCCGGGGATCGCGAGGGGAGCTCGGGGCCGGGGATCGCGAGGGGAGATCGGGGTTGGGGATCGCGAGGGGAGATCGGGGCCGGGGATCGCGAGGGGAGATCGGGGCCGGGGATCGCGAGGGGAGATCGGGGTTGGGGATCGCGAGGGGAGGTCGGGGCCGGGGATCGCGAGGGGAGGTCGGGGCCGGGGATCGCGAGGGGAGGTCGGGGCCGGGGATCGCGAGGGGAGCTCGGGGCCGGGGATCGCGAGGGGAGCTCGGGGCCGGGGATCGCGAGGGGAGCTCGGGGCCGGGGATTGCGAGGGGATCTCGGGGCCGGGGATCTCGGGGCCGGGGATCGCGAGGGGATCTCGGGGCCGGGGATCGCGAGGGGAGATCGGGGCCGGGGAGCGCGAGGGGAGATCGGGGTTGGAGATCGCGAGGGGAGATCGGGGTCGGGGCTCGCGAGGGGATCTCGGGGCCGGGGCTCGCGAGGGGAGATCGGGGCCGGGGATCGCGAGGGGAGATCGGGGCCGGGGATCGCGAGGGGAGATCGGGGCCGGGGATCGCGAGGGGATCTCGGGGCCGGGGATCGCGAGGGGAGCTCGGGGCCGGGGATCGCGAGGGGATCTCGGGGCCGGGGATCTCGGGGCCGGGGATCGCGAGGGGATCTCGGGGCCGGGGATCTCGGGGCCGGGGATCGCGAGGGGAGATCGGGGCCGGGGAGCGCGAGGGGAGATCGGGGTTGGGGATCGCGAGGGGAGATCGGGGCCGGGGCTCGCGAGGGGATCTCGGGGCCGCGGCTCGCGAGGGGAGATCGGGGCCGGGGATCGCGAGGGGAGATCGGGGCCGGGGATCGCGAGGGGAGATCGGGGCCGGGGATCGCGAGGGGATCTCGGGGCCGGGGATCGCGAGGGGATCTCGGGGCCGGGGATCGCGAGGGGATCTCGGGGCCGGGGATCGCGAGGGGAGCTCGGGGCCGGGGATCGCGAGGGGAGCTCGGGGCCGGGGATCGCGAGGGGAGCTCGGGGCCGGGGATCGCGAGGGGAGCTCGGGGCCGGGGATCGCGAGGGGAGCTCGGGGCCGGGGATCGCGAGGGGAGCTCGGGGCCGGGGATCGCGAGGGGATCTCGGGGCCGGGGATCGCGAGGGGATCTCGGGGCCGGGGATCGCGAGGGGATCTCGGGGCCGGGGATCGCGAGGGGATCTCGGGACCGGGGATCGCGAGGGGAGATCGGGGCCGGGGATCGCGAGGGGAGATCGGGGCCGGGGATCGCGAGGGGAGATCGGGGCCGGGGATCGCGAGGGGAGATCGGGGCCGGGGCTCGCGAGGGGATCTCGGGGCCGGGGATCTCGGGGCCGGGGATCGCGAGGGGAGATCGGGGCCGGGGAGCGCGAGGGGAGATCGGGGTTGGGGATCGCGAGGGGAGATCGGGGCCGGGGCTCGCGAGGGGATCTCGGGGCCGGGGATCGCGAGGGGAGATCGGGGTCGGGGATCGCGAGGGGAGATCGGGGCCGGGGATCGCGAGGGGAGCTCGGGGCCGGGGATCGCGAGGGGAGATCGGGGCCGGGGATCGCGAGGGGAGCTCGGGGCCGGGGATCGCGAGGGGATCTCGGGGCCGGGGATCGCGAGGGGAGCTCGGGGCCGGGGATCGCGAGGGGATCTCGGGGCCGGGGATCGCGAGGGGAGATCGGGGCCGGGGATCGCGAGGGGAGATCGGGGCCGGGGATCGCGAGGGGAGATCGGGGCCGGGGATCGCGAGGGGAGCTCGGGGCCGGGGAGCTCGGGGCCGGGGATCGCGAGGGGAGCTCGGGGCCGGGGCTCGCGAGGGGAGATCGGGGCCGGGGCTCGCGAGGGGAGCTCGGGGCCGGGGATCGCGAGGGGAGCTCGGGGCCGGGGATCGCGAGGGGAGCTCGGGGCCGGGGATCTCGGGGCCGGGGAGTTCGGGGCCGGGGATCGCGAGGGGATCTCGGGGCCGGGGCTCGCGAGGGGAGATCGGGGCCGGGGATCGCGAGGGGAGATCGGGGCCGGGGATCGCGAGGGGAGATCGGGGCCGGGGATCGCGAGGGGATCTCGGGGCCGGGGATCGCGAGGGGAGCTCGGGGCCGGGGATCGCGAGGGGATCTCGGGGCCCGGGATCGCGAGGGGATCTCGGGGCGAGGGGAGCTCGGGGCCGGGGATCGCGAGGGGATCTCGGGGCCGGGGATCGCGAGGGGATCTCGGGGCCGGGGATCGCGAGGGGATCTCGGGGCCGGGGATCGCGAGGGGAGCTCGGGGCCGGGGATCGCGAGGGGATCTCGGGGCCGGGGATCTCGGGGCCGGGGATCGCGAGGGGATCTCGGGGCCGGGGATCGCGAGGGGAGATCGGGGCCGGGGATCGCGAGGGGAGCTCGGGGCCGGGGATCGCGAGGGGAGCTCGGGGCCGGGGATCGCGAGGGGAGCTCGGGGCCGGGGATCGCGAGGGGAGCTCGGGGCCGGGGATCTCGGGGCCGGGGATCGCGAGGGGATCTCGGGGCCGGGGATCGCGAGGGGATCTCGGGGCCGGGGATCGCGAGGGTAGCTCGGGGCCGGGGATCGCGAGGGGAGCTCGGGGCCGGGGATCGCGAGGGGAGCTCGGGGCCGGGGATCGCGAGGGGATCTCGGGGCCGGGGATCTCGGGGCCGGGGATCGCGAGGGGAGCTCGGGGCCGGGGATCGCGAGGGGATCTCGGGGCCGGGGATCGCGAGGGGATCTCGGGGCCGGGGATCGCGAGGGGATCTCGGGGCCGGGGATCGCGAGGGGATCTCTGGGCCGGGGATCTCGGGGCCGGGGATCGCGAGGGGAGATCGGGGCCGGGGATCGCGAGGGGAGATCGGGGTTGGGGATCGCGAGGGGAGATCGGGGCCGGGGCTCGCGAGGGGATCTCGGGGCCGGGGCTCGCGAGGGGATCTCGGGGCCGGGGCTCGCGAGGGGATATCGGGGCCGGGGATCGCGAGGGGAGATCGGGGCCGGGGATCGCGAGGGGAGCTCGGGGCCGGGGATCGCGAGGGGAGATCGGGGTTGGGGATCGCGAGGGGAGATCGGGGCCGGGGATCGCGAGGGGAGATCGGGGCCGGGGATCGCGAGGGGAGATCGGGGTTGGGGATCGCGAGGGGAGGTCGGGGCCGGGGATCGCGAGGGGAGGTCGGGGCCGGGGATCGCGAGGGGAGGTCGGGGCCGGGGATCGCGAGGGGATCTCGGGGCCGGGGATCGCGAGGGGAGCTCGGGGCCGGGGATCGCGAGGGGAGCTCGGGGCCGGGGATCGCGAGGGGAGCTCGGGGCCGGGGATCGCGAGGGGAGCTCGGGGCCGGGGATCGCGAGGGGATCTCGGGGCCGGGGATCTCGGGGCCGGGGATCGCGAGGGGATCTCGGGGCCGGGGATCTCGGGGCCGGGGATCGCGAGGGGAGATCGGGGCCGGGGAGCGCGAGGGGAGATCGGGGTTGGGGATCGTGAGGGGAGATCGGGGCCGGGGCTCGCGAGGGGATCTCGGGGCCGGGGCTCGCGAGGGGAGATCGGGGCCGGGGATCGCGAGGGGAGATCGGGGCCGGGGATCGCGAGGGGATCTCGGGGCCGGGGATCGCGAGGGGATCTCGGGGCCGGGGATCGCGAGGGGAGCTCGGGGCCGGGGATCGCGAGGGGAGCTCGGGGCCGGGGATCGCGAGGGGAGCTCGGGGCCGGGGATCGCGAGGGGATCTCGGGGCCGGGGATCGCGAGGGGTTCTCGGGGCCGGGGATCGCGAGGGGATCTCGGGGCCGGGGATCGCGAGGGGAGATCGGGGCCGGGGATCGCGAGGGGAGATCGGGGTTGGGGATCGCGAGGGGAGATCGGGGCCGGGGCTCGCGAGGGGATCTCGGGGCCGGGGCTCGCGAGGGGAGATCGGGGCCGGGGATCGCGAGGGGAGATCGGGGCCGGGGATCGCGAGGGGAGATCGGGGCCGGGGATCGCGAGGGGATCTCGGGGCCGGGGATCGCGAGGGGAGCTCGGGGCCGGGGATCGCGAGGGGAGCTCGGGGCCGGGGATCGCGAGGGGAGCTCGGGGCCGGGGATCGCGAGGGGATCTCGGGGCCGGGGATCGCGAGGGGATCTCGGGGCCGGGGATCGCGAGGGGATCTCGGGGCCGGGGATCGCGAGGGGAGATCGGGGCCGGGGATCGCGAGGGGAGATCGGGGTTGGGGATCGCGAGGGGAGATCGGGGCCGGGGATCGCGAGGGGAGATCGGGGTTGGGGATCGCGAGGGGAGGTCGGGGCCGGGGATCGCGAGGGGAGGTCGGGGCCGGGGATCGCGAGGGGAGGTCGGGGCCGGGGATCGCGAGGGGATCTCGGGGCCGGGGATCGCGAGGGGAGCTCGGGGCCGGGGATCGCGAGGGGAGCTCGGGGCCGGGGATCGTGAGGGGATCTCGGGGCCGGGGATCGCGAGGGGATCTCGGGGCCGGGGATCGCGAGGGGATCTCGGGGCCGGGGATCTCGGGGCCGGGGATCGCGAGGGGAGATCGGGGCCGGGGAGCGCGAGGGGAGATCGGGGTTGGGGATCGCGAGGGGAGATCGGGGCCGGGGCTCGCGAGGGGATCTCGGGGCCGGGGCTCGCGAGGGGATCTCGGGGCCGGGGATCGCGAGGGGAGATCGGGGCCGGGGATCGCGAGGGGAGATCGGGGCCGGGGATCGCGAGGGGAGCTCGGGGCCGGGGATCGCGAGGGGAGATCGGGGCCGGGGATCGCGAGGGGAGCTCGGGGCCGGGGATCGCGAGGGGATCTCGGGGCCGGGGATCGCGAGGGGAGCTCGGGGCCGGCGATCGCGAGGGGATCTCGGGGCCGGGGATCGCGAGGGGAGATCGGGGCCGGGGATCGCGAGGGGAGATCGGGGCCGGGGATCGCGAGGGGAGATCGGGGCCGGGGATCGCGAGGGGAGCTCGGGGCCGGGGAGCTCGGGGCCGGGGATCGCGAGGGGAGCTCGGGGCCGGGGCTCGCGAGGGGAGATCGGGGCCGGGGCTCGCGAGGGGAGCTCGGGGCCGGGGATCGCGAGGGGAGCTCGGGGCCGGGGATCGCGAGGGGAGCTCGGGGCCGGGGATCGCGAGGGGATCTCGGGGCCGGGGAGTTCGGGGCCGGGGATCGCGAGGGGATCTCGGGGCCGGGGCTCGCGAGGGGAGATCGGGGCCGGGGATCGCGAGGGGAGATCGGGGCCGGGGATCGCGAGGGGATCTCGGGGCCGGGGATCGCGAGGGGATCTCGGGGCCGGGGATCGCGAGGGGAGCTCGGGGCCGGGGATCGCGAGGGGATTTCGGGGCCCGGGATCGCGAGGGGATCTCGGGGCGAGGGGAGCTCGGGGCCGGGGATCGCGAGGGGATCTCGGGGCCGGGGATCGCGAGGGGATCTCGGGGCCGGGGATCGCGAGGGGAGCTCGGGGCCGGGGATCGCGAGGGGAGCTCGGGGCCGGGGATCGCGAGGGGAGCTCGGGGCCGGGGATCGCGAGGGGAGCTCGGGGCCGGGGATCTCGGGGCCGGGGATCGCGAGGGGATCTCGGGGCCGGGGATCTCGGGGCCGGGGATCGCGAGGGGAGATCGGGGCCGGGGAGCGCGAGGGGAGATCGGGGTTGGGGATCGCGAGGGGAGATCGGGGCCGGGGCTCGCGAGGGGATCTCGGGGCCGGGGCTCGCGAGGGGATCTCGGGGCCGGGGATCGCGAGGGGAGATCGGGGCCGGGGATCGCGAGGGGAGATCGGGGCCGGGGATCGCGAGGGGAGCTCGGGGCCGGGGATCGCGAGGGGAGATCGGGGCCGGGGATCGCGAGGGGAGCTCGGGGCCGGGGATCGCGAGGGGATCTCGGGGCCGGGGATCGCGAGGGGAGCTCGGGGCCGGGGATCGCGAGGGGATCTCGGGGCCGGGGATCGCGAGGGGAGATCGGGCCGGGGATCGCGAGGGGAGATCGGGGCCGGGGATCGCGAGGGGAGCTCGGGGCCGGGGAGCTCGGGGCCGGGGATCGCGAGGGGAGCTCGGGGCCGGGGCTCGCGAGGGGAGATCGGGGCCGGGGCTCGCGAGGGGAGATCGGGGCCGGGGCTCGCGAGGGGAGCTCGGGGCCGGGGATCGCGAGGGGAGCTCGGGGCCGGGGATCGCGAGGGGAGCTCGGGGCCGGGGATCGCGAGGGGATCTCGGGGCCGGGGAGTTCGGGGCCGGGGATCGCGAGGGGATCTCGGGGCCGGGGCTCGCGAGGGGAGATCGGGGCCGGGGATCGCGAGGGGAGATCGGGGCCGGGGATCGCGAGGGGAGATCGGGGCCGGGGATCGCGAGGGGAGCTCGGGGCCGGGGATCGCGAGGGGATCTCGGGGCCCGGGATCGCGAGGGGATCTCGGGGCGAGGGGAGCTCGGGGCCGGGGATCGCGAGGGGAGATCGGGGCCGGGGATCGCGAGGGGATCTCGGGGCCGGGGATCGCGAGGGGAGCTCGGGGCCGGGGATCGCGAGGGGAGATCGGGGCCGGGGATCGCGAGGGGAGCTCGGGGCCGGGGATCGCGAGGGGAGCTCGGGGCCGGGGATCGCGAGGGGAGCTCGGGGCCGGGGATCGCGAGGGGAGCTCGGGGCCGGGGATCGCGAGGGGAGCTCGGGGCCGGGGATCGCGGAGGGGAGCTCGGGGCCGGGGATCGCGAGGGGATCTCGGGGCCGGGATCGCGAGGGGATCTCGGGGCCGGGGATCGCGAGGGGATCTCGGGGCCGGGGATCGCGAGGGGATCTCGGGGCCGGGGATCGCGAGGGGATCTCGGGGCCGGGGATCGCGAGGGGAGCTCGGGGCCGGGGATCGCGAGGGGATCTCGGGGCCGGGGATCTCGGGGCCGGGGATCGCGAGGGGATCTCGGGGGCCGGGGATCGCGAGGGGAGCTCGGGGCCGGGGATCGCGAGGGGAGCTCGGGGCCGGGGATCGCGAGGGGAGCTCGGGGCCGGGGATCGCGAGGGGAGCTCGGGGCCGGGGATCGCGAGGGGATCTCGGGGCCGGGGATCGCGAGGGGGATCTCGGGGCCGGGGATCGCGAGGGGATCTCGGGGCCGGGGATCGCGAGGGTAGCTCGGGGCCGGGGATCGCGAGGGGAGCTCGGGGCGGGGATCGCGAGGGGAGCTCGGGGCCGGGGATCGCGAGGGGATCTCGGGGCCGGGGATCTCGGGGGCCGGGGATCGCGAGGGGAGCTCGGGGCCGGGGATCGCGAGGGGATCTCGGGGCCGGGGATCGCGAGGGGATCTCGGGGCCGGGGATCGCGAGGGGATCTCGGGGCCGGGGATCGCGAGGGGATCTCTGGGCCGGGGATCTCGGGGCGGGGATCGCGAGGGGAGATCGGGGCCGGGGATCGCGAGGGGAGATCGGGGTTGGGGATCGCGAGGGGAGATCGGGGCCGGGGCTCGCGAGGGGATCTCGGGGCCGGGGCTCGCGAGGGGATCTCGGGGCCGGGGCTCGCGAGGGGATATCGGGGCCGGGGATCGCGAGGGGAGATCGGGGCCGGGGATCGCGAGGGGAGCTCGGGGCCGGGGATCGCGAGGGGAGATCGGGGTTGGGGATCGCGAGGGGAGATCGGGGCCGGGGGATCGCGAGGGGAGATCGGGGCCGGGGATCGCGAGGGGAGATCGGGGCCGGGGATCGCGAGGGGAGGTCGGGGCCGGGGATCGCGAGGGGAGGTCGGGGCCGGGGATCGCGAGGGGAGGTCGGGGGCCGGGGATCGCGAGGGGATCTCGGGGCCGGGGATCGCGAGGGGAGCTCGGGGCCGGGGATCGCGAGGGGAGCTCGGGGCCGGGGATCGCGAGGGGAGCTCGGGGCCGGGGATCGCGAGGGGATCTCGGGGCCGGGGATCTCGGGGGCCGGGGATCGCGAGGGGATCTCGGGGCCGGGGATCTCGGGGCCGGGGATCGCGAGGGGATCTCGGGGCCGGGGATCGCGAGGGATCTCGGGGCCGGGGATCGCGAGGGGAGATCGGGGCCGGGGATCGCGAGGGGAGATCGGGGTTGGGGATCGCGAGGGGAGATCGGGGCCGGGGCTCGCGAGGGGCTCTCGGGGCCGGGGCTCGCGAGGGGATCTCGGGGCCGGGGCTCGCGAGGGGAGATCGGGGCCGGGGATCGCGAGGGGAGATCGGGGCCGGGGATCGCGAGGGGAGCTCGGGGCCGGGGATCGCGAGGGGAGATCGGGGCCGGGGATCGCGAGGGGAGATCGGGGTTGGGGATCGCGAGGGGAGATCGGGGCCGGGGATCGCGAGGGGAGATCGGGGCCGGGGATCGCGAGGGGATCTCGGGGCCGGGGATCGCGAGGGGAGCTCGGGGCCGGGGATCGCGAGGGGAGCTCGGGGCCGGGGATCGCGAGGGGAGCTCGGGGCCGGGGATCGCGAGGGGATCTCGGGCCGGGGATCGCGAGGGGATCTCGGGGCCGGGGATCGCGAGGGGATCTCGGGGCCGGGGATCTCGGGGCCGGGGATCGCGAGGGGAGATCGGGGCCGGGGAGCGCGAGGGGAGATCGGGGTTGGGGATCGCGAGGGGAGATCGGGGGCCGGGGCTCGCGAGGGGATCTCGGGGCCGGGGCTCGCGAGGGGATCTCGGGGCCGGGGGATCGCGAGGGGAGATCGGGGCCGGGGATCGCGAGGGGAGATCGGGGCCGGGGATCGCGAGGGGAGCTCGGGGCCGGGGATCGCGAGGGGAGATCGGGGCCGGGGATCACGAGGGGAGCTCGGGGCCGGGGATCTCGGGGCCGGGGATCGCGAGGGGAGCTCGGGGCCGGCGATCGCGAGGGGATCTCGGGGCCGGGGATCGCGAGGGGAGATCGGGGCCGGGGATCGCGAGGGGAGATCGGGGCCGGGGATCGCGAGGGGAGATCGGGGCCGGGGATCGCGAGGGGAGCTCGGGGCCGGGGAGCTCGGGGCCGGGGGATCGCGAGGGGGAGCTCGGGGCCGGGGCTCGCGAGGGGAGATCGGGGCCGGGGCTCGCGAGGGGAGCTCGGGGCCGGGGATCGCGAGGGGAGCTCGGGGCCGGGGATCGCGAGGGGAGCTCGGGGCCGGGGATCGCGAGGGGATCTCGGGGCCGGGGAGTTCGGGGCCGGGGATCGCGAGGGGATCTCGGGGCCGGGGCTCGCGAGGGGAGATCGGGGCCGGGGATCGCGAGGGGAGATCGGGGCCGGGGATCGCGAGGGGAGATCGGGGCCGGGGATCGCGAGGGGATCTCGGGGCCGGGGATCGCGAGGGGAGCTCGGGGCCGGGGATCGCGAGGGGATCTCGGGGCCCGGGATCGCGAGGGGATCTCGGGGCGAGGGGAGCTCGGGGCCGGGGATCGCGAGGGGATCTCGGGGCCGGGGATCGCGAGGGGATCTCGGGGCCGGGGATCGCGAGGGGAGCTCGGGGCCGGGGATCGCGAGGGGAGCTCGGGGCCGGGGATCGCGAGGGGAGCTCGGGGCCGGGGATCGCGAGGGGAGCTCGGGGCCGGGGATCGCGAGGGGAGATCGGGGTTGGGGATCGCGAGGGGAGATCGGGGCCGGGGATCGCGAGGGGAGATCGGGGCCGGGGATCGCGAGGGGATCTCGGGGCCGGGGATCGCGAGGGGAGCTCGGGGCCGGGGATCGCGAGGGGAGCTCGGGGCCGGGGATCGCGAGGGGATCTCGGGGCCGGGGATCGCGAGGGGATCTCGGGGCCGGGGATCGCGAGGGGATCTCGGGGCCGGGGATCTCGGGGCCGGGGATCGCGAGGGGAGATCGGGGGCCGGGGAGCGCGAGGGGAGATCGGGGGTGGGGGATCGCGAGGGGAGATCGGGGCCGGGGCTCGCGAGGGGATCTCGGGGCCGGGGCTCGCGAGGGGATCTCGGGGCCGGGGATCGCGAGGGGAGATCGGGGCCGGGGATCGCGAGGGGAGATCGGGGCCGGGGATCGCGAGGGGAGCTCGGGGCCGGGGATCGCGAGGGGAGATCGGGGCCGGGGATCGCGAGGGGAGCTCGGGGCCGGGGATCGCGAGGGGATCTCGGGGCCGGGGATCGCGAGGGGAGCTCGGGGCCGGCGATCGCGAGGGGATCTCGGGGCCCGGGGGATCGCGAGGGGAGATCGGGGCCGGGGATCGCGAGGGGAGATCGGGGCCGGGGATCGCGAGGGGAGATCGGGGCCGGGGATCGCGAGGGGAGCTCGGGGCCGGGGAGCTCGGGGCCGGGGATCGCCAGGGGAGCTCGGGGCCGGGGCTCGCGAGGGGAGATCGGGGCCGGGGCTCGCGAGGGGAGCTCGGGGCCGGGGATCGCGAGGGGAGCTCGGGGCCGGGGATCGCGAGGGGAGCTCGGGGCGGGGATCGCGAGGGGATCTCGGGGCCGGGGAGTTCGGGGCCGGGGATCGCGAGGGGATCTCGGGGCCGGGGCTCGCGAGGGGAGATCGGGGCCGGGGATCGCGAGGGGAGATCGGGGCCGGGGATCGCGAGGGGAGATCGGGGCCGGGGATCGCGAGGGGATCTCGGGGCCGGGGATCGCGAGGGGAGCTCGGGGCCGGGTATCGCGAGGGGATCTCGGGGCCCGGGATCGCGAGGGGATCTCGGGGCGAGGGGAGCTCGGGGTCGGGGATCGCGAGGGGATCTCGGGGCCGGGGATCGCGAGGGGATCTCGGGGCCGGGGATCGCGAGGGGAGCTCGGGGCCGGGGATCGCGAGGGGAGCTCGGGGCCGGGGATCGCGAGGGGAGCTCGGGGCCGGGGATCGCGAGGGGAGCTCGGGGCCGGGGATCGCGAGGGGAGCTCGGGGCCGGGGATCGCGAGGGGAGCTCGGGGCCGGGGATCGCGAGGGGATCTCGGGGCCGGGGATCGCGAGGGGATCTCGGGGCCGGGGATCGCGAGGGGATCTCGGGGCCGGGGATCGCGAGGGGAGCTCGGGGCCGGGGATCGCGAGGGGATCTCGGGGCCGGGGATCTCGGGGCCGGGGATCGCGAGGGGATCTCGGGGCCGGGGATCGCGAGGGGAGATCGGGGCCGGGGATCGCGAGGGGAGATCGGGGCCGGGGATCGCGAGGGGAGATCGGGGCCGGGGATCGCGAGGGGAGCTCGGGGCCGGGGAGCTCGGGGCCGGGGATCGCGAGGGGAGCTCGGGGCCGGGGCTCGCGAGGGGAGATCGGGGCCGGGGCTCGCGAGGGGAGCTCGGGGCCGGGGATCGCGAGGGGAGCTCGGGGCCGGGGATCGCGAGGGGAGCTCGGGGCCGGGGATCGCGAGGGGATCTCGGGGCCGGGGAGTTCGGGGCCGGGGATCGCGAGGGGATCTCGGGGCCGGGGCTCGCGAGGGGAGATCGGGGCCGGGGATCGCGAGGGGAGATCGGGGCCGGGGATCGCGAGGGGATCTCGGGGCCGGGGATCGCGAGGGGAGCTCGGGGCCGGGGATCGCGAGGGGATCTCGGGGCCCGGGATCGCGAGGGGATCTCGGGGCGAGGGGAGCTCGGGGCCGGGGATCGCGAGGGGATCTCGGGGCCGGGGATCGCGAGGGGATCTCGGGGCCGGGGATCGCGAGGGGAGCTCGGGGCCGGGGATCGCGAGGGGAGCTCGGGGCCGGGGATCGCGAGGGGAGCTCGGGGCCGGGGATCGCGAGGGGAGCTCGGGGCCGGGGATCGCGAGGGGAGATCGGGGTTGGGGATCGCGAGGGGAGATCGGGGCCGGGGATCGCGAGGGGAGATCGGGGCCGGGGATCGCGAGGGGATCTCGGGGCCGGGGATCGCGAGGGGAGCTCGGGGCCGGGGATCGCGAGGGGAGCTCGGGGCCGGGGATCGCGAGGGGAGCTCGGGGCCGGGGATCGCGAGGGGATCTCGGGGCCGGGGATCGCGAGGGGATCTCGGGGCCGGGGATCGCGAGGGGATCTCGGGGCCGGGGATCTCGGGGCCGGGGATCGCGAGGGGAGATCGGGGCCGGGGAGCGCGAGGGGAGATCGGGGTGGGGGATCGCGAGGGGAGATCGGGGCCGGGGCTCGCGAGGGGATCTCGGGGCCGGGGCTCGCGAGGGGATCTCGGGGCCGGGGATCGCGAGGGGAGATCGGGGCCGGGGATCGCGAGGGGAGATCGGGGCCGGGGATCGCGAGGGGATCTCGGGGCCGGGGATCGCGAGGGGAGATCGGGGCCGGGGATCGCGAGGGGAGATCGGGGCCGGGGATCGCGAGGGGAGATCGGGGCCGGGGATCGCGAGGGGAGCTCGGGGCCGGGGAGCTCGGGGCCGGGGATCGCCAGGGGAGCTCGGGGCCGGGGCTCGCGAGGGGAGATCGGGGCCGGGGCTCGCGAGGGGAGCTCGGGGCCGGGGATCGCGAGGGGAGCTCGGGGCCGGGGATCGCGAGGGGAGCTCGGGGCCGGGGATCGCGAGGGGATCTCGGGGCCGGGGAGTTCGGGGCCGGGGATCGCGAGGGGATCTCGGGGCCGGGGCTCGCGAGGGGAGATCGGGGCCGGGGATCGCGAGGGGAGATCGGGGCCGGGGATCGCGAGGGGAGATCGGGGCCGGGGATCGCGAGGGGATCTCGGGGCCGGGGATCGCGAGGGGAGCTCGGGGCCGGGTATCGCGAGGGGATCTCGGGGCCCGGGATCGCGAGGGGATCTCGGGGCGAGGGGAGCTCGGGGCCGGGGATCGCGAGGGGATCTCGGGGCCGGGGATCGCGAGGGGATCTCGGGGCCGGGGATCGCGAGGGGAGCTCGGGGCCGGGGATCGCGAGGGGAGCTCGGGGCCGGGGATCGCGAGGGGAGCTCGGGGCCGGGGATCGCGAGGGGAGCTCGGGGCCGGGGATCGCGAGGGGAGCTCGGGGCCGGGGATCGCGAGGGGAGCTCGGGGCCGGGGATCGCGAGGGGATCTCGGGGCCGGGGATCGCGAGGGGATCTCGGGGCCGGGGATCGCGAGGGGATCTCGGGGCCGGGGATCGCGAGGGGAGCTCGGGGCCGGGGATCGCGAGGGGATCTCGGGGCCGGGGATCTCGGGGCCGGGGATCGCGAGGGGATCTCGGGGCCGGGGATCGCGAGGGGAGATCGGGGCCGGGGATCGCGAGGGGAGCTCGGGGCCGGGGATCGCGAGGGGAGCTCGGGGCCGGGGATCGCGAGGGGATCTCGGGGCCGGGGATCGCGAGGGGATCTCGGGGCCGGGGATCGCGAGGGGATCTCGGGGCCGGGGATCGCGAGGGTAGCTCGGGGCCGGGGATCGCGAGGGGAGCTCGGGGCCGGGGATCGCGAGGGGATCTCGGGGCCGGGGATCTCGGGGCCGGGGATCGCGAGGGGAGCTCGGGGCCGGGGATCTCGGGGCCGGGGATCGCGAGGGGAGATCGGGGCCGGGGATCGCGAGGGGAGCTCGGGGCCGGGGAGCTCGGGGCCGGGGATCGCGAGGGGAGCTCGGGGCCGGGGCTCGCGAGGGGAGCTCGGGGCCGGGGATCGCGAGGGGAGCTCGGGGCCGGGGATCGCGAGGGGAGATCGGGGCCGGGAGATCGCGAGGGGAGATCGGGGCCGGGGATCGCGAGGGGAGATCGGGGCCGGGGATCGCGAGGGGAGATCGGGGCCGGGGATCGCGAGGGGAGATCGGGGCCGGGGATCGCGAGGGGAGATCGGGGCCGGGGATCGCGAGGGGAGATCGGGGCCGGGGATCGCGAGGGGAGATCGGGGTTGGGGATCGCGAGGGGAGGTCGGGGCCGGGGATCGCGAGGGGAGGTCGGGGTTGGGGATCGCGAGGGGAGGTCGGGGCCGGGGATCGCGAGGGGAGGTCGGGGCCGGGGATCGCGAGGGGAGATCGGGGCCGGGGATCGCGAGGGGAGATCGGGGCCGGGGATCGCGAGGGGAGATCGGGGCCGGGGTTCGCGAGGGGATCTCGGGGCCGGGGATCGCGAGGGGAGATCGGGGCCCGGGATCGCGAGGGGAGCTCGGGGCCGGGGATCGCGACGGGAGCTCGGGGCCGGGGATTGTGAGGCTCACCGGCACAAATACAAAAAACTGATGGGTTCCACTAACCTCCCCCCCCCGCAGTTAACCTTCACCAGAATATTAGTGCTAATTTGATCTGTGAAAGACAACATAATTCATGTCCAAGGCCCAGGAGCAGGGGCAGGACCCAAGAGCGAGGACAGGACCCAGGAGCAGGAGCGAGGACGAGCCCAGCAGCGTGGTTGAGGCCCAGGAATGGTGCAGGGTGGACCAGCAGTGGGGTCGGGGCCCAGGGAAGGTGCAGCACGGGCCAATAGTGAGGTCGGGAGGACCTCACTGCATCTTATGAAACCCAGGCAGAGAGGACCTGCAGGGAGGAGGACAGTAGGAGTATGTGTGTATGTGCTAGGCCGTTGTAGCAGAGCCTGGTCTCCAATCGTCTTGGATCCCCTTGCCATTGGACCAAGACCTTGCTCTGTCAAGCCCATGTGGTAGCTGGTGTGCAACGGCCACTCCACATTAAAAGAATTCACGCACAGGCATCTTCCACCCTTTAAAATGAAGTTCGGGACCTGGAACGTCAGGACCCTCATGAACAACACCATATTGCTATTGTTGCCTGGGAGCTCAGACGTTTCGACATAGACATTGCCGCCCTAAGTGAGACCCGGCGGGCAGGGGAAGGCCAGCTCAAGGAGCAAGGCGGTGGTTACACCTTCTTCTGGAAAGGCAAACCTGAATAAGAACGCCGCCTCCATGGGGTAGGCTTCGCCATAAAAAATGAGCTAGTTGAACATCTCAGAGACTCCCCTTGCGGAATAAACGAACGCCTCATGACTCTTCGGCTCACCCTAGCCCGGAACCAGTGCGCTACGGTCGTCGGGGCGTATGCCCCAAAACTGGAAGCCACAGACGAGACCAAAGAGGAATTCTACTCCAAACTCAAACAATCCCTGTCTCAAGTCCCAATGGGCGACAAGATGAGACCAAAGAGGAATTCTACTCCAGCCTCGAACAATCCCTGTCCCAAGTCCCAACAAGCTGATCCTCCTTGGCAACTTTAACGCCAGAGTTGGAAAGCACACAGACCTCTGGGGAGGTGTGATCAGCAGGGAGGGGGTAGGGAAAGCCAACTCCAACGGTACCCTCCTCCTGACGAAATGCTTAGAACATGGCCTTGTCATAACCAACACCTTGTTCCGTCAGAGAGACAAGTACAAGGCTTCATGGCAACTGCCTCGCTCCAAGCACTGGCATCTACTGGACTATATTATCGTCCGAGCAAGGGACCGCAAGAACATCCGCATCACCCGAGCCATGACAGGAGCTGACGACTGCTGGACAGACCACCGCCTAACCCGCTCTGTCATCTCCATCAATGTAGCCCCAAAACAGCGGCGGCAACAGAAACAATGCCGCAGGAAAATCAACGTTGGAGCACTCAAAGACCCCGCTAAGAAAGCTCTATTCAGCCTGCGCCTCACAACCAACCTGACAACTCCCAGTGATTCAGAGACACAGTGTCCACAGCGCCTGGTCTGCACTCAAGGCCTCCATAATCAGCACCTGTGAAGAGACGTTCGGTCACTCGACCATGAAACACCAAGACTGGTTCAATGAGAACGACCAGGAGATCCAGGAGCTAATGAGCCGCAAGCGCAAGGCATTCCTGATCTGGAAACAGCAACACAACTCGAGAGCAAGAAAGCGGCTCTACAGACGCCTGAAGGCCGAGGTCCAACAAAAAACTCGCGACCTAGAGAACAGATGGTGGGTGGAGAAAGCGCAGGAGATGCAGCAGCTAGCTGACAGCCACGACGTGGATTCTTTAGCGCAGTCAAAACTGCCTACGGCCCAAGCACCCAAGGTCCTACCCCACTGCGGGCCAAGAACAGAGAGGTACTCATCAAGGACAGAGAGGCAGTCAGTGCCCGCTGGAAGGAGCACTTTCAAGATCTCCTTAACCGAGACTGTCTTCGACGCGTGTGTCCTCAACTCCATCCCGCAGCATGCTACCCGCCACCATCTCAGCACAACCCCAGCCCGGCATGAGGTTGAAAAGGCCATCCGACAACTGAAGAACAACAAGGCCTCAGGAGCAGACTGAATCCCCGCCGAAGCACTAAAGCATGGTGGAGAAGCACTATTGGCGTGAATACATGAACTCATTTCTCTTATTTGGAAAGAGGAGAGCATGCCATGGGATCTGAGACACCGTAATCGTGACCATCTTCAAGAAAGGTGACAAGTCCGATTGCGGTAATTACAGAGGAGTCTCCCTGCTGTCTGCCACAGGGGAAGTCATCGCAAGAATCCTCCTCAATCGCCTTCTCCCAGTGGCCGAAGAGCTCCTCCCAGAGTCACAATGCGGATTCCGCCCACTAAGGGGCACAATGGACACGATCTTCACCGCGCGTCAACTACAAGAGAAATGCAGGGAACAGCACCAACTGCTGTACATGGCCTTTTTTGACCTCACAAAGACCTTCGACACTGTCAACCGTGAGGGATTATGGTGTGTCCTCCTCAAATTTGGCTGCCCACAAAAGTTTGTCACCATCCTCCACCTGCTTCACGATGACATGCAAGCCGTGATCCTGACCAATGGATCCACCACAGACCCAATTCATGTATGGACCGGGGTCAAGCAAGGCTGTGTCATCGCACCAACGCTCTTCTCAATCTTCTTTTCTGCAATGCTCCATCTCACCCTCAGTAAGCTCCCTGCTGGAGTGAAGCTAATCTACAGAACAAACTGAAAACTGTTCAACCTCCGTCGCCTCCAGTCCAGATCCAAGGTTGTCCCATCCTCTGTCATCGAATTACAGTATGCAGACGACGCTTGCGTCTGCGCACACTTGGAGGTCGAACTCCAAACCATCGTCGACACCTTCACTGAAGCGTAAGAGAGCATGGGCTTTACACTAAACATCTGTAAGACAAAGGTCCCCTACCAACCTGCCCCCGCCACACAGTACTGCACCACCCCCCCCCCCCCGATTATTAAAATCCACAACGAGGCCGTGGACAATGTGGACCACTTTCCATACCTCTGGAGCCTACTGTCAACAAGGGCAGACGTTGATGACCAAGTCCAACACCGCCTTCAGTGTGCCAGCGCAGCCTTCGGTCGTCTGAGGAAGAGAATGAAAACCAGGACCTCAAACCCGGCACTAAGCTCATGGTCTACAGAGCAGCAGTGATACCTGCACTGCTTTATGCCTCAGAGACATGGACCATGTACAGCAGGCACCTCAAAGCATTGGAGAGGCACCACCAACGCTGCCTCCGCAAGATCCTGCAAATCCATTGGCAGGATAGGCGCACCAACATCCGTGTTCTCACTCAGGCCAACATACCCAGCATCGAAGCTCTGACCATGCTCGATCAGCTCTGATGGACGGGCCACATCATCCACATGCCTGATACGAGACTCCCAAACCAAGCGCTCTACTCGGAGCTCCGACATGGCAAGAGAGCCCTAGGTGGGCAGAGGGAACGCTTCAAGGGCACCCTCAAAGCCTCCTTGAAAAAGTGCAACATCCAACATCCCCACCGTCACCTGGGAATCCCTGGCCCAAGATGCACAAAGTGGAGGAGAAGCATCCGGGAAGGTGCCGAACACCTCGAGTCTCTTCGCTGGGAGCAAGCGGAAGCCAAGTGCAAATAGTGGAAGGAGAACACGTCAACCCAAGCACCCCACCCACCTGCCCCTTCAACCACCGTCTGCCCCACTGTGACAGAGACTGTAGGTCCCGCATTGGACTCATCAGTCATCTGAGAACTCATTTTTAGTGTGGAAGCAAGTCATTGTCGGTTCCAAGGGACTGCCTAAAGAGTAAGTGCTGCTTGATAGCATTTTCCATGACCCTTTCCATCAATTTGCTGATGATTGAGAGTAGGCTGATGGGGCGGTAATTGGCCAGATTGGATTTGTCCTGATTTTTGTGGACAGGACATACCTGGGCAGTTTTCCACATTGTTGGGTGATGACCAGTGTTATAACTGTACTGGAATTGCTTGGTTAGAAACATGGCTAGTTCTGGAGCACAAGTCTTCAGCACTGCAGCTGGGATGATATCAGGGCCCACAGCCTTTGCTGTATCCAGTGCGCTCAACCGTTTCTTGCTATCACATGGAGTGAATCGATTTGGCTGAAGACTGGCTTCTGTGATGGTGGGTACCTCAGGAGTAAGTCGAAATGGATCATCCACTCGGCACTTCTGGCTGAAGATGGTTGCAAACACTTCAGCCTTGACTTTTATACTCGCGTGCTGGGCTCCGCCATCATTGGGGATGGGAATGTTCACGGAGCCTCCTCCTCCCGTTAGTTGTTTAATTGCATTATATGTGTATTATATAACCTTTTGTCATAAATGTTTTGCTGATAGGAAATGTGAGGGCAAAAGATTGTTAAAGTTCTAGAGGCCTTTGTGCTGTTCGATTCATTTCTGTGAAAGCCATTTGTTTAGATGTATGGTGTTCCAGAAAGCATTAAGTACTCAGGTAGCAGAATCCATTCCCATGGTGCCTCAGTGTTGTGAAGGTGTCCATGGCAACTTCTCACCTCAAAATTATAAGAACATTAGAAATAGGAGCAGGAGTAGGCTATTTTATCAGCACTGTTTGAATGCACAATGTAATTGCGGAGAACCAAGGTACAATTTCCTCAACTTGCCTAAATGCTTACTCCTGATAAGTTCATAAAATATCAATAGAAAATGTCAAGCGTTAAGCAGAATAATTCATGCCCTTGTGTAAAGTGGGGACATTTTGATGTATGAAATAACGCATCACAATATGTATCTTATTCCCATTTCAGTTTTTTGTTGTTGTGGTTGCCTTTGCCTGGATGCTAAGGTCTGCACATTGTGGCATCCTTCATCCTGCATGATTCTTACGGTATTTTACAAGTATAGCATTGAGGGACTTCTGTATTATGATTTGCATTATGCCCCACCTTCTAATATTCCGTTATATACAATACCAGGATCTCTGATATGATGCACAATGTTTATGACTATGTTCTTAATGGAAGAATCACGCTCTATTGTACACCTCTTAAGGTCCTTCTAAATTGAAACTTGCTCAGCTTGGATCGTGCATGAGTGCCAAGTCCCTGAGTTTACATTGTTTTAAATGGATTCCTTATCCCAACAGCAAAATTTTAGATTTTTTTTTAGGTTAGAATAAGCGAGCTGGTTTTAATGGTGTACATGGGGGTAATAGGGAAAGACAGATGCATGAATGCCATTCTCCCACAGTCAAACCCAAAAAACCCTATGTAAAGGCAGCTTCACTGCAATATGGTATGGCTCAAAAAACATTGCACAATAGTCAAGTCTGTAGATATCCTTAAAATAATTTGGCTCTCAATTTCCTTGGACTTTCCGCCACTTTGTTGCACTTTTGATGAAGTTACGGTGGTGCAGCGGCAGAATATCCAAGAAAATTCGGGGCCTTTATCTTCCACTCCTACTTTTATCAGTTAACTCTTCTCTGTCTTTTAGGCCCCACTCCCACATTCTCCAGTGTTCTTTTTAACTGGCTCTTAGGAAAGGTGTGAGCGTGATATGGGTTGACTTGCTTATTATGATTTGGATGAGGGAACCAAATGTAATATTTCCAAGTTTGCTGATGACACAAAACTAGGTGGGGTTGTGAGGAGGATGCAAAGAGGCTTCAAGGCGATTTAGACAAGCTGAGTGAGTGGGCAAATACATGGCAGATGCAGTATAACGTGGATAAATGTGAAGTTATCCACTTCGGTAGGAAAAACAGAAAGGTAGAGTATTATTTAAATGGTGATAGATTGGGAAATGCTGATGTACAAAGGGACCTGGGTGTCCTTGTACACCAGTCACTGAAAGTAAACATGTAGGTGCAGCAAGCAGTTAGGAAGGCAAATGGTATGTTGGCCTTAATTGCAAGAGGATTTGAGTACAGGAGCAAGGATGTCTTGCTACCGTTGTACAGGGCCTTGGTGAGACCACACCTGGAGTACTGTGTGCAGTTTTGGCCTCCTTACCTAAGAAAGAATATACTTGCCATAGAGGGAATGCAGCGAAGGTTCACCAGACTGATTCCTGGGATGGCAGGACTGTCGTATGAGGAGAGATTGAGTCGACTAGACCGGTATTCACTAGAGTTTAGAAGAATGAGAGGGGATCTCATTGAAACGTATAAAATTCTGACAGGGCTAGACAGACTGGATGCAGGAAGGATGTTTCCCCTGGCTGGGGGGGCCTAGAACAAGGGGTCACAGTCTCAGGATACGGGGTAGGACATTTAGGACGGAGATGAGGAGAAATTTCTTCACTCAGAGGGTGGTGAACCTGTGGAATTCTCTACCACAGAAGGCTGTGGAGGCCAATTCACTCAATATATTTAAGAAGGAGATAGATTTCTCGACACAAAAGGCATCAAGGGGTATGGGGAGAGAGCGGGAATATGGTATTGAGATAGAGGATCAGCCATGATCATATTGAATGGCGGAGCAGGCTCGAAGGACCGAATAGCCTACTCCTGCTCCTGTTTTTCTATGTTTCTATGTTTATCCGTCTCCCCTCTCCCTCTGAGCAAGGGCCTCGCCTCTACTTGTTGTGTCCCTCCCGATGACGAGGTCTGAAGCCACAACTGAGTACATTTTAAGATGCAGTACTTCACTACTTGCACACCTCTGTTATGATTCACATGCTGTGACATCTCTGTCCCAATGATGAACTTTACTCCAGGCATTACTAAGTTGTTCTAATTTGTTAGGGCCCGTTGAGGAAAGTAATCATTATATTTTGTTTAATGAGATATGTATAGTATATATTATAGTGAGCTTAGACATTTTTATAACTCGTAGATCTGCAGTGACATTACATGTGGCTCGTTAAACCCTGACGGCAACTGATTTTCTTTCTCATTTATTCTCTTTTGGCTCAGCAGTTTTGTCTGAGTCAGACGTTTGTGGGGTTCAAGCCCCACACTTTAGTGCAGTACTCAGCAAGTGCTGCATTGTCAGAGATGCAGAATTTATTTTAACCTAACCCACTGGTTGGACCGGATCGGCCACCCATTTTACACCCTGCCCGATTTTACTTTCCATTGACTTTGGGCGAGGTGTAAAACGAGCGGCCAGTCCGATCCTTTCATATTCCTGCCAGGTGGGTTCAGTTAAAATGACTCTCGCTGTCTTTCAGGTGAGAGTTTAAACCAAGGCCTAGTCAGCCTGTTCAGGTAGACATAAAAGATCCCAGGTGTTTTTGAAGAAGAGCAGGGCGCTAACTCGGTGTCCTGGCCAACATTCATCCCTCAACCGACAGGTCATTCATCTCATTTACTTTGGGAGCTTGCTATGAGCAAGTTGACTGCCATGTTTATTTACAACAACAATTTATATTTATATATCGCCTTTAACATAGTAAATTGCCCCAAGGTGCGCTTCACAGGAGCTTTATAAAACAAAATTTGACACTGAGTCGCATAAGGAGACATTGGGGCAGTTCAAAGTGGTCGGTTTTAAGGAGCGTCTTAAAGAAGGAAAGAGAGGTAGTGAAGCGGAGAGGTATAGGGAGGAGATTCCAGAGTTTAGGGCCTTGGCAGCTAAAGGCATGGCCACCAATGGTTGAGCGATTGAAATCGGGGATGTTCGAGGCCAGAATTAGAGGAGCACAGATATCTCGGAGAATTGTAGGGCTGGAGAAGTTTAAAGAGATAGGGAGGGGCGAAGTCTTGGAGGGATTTGGAAACCAAGTTGAGAATTTTAAAATAGAGGTGTCGCTCAACCGCGAGCCAGTGTAGGTCAGCGAGTACAGGGGTGATGGTGAACGGGACTTGGTGCGAGTTTGGACACGGGCAGCAGAGCTTTGGATGACCTCAAGTTTACGGAGGGTAGAAAGTGGGAGGCCGGCCAGGAGAGCGTTGGAATAGTCAAGTCTAGAGGTGACAAAGGCATGGATGAGTAACAAAACAATGACTGCACTTCAGGCCAAGAGCACATCACAGAGTGAAATGGTTACAGGATGAGGCAGGAACAGGGTGAGACTAAGGACTTCTAAAATGGGAATTTGAAGAGTGAGAATCTGTTGGTGAATAGGAGATAAGCGGTGGGGAGGTAGTGTAGGGGGGCATCTATTACCTGGTTTATGGTAACATACCTGGCCAGCAGCCTTTTTGCCTGCTGCACTGTAAACCAATTTTAACAGCGGTTCTGAATCGCTACCCCACCTTTCAGTTCTGACTAGAGGACTTATAATTAATGATATTAAAACGGACAATTGATTTGGATGTGAGCAAAGTCAAAATTTATTAAACTAAAGAACCACAATCAAATATAAACTATACCACACGAACATAGTAAATGCAACGGGGGGGGGGGGTACAGACGGCGAAAACGAGGGATACAATGGCCACAATGTTATTTAAACAATCTTAGCAATTCCCTTAAATCACCACCCCAAACTCCTTGCTAGGTTGTCTTGTTGAGGAGTCAGAACACCCTGCTCACCTGTGGTCCAGCGAAGTAAAGAAGAGAGAAAGATAGCTTCTCAACAGCTACCTTTATACCTGTGTGCTGCTGCCGCTCTGTCTGGAAAATTTCCCGCCTAAAGTTCCAGTACACAAACAAAAGGACTGTGATTGGTTGCTGAATTGCTTGTTTAAACATAGCCAGCCATAATCGGCCTCGGGTCAAGTGGGCAACTCCTGACCTCCCTGGTTTGATTGACAGGTCTTTCACACAAACACATTACAAGCTGTAAACCTCTGTGTTTGACCAGGCTCAAAAGCACAAATTTTAATCAAGATGTTCTTTCTCAATGTGTGTGAATACTTCCACGAATTTCCTCGATTCCGTTGTAGTCCAGCTCAGCCCAGCTCAGCAGTCTTTCGTGGTTCTGAGCATGCTTTAAAACATTGATCTGACCCAGAGGCAATTCAAAACACATAAATCTTCATCCACGATGTGGACCAATGTTTCTCTTGTTTTCAGGGAAATTAGGGGAATTTTGCGAAACCCCTACAGTAGTACAGAAATTGTGCTTTTTATTTAACTAAAATTTAAGCTTCGGTTTTAACTTGTGCAATTGTAAGCCAGTTGACAGTTAACTGTCAAGTCAACTGCAAGTCGGTCACAACAACAATTTGTATTCATATAGCGCCTTTAACGTAGTAAAACATCCCAAGGTGCTTCACAGGAGTATTTTAAGTCACTGGCCAGATGTTATTGGGAGTTGATACATCAGCCAGATTTCTGCATACACACAATGGTACTTTTCAATGTTTTGGCAGCAGGGGGGCGGTCCCAAGTCCCAAAGTCCCATCATTTGAATCTTTTTCTTACCAAAAATGTTTCATGGATTCCTGCACCAATCTAACCATGGATAATGGTCTATAATATCTCTCCCTTTATTTCTGTTTCCCTCAGTCTCATCACAAACAACAGAGAAAATCCAGGTAAAAAATAATAGGAGGAACTGAGCTAAACTTTATGAATAAGAACAAAGGATTAAAGAAAATGCTGAATAAAGTTATCAAAACAAACTGGTGTTGGCTGAAATTAAATGTAAATAAGGCTTTGTAGGAATGTCTAGTTCCTATCCAAAAGACTGAGGTCCACTCAGGCGATCAAATAAACAGAGTTTAACAGATAACTACAGGAGAACATCGAATATAGGTCTAGTCAGTTCGGAGGCTCCACGAGGACTGCTTGGGCGGTCCCGTGGCTGACGTCATGACGTCATCACGTTTTTCCTGCCGGTGGGGGATCACGTGATGAACGGTGTGACGTCATCGCGTTTACCCGCGCTATTAAAGTGATCGCGCTCTGTACATGTAAACAGTGAAAACAAAGATACAGACTCAGGCTGTAGCTAACATATTATTAAAGGGAATTATATACAATTGATCGGAGTCCCTTAGTGGCTCTGCCACAGCTTCCCATTTTCATTTTTTCCTTAGTTTTTATTGCTTTTTATATTTCCTGCCGACCGTTCCTATTTTCCTGGTTTTCACCCTTTTTTTTTCTTTTGGCATTTCATTATCTTTCATTTAAAATTTAGTTTTTCCATTTATTTGGAGCTGTAAATACTGCATCTGCAGAAAAATAGACTTTAACCAGGTAAGAAGAACATTGACAGGAATGTTGGGTGACGAATAAGCTGATTCAATGCACAAAACAAACAAGAAATTTCATTATAAAGATATAAACACACATTGAAAATTATTCAACATTTCTTGATAACAATCCTTCATCCAATTGCACTAAGCTTTGAGCATTATTGGAAATGAGTGACTTGAAATTTCGCTTCAGGTGAAATCAGATATTATGTTAACAGCAAGAACTCATCCATTCCTGAGTGGACTATAAAGGCTGAATATGATCCAGAGAGAAATGGAGCTACTGTCCATTTCTAGCCATGCTGGATGCCCACCAATGACCACAGCTTGAAAGACAAACAGGCTCTTGGCAGCTCACTTTCAATTTAAGTTTAAAATAAATAAATGGTTCCCCTGACGGTTTTGTGAGCAGCTGCGCCACACAGGCCAGGCTGGTGCTGTTAGCTGATCTTTGTTGGGGCAGCAGAGAGGGGCTCGGATAACCCCTGGGTTACCACTCCTTGGAGTGCCACATATTCTAAGATGGCCTGCAAGGTTGCGCAGTTGTCCCGCACATGCTGTTAAGTGAACTCCATCTGCAGCAACCTGTCTGGCAAGGCTCCCAGTGCTTGCACCAGTGCTTGAAGCTTTGGAAATAGTGTTTTTAAAAGCTGGACTCGCAAAATTCTGATCTTCATGCTTTTCAGCCAAGAGGCTATGCAACCTGACCTTCCTTCTTGCAACGATAGCAAAATACTGCGGATGCTGGAAATCCGAAATAGCAACAGAAAATGCTGGAAAAACTCAGCAGGCCAGGGCAACATCTGTGGAGAGAGAAACAGAGTCAACGTTTCGGGTCGATACCCTTCTACAGAACTGAGAGAAAAGGCAGGAAATGAAACAAAAGGCAGTTTGGGGGCTGGGAAAGGGGGGAGGGGATGAAAGAGGCGACATTAAGAGATATTCAAGGTGAGACGAGATAGTAATAGGACAGGTAAAGAAACAGACAATGGCTCTAAATGAAGTGTGAAATGTGCTGGCAGAGTGAAAGACAGCTGCCATGTGGGAGAGAGAGGAAAAAAAGAAAAAGTCACAAACCAAAAGTGTGGATTAAAAATATAAAAATATAATAGGGGCTGAGGTTATGATCTGAAGTTGTTGAACTCGATATTGAGTCCGGAAGGCTGTAAAGTGCCTAATCGGAAGATGAGGTGCTGCTCCTTCTAGCAATGCTGTCTTCCTTGTGCCACCAGCTGCTTCTCCTGCTCAATCAAGTTCTTTGTGTCTCCTAGTGCACTACCCTCTGTCTCACTCACTAACTCCCTTGGGGAAGACATCTCTAAGCTTGGATGGATAGAATGAGTGATAGGGCCTTGTCAGCACTTCTGAGCTTGCACTATGTGTTGGGATTCGTATGCTCTTTCTCAGCAACATTAATAGGAGGAAAAGAAATAGCGAGGCTGCAATGGTTTCTTGATGAACAGAGTTTTAACATGTAACTTACAATAGAAGGAGTGACCTGAGGCTCTTGTGATATGGTTTGCTGACCATAATAATAATTCAACTTTATTGTCATTGTACAAGTACATGAACAACAAAATGTGATCTTGCAAGCTCCCATGAGCCCAGTACAAATAACATTAACATTAAACGTAAATAGCACCGTCCTGGGAGAAGCAAAGCCGCTGCGTCTGTGCGCGCCGCCATTCCATTTCTACCATTCCTCCTGTCCGACAATCTTCAGCCCAACGCCCGGGCCTCCTCACCAGCCACCCCTCCCGGGGCTCCTTCCGTGACCTTCTCACCAACCACCCCTCCTCAGGGCTCCTTCCGTGACCTTCTGCACCTGGTCTTCCCTGATGGTCACCCCTCCAGGTACTAACCAGGCCTGGCTCTGCTTAGCTTCCAAGCCTTGCCAGTGACCCTGTCCCTAGTCCCAGGAACAGGGCACAGAAGGATGAGAAGCAGATCTTTATCATGACCCTGTAGCTGACGCATCCCCTCTTACTTCCCAGTCTCGGACACCCAGTATGGGTTCCCTTGTCAGGAATTGCTGCACTTTTTGCTCATAGGATATTATAGATTGGTTTGGGGTTGCCACCTGTTGCAGCTATCTCTAGCATTCTGGGTTGTCTTCATCTTGAAAAAGAATGTAAAAGATGAGAATTCTCCATTTATTCCTATGATGTAAAACACAGGTGCCATCATTCAGACAGTCATGGGTTTGAAGACAGGTGCACGCAACAATTACCTTCAATCCGAGGCTTTTGCAGGGTGAATGTATGTAAAGATGTGAGTGAAGGAACATTTGCAGGTTAAGGCTGGGGTTGTCACTTGTACTGTTTAGCCTCATGGGAATTGATTATTTATGAAAGCACTTAATACAGTGAGGTGGAGAAATCATTATAAGTGATAGACATGCTTATTACAATTCAATCTTGGAAGGCGTTGGTGGCTTCTCTTACCTTGGCTGATGTCCCAAGGTCATTAAACCTCTTCTGGGAAGGCCTGGCTGAGCAGCAGGTTGTGGAGTTGACACTCGCTGCCTTTACAATCTCCTATCATTGCCTATGGGAAGCTATCACGGGGACCTGCAGCACTCCGTGCCAAAGAGTATTGCCTACCTCTGCCTTACTTCCTGTAACAGTATTTCTATTGTCCCAACAGAGAACCTCGGGGCTCTTTGCCCTCCTGAAAATCTGGCAACCATTCTGCAATGGCAGACCTTTGTGAACAGACACAGTAACAATGATCCCTGCCCCTTTAGCTGCTGCAAACCTTTAAATTTACTTAAAGGGGTTGATGGTGGATAGGCAATGGCAAACATTTAAAGATCGCATGGATGAACTACAGAATTTGTTCATCCCTGTTTGGCATAAAAATAAAACAAAAAAGGTGACTCAACCGTGGCTAACAAGGGAAATTAGGGATAGCATAAGGTCCAAGGAGAGGACATATAATTTGGCCAGAAAAAGCAGCAAACCTGAGGATTGGGAGCAGTTTAGGATTCAGCAAAGGAGGACAAAGGGATTAATTAAGAGGGGGGAAATAGATTGACAGTAAGCTTGCAGGGAACATAAAAACTGTAAAAGCTTCTATAGATATGTGAAGAGAAAAAGATTGGTAAAGTCAAGCGTAGGTCCCTTGCAGTCAGAATCAGGGGAATTTATAATGGGGAACAAAGAAATGGCAGACCAATTAAATACATACTTTGGTTCTGTCTTCACAAAGGAGGACACAAATAACCTCCCAGAGATTTCGGGGAACATAGGGTCTAATGAGAGGGAGGAATTGAATGAAATCAGTATTTGTAGGGAAATGGTGTTAGGGAAATTGACAGGATTGAAGGCCGATAAATCCCTAGGGCCTGATAATCTACATCCTAGGGTACTTAAGGAAGTGGCCCTAGAAATAGTAGATGCATTGCTGGTCATCTTCCAAAATTCTATGGACTCTGGAACAGTTCCCATGGAGGATAGCTAATGTAACCCCACAATTTAAAAAAGGTGGTAGAGAGAAAACGGGGAATTATAGACCAGTAAGTCTGACATCGGTAGTGGGGAAAATGCTAGAGTCCATTATGAAAGATGCAATAGCAGAGCACTTTGAAAACAGTGACAGGATCAGACAAAGTCAACATTGATTTACAAAAGGTAAATCATGCTTGACTAATCTACTGGAATTTTTTGAGGCTGTAACTGGTAGAATAGATAAGGGAGAACCAGTGGACGTGGTGTATTTGGACTTTCAGAAGGCTTTCGATAAGGTCCCGCATAAGAGATTAGCATGCAAAGTTAAAGCACACGGGATTGGGGGTAAGGTACTCTCTTGGATAGAGAACTTGTTGGCAGACAGGAAGCAAAGAGTTGGAATAAACGGCACTTTTTCCAAGTGGCAGGCAGTGACTAGTGGGGTACCGCAGGGATCGGTGCTAGGACCCCAGCTATTCACAATATATATTAATGATCTAGACGAGGGAACTAGATGTAATATCTCCAAGTTTGCAGATGACACAAAGCTGGGTGGGCGTGTGTGCTGTGAGGAGGATGCAGCGAAGCTCCAGTATGCTTTGGACAGGTTGGGTGATTGGGCAGATGCATGGCAAATGCAGTATAATGTGGATAAATGCGAGGTTATCCACTTCGGTGGCAAAAACAAGAAGACAGATTATTATCTGAACGGCAATAGATTGGGAAAAGGGGAAGTGCAACGAGACCTGGGTGTCCTTGTGCACCAGTCGCTGAAGGTGCATGCAGGTGCAGCAGGCGGTTAAGAAGGCAAATGGTATGTTGGCCTTCATAGCGAGAGGATTAGAGTACAGGAGCAAGGATGTCTTGCTGCAGTTGTACAGGGCCTTGGTGAGACCACACCTTGAGTATTGTGTGCAGTTTTGGTCACCTTATCTGAGGAAGAATGTTCTTGCCATGGAGAGAGTGCAGCGAAGATTCACCAGACTGATACCTGGGATGGCAGGAATGGCGTATTAGGAGAGATTGGGTCGATTAGGCTTATATTTGCTAGAGTTTAGAAGAATGAGAGGGGATCTCATTATAAAATTCTAACAGGACTAGACAGACTAGATGCAGGAAGGATGTTCCCGATGGCAGGGTAGCCCAGAACCAGGGATCACAGTCTTAAGGATAAGGGGTAAGCCATTTAGGAGGAATTTCTTCACCCAGAGAGTGGTGAACCTGTGGCATTCCCTACCACAGAAGGTGGTTGAGGCCAGTTCATTAAATATATTCAAGAAGGAGTTAGATATATTTCATAAGGCTAAAGGGATCAAAGGATATGGGGAGAAAGCAGGGACAGGGTACTGAATTTGGATGATCAGCCATGATCTCGTTAAATGGTGGAACAGGCTCGAGGGGCTGAATGGCCTACTCCTGCTCCTATCTTCTATGTTTCTATGTAAATTCTACAGCAGCACTCTATTTCCTGCCCTGAAATGGGCGGGTTCAGAAAAAAATGTGTTTCTGATGCTAGACCTTGCCTGAAATATTTTAATGAGGCTATGTTTGGAAATTATGCCAGGGTCAGCACTCATCTCTTTGGGCGGATGGATTTTCACCCCACCCTACTTCCAGTTGAGCACATGCCAAATTGGAATATCCAGGCTGGAATGTCTGTTACATGGAAATGTTTCACAGCAGTTAAACCACATTCAATCAACTTTGCGTCGTTGGAATTTGGAAACCAATTTGGATGTTCGGTCATTTGTATTTTTCTTGAGCAAATTAAGCCAATTGCACTTGAAGTTAAATTGAAAGTCACCAAAATCACAGTCATATATGCGTGACTTCCCACAGCAGTGATTTCTTGGGAAGGGAAAATCAGAAAAAGCTTCAGGATCGCAGCTGTGCATAACTCACTACAGTACATGTTTTTACTGCAGTGTTGTATCAGGATTATCATCAGCAATTGTATCAGGATTATCATCATACAAGGCTACGGGCCAAATGCTGGAATATGGGATTAGATTAGACAGGGCTTGATGGCCGGCGCGGACACGATGGGCCGAAGGGCCTCTATCCGTGCTGTATTACTCTATGACTCTATGACTCTATAACGTGTAACTCCCTGGAGTACTGATGCAATCTAATTTGTTAGGCAGTGTCTGATGCATTCTGCGGTGTTATTTGTGGATAAAGGTGTTTGTGTTGTATATATAGTATGTATTAAAGAATTAGAGATCATAACCTTTGATACCAGATCCTTTTTTTTCTTAATTCACTGAACTGTTTAATATAAGGTTTTGTAGCATTCCTGAAAAAATCAAATAAATTGAGGTAACAAACAATAGACAGAATCTAAAATGGGCCATTCCATTTTATATAACTAAATAACTGTCATTTCAAATACCTTCATATACATCTGCCTCACTTCCTTCTCATCCTATTACGCTCTGTATTTATTATCATTACTTCATATTTTGTCCTGAGTAGAATAAGAGCTCCAATTCGCTCTGCTAATGCAATGTTTTTATTTCGATGTCTCTTTGGAGACAAATTCTACCCATTCTTTCCATGGCTCCTGAGGCCACTGCACAGGACTCCCAATGCAGCAGATGAGAGATATAGTGAAGCTCACATGAGTACAAGAATTCCCATTGAGCAAGCATAGGATATACGGCACAGAAACAGGCCATTCGGCCCAACCAGTCCATGCTGACTTTTATGCTCTGCACGAGCCTCCTCCCGTCTTTCCTCATCTTAAATCTATCAGCATAACCCTCTATTCCCTTTTCCCTCATATGCTTATCTGTGCTCCCTTTAAATGCACCTATACTATTTGCTTCAACCACTCCATGTTGTAGCGAGTTCCACATTCTCACCACTCTCTGGGTAAAGAAATTTCTTCTGAAATCCCTATTGGATTTCTTGGTGATTATCTTATATTGATGGCTTCTACTTATGCTCTTCTCCCCAAGTGGAAACATTCTCTCTCTATCCACTCTATCAAAATTTTTCATAATTTTAAAGACCTCTATTAGGCCAACCCTCAGCCTTTTTCAAGCAAAAAGAGACCCAGCCTGTTCATCCCTTCCTGATGTTTATACCCACACATTTTTGGTATCATCCTTGTAAATCTTCTCTGCACCCTCTCCAGTGCCTCTATATCCTTTTTATAATATGGCGACCAGAACTGTACGCAGTACTCCAAGTGTGGTCTAACCAAGGTTCGATACGGGTTTAGCATAACTTACCTACTTTTCAATTCTATACCTCGAGAAATAAACCCTAGTACTTGATTTGCTTTTTTTATGGCCTTGCTAACATGTGTTGCAACTTTTAGTGATTTGTGTATTTGTACTCCTAGATCCCTTTGTTTCTCTACCCCACTTAGACTCGCACCCTCCAAGTGATAAGTGAGCTCCCTATTCTTCCTACCAAAATGTAATACCTCACATTTATCTATGTTGAATGTCATTTGCCAATTATATGCCCATTCTGCAAGTTTATTAATGCCCTCCTGTAATTTGTTGCAGTCCTCCTCAGTATTAACTACCCCCCCCCCCAAAATTTGGTGTCATCCACAAATTTAGAAATTGTGTTTTTGATCCCAAAGTCTAAATCGCTAATATAAATTGTGAAGAACAGCACTGATCCTTGTGGAACACCACTACCCACCTTCTGCCACTGTGAATAGCTACCCTGTACCCCTACTCTCTGCTTTCTGACTTGAAGCCAGCTAGCTATCCATTCTGCTACTTGTCCCTTGACTCCGCATTCTCTGACCTTGTTCCTCAGTCTATTATGGGGTACCTTATTGAAGGCCTTTTCAAAATCAAGATAAATTACATCTGCATTACTGTTACCTTTTCAAAAAATTCAATGAGGTTGGTCAAGCAAGACATTCCCTTTTGAAATCCATGCTGACTATTCATTATTATATTTTTGGTTTCTAGATGTTGTTCTATTTTTTCCTTTAGTAGGGATTCCATTATTGTTCCTACCACCGATGTTAAGCTGACTGGTCTATAATTCCCTGGATATGTTCTATCCCCCTTCTTAACTATCCGCCAGTTCTCTGGCACTACACCTTTTTCTAGCGAATTATTAAATATGCATAGTAATGCCTCTGCTATCTCTTCCCTAGATTCTTTTAAAATGTGTGGATTCAATCCATCCAGACCAGAGGTTTTATCCTCTTTGAGTTTGATTAGTTTATTTAATATATCCTCTCTTTTTAATTTTAAATACACTTATCTAATTACTAATCTCATCATCCAATGTCATGTCCACCTCATGTTCTATCTCCCTGGTAAATACTGAAGCAAAATAATTATTTAGTATTTCTGCCATCTCTCTATCGTTCCTGTGGTGTTATCCTGTCTATCCCTTAATGGCCCTTTTCCTATCCCAACCTTCCTTTTTTATTGATGTGCCTATAAAATATTTTACTATTTTTTATGTTCCTTGAAAATTTAATTTCATAGTTCCTCTTTGCCTCCCTAATTGTTTATTGGACTTCTCTCCTAATCTCTTCGTATTCTCCCTTATCATGCACTCCCCTGCTGTCTATGTACTTAATTTGTGCCTCTTTCCTTACCCTCAATTGTTCCCTTATGGCTTTATTCATCCATGAAGTCTCATTATTATTTAGTTTGTTCTTTCCTTTTAGCAGAATATATTTTTCCTGCATTCTGTTGAACACCATTTTAAATATTTACCATTGTTGTTTACCAATATTGTTACCCATTTTTCCCCCCAAGTTCTATTCTCAGCCCCTCAAAATTAGCGCTTCTCCCATCTATTACCCGGGTTTTCGTCATACTTATGTCCTTCTCAATTATCATCTTAAAGCATATTGTATTATGGTCACTATTGCCTATATGTTCCCCTACTTTTACTTCTCTTATCTGCTCTTTTTCATTCCCCATTACTAGATCCAATAGCGAATCCTCCCTTGTTAAGCTTTTTACATATTTGGGTTATAAAGGAATCCTGTACACATTGTAGAAACTCCATTCCCTTATCCCTTTTACCTATCTCTTCTGTCCAATTAATAGCAGGGTAGTTGAAATCCCCCATGATTATTATTCAATGTTTTTTTACTTCTTTCCCTAATTTGTCTGTATATTTCTTCTTCCACTTCCTTTCCACTATTAGGTGGTCTGTAGACTATGCCTATTAGTGTGACTGATCCTTTATTACCTTTTATCTCTATCCATATGGATTCAATTTTTGTCTTGCTGATATCTACGTCACTTTTTTCTACTGCCATTATGTTATCCCTAATAAGTACAGCTACTCAACCTCCCCTTTTCCCTCCCTATCTTTTCTAAATATGTTATACCCTGCAATGTTTAATTCCCAGTCCTGATTTTTCTGTTGCCATGTCTCAGTAATCCCTACTATGTCTGGTTCCTTGCAACGCATGATTGCCTCCAGCTCCCCTGTTTTATTACGGACACTGTGCAGTACAGTTTAACTCATTTTTAATAGGATATCCTCTCGCTTTATGTTAAACCATCTTTTTAGAATCCTGTTCTATAACTCTATTTATTCCCTTGCCATCAATGTCCTTCTTTTATTCTTTCCTATGCTCTCTTTTCCTGTTTTGTTTTGTTTATATTTAGACTGGTTATGTTTCTTGTAGATCCCTCCCCCCATCTTACTAGTTTAAAGCTTTTGCCACCTCCCTACTTACCCTTTCTGCTAGGACACGGGTCCCATCCCGGTTCAGGTGGAACCCGTCCCATCGGTACAGCTCCTTCCTGTCCCAGAACTGGTGCCAGTGTCCCATGAAAATGAATCCCTTTCCCACACCAGCCCTTTAGCCACATGTTAATTCTCCTGATCTGTCTGCTTCTATGCAAACTTACACGTGGCTTGGGCAATAATCCGAGATTCTGCTTTTTAATTTAGATCCTAACTCCTGATACTCTTTCAGCAGGGCCTCCTCCCTGTTCCTACCTATGTCATTTGTTCCAACATGGACCATGACAACTGAATTTATTCCCTCCCTTTCCAAGTTCCTCTCCAGCCGCCATGAGATATCCCTGGCAACACACCCTTCAGGATTCTCACGCTTGGCTGCAGAGGACGCTATCTATCCCCCTAATAATAGTGTCCCCTATCACTACCACATTTCTATTCTGCTCTTCCCCCTCTTGAACAGCCTTCTGCGCCACGGTGCCTTGGTCTACATTGTGGCTGTCCTCCCTGCAGTCTTTCACCTTGTCCTCACAGGTAGTGAATACATCGTATCTGTTGGACAGGACCAGTGTCTGCGGGACCTCCTTCTCAACCTCTCCTAAATCTCCACTACCTGTCTCCCTAACAGTCACACCCTCCCTTTCCTGAACCTGTGCTTTCCTCTGGGGTGTGACTGTATTGTGTTCAAAGAAAGGTTCAGATGCCTGGATAGGTAATAGGAGTCCCTTCAGTATGCTCCTTGCGTGGGATCACTAATTTTGATAGCCTGTTGTGCCTTGCAACATTTTGCAATCCAGAAAGGCATCCCATTTGTCATGCTAGAGGAAGATTGTGAAGCAGATGGTGACACCATGGAGAGTGAATATCAGGCACAGGAAGAGGAAGCAGATGAACCAACAGCCAAAGCAACTGGAGAGGTGTGACTGTGGTTTATTCAGGACTCCTTCACTGAAGCATAAAGCACTGCTTGTCAACACACATTTGCAAAGAGAAGCTCTGTGCTGCTCAACCTGCCTTCATATTAGTTCCATCCAAAACTCCTTGAATGTAGAAGTTAGTGGAGAACACAAACCCACTACATTAGTAACAGTACAAAGTATAACATCATGTTTACTATTTTCCTAAAGTCAGAAAACAACAGCATGAATCATTCCCCAAACAGATGAAATTATGTACTGTGGCGGAGCCACTGAATGACTCTGGGCAACTGTATATAATTCCCTTTAACGATGTTCTAACACCAGCCTAAGCCTGTACCATTGTGTTAGACATTACTGTGTTTTGTATATACTGTTTGTATGTACGGGGCGCGGCCCCTTTAAGAGCGCGGGCAAATGCGATGACGTCACGTCGCAAACCACGTGACTGCCCAGGCAGTCCTCGTGGAACCTCCATCCTGTTAAGACCTGTTTTCGTGGTTCTCCTGTATCGATCTCAACAAACTGTTTGAACTCGTTTAGTCTTACATTAAAGACCTGTTTGTTTGATCTCCTGAGTCGACCTCAGTTATTAGTTAGGAATTCGACGATTCCTACATTGGTGACCCCGTTTTTTGTGAACGTTTTTCGCAAAAAGAACACAACATGGAGGCCAACGCCGTTTTGTTGAAGCTACCGCAGTTCTGGGAGCAGCAAGCGACCTCGTGGTTCATTCAGGTCGAGGCCCAGTTCGTACTGAGGGACATCGTTGCGGATCAGACCAAATATCTCTATGTGGTCTCTGCACTTGACGGCTCTACCGCCTCGCGGATCATCAGCCTCCTCGAGAACCCTCCAACGGAGCGCAAGTATGAAACCCCCAAGGCGCGGTTGCTGCAAGTTTTCGGGCTCACTAAATCGGAGCGCGCCCATCGATTGCTCGCTATGCCCGGGCTCGGGGACTCCAAGCCTTCGGAGTTGATGAGCCAAATGCTCTCACTCCTGGGCTCTGAACCGGAATGCTTCCTTTTCCGTGAACTATTCCTCAGCCAGCTGCCTGAGCAGGTGCAAGCTGCCCTCGCCAGATCCGAGGTGGAAGACTGCACAGCACTCGCGGCAGAGGCGGACAAAATTTTCGCGGTAACGCAGCAGTACTGCACCGCCACGAGGCACCCATCCCCCACAGACGCCGCCCCGGCTCGTCAGCGTGCTGGGCTGTGTTTCTACCACGCGCAGTTCAGCACGAAGGCGAGACGTTGCCGCCCTCCCTGCAGCTTTCCCCAAAAAGAAAAACAATCGTGACTACTGAGGAACGGGTCTAATGGGCGCCCCACGGCCGCCATGGCGATCGGCAACGCGGGCAAGTTGCTTTTCATCACCGATACGCTCTCCGGTCGTCGTTTTCTGTGCGACATCGGAGCGCAGTGCAGCATTTTACCCGTGTCCGCCCTCGATGTGCAGGCAGGGAATCACGGCCTCACCCTTGAAGCGGCCAATGGCGGAGCAATTCGGACCTTCGGCAGACGGCGAGTGGAGGTGTGCTTCGGGGGGCAACGTTTTCACTGGGAGTTTGTTACTGCCAAGGTTTCTCAACCCATTCTCGGCGCGGATTTCCTGTGCGCCAACAGCTTCCTGGTCGACGTGAAGAACCGGCGGTTGATCAACGCGGCAACTTTCAATTCTATCCCTTGTTACCGCAGTATCACTACGTCGCGCACCATCGCCTGTGCTTTCCTGACTCATGACGAGTTCGCTCGTCTGCTCGCCGAATTTCCCAACCTGACAAGACCCACGTTCTCCTCCACAGTCACGAAACATGGTGTTGAGCACCACACCACCACCAATGGCCCCCCGGTCTACACGCGAGCCCAGCGCCTGGAACCTGGCAAGCTGGCGGTCGCAAAGGCGGAGTTCGCGACCATGGAACGGTTAGGGATTATTCGCCGGTCGAATAGTCCCTGGTCTTCACCCCTCCATATCATCCTGAAGCCTGGCAGCGGATGGCGACCATGCGGCGACTATCGACGCCACCACTCCTGATCGGTACCCGATCCCCCACATCCAGGATTTCTCTGCCTATTTGGCAGGGAGCACCGTCTTCTCGAAAGTCGACCTCGTACGGGGCTACCACCAGGTCCCAGTGCACCCACAGGACGTCCAGAAAACCGCAGTCATCACCCCATTCGGCCTCTTCGATTTTTGCGAATGCCGTTTGGGTTAAAGAACGCCGCCCAGGCTTTCCAACGCCTGATGGACTCCGTGCTGCGGGACCTCAAGTTCCTCTTCGTCTACCTGGACGATATTCTAATCGCCAGTCCTACTAAAGAGGAACATATCTGTCACCTACGCACCCTTTTTCGACACCTCGGCCAACACGGCCTGATTATCAACCCGGCCAAGTGTCAGTTTGGCCTGCACCAAATTGATTTCCTGGGGTATTGCATCACCGCAGAGGGAGCGGTTCCTTTACAAGCGAAGGTAGAGGCGGTGATATCCTTTCCATGCCTGCAAAACATTAAGGCCCTGCAGGAATTCCTAGGCATGGTAAACTTTTACCACCGTTTCGTGCCTAAGGCAGCACTACTCATGCAGCTCCTGTACGAGGCCCTCAAGGGCAAGACTGGCAAGAACCCGGTAGACTGGACAGATGACATGGCCCGAGCGTTTGCCGACACCAAAAGCGCCTTAGCCAATGCAACCATGCTGGCGCACCCACTGCCAGGAGCCACCATCGCCCTTACCACCGACGTGTCAGACTACGCAATCGGCGCCGTGCAAGAGCAGTGGGTGAACGGGACGTGGCAGCCGTTGGCATTCTTCAGCCGCCAACTACGGCGGAACGAGAGAGCATATAGCATGTTCGACCGGGAGTTGCTCGCCCTTTTTCTGGCCATCCGCCATTTTCACTTCCTCCTGGAAGGACGTCCTTTCACCGCCTTTGTGGATCATAAGCCACTAACTTTTGCCATGGCCAAGACCGCTGAACCGTGGTCATCCCGACAGCAATGTCAACTGACCTACATATCCGAATTCACCACGGATATACAGCATGTGGCCGGTAAGGACAACCTGGTGGCAGACTGCCTCTCCCGCGCGACCGTCAATATGGTTCATTTGGGCATCGATTACGCCCTCATGGCAGCAGACCAAGCCTCAGACCTAGAAGTCCAAGCCTGCAGAACGACCGTCACTGGCCTCCGGTTGGCTGACGTCAAGTTCCATTCGGCAGGTACCACGCTGTTGTGTGACATCTCCGTATGGGACCCTCGCCCGGTCGTCTGGCGCCGTAAAGTGTTCGACGCCATACACGGGTTGTCACACCCAGGAATGAAGGCCTCGCAGAAGCTGATGTCAGCGAAATTCGTATGACATGGCATGCACAAGGATGTCCGTGACTGGACCAACACCTGCGTGGTCTGCCAAAAGGCCAAAGTACAGCGCCACGTCAAAGCTCCGTTGGCCACCTTCACAGTTCCGGAGCGACGTTTTGACCATGTCAATGTGGACCTGGTAGGACCACTCCCACCCTCCCATGGTTTTTCACACATCCTGACCGTGGTTGACCGCACCACCAGATGGCCGGAGGCGGTTCCCCTGTCATCCACTACTTCGGCGGACGTGGCCAGGGTGTTCATTTCCACCTGGGTCGCCTGTTTCGGAGTGCCCGCAGATATTTCTTCCGACAGATGACCACAGTTTTCCTCCGAACTCTGGAATGCAGTGGCCCAAGGACTCGGTGTCAAATTGCACCGCAACACAGCCTACCACCCACAGGCGAATGGCCTCTGTGAACGCTTCCACCGATCACTGAAAGCCGCCCTGAGGGCCAGCCTCCAGGACGCTGGATGGGCAGACAAGCTACCGTGGGTCCTGTTGGGCCTTTGCACGGCCCCCAAGGAAGACCTTCACTCGTCATCAGCGGAGCTGGTGTACGGTCAGCCGCTGCGAGTCCCGGGGGATTTCCTGCCAGCATCGATGAAGTCGTGGTCCACGTCTGACCAGCTTACTAGTCACCAGGAGGCGGCCAGATGCTTCGCACCGGTGCCCACTTCGCATCATGGGCTGCAGAGTTTGCACGTTCCCCCGGAGCTTCACAAGGCTGAGTACGTCTTTATTCGCCACGATGCTCATAGGGATCCACTCAATGCACCATATACTGGTCCCTTCCGCGTGTTGGAGACAGGGGACAAAACCTTCACGGTAGATGTCGGTGGTAAACCGGACCACATTTCGGTCGACCGCTTAAAGCCAGCACATCTGGACCTCGGCCGCCCCGTCGAGACAGCACAACCGCCGAGACGAGGTCGGCCACCCATCGCCGTTACAGCAGACCAAGTGCAACCACCCACCAGACCGCCAGCCGCCCAGGAGCCTCCACCTCAGGAGTACAGGAGTCGTTCTGACAGGCTCATCAGACCCCCTCACTGTTTGACTTTGTCCGTTAAAGCGAATTCTGGGGGGGGCGCATGTGGCGGAGCCACTGAATGACTCTGGGCAGCTGTACATAATTCCCTTTAACGATGTTCTAACACCAGCCTAAGCCGGTACCATTGTGTTAGACATTACTGTGTCTTGTATATAGTGTTTGTATGTACAGGGCGTGGCCCCTTTAAGACACGGGCAAACGCGATGACGTCACGTCGCAAACCACGTGACTGCCCAGGCAGTTCTCGTGGAATCTCCATCCTGTTAAGACCTGTTTTTGTGGTTCTCCTGTATCGATCTCAACAAACTGTTTGAACTCATTTAGTCTTACATTAAAGACCTGTTTGTTTGATCTCCTGAGTCGACCTCAGTTATTAGTTAGGAATTCGACAATTCCTACAGTACAATATTTATGATGACGCTTCACTGTGAAACCTCTGGTGTATTTCCCATTTTTCCACAGACCTCTTCTAACATTATATCTAAGTGCAACCTGAGGAACAGGGGTCTTGGGTGTGGATGGCACCTCAGGACAATCATGAACCTCTTGGGACAAAGGTGGCCTTTCACTCAGGACTGCTGAGTTCTGAGATAGTCCGCGATGGGCTGTGTATTAGATATCGGCTCAGCCAGGGCCTGGTTCTGTTCTGACCTATTCACTTATGAAGAATTCGGGGGGGATTTTCTTGAGGTCTCTGTGGTGCTGCTGTCCTGAGGGAAAGCTCCTCATCAGTGTAATCTGCAGCTCTCCCACCTGAACTAAGTACAGAATACAGGTGCTCCATGACCTGTGGAAAAACTGGCATTATCAAGCCCAGAGATTGATGCTACTGGTTATCCTGTAAGCCCTCTTTGATGCTGCTTTGGATAGTTCAGAATCCATTAGTCATTGCTATCTCCATATGGTCCCCAAGATTTGAAGGCCAGTCATTAATCCTTCCACTTGGAAGACAGTGACTTATCAGCATGCCAAATAATTTAGGGTCAAAGATGCAGATGCTGCGGGTGCTGCCACTCTCTCCAGCAAGCACTGCATTGAAGTAAAGCCCTTTCAGATGGTGCTAAGGGGATGGCATTGGGCCTCATTGCCTTGCCAATCAATGGCTGCATATCTGAGAAGCTGTACAGTGCCTCCAAATGTGTCTGATGTACTATGAGCAATCCTCTTTTCATGGCAGGATCCCTTGAGGTCATCATCCACTTGCTTGGCAGTGACATTTCTTGGCCTCCACTCAGTAATATCAGTCTGTACTTCCACACATTCAGCCTCTGGATTCCTTGTGCTCTGGGATTAACCCAGTGACATTTCCTCATCTATAGTATTTTGCTGATTTCCATTCACTTTATCTGAGCCGGTGAGATTGAAAGTGATGGGGTGGCCGAGAGCCTGAGGCTGCTGCCAGCTGTGGAAGGGCCTGGAATTGCTTTCTCTACTGCTTCACTTGTTGCGTCTTTGCTTCGTGATTCTGAAGAAACAAAAGAAAAGCTTTTGTTACCAGATTTCTGCTGTCACTTACTGCTATCTTCATCGTCTTTCAGTTACAATTTCTGTTCATGCTCGCTTCTATTTCCATAATTAGCACCTCCAATATAATGATTCATCATCACAAACTGACTGTGAGCTCACAGCCTCCAGGTTTTCTTGCTCAAGAGGAGTTACTCTTAGGATAGCCATGACTTCTTCCTCTAACTGGGTCAATTGCTTGGTGTCTGAGAGACCTCCACCTGTGGCCTGCTGCTCTATGGCATTGTGTGCCAACTTCTCCTGCAAGCGGAATTCATAAATGTGAAATAACAGCAGCACTCTGTGATGTTTATCTCATTTGACTGTCGGTGTGTAGAGAAACAGAAGGATGTATTTAGATGTTTGGACATCGGAGATGAGCATCAAAGGGCTGGCATGCATTGCAAGATGCGAGTGAATGGTAAATGGAGGAGTTTGTGACAGACAAGCTGACTCGTACATGGACAGTATGTGTTCTTTGAAACCCCAATGATGCTGAACCTCAACACTGAGCACAGAGAGTGACGAATTTTCTCTGAGGGCATCAGCAAGCTGTCAGGGTTCTTAGTTGGCAGGTCGCATTCACTTGCTGCCCTGGTGAGGTAATTAAATTTCTTCCTACATTGTGGGGGCGGGAGGGGGGGTGGTGGACCTTGGTGTTAGGGAGTTGCTGTTGATTGCCTTGCCACCTGCTTCCACATGACACAAGCTGCTGCATTGGCAAGTCTCTTGCCTCCTGAAGCAAGTTTCCATCCTGCTTCTGCCTTATTTCGGTCAGCACCACCACCATGTTGTAGTCTGCAAAGCTTGAAACCTCCTTCTTTGCTCTCTTGTCAGGTGCCATCTTCATCTCCCCTCCAGGAACCTAGTCCCTTTAACCATATGCAGACTTTTAAATCCTGCTCTGGGTCTGCTCCTGACCTTGTTTCACCCTCCTCCTTACCCCCCCCATCCCACCCCACCCCGGGTTTTCAAGGCCTCCTGGTTACTGTCCTGTTTTTGGCAAGACTCTCGCCCTTATCCTGCTCAGAGTTATTTAAATGAACTGACCCTGGGACCTCTGACAAGGCCAACATTCGGTGTTACGAGCAGCAGATGTCCCTCCCCACTGCACTTCCACCAGTGGAGCAGGCCCAACCACATTTCAGGCCCTGTGTCGTCTTGAGTTGTGTCTAGAGAGACCACCTTTTGCTATGTAGGGTAAAGAACTTGTAATTACTGTCACTGGTGTTAGTTGTTGGAACAATTTGAGGTAGTGAATTTAGTATCATGCAAAAAAGTATAACATAACTAAAGCCTCTTGCCTTAAATGCAATATTTCCTATAACATATTAGTATCAATAAATGAAATAATCCCAGTGACAACTCTGGCATTCTAGGACCTTGAGTTTTATTAAACAATCATGCCTATCATAGAATTTCAAGACAGTTTAAAAAATCCAATCAGATGTATTTGGTACAGATGGAGATAATGGCCCCAAATTCACCTCGGGGTGGGTAGTTTCTGCAAGAGTCCAGCAGAAGTAACCAAAATATAGCAGGGACTCAGTTGTGCCAGGTCCTTGCTAATTGTGGGATTTCCCAAATGGCCTTGTTAGGGACAGAACTTCCCCTGTCCCTTACAAGGCCAATGATGTCAGTCCCTTCGCTAGGAGATCCTACTTCCCTAGCGCAGCAAGGACATGGTGAATTACTGGAGACCGGTAGACTTGAGTGAGATGAGGCATACTGGACCCCAGATAGGCACAAGTGTGCCTCTACTTGGGGGAGGAGCATCCATGCAAGTAGAGCAGCCTGAATCTCTGAAGACAGGGTAAGGTTGTTTTTCTGTTTTTTAAATTGGATCAGTCCTGTTGCACAGGGGGTCAAGGGGAGCATTATTGAGTCTTGGGGGTGGTGGGGGGAGAAAGCGCCTGGGCAACCATACCCACTGCCCAGTGGTGAGTAGGAGTCTGATTTTCCAGCTGGATTGGACAAGCAGGTACCACTGTACCTGTAGTGGGTTTAGATGTAATTCCGTTGATTCTGCAAATTCCAATGGGGTCAGCACTGGAGAGCATCGGAATAATTAGAATTATATATAATATAGAACTGATGCCCATCCTGTCAGGAAAGTAATTTGATAGAGGTGTTCAAAATCATGAAGAGTTTTGATAGAGTAAATAAGGAGCAACTGTTTCCAGTGGGATAAGGGTCGGTAACCAGATGATACAGAATTAAGGTAATTGGCAAAAGAACCAGAGGTGGGATGAGGAGAATTTTTTATGCAACGAGTTGTTGTGATCTGGAATGCACTGCCTGATAGGGCGGTGGAAGCAGATTCAAAAATAACTTTCAAAAGGGAATTGGATAAATACTTGAAGGGGAAACATTTGCAGGGCTATAGGGAAAGGGTAGGGGAGTGGGACTAATATCATAGCTCTTTCAAAGAACCAACACAGGCACGAATAGGTCGAATGGCCTCCTCCTGTGCTGTATCGTTCTATGACTCTCAGCCTGGGGCTTGGAATTTTGAGACTCCTGCTGGGCCCCAGTGATCCTTAACTCTCTGTGCAGTTGGACTTTGGATAACAATGTTCTGGAAAGCTACTATGGAGGTATGGAAGTTAATTATTTTTTAGACTTGGGCATTTGAGTTACAGCTTGGGATATGAGTGCAGGAATGCTTAATGGATTTGTCTGAAATTCCCCTCTCTTTAATTTTGGAAAATATGTGAATACCTCTGCTAATCGAGTTTCAGACCAATGCATTCACAGGTTAATATCCACGCTGTAATTCTACAACTTGAAAAACAAAATGAGCCAAATGCTACTGCTGAAGCTGCTCTGAGTTGGTTTTCCTTGTGGGTAATGCAAACCTTCATCTCTTCCCTATTTTCCATATGTTTTTCTCACTCGCCTTTGATATCCAGCTGCAACACTGCTTTAACCCTAAAGGACTGTATTAAGCTGTGAACTTCTCCATGGTGAGGATCAATGGTGCCTTGTAACCAGCCTCCAGGGGGTTCAGGATTAAGCATATTTTAGAGTTAAGTGAGACAGGCAGTTCCTGCTTTTTCTCCCTCCAGATCTGCAAAGAGTACCAGCATTGACCATCCAAGAAATTAACAACCTTTATCCAGTTTCTCAAATGATTGGGTGTCAACCTCTCAACTACTCTTAGATGAACTTAACTGTTTTAAATACATTTTTGTGGTGTCTGCCCCTATTGATCATTTTTGTCTCTCTCTTACAGTCATTCCAGACACGCTCAGTGCAACATCAGTACCCCAGACCCTGAATAAAGTCGAAGGTGACTCTCTGGAACTGGTCTGTGAAGTATCCAAACAAACCTCCCAGCACACGCACGTGGCTGTCTCATGGTACCTCCAGAAGGGAGATCAGAATCTCAAGGTCATCTCGCTAACACGAGATTTCATCCTACGTCCTGGAGAGTCATATAAGCAGAGACAGGCATCGGGAGATGTGCGGCTGGACAAGATTGGAGCCACTTCATTCAAACTAACCATCTACAAACTGCAGGCGTTTGATCAGGGGGAGTTTTACTGTGAGGCTAGAGAGTGGATCCAAGACCCAGACAGGTCTTGGTACACCATAGCTACCAAGCGTACTGACAAAACAACTGTGAATATAAAAGCTACTGGTAAGGCACTGATTTATAGTGGTTATCATTCAAAAGCAGTGATCAAAATCAGCATATCCATTATATAAATAAGCAGAGAATAATGTGTTGGCATATAATAACCTAAGATGTGAAAAAGGTAACACTAAAAGGGTCATAGTCAGGGTTCCAGAGCAGCAAAGGATGGTTATGCCTGGTGATCTCCCAGCTGGTTCATTCTGAATGTCAGGCCATGTCAGCCATTGATAAGTAGAGGCCATATAAGTGTGGATCTGGGGAGGAAATATTGGAGGATGAGCGATACTCAGCTACTTAGACAGATCTTCTAGTGTCCGCTTGGTTTAGTTGGTAGCATTCATGCCTATTTGGCAGTCCCTTTCAGCTACAAGCAACTGGTGTACTTTACTATTGTGAGGCACTCCATTGAGCAGCTCCGGGAAAATGATGAACTCCTCACTTGGGGAGGGTTACTATTCCTTATTGCTGTCTCAGTGATTTGCTGGTTCGTGTGCATGTATGGACACCACATGGTGACAGACTCAAGTAGCCTATTGAGAAGAAAACGAAAGCAAAATATTATGGATGCTGTAAATCGGAAATAAAAACAAAAAAAGCTGGAAACACTCAGCAGGTCAGACAGCGTCTGTGGAGAGAGAGAAACAGAGTTAACATTTCAGGTCGATGACCTTTCATCAAAACTCTGAGTTGACACTCACTACCTGGGCTTATTCAGGAAGAATGACCACCTCAATTATAAACCAACGAGCACTTGACATATCCCAGCCAGAGTCAGAAATTTTAGGAGAGAGGCGAAGAAACTTTGAAGTCTGGGAGGACAAACTGCAGTAGGCAGATATGGGTAACAGTCTCAGACAGTCCTAGGACTTGAATTAGGAGCTTTTAGTTGTAATTCTTTACTGCTGGATTCCCAAGCTCTAATCTTTATCTTCCTGTCCATGTTCTGTTACAGATAAGAACTTCAGTGTTCAATTGGAGAATGAAAGGAGAGTTTTCACAGCTGGCGATACCATGGAGTTAAGATGTGTCATTGAAGCTCAAAATATACAGGACCGATATTTCTCTGTGTTGTGGATTTTTAATGGCACACAGATTGCCAACATTGGCCGTAATGCTGTACCAACAGTCAATGTTGAATACACAACCAGAGAGCGTCTGGGATATGTAAGGTTTGCAAAGGAGACTGATACAACGTACCTGCTGAAAATCTACCATGTTCAACTGGAGGACAGCGGCAAATATCATTGTCGGGCCACTGAGCATGAGAAAACAGTGACAGGAGAATTCATTGCCAGAGACACTAACAAATCTACTAAAGTTTTAATCAGTGTCCAGCCTGTCAGTAAGTAACTGTCTAAAAATATTATTGGCCCTTTAAGAATTAACAATATATAATCATTTGGTGGCTAGGAATAACTGCAGTGCAATTCCAGAATCGTTTGTGCGACCTTTCGAACAGACTTCACACTGAGGACACCCTCCATCGTGTTGTGTGGCATTACCACCGTGCCAAATGGGATAGATTCAGAACAGATCTAGCAACTCAAAACTGGGCATCCATGAGGCGCTGTGGGCCATCAGCAGCAGAATTGTATTCCACCACAATCTGTAACCTCATGGCCCAGTATATCCCTCACTCTGCCATTACCATCAAGCCAGGGGACCAAATCTGGTTCAATAAGGAGTGTAGAAGAGCATGCCAGGAGCAGCACCAGGCGTACCTAAAAATGCGGTGCCAACCTGGGGAAGCTGCAACACAGGACTACATGCATGCTAAAAAGCGGAAGCAGCATGCTATAGTCAGAGCTAAGCGATCCCACAATCAACGGATCAGATCAAAGCTCTGCAATCCTGCCACATCCAGTCGTGAATGTGGTGGACCAGTAAATAAGGAGGCTCCATGAATATCCCCATCCTCAATGATGGTGGAGCCCAGAACGTGAGTGCAAAAGACAAAAGCTGAAGCGTTTGCAACCATCTTCAGCCAGGAGCGCCGAGTGGATGATCCATATCGGCCTCCTCCTGGGGTCCCCACCATCACAGAAGCCAGTCTTCAGCCAATTCGATTCACTCCACGTGATATCAAGAAATGGCTGAGCGCACTGGATACAGCAAAGGCTGTGGGCCCCAACAACATCCCGGCTATCGTGCTGAAGACTTGTGCTCCAGAACTAGCCGCACCTCTAGCTAAGCTGTTCCAGTACACCTGTAACACTGGCATCTATCCGACAATGTGGAAAACGGCCCAGGTATGTGCTGTCCACAAAAAGCATGACAAATCCAATCCAGCCAATTGCTGCCCCATCAGTCTACTCTCAATCATCAGCAAAGTGATGGAAGGTGTCGTCGATAGTGCTATCAAGCAGCACTTACTCACCAATTACCTGCTCACTAATGTCCAGTTTGGGTTCCGCTAGGAACACTCTGCTCCAGACCTCATTACAGCCTTGATCCAAACATGGACAAAAGAGCTGAATTCCAGAGGTGAGGTGAGAGTGACTGCCCTTGACATCAAGGCAGCATTTGACCAAGTGTGGCATCAAGGAGCCCTAGTACAACTGAAGTCAATGGGAATCGGAGGGAGAAGTCTCCACTGGCTGGAGTCATATCTAGCACAAAGGAAGATGGTTGTGGTGGTTGGAGGTCAATTATCACAGCCCCAGGACATTGCTGCAGGAGTTCCTCAGGGCAGTGTCCTAGGCCCAGCCATCTTCAGCTGCTTAATCAATGACCTTCCCTCCATCATAAGTTCAGAAGTGGGGAGGTTCGCAGATGACTGCACAGTGTTCAGTGCCAATTGCAACTCCTCAGATAATGAAGCAATCCATGCCCGCATGCAGCAAGACCTGGACGACATTCAGGCTTGGGTTGATAAGTGGCAAATAACATTCGCGCCACACAAGTGCCAGGAAATGACTATCTCTAACAAGCGAGCGTCTAACCACTGCCCCTTGAAATTCAACGGCATTACCCTTGCCGAATCCCCCACCATCAATATCCTGGGGGGGGTCACCATTGACCAGAAACTTAGCTAGACCAGCCACATAAATACTGTGGCAACAAGAGCAGGTCAGAGGCTGGATATTCTGCAGCGAGTGTCTCACCTCCTGACTCCCCAAAGCCTTTCCACCATCTACAAGGCACAAGTCAGGAGTGTGATGAAATACTCTCCACTTGCCTGGATGAGTGCAGCTCCAACAACACTCAAGAAGCTCGACACCATCCAAGACAAAGCAGCCCCGCTTGATTGGCACCCCATCCACCACCTTAAACATTCAGGGGGAAAAATTCAGATGGGGCGCAAAACAACTAGCGCCCGGGCGCGGCGATGTTTGCAAAATTGACCAGACATTTTGTGGCGGCGTGAAGCACTACCGCCACGATCTCCTGCGCCTGCAGATCGTGCCATCAATCGAGCAGGTAGCGCCCCGGTCCGGATATTGAGTGGCGCCCCCTGCCTTTCCGCCTGCCGCTAGCAATGGCAGGTAGAGGGGAACGTTTTACAGTCGGGAAGGGACTGGGGGAGCACTATTTAAAGGTGGCTGCTTCCTGCCTTTTTTTGTTGGCGACATTTTTGCACCACGCATTCAGAGAGAGAGAGAGAGAGACTTCTGGAGAGATTCAATGCTTTGTGAAGGAGTTTTGGGTACTGAGCAGCACTTTGCAGGTTCATTTTGATTTGACTTTCCTTGCATCGATTTAGAAGAGTCTATGGGGGCTGCACTCGGAGCTCTTTCCCTGGGCCTCTCCATTGTTCTTTCCAACAGAATTGATGTACAGGTCTCTCCAGGCTGAGATTCAAGGCTGCAATGAGCAGGGTGTGGATGGAGAGCAAGATTGACCCTCCCCTTTAAGACTAGTGTGTCTGTGTTCCATTGCTGACTGACATCACATGAGCTTCGCCAGCACTCTGAGGTAGCGTCTCGCTCCTCGGCGTTAATGCCTTAAGAGAGGTGTGTAGCGCCTGATTTAGCGCTCCAATCACCTCCAGGGGCGATAGAAGTTTGCAGTCGGAGGCGATAATTAGAGCCAGGCGCTAAACTTTGCGTCCAGCCGATAATTGCGCCCCAAACGGGACAATACTGAATTTCTCCCCCTCACTCCCTCCACCACCGGCGTACCGTGGCTGCAGTGTGTACCTTCTACAAGATGCACTGCAGCAACTCACCAAGGCTTCTTCGGCAGCGTCCCCCAAACCCGCGACCTCTACCACCTAGGACAAGGGCAGCAGGTGCATGGGAACACCACCACCTCCAAGTTCCCCTTCAAGTCACACACCATCCTGACTTGGAAATATATCGCTGTTACTTCATCGTCGCTGAATCAAAATCCTGGAACTCCCTCCCTAAAAGCACTGTGGGAGTACCTTCACCACACGGACTGCAGTGGTTCAAGAAGGTGGCTCACCACCACCCTCTCAAGGGCAGATAGGGATTGACAATAAATGCTGGCCGTGCCAGCAACGCCCACATCCCATGAACGAATTTTAAAAAAAACAAAGAAGCTGATTTGATGCAGCAGTGCCTTTAGTTAGTGTGCTTTTTGTCACATGTGATCTTACTCTGCAACTAACGTCTCATATTTTAAATTCAAACAATCTAATCAGAGAGTTAAGTTGTGGTTCTTATACTGTCAAGGTTGCTCTAGGCTGTACGGAAATGTTTACTGACACAACTCTTATCAGTATACAAGGGAACTGTAAAAAATACCTTTCCCACGGTTACATAAGTGTCTGCTTGTTTCTGTTAACTGTTCACCGTGGAACCTGGGTTCAATATGGCTCAGTTATCAGACCCAAAATATATATGAAAAAAAATGCAGAATAATATGAAGAGGATTATTTGGACCGGAATTATACTTTTAAGAGTAATGAAACCCAAACGATGTCATAGGGGCTAAAAGCTCACCAACTACTGTCGGATATTTTTATAACTAGAGTTTTGTTGTGCAGCAATCTTATTCCAAAGCATGTGTTTGCAACAAGAACTTTTGATCTTGAGTGACATAATTTTCGCTGAATTAGACGCTGTAGTGACAGCCCAGCTGACAAGATCTCCGCCTGCAGCTTCCAATCTCAATTGCATTACTCATGCAGACACGAACAAAACCTTATCAGAACGGGTGACTGAAAATCACTAGCCAATGTTAGCATTGAGACCATTTCCCTTTGATAATTTTTGCCTTTCATCTTTCCCCCAAAGTGACAGTCGCTTGACTTTCACAAAAGCAACATTACATTGTGGCATTAATGCCAGATTTTTAATTTCTTCATATGATGGTTTGTGACTCTTCTGTGAAGTAATGAAAAGCATCATGAAAGTACTTTGTACTGACACTCATTTATTGGAGTGCTCTGACTTCTGGTTTTCAAAAAGATCAGATGAACTGATCAAGAGAACAACATCAAAGCAATGTGCTGAGATAAAGGGGAGGAGCAAAGAGCTGTAGACACCTGCCCTCCGTCCCATCAGAATTTCTACCTGCCCCTATTCAGTTGCTGCTCATTTGAGATCCAGTTTCCAAATTAACCATTTATACTGGCAATTGGAGATCAGCTCAAAACCAAAATCTAGTGAAGTCCAACCTTTTTAGTTTAAACTTCACAGATTTGTCATTTTAAATTCAGAGACGATGTGGCAACAACTGCATATTTACTCTTATTTGCCTGTGCTGTCCCCTTTTTATGCTGTCTACAACATCCACCCTTTTTACGAGTTAATCCCTCCATTAAAATAGAATTTGGTATGAACATGTTACAGTAACATTGCTCATAATAGCTTCCAGGCTTATATCCTCTCTTTGCTTAAAAGTAGGAATTGCCAGTGAAATGTCCTTGTGAAGAGGCAAGTCCAACTGAAACAGTTCATTCATCTGTAATGTTAATATATTCATTCCAACATTTGTTATTCATGGTCAATGCAAAAGTCAGCTTCCATAGCTAACTCTACATCTCCTGTGAACTCAAGTTTGATCTTATCTAGAAAATAATCTGGGATGGCATTGCCATGTGACGAACAATGAACTTTTCTACCATTGGGCTACGCATTGAAAATAATGTGGTTTACACATTATGTGGTCTCTCCAAACCAATGAAAAGCACAATACTGCCAGAGAGTCTAGCTCAGGCTAAAAATTTAAAACAATATTTTCTGAAGTAAGATTATACAGAACCACAAATGTATCACCATATTTTTGAAAAAGTAACATTACTGTCCTCAAAGCAACAAACTCTTTTGTGATTTTTTTAAAACTTAAAATGCACAGAGTTGCACACACTGGGTCCTGCCTCACCCGCAGCCACTGCACCAACTCAACTAAAGCACTGGGGAAACCATGCCAAATTTATCTCCAGATTTAGGCAGCTTCTGGCTAAATCAGAATCGGAACGAGAGGAGATAGTTTGCATACTATGTTGATTAACAATAACACACGGCATCTCCTTTACCAGGAGATGCTAATTCTGACATAATATGAAGCTGGTTAGCTTTTGAAAACATTTAAATTATTTCTGATGGTTCAACCATTTGGGAAAATAATGGTATTTCTTCTCACAGATTAACATTGGTGTCTGGCCAACCAATCTAGACCTAATCATTGACAACTTATAGACAAATACAAAAACAAACAACACACCAACCTTCCCCCTTCTGCCACACCTGTCTGTTAATCCCAAGCAGTTTAGCCAGAACTTTTACCAGTAAAATAGATTACTGTCAGCATTAAAGTAACATTGATCGAAAAGTCGATGCTATTGCTTATTCTGTCCGTCACAAAGAGAACAGAAATCTCTCCCAGAAAACAGTTACAAAAGCCATATTTTTAATTGTTACAATATTGGCATAGCTACAGATTCTCATAAAATATAAAATGTATCGATTCTTATGATCTAAAAACAAGATGGATCCCCAGATCTGTTACAGTTGTCTTTCTACAAAACTACCAGTTGCACTAAAAGTATTTTGTTTCCTGCAGAAAGTAGTCTGAGTACGACTGTTACCAGTAACACTACCAAGGTTTTGGAGGGCAACTTGCTCCAGTTTGCCTGTGATGTTCATTCGGCAATCAGGAACCACAGTCGCCTCTCTGTCATCTGGCAGTTAATAAACAAACAGAGAAAGGTCATTGACGTCATCAGCTTGGACCAGGACGGTACTCAGGTTATTGGTACACTCTACCATAAGCGTGGTGCTAATGGAGACCTCAGACTGGTCAAACGGCGGCCAGATTCTTTCATGCTGCAGCTACACAATGCAGTGATATTGGATGATGGAGAGTATGTTTGTACGGTGGCTGAATGGATCATGAACGTGGGTGGAGATTGGCAGCGAATAGGAAAACAATCTGCTCATGTTGTAGCGGTGGTAACTCCTCTTGGTAAGTGCTCACACCAGAAAAGCATGTCTGAGAGCTGAAAATTTTCTGGGCACTAGTCTAATTACTGTCTGATTATTTAAAAGGAGCATTTTATGTGGAATATATTAATACCTGATATGTTATGGCAGTGATAATCATTGACTGAAATAATCAAGAGTAATAAAGTCACAGGTGAATGTCAGTTAGCTCAATGTGGAGATATTGATGAAATAACATATTTCAGTTATAATACTAGAATCTCATCTTCTGAAGTATGTAATTGGGTAGAGATTAAAAATTAAAAATGAGTGTAGCATGATATTTTCAGTGCAAGGACATTGGATTGGATCCACCTTGATTGAGTTGTAGAGAGACAAGTGTCTGCTGAAACTCTGCACCTCTAACTGGTGGAACGACCACTTGTTGGGACATGCTGTGATCAGGAGGACAGTGCCAATGCACTCGCACATTTTCTGGTGAGTTGAGCTGCTCACCGTGTCACTCGTGAAGAGTTCCTGGTACACACTTCGCCTAACTCATGTTTGTGAGTTGCTTCATGACTAACTATTGACTATCCTCCTTGAGGTGGGACAGGAGGTAAATGTGATCTTTTTGAGGTGGTTTGTCATATGCTTGTTTGGAGCCAAGTCAAAAGTCTGTTTAAGACTTGACAATCCAAAATCTAACTGGGCTGAGCTGAGATATCCCCATGGTCAAATAACATTCACTGGCTGGGGTTACATACAAAAAATGGCTGCACAGGTAATTCATTGTTGGATGGCCAACCCCTATGGAATGATACCCCAGTACAAATGGGGTGCCTTCAGGAAGGAAGGGGGCAGGGTGTGGGGGGAAGGGAAAAGATCTTGCAATCCTTCTGTGAAATAAAGTATTTATGGAAGTTGATGCTAACACCTTTTATTGACCTTTCACAGAAACCGGCTTCAGCGTTACTGCAATAACTCGAACACCATCAGTGATCTACAACAATGCATTTGAGCTCCAGTGTTTCCTCAGGCCCACCTATCCTTCCCGAGTGCCGGTATCTGTAATGTGGAAATTCCAGCCTGCTGGATCAAGCAACAGCTATGATATAATCACTTTTGCACATGACACATCCATTGCATGGGGGGACAAGGCAACAAATTTTAAAAGTAAAACAATGATAGTAAAGACCTTGTCCAATAATGTCCGCCTGGTTGTCTCTAAAGCCAGTGACTTGGAGGCTGGGAGATACCAGTGCATTGCTGAACTGTGGCACCAAAACCAGATGGACCAATGGGTGAGGAAAACCAGTAAATCTTCAAATATTCTGGAGGTGAAGGTTAAACCCCCAGGTAAGTGCACGGCCTTCTTGCTCAACTAGAGTTAACATAGCTGTCAGCCTTACTAGCCATTTATTTGTCATCGTTCAATACATCAATATGTCTGTGTACCTGTAGTCTTGTCCTTCAGTCGCCCTGCCTGTTTTCAATTCTGTAGTACGGCACAAGCTACGTAAATTCCTAAATAATCTGTTAATCGCCTTATTAACATGCTACAGCCCAGAATACTTTGGTTTACAATATTTGGATAGACTAATATGAGACCCAAGAATTCTTATAAAATCTTAAGCAGCAAATCTCCTAGTAATTACTGAGGAGCACAGTGCTCTAAACTTTTAACTCCAAGAAACTCTGCATTGTGGTCTTGCTTTTCGCATACACACATATGTTTACTAAAGTGATGTTATGTGGTTGGCAATATACATTTCAACAAGACACCATTTTTTCTGCCAATTTTTGCCCCTCTTCTCTCTTGAAGGCATCGATTACTTGCCAAGGTAGTTTCACAGGTGTTGGGTTGCCCTATGGTATCTTGCCCCGGGAGGCCAGAAGCATGTGCGAATCTTGATAGTGAGTGTTGGTTGGTTGTTGTATGTGATGTCAAGGCTGATCTCATGTTTACTCAACATGAACACACACACTTCCAGCAGGGTTTGGCTAGCGATAGTCAACAGGATCCCCAGTTATTTTCCCCTCACTAACCCAGGGACATTGAGACCAATTATAAAGAAAGAAAAGAAAGAGTTGCATTTATACAGTGCTTTTCATGACCTTCCAAATGCTTTACAACCAATTATGTACTTTTGAAGTGTAGTTATTGTAATGTAGGAAACACGGAAGGCAATTTGTACACAGCAAGCTCCCTCAAACAGCAATGATAATCTGCTTTTTTTTTCCAGTGATGTTAATTGAGGGATAACCATTGGCCATTATAACTCCCCTACTCTTCTTCAAAATAGTGCCATGGGATCTTTTACGCCCACCTGAGAGAGCAGACGGGGCCTCGGTTTAACGTCTCATAGAAAGTTGGCATCTCCGAGACTGCAGCACTCCCTCAGTACTGCACTGGAGTGTCAGCCTAGAACTTGAACCCACAACCTTCTGACTCAGGCGAGAGTGCTACCAACCGAGCCACGATGGCTCAGATCAGCTAACTCAGCACAACTGGAGGGCAAATCTGGGCCTTCTATGGCTCAGATACTCGGTGGATAAACTTGCTGAACTATCAGAAAACCAAGGCACTGTGTTTATTGAACAATATTTGGCAAACGCTTACATTCATTTTCTAACATAAAAGACACAATTTGTCTCAAAGCACTACTACATCACACAGATGTCATGTTCTGTTTGCAGGTGATTTCATTGCATCAGTAAATGCCATGCAGCTATCCTCTCTTCACTACTGTAAAGAAGCTTCTTTAAAAGCACCAAAGAACATAATAACTAATTCTGTCTGTCAGTCAGTCAGTCTCTCTCCCCTGCCCTTCCAGTCCATAGTTTAGACTTCATCTCTCTCTTCACCCCACCCTCCCTTCTCCATCATCCACTTCAGTCTTAAATGTAGTTGTCCCTTGAGGTCTTCAAGTCAGCTTTGCGTCAAAGCTCATTTCCTGCAAGTAGTATTGAATGGAGCCAGTGGCCATTAATGTTCTCACTGTTCTGTCAGAGCAGTAATTAGAGTCACTGTGCATTAGTAGTACCGAATGTTAATCTCCTGAGCCATTCACCAGAATCACCAGAAATTGAAGATTTATCCCATTAACTCTTTGAACTCCTGAATCATTCATTAGGAATTCTGAGGGCTGCCATAAATATTTTCAAATCACCATTAATGTAGTGTATGTTTATTTATGATGCTGGATGGGTCTTATTTCTGACTTGATGGCATTTTCCTCAGCATCTTTCCAGGGCAACAGAAATAATGCACAAGTTCAGCAATCCTGAAACACAAAGAGATGAAGGAAGGGGCTGAGAGATATCACAGGGGAGAACGTCCAATAGAACATATAGGCCTAGAAATTGAATGATGCTGCGCCTGTTTTACAGATGCAAAACGGGTACCAAAGTATCCAATATTAATTGGACAGAAGAGGTAGGTAAAGAGGATAAGGGACAGGAGTTCTGACAATGTGTACAGGACTCCTTTCTAACCCAATATGTAAAAAGTCCAACAAGGCAGGAATCGCTATTGAATTTAGTAATGCAGAATGAAAAAGAGCAGATAAGAGAAGTAAAAGTAGGGGAACATCTAGGCAATAGTGGTCATAATTTAATATGCTTTAAGATGATAATTGAGAAGGACATAAGTATGACGAAAACCTGGGTAATAGATTGGAGAAAAGCTGATTTTATGGGGCTGAGAATAGAACTTGGGAAAATGAAATGGGCAACAATATTGGCAAAGAACGATGTAGAACACCAATAGCAAACATTTAAAATGGTTTTCAACAGTGCAGGAACAATATATTCTGCTAAAAGGAAAGAACAAACTAAACATTAATGAGACTCCATGGCTGAATGAAGCCATATGGGAACAATTGAGAGTAAGGAAAGAGGCATACATTAAGTACATAGACAGCAGGGGAGTGCATGATAAGGGAGAATACGAAGAGATTAGGAGAGAAGTCAAAAAAACAATTAGGAAGGTAAAGAGGAACTATGAAATTTAATTATCATGGAACATAAAACAAAATAGTAAAATATTTTACAGGCACACTGATAAAGAAAGGAAGGTTGGGATGGGAATAGGGCCATTAAGGGATAGACAGGATAATACCACAGGTAATGATAGAGAGATGGCAGAAATACTAAATAATTATTTTGCTTCAGCATTTACCAGGGAGATAGAACAGGTGGACATGGCATTGGATGATGAAATTAGTGATGAGATAAGTGCATTTAAAATTAAAAAGAGGGGATATATTAAATAAACGAATCAAACTCAAAGAGGATAAAACCCCTGGTCCGGATGCATCCACGCATTTTAAAAGAATCTAGGGAACAGATAGCAGAGGCATTACTACACATATTTAATAATTTGTTAGAAAAAGGTATAGTGCCAGAGGACTGGCGGATAGCTAACGTAATACCTATATTTAAGAAGGGGGATAGAACATACCCAGGGAATTATAGACCAGTCAGCTTAACATCGGTGGTAGGAAAAATAATGGAATCCCTACTAAAGTAGAAAATAGAAGAACATCTAGAAACCAGAAACATAGTAATGAATAGTCAGCATGGATTTCAAAAGGGAAAGTCTTGCTTGACCAATTTCATTCAAATTTTTGAAGAGGTAACAGAGAGAGTAGATAATGGTAATGCCGTAGATGTAATTTAGATTTTGAAAAGGCCTTCGATAAGGTACCCCATAATAAACTGATGAACAAGGTCAGAGAATGCGGAGTCAGGGGACAAGTAGCAGAATGGATAGCTAGCTGGCTTCAAGACAGAAAGCAGAGAGTAGGGTTAAAGGCAGCTATTCACAGTGGCAGAAGGTGGGTAGTGGTGTTCCACAAGGATCAGTGCTGGGACCACTGTTCTTCACAATTTATATTAACGATTTAGACTTTGGAACCAAACACAATTTCTAAATTTGAGAATTACACCAATTTGTCGGGGGGGGGGTGGGGGGGTGCGGGGGAAGGGGATAGTCAATACTGAGGAGGACTGCAACATTACAGGAGGACATTAATAAACTTGCAGAATGGGCATATAATTGGCAAATGACATTCAACACAGATAAATGTGAGGTATTACATTTTGGTAGGAAGAATAGGGAGGTCACTTATTACTTGGAGGGTGCAAGTCAAGATGGGGTAGAGGAACAAAGTGATCTCGGAGTACAAATACACCAATCAATAAAAGTTGTGACGCAGGTTAGCAAGGCCACAACAAAAAAGCAAACCAAGCACTAGGGTTTATTTCTAGAGGCATAGAATTGAAAAGTAGGGAAGTTATGCTAAACCTGTATCGAACCTTGGTTAGACCACACTTTGAGTACTGCGTACAGTTCTGGTCGCCGTATTATAAAAAGGATATAGAGGCACTGGAGAGGGTGCAGAGAAGATTTACAAGGATTTTTTTTAATTATTCGTTTATGGGATGTGGGCGTCGCTGGCAAGACCAGCCTTTATTGCCCATCCCTAGTTTCCCTTGAGAAGGTAGTGGTGAGCCGCCACCTTGAACTGCTGCAGTCCGTGTGGTGAAGGTACTCAGTGCTGTTAGGGAGGGAGTCCCAGGATTTTGACCCAGCGATGATGAAGGATTGGCGATCTACTTCTAAGTCAGGATGGTGTGTAACTTGGAGGTGGTGGTGTTCCCATGTGCCTGCTGCCCTTGTCCTTCTAGGTGGAAGAGATCGCAGGTTTGGGAGGTGCTGCCGAAGAAGCCTTGGTGAGTTGCTGCAGTGCATCTTGTAGATGGTACACACTGCAGCCACGGTACGCCAGTGGTGGAGGGAGTGAATGTTTAAGGTGGTGGATGGGGTGCCAATCAAGCGGGCTGCTTTGTCCTGGATGGTGTCGAGCTTCTTGAGTGTTGTTGGAGCTGCACTCATCCAGGCAAGTGGAGAGTATTCCATCACACTCCTTACTTGTGTCTTGTAGATGGTGGAAAGGCTTTGGGGAGTCTGGAGGTGAGACACTCGCCGCAGAATACCTAGCCTCTGACCTGTTCTTGTTGCCACAGTATTTATGTGGCTGGTCCAGTTAAGTTTCTGGTCAATGGTGACCCCCAGGATGTTGATGGTGGGGGAATCGGCGATGGCAATGCCGTTTAATGTCAAGGGGAAGTGGTTAGACTCTCGCTTGTTGGAGATAGTCATTGCCTGGCACTTCTGTGGCGCGAATGTTACCTGCCACTTATCAGCCCAAGCCTGAATGTCGTCCAGGTCTTGTTACATGCGGGCATGGACTGCTTCATTATCTGAGGAGTTGTGAATGGCACTGAACACTGTGGCGTCATCAGTGAACATCCCCATTTCTGACCTTGGAGGGGAGTTCATTGATGAAGCAGCTGAAGATGGTTGGGTCTAGGACACTGCCCTGAGGAACTCCTGCAACGATGACCTGGGGCTGTGATGATTGACCTTCAACCACCACAACCATCTTCCTTTGTGCTAGGTATGACTCCAGCCAGTGGAGCGTTTTCCCCCCAATTCCCATTGACTTCAGTTTTACTAGGGCTCCTTGATGCCACACTCGGTCAAATGCTGCCTTAATGTCAAGGGCAGTCACTCTCAACTCACCTCTGGAATTCAGCTCCTTTGTCCATGTTTGGACCAAGGCTGTAATGAGGTCGGGAGCCGAGTGGTCTTGGCGGAACCCAAACTGGGCATCCGTGAGCAGGTTAATGCTGAGTAAGTGCTTGATAGCACTGTCGATGGCAACTTCCATCACTTTGGTGATGATTGAGAGTAGACTGATGGGTCGGTAATTGGCCGGATTGGATTTGTCCTGCTTTTTGTGGACAGCACATACCTGGGCAGTTTTCCACATTGTCGGATAGATGCCAGTGTTGTAGCTGTACTGGAACAGCTTGGCTAGAGGCGTGGCTAGTTCTGGAGCACAAGTCTTCAGCATGATAGCTGGGATGTTGTCGGGCCCATAGCCTTTGCTGTATCCAGTGTGCTCAGCCATTTCTTGATATCACGTGGAGTGAATCGAATTGGCTGAAGATTGGCTTCTGTGATGGTGGGGACCTCAGGGGTAGGCCGATATGGATCATCCACACGGCACTTCTGGCTGAAGATGGTTGCAAACCCTTAAGCCTTTTGCACTCATGTGCTGGGCTCCACCATCATTGAGGATGGAGATATTCATGAAGCCTCCTCCTCCCGTTAGTTGTTTAATGGTCCACCACCATTCACAACTGGATGTGACAGGACTGCAGTGCTTTGATCTGATCCATTGATTGTGGGATCGCTTAGCATGCATGTAGTCCTATGTTGCAGCTTACCCAGGTTGGTACCTCATTTTTAGGTACGCCTGGTGCTGCTCCTGGCATGCTCTTCTACATTCCTTATTGAACCAGGGTTGGTCCCCTGGCTTGATGGTAATGCTAGAGTGAGGGATATGCAGGGCCATGAGGTTACAGATTGTGGTGGAATACAATTCTGCTGCTGCTGATGGCCCACAGCGCCTCATGGATGCCCAGTTTTAAGTTGCTAGATCTGTTCTGAATCTATCCCATTTAGCACGGTGGTAGTGCCACACAACACAATGGAGGGTGTCCTCAGTATGAAGACAGGGCTTCGTCTCCACAGTGACTGTGCGGTGGTCACTGCTACCAGTACTGTCATGGACAGATACCTCTGCGACAGGTAAATTCGTGAGGACGAGGTCAAGTAGGTTTTTCCCTCGTGTTGGTTCTCTCACCACCTGTTGCATGCCCAGACTGGCAGTTATGTCCTTCAGGTCTTGGCCAGCTCAGTCAATAGTGGTGCTACCGAGCCACTCTTGGTGATGGACATTGAAGTCCCCCACCCAGAGTACATTCTGTGCCCTTGCTACCCTCAGTGTTTCTTCCAAGTGGTGTTCAACATGGAGGAGTACTGATTCATCAGCTGAGGGAGGGCGGTAGGTGGTAATCAACAGGAGGTTTCCTTGCCCATGCTTGACCTGAAGCCATGATAACAGATGATACCAGAAATGCGAGGGTATACATATGAGGAAACGATGAACAGGCTGGGTCTCTTTTCTCTTGGAAAAACAGAAGGCTGAGGGGTGACCTAATAGAGGTCTTTAAAATTATGAAAGGTTTTGATAGAGTGGATACAGAGAGAATGTTTCCACTTGTAGGGAAGAGCAAAACTAGAGGCCATCAATATAAGATAGTCACCAAGAAATCCAATAGCGAATTCAGAAGAAACTTCTTTACCCAAAGAGTGGTGAGAATGTGGAACTCACTACCACAGTGAGTGGTTGAAGCGAAAAGTATAGATGCATTTAAGGGGAGGCCAGACTAGCATATGAGGGAGAAGGGAATAGAGGGTTTATGCTGATAGATTTAGATGAGGAAAGACGGGAGGGGGCTTGAGTGGACCATAAATGGCAGCATGGACTGGTTGGGCCGAATGGTGCTGTATATCCTATGTAACCCTATGTATGTAATCCTATTTTGCAGGCAGCGTGCACGCACACAATCTGAGCTGGAATTGCGCCTTCCACCATGTTGGTTAGGTATCAAAAGATGCTTCCAGGCCCTGCACCTGAAACATGTTATGCCCTTTGCATATGCCAATAAGGGGCATAACACCTATTTGATGACCAATTTACCATGAACAGAGCTGGTGCTGGGCCAACTGCGTTCAGGAAAACCAGGTCTACATGAGGCCTAACTAGCGGTCCTTAAAGGGAGTGCTTCAGCTGTCACCAAAAAATAGTTACCTAAATATGGAGCTGAGAGGTGCAAGTGTGCTCCTCCCAGCTCCACAGGGCCGCTACCAGCCACCACTTGCAGCCCCCCCAATCCCAATCACTGCCCCGTCACCCCTTATACATTGTATAAATCAAGACTTTTTTTTCCTAAAATTAACAAGCAACAGAAAATATCTTACTGGTTTTACAATTTTTTAATTTTATTTTTAAATTTGTATGTTTTTTAATGGAAAGTGGGCAGGGGGTTATGAGGAGCACAGAACAATTGGAATCCCAAGAATCCGTGACTTAGAATGTCTGTTTTTAGGTGAAAATCTCTCAAAGCTGATCAGAAGTCAGTTTAACATTTGCAAAATTATCAGTGAAAATGATGAAAAACTGAAAACATCATTAAGGTTACAGAAATTCTCTCTGCACTATGCACTGGTCTTTTTTTTCCAATTTTCTCTCTCCTGTCATGAAGACACTGACTTTTGCTGAAGTACAGTCAATGGGGACTGGCAATCCTTTGTACCTCACCCAATGGCCCAGAAATTCGGGTCGGGGGCTTCCCGCGGGTGCAAGCCCCCGACCTGCACTTACCTTGCGCGCCGGCCGTTGAACTGTAGGGCCCCGTGGGATTCCGATCCGGGGCCTGGTCCAGCTGCCGGTGCGCAGTGCTTGCGTATCCCAGGGGCGCAGTTAGTTCGATGCGTCCCCTGGGATCATGTGGGCCATGGGCAGCCAATAGGAGCAGGGAATGCTCCATTCATAAGTCTTGACAGGAAGTGCTGTCAAGACTTATAAATACTACGGCCCCAAAACAGCACTAAACCTTCAAATAATTTTTTTTTTAAATCACATTTTTTAAATAAACTATAAATTACTTTAAATAACTATTTTAAACAATAATTTAAATTTTTGAAAAGAATAATTTTATATTCTAACAGGGCTAAAAATAAACTTACCTTTAAAGTATTTAAAAATAATAAACCTGTGGAAAAAATGTTTTAATTTTAATTAATTCACCACTTAACACCTGCTTTTTACATTTCAAAATTCTGTAGGCTTACCCTCGCGTGAAAACCTGTTAAAAAAAAAACAAAAAAAAACCTAAGTTTGATGCGCACGCGCAGCCTCTCCTGCGCACGCGTTTGACCTCTGAACCCCTGCTTTCAGAGGAACGGAAGTGCCGGTTTCCCGCGCATGCGCAGTGCATGCAGGAAACCGGCACTTCCATTGGGCCTACGGGTGAGTACCCCGTGCGTACTCACCCATGGAGACCCGAATTTCTGGGCCATTGTCTCATTATTCATCTCTAAACCTATACAGTGAATGCCAGCAGGCTATTCCACCATGGCGAACATTATGATTCAGCATGACCCTGTTCTCACTAGAGAGCAACAGACTTGTATGCATACCTTCCATTAGGGATCATGGGATTATAATCAAGAGCAGGAACTCAAGCTGGATTTTCCCTTTCCAACCCAGAGGCACAGAGGCCAATTTCGATGCCCCAATTGCTGCAGTTAAATTAGCACAGACTAGGGCTGAAATTTGGGATCTTTTGGTTTATATGGCCGACTATCAAAAGTCATGGAGGGGGAGGGGTGGTAGTGGTTATTATGTACTAGTCTTTCTTGCTCATATGTATCACTCTTCTGTGATCAAATGGTAATAATCATAGACTCATACAGCACAGAGGGAGGTTACTCATCCCATCATGTCTGTGCCGGCTCTTTGAACGAGCTGTCCAATTAGTCCCACTCCCCTGCTCTTTCCCCATTGCCTGTAATAATAAAGCTTCTCTCCCAATATCTTCCAGCTCTGACAAAGGATCCATAAGTGAAATATTGACTCGTCTGCTCTTTCCACAGCTACTGCCTGACCTGAGAGTTTCTAGCATTTTCTGTTCTAAATTAAAATGAGACTTTTTTAGAACCTGAATTGCACATTTAATTTAAAATATTTTTTCATATCTTACAAATTATTTATAAACTCTATTAATATTAAATTTGCAATTTCCATACACTTCATCATTCTACCTAAGATCAGTTTACTTGGCACTTACATAACAGATCTCTTTCCCTCAGTTATGTTGAACAGGACAATGGATACAATGCTTTGATTAGTCCCTCCCCTACTCCAGGACAAACACTTGCTTTGGCCTTGACAGTACAAATCGTTAGTGTTTCCAGTACATTCTGTTTGTTGATTTTTGGTACTGGTCCCCAAAGACTCTACAGAAAGGCACTTAAGCTGAACAGTAATGGAGTCTGAGCAATGGTGTGCAAACAGCAGGAAATGGTGGCAAGTTATTCTTTCAACTTATAAAATTCTAACAGGACTAGACAGACTACATGCAGGAAGGATGTTCCCGATGGTTGGGTAGTCCAGAACCAGGGGTCGCAGTCTAAAGATAAGGGGTAAGCCATTTAGGACGGAGATGAGGAGGAATTTCTTCACCCAGAGAGTGGTGAACCTGTGGAATTCTCTACCACAAAAGGCAGTTGAGGCCAATTCATTAAATATATTCAAGAAGGAGTTGGATATATTTCTTAAGGCTAAAGGGATCAAGGGATATTGGGAGAAGGCAGGGACAGGGTACTGAATTTGGATGATCAGCCATGATCTCATTAAATGGCGGAGCAGGCTCGAGGGGCCGAATGGCCTACTGCTGCTCCTATCTTCTATGTTTTTAACGACCAGAAGCTGCGCAGAAGCGTACTGCGCATTAATCTGGAACTGGAAGTAAGATGTTTCTGGGTTTTTTTTATCCCCAGAGCCCACTCCCTCCCCAGCATTTTTCCCCTGAGCCGTGAAGCAAACAACCAAAAAAACACTTAGACTGCGCATGTGCAGCTACTTCAACTTCGTTGGCAGCAATCATGACTTTTTAAAATGTATAAAAAGAGAGTGATTTTCTTTGTATTACTTTTATGAGATCATTCTTTTCTTGGCAGGTAAGCCAGGGAGTGTAGTGTGAGGCTGGTGTGGAGTGTGAAAGGGCAGGGAGATGAGCACGGGTAGGCAAGGGACCAGGCAGGAATAAGCTGGAAAGGAGAGCACTTTGGGCTTGGGAACTGAAACACTTCTGGGGTGTGAAACAGGCACAAGCTGGCCAGAGAATGGGGTACAGGTGGTCAGGTGTGGAGTGCAACACTGTTGGAGCGGGAGCTGAGACTAGGTGCATACTTCTCTCATCTGAATGGTCCCTGGCAACCATCAGCAGCTTACTAATGGCATTGCTGATTGATGTAATTTGAGGGAAAAAATGGAACTGTGCTGCTGATACACTCTTGACTCTTTACTAATCTCAGGGTAGATTTCCTCTTAGTCTCATTTAATGACCAGAATTATGTGGGTCAACTTATAATTCCAGTTTCAGAGTGCTGCAGCGTGAGGCCTCTCAGATTGCCATGTGGCTACTTGTTAGTTAGATTTTCAGTTACAACTTGAACTCTTAAATATATACAATTAATTTAACTTAATTAACATTTCCAGTTTCAGCTTTTAAATACTTATAGTTACTTCAGTTTCCTCAATCTTGTTTCCTGTGGATTCTTGTGTCCGCTTGTTGTGTTTTTCTAGAATTAGGTTAGCAAGCACAAATCAAATGGATGAGAGAAAGGGATGCATCTGATTTGAGATTTACAGACCATTAGCAGATGGCAGATTAATCAATGAGACAAAGGAGATAGAGAAGTAATAACCCATGGAACGTTAAGACAGTGCAGAGGAATCATGCACTAAACCATTTCTCAGGTAGAGAGATCGGTAGATGCTTATCTGACCTGAGTTACAAGATTACCACATTGGTGTGCAAGAACTCTTGACAGTTCACCACTGGGAAATCAAACACATTTCTACTCTTAATTCTGGTACTTTATTACAGATCAGTTCTGCAGTTGCAATCCTGGCAGGTTAATCCTGATGTGTCCTCTTAGGACTGCCTGCCCCAAGTTAATAAAAGTTTAATAAAGGGACAGTGTTGTGAGGGTAAAAGAATGAATTCATTTCAATGCTGCATCAGGATTTATCACTTCTGTGTAAAAACTGAGGAACATTAATTGTCATATTGATTTTCCTGTTTGGCTGCCATGGATCCCTAGAAAAGTTCAAAGCAGTTCACATGATTGACAAACATCAACTCAATAAAAACCCAGATGGTCTAATTTTACCTCTCTCCCAGATATTTATTTTCTAGTATGGTGCCTGCACTTGGTGCAGCCCCACATTACTGACAACCTGAATTCATAATAAAATAAACACTCCTCGCGTGTCTTAAAGGACCATCATTTGCTGTCAAAATAACAATGAGGCTAATTGCATTCACTGTCATTTATGCGCAAATGCTACAGCAACTTCAGGCGAGGGTAGATGTGCCGTTAAATGCAGAAATCCGAAGGTTGCTGCCCGAGATGCACCACTCTGCCGTTAGCTTCATAAAAACGACATCTTGCTGTGTGGTTCACCATTGAAATGCATTGAACGGCGTGAAGTTGCTGTACTTGCGCAGTAGATACAAACTAAACTTGCCACAGAAAGTTAAGTCGAAGTACCCTTCATTTCAGTCTAAGTATCCTTTTAACAACGTGATAAGTGTTAATTACTGCCAAACAACCTCTCTGGCACTGAAATTGAAACTATTACAAGTGTGGAGTCTCATTCCTTCAGGTTTTAATTGTTGTTAGAGATTTTAAAAATGTGAAATTTTAAATAAAACTTTTTTTTAACTTTTCCTTTCTGTATCTTTTTTCTCTCTCTTAATCCAATCTTTCTTTCCCTCTTTATTTCTCTTTCTGTACCTGATTTGACATTGAATTCATCCATTCTAATTTACACTTCTTTCTCAGTCCTTGCGCTCTTAATTTCACAATCCTTCAATCTGCTGGTTAAGCAGATACACAGTTGCTGGCCCTGTTCACTCAGGTCCCAGAGGTCCGGTTTCCCTCGCTGCGATGTTATCAGCTTGCACTTTGAGCAAATTGCAGCACAAAATACTATTGCGATTAAGCAGGCAAGGGCAAGTCTAACTAATGGCAGACATTGTTCGTTGCCCTGCTACAGCAAATTATAGCCCATTGTTTCAAAACTTAGCCAGCACAGACACGATGGGCCGAATGGCCTCCTTCTGTGCTGTATCGTTCTATAACAAAGCTTTACTTTACAATGAAGTGAGCTGAATTAGAACTGCTGTAAAATTGTTTCCTTTAGAAGAGGAAAGGAATGAGACTTCGGAAAGGCCCCTCAGAAAACAATGGACCCTTTCAGTCCATTTGGAGTTTGGACATTTAAATATTAAGATCTTGTTGATATGTTGTAAGCTTGGTATTTCAAATCCAAGCAGGAATGGAGCCCATTGTGTACTGCTGCCCTGTTGTGCTACATGCTGTCGATGTGATAAACAGTGGCCTAGAAATTCTGCCTGGCAGTGTAAACTGGGCACAGCGAACGGTCCCTGCATTTGAGCGGGTAGCCCTGAGCACACCCAATCTTGGGCCTCATTTAAATGAAACCAGCAAGTTGTAGACATGTGCTGGGCGTCCCCAGGCAGCTTGCCAGCAAAGAGGTTTTGTGTTTTGGGCTGCAAGAAAAAGATATGCTAAGTGATATGGAAATATTCATTGGTTAGTGATGGTCAGATTAGTTCTTGGGTCTGCTGCCAAGTCATATTTTAAGATAGTCCAGTGTGGCGAAGATAAAGCAACAAGATCATTAAAGTTTCAGAGAGGGCTTTTAAACTAATTTTAAACAAAAACATCTAAACAAAAAGTATCTAAAACAAGAAAGTCAAGATGTTATGGATGGAGGAAATCAAAATGAAAATACCTTGTGGTGCCCACTGGTCAAGGAAGGCATCTAATGAGCCGGCAGACACGACATGTTGATGTTCAAAGGTCGCCTAGGCATGAACTATAGCTTGAAAGATGGACATGTAGTTAGAGGAATCTTGCCCAGTGCTTCTGTGTGTCCTGGATTGTAGATGGCTGACTTGTCTGAGCCCAGGAGGTTCCACTTCCAGGGCATCTAGGTATGAAACTAGAATTGGTATCAGTGTGAACTGAAACTGGTCTGAAGTGCTTATTTTGAACATATAAATTGTATTGTTTAGGATGTTAGATTTTGGCCTATTACAAATTGTAACAAGCACAGCAAACAAGCACTGACTCTCAGTAAAACAGACTAGGAAGAGGTGGTATGGTCTCAAAATAATAAGCTCTACTTTGTGTAATAAATCTCTCCTGCTATTGTGAACACTAATGAACTGGGGGTGAGGTTTAGCTTCTGTGCAACGTAATTATGCAGAATGTGTTGAATTTCATATTATAATAACAATCCTCTCTGCACCTTCATTAGTACAGTTCTGAGACACTTTGGGGAAATTGCTCAACATCCACCCACTTCTGGGCTAGGGCAACCAGTTATTTTAGCAGTTGAGTACTCAGTCAGTAAACTGGGGAATTTAGACATTAAAGGTTTTGTAAAATGGAGCCATTTTCCTCCTTAAAATGTGCATTCAGCTTCTCGCACAATAACCTGCCTTTGTCACCCTAAACCAGCCCCTACTCACTCATCATACATTTCTCATTCATTGTCCAGGATAGTGCACATCATCTTCGACGATTACCCAGCTAAAAGGCTGAAAAGAATGAAATAACATTTCGGCTTTTGTTACTGAAATGGTGCCAGCAGAATTCTGTTAGAGCAAGATTCGAATGACTGCACCTAATGTGTTTTACCCAGCACAGATTATCTTGCTTGAACTAAAAAAAAAATCTTTTATTTAGTTTTCCCTCGGTAATATAATTGATGTATTTAATCTGTTGCTATGTCACTAGCCAAGGGAGAATTATAATTAGGGATACAGATTGGCCTAATAATAGTCCATTCTCAAAGATCATTAACCCTTTTACCTTCTAGTTCTGATCATTCAGGAGCTCTCGCGACATCACTAGGTTCTGGTTGTTGTGAAATTATTGTTGAAAAACGCTTTGGTCGCTTAAAAAAATTACTCAAATTCTTACTAAATTCCATCTGTTTAATTCACAAAATGCCACACGATTGCGATACTATTAATGTTGGAACAAAAGATAAAAATAGCAACAGAATCAGTACTGTCCTGAGTACATTTTGTTCAAAGCTAAATAGATAGATAGAAAATAGGAAAAGAGGCTAAAAAGAAGCAACTAAATAGCAATAAGGTAGTTATGGTAAAAATACAAAGAAATCTGCTCATTTAAAAAATGTGTGTGTATGCGTTTGTGTAATTTTGTCTGTTTCTATGTGTGTCTGTTTCTATGTGTGTCTGTCTGTTTCTATGTGTGTCTGTCTGTTTCTATGTGTGTCTGTCTATGACTGTATCTGTAGACATGTGTCTGTATACCTATCTGTATTTATGGGTTTGCTTATGTGTCTTTATTTGTGTGTGTCTGCATCTTTAGGTCTGTGTGCCGGTCTCTATCTGTGTGTGTCTGTATATTTGTCTGTATCTGTGTGTGCTGCCTGAGTCTGTATCTGCATGCTTGTGTGTGTAATGAGTTCTGTGGTAATTTAGAAATGTTTAAAAACCTAATGGGGACGATGACTATAAATGTTCTCCTCCCTTTTTATGTCCCCCCACAACAAAAGGTCTCGTATATTTGCATATTTCACCTATAATTTTTCAATGTGCAGCAATAGAAATATAGAAGCAGTGTTTTCCTTTATATTTTTTCATTTCCCTCCCTTGTTCTTTCCACTTTATTTTTCCAGCCATCATCCATAATTCCAAACTACTAATTTATCTAAATCTATTCACCAGGACTGAATACTAGCTTTTGTTTAAGAAATGAGGCATAAAATTGAGTATTCTATGTAGAGAATGTGTGGTAAATTGGACTGGCACCTTAGAGGGCTGTACTGTATTCTAGATATCCATAAGGATGCACCGGTAGAAACTGCAAGCAGAGATGATGTTGTAGTGAGAAGATTAAAGGCATTGTTTTTTTTAAATTGGAAATATTTGATCATCCTTATTACTTCAAAATGATTTGAAGGATGTTTCAACAATCCTTGGAGAGAAAGCATTTGCTAGATGAACACCACTGACATATATTAGATGAACATCAGTGTAGTGCGGTAACATGTTATCCATTAATGTATGCCTGATTCAGCTCCATTAATCAATATGTATAGTAGATTCATTGTACTACTCCAAAGCCTATGAGTGCCACATAGAGCTCTCGAAATCCATTTGTCTGGGAACTGTTGTCTGTGCAGTTTCAGTCTCCTTGTTTTAATTGCCAGCTCATGCAATGTGTTGTACAACATTGGGGAATGTAGTCAGCACTCAGCTAGTTTAAAGTGGATGACATGCTGGTGGCATATCAGTAAGGCAATGTTCTTTTTCAAGAATGTTAAATCAGCATCCTTTTTTTTTTAAAGCTGCTGCTTGGAGCAGCAATTTTTTGACATTGCGAATCTTTTTACATCCCAGGTCCAGGCTGGGGTGTCTCGAAGCACAATGGGCCCAAAAACCCGTGGGCCCAACAGCCCAGCGTAAGTGCCACAATTCACCTGTCTGTGACCTCTGGCGTTGATCCCACCAAAGTTCTTGGGAGTCGTGGTCATTTAATTAAAATAATTGTGCAAGGCAGCCATGCTACTATGGGCACATCTCAGATGCTGCCGTAGGGAAGATACTGAAAATTGCAGTTTATGTGTCCAGGTCCAGCAGGAAAGATGCCTTATTTGGGCCCATCGATAGCCATTAGAGGGGGGAAACTCAAATTGCTTAGAATTCTTCAGGGGACCAGGCCTGGATGCCCAGGTGGCCACAACTTGTGATAATTGGACGAGCCCGCCAATGTTCCCACTAGGCTAGGGACGTGTGAACTCCTGCATGGGAGTCCCTGTCCCCGACCACACCCACTGTTACACCACAAGCCTTGTTGGTGGTGGGCAGAGACTCTGCCCCCAACAAGGCCCTGCAGAAACTACCATGTCTGGGTCCTGGTCCTCACTGCAGAGCTTTCTTTGGGCTTCTGTTAAAGTTACTGTGGGAGTGCGCCAGAACGGCTATGGATTTTTGGCACCAATGTCTGCAAAAGGTTCCTGGACCTGCAGCCATTATTTCTGCAATGTAATTTTCAACATACAATATATATACTGGAAGGAAATTATTGCTGTTTTTAAACAATACTTTATTCTAAAAGTTCCTATTCCTGGTTCCTCAGGAACCAGTTTACAAAGAAGAATATTTGGCTTACATAGTAACTTTTCATGTTACAATGCATTCTGAGGAACTTGCACTCTGCCTGTTATTTTTAAGTTACCAGCAGGAGTAACATTACAATTGGCATATTAATGTGTGAGTGCTTTGATTAAATATTAATGTAGTACACATTTGCACAATAAAGATGCAAACACAGCAACTATACAGCAGCTTTTTGGATATAATACCTGTTGTACATCAAATTGATGACCTCAATTAATATTTCAAAGCAGAAACAGCATGAGTGCAATGAACATTAAAAGCAGGAGCAGGGGGACATCTTTTTTCTGTTTCTCAGCCCATGTTTCATAGCTATCTCTGTTGTTGGCCAGATAAAGTCACACTAAAGCTCAGTATATTCTAAACTGTCTAACTCACCACTGAATAATGTCCTCAATTCTTCCAGAGGCAAAACAGTTATTCATATGACTCGCACTCCTCACAATTAATTAATTGAATGAGGGAAAAGATACACAATGTAGTTCTTGTAGTGGTGTGGTTAAGCTACCTGTTTTGTAGACCTGTGATTATGAATTTGAGTCACGGCGTTGCTGATGATCCAATGTAACCACAGTCACGAAGAGCTTTATTTGATGTCGACTAGTCTGCTACATGGGTTATCTCACTGCAGCTCATTAGCAGACAGTGGGAGGAGAGTGAAGAAGGGGTAGAGGAGAGATTAGTGTCTTGCTTGGAAGTAAATTGCCTCAGCACAGATTGGGGTGAAGTGCTTGCTCCAGCTGCAGAAGATATTATGGTGGCTAGAGTGCCGGAGAGAAAAAATGAGGAAAGTATTAACAAAATGTATTTTTATTTTGTGCTCACCATTGTCCTGCATGTGACCAAATCATTTCTTTCCTCACAGATAGTAGATTAAAAGTCAACCAAATAAAAAGGAACCTTGTAATAATTGAAAATGACAATATTCATTTAAATTGTACCGTCACAAATCAAACAAGCCCAGACTCGCAATTCTCTGTACAATGGTATGTTCAGAAATCACTGGAGAAAGAGAACAAACTCATCCTGAAATCAAACCGTGACTCTGTGTTTGAGTATGGGAACTGGTTAGGAAGAAGCAAGAGGAAGGAGAGACTGCAGGCTGCAAAACCTTCAAGTGGGCACTACACATTGGTCTTACAAAAAGCTGATATTGATGATAGTGGCAAATACTATTGTTACGTGGAGGAGTGGCTGCTGAACCCCAACAACATCTGGTATAAAGTTGGAGAGAACAGGTCTGGACTGACCACCGTCACAGTCCAGCGTCCAGGTATTGAATCTATCTTTGTTCCTTTCAAGTATAGAATAAACTTTCAATTCTTGCATGCTTTAAGAACTCTCTGTGGAGTGGCAGCAAGGTGCCTTATTAGCAGGAGGGGAGGGTAAATCTGAGCACAAGCCATTGCTGACTGCTCTCATGCACCTCTCTAGGTGACTGCATTGGCAGAGGGCTATGCCTTCCTCTTGGTCAAGGAATGGTACAGAAGTTTAAAAGGTATGACTCGTATTGAAAAGTGAGCAGAGTGGGGACTGAACTCATGTCTTCTTACTCTGTGATGTGTGATGGTCAGTGTCAACCATCTGAACATAGCAACTTCTACCTTTTTTTTAAACTCAGGACCAAAAGAGGGTGATATTTTACAGATTCTCTTCCCTGACAGAACCAATCTACCTAATTATATTTTAAAGTCTAATTTATTAACGTTTTCCAAGGATTCGATGCTAGCGTTATTTGCAGTGTAAGTGCATTTGTGATATGCTGCAAATTCTGCATTCGACCCTGGTGTTGGCTATCCTTTTCATCATGGCTATAAACTAGGAGATGGAACTGATGTAAGCATTTGCCACTTTTAATTTGTTTGACATTTTGCTGACTGGCCCCATGGAATGATTCAGCTTCAAGGTAAGTGCACTATCATCTTTATTTTGTATGTGTTTCTTAGCTCCTTCCTCCCCAAAGCCAGCAACCCAATACCTAAAGCATGAATTTGTTATACTGTGTATGACGTTAGTGCTGCAGAGGGGGAGGAGAAGCAGGTGGAAATGCACAAAAGAAGCAAACTCACCTTGCTCTTTACTAAGAGCCCTCCCATTACAGCCTCAGCACCCACTCCCCAACAGTTCAAGTGTTAGCGGAAGAGAATTATCTGGGCTTCAGTTATTGCCACAGTCACCATTTTCTGTCTCCAGCTATGCCATAGCTACAGAATCAAAATTCACTTGCATTGTTTCACCAAACTGAGAAAGTTGAATATCAATTCCCTCTGGCATTTTATTGGCTCTAGCTGCAACCACTTCTGCTTCGTGCTGTACAAAGCAGAGCAAATGCTGTTCTTATTCTATGTGGTCTTGCGTTGCTCGTTGACAGAACCCAAAGTATACAAGAATTTATGGAAAAAGAAATCTAACAACTTTTTTTCCAGACTCCATAAAGCAAAAAAGACCAATTTCTTTAGAGCAAGGGTTTCACTGCCAGTGTCCCACACTCTTCAACTAGTTTTCCAGTTATGTTACTGCAATATCAAGAGACAGAGATAAACTGATTAAATAAACAGTTATGCTACAGCACATCTACTAATTTATTCAGAAGCATTCTAGTTTACACTAGGTGAACCCTGACCCTGGAAGTCACTTAATAAGGAGGTGTTCTAAGTGTTTTACTGAACAATTAACAAATTAGCATTTACAAAGGTTATAGTGAGGGTCATTAGTCTGATTCTCAAATGTGAATTTGTGTATTTGAACTGCATGTTTGCATTCTAAAATGTAAATGCCCTTCATAGTTATAATGTATTTGATAAAGCAGGATGCCATGGAAATGAATAGAAGATAATTTGCCAGGGTTTGCAAACTGGCCGCCCACATTTTGATGACAGAAAGAGACAATATTGGGAATACTGTTCATATTCTCAGTCACGTGCATGTGGGAGTATTCACACCCTTTGAAAAGAAAATCAAAGTGTAAAGGCTCAATTGATAAAAGCAACTTGTAATGGAACCATAAAGGTCCCTATTTTAATCCTTGATCTCTCCTTTGGTAATTACAAACATACAAAAATGACGGATAGGAAAAAAGATTTGGTCCATCAAACTGTCCGATATAGTTGTGATATGCATCGTGATACAAACACTTCCTACCAACTTGGAGCCAGGTAATCTCCTGGGAGAGGCGAAAAGCCAGCTAAAAACCCAGGCCAATTCGGGAAAAATCTGGAAAATTCCCCTCCAACCCCTTTAGGCAATCAAAACTAGTCCAGGAGATTACATTGACCCTGATTTATATTACAGGGTAACTGCCTCTTTTACGAGGTGATCTCCGCCCTAGCCAGAAGCAGGTCCAGCTCCCTCTTGAAGGCGTGCAGGGAATCAGCGTTCACCGCACAATCTAGACCCTTCATTATTTTATAAACCTCGATCAAATCGCCCAAGTTGACACTTCGCTAAAGTATATAGACCCAGTTCTTTGAGTTTATCTGGATAGCTAAGGTGTTTTAAACTGGGAGTCAAATCAATTGGCCTAAGCCAGAGCAACAGTTATGTGCTATAATATCTTCAGCACTCCTGGGCTGGAGATGGGAAAAATGAGCTAGAGTTCCTATTCCTGACTGATGTCGAGTGACCCCTGCTGCAAGTGTGGATGTCAGGTGAGGATATGATCAGGCTCACCTGTGACATCTCCCATGATAAATTACTCAGTGTCTAAGCTTACACAGGAGGAATGCCTACTTGGGCAAGATACTGATGCCCACAAAACAGTGTCCAAGAACAAGCCAATACCTTCTGGAAACTAGGGGAGAAAATGACTGCAGGAATGGGGAAATTTTGTCATCCTTCTATGCTACTTTGCCTTCTTATTTCAGAGTTTTTGTTTCAATAGTGATGCCAATGACCTAACGTCTGAAAACTGGCCGAGAAGAGCTACTGGCCTAGAAATTCGGTTGATAGTGCCAGCGATTAGCGCCTAAAGAGCCCGAGAATTGGGGCGTTACCCAATTTTCGGGCGGGCGCAGTGAATATAGCGCCACCTCCCATATTGAGTATCCTTTTAGCTCCGGCGCTAACTCTTTTCACTCGCCCGCAGGCGCAGGCAGATCATGACGTCATTTCAGTGTGCAACGCCTTTTTGGCGCCCCGGACCGGATATTCGGTGGCGCCCGCAACCTTTTCGCCTGGCGCTATTAGTGACAGTTGGATGGAGCGTTCCCAGGCCCTTCTCGGACTCGGGGGGGTGCTATTTAAAGGGGACAGCACTTGTATAAAAGCTGCAGCCATTTGGGTTGGCCATTCTGATCGTTGCTGGAGAGAGTTGCTGACCTTCTGTTGGACAGTAATTTTCTCATTGAGCCTTCGGAGGCACTGGCACTGGCAGCTTGAGGGCCCGGCTCCCGAGCTGGTGATGCAGCATCTGAAAGCAGGGAGGTGGAAGAGTGGCTTTAGCAAAAGGACAGCTTGGCAGCAAGGGATGCCAGATTGCGGCAAGGCTATGACATGGGTCCACAGTGAGAAAGCATGCTGGCGGGGGAAACAAGTGGAAGGAGACGGTTGTAAAAGGTGAGAACCTTACCATCGCTGTCGACAATGGGGTCGGCAGCTGCAGTGGTTACAGGACCACTCCGACGTCCTCCAAGAATCTGGTGGACTCTCTCCTCGAGATCCGTGAGAGTGACCACTTGTGGAGGTCCTCCACCGGTGCGAAGCTGGTCTTTGCCAATCCTCGCCAGCTTGGACTGCAGGGGAAAGGAGGGGAAGTTATGTTACATGATGCCCTGAGTGATCATCTCATGCCCCCCATGGTGGAAGAGCCCTTACATGATGCCCTGAGTGATCATCTCATGCCCCCCATGGTGCAAGAGCCCTTACATGACGCCTTGAGTCAAATGTGCATATGTGTGCCCAGAAAGGGCCATGGGTGCTTGCTGGCAGATGGCCAATGGGGCACAGCCCACCCTGTAGCCATAAAGTCAGGTGCAAATGAAGGGATGCAGAAGTTTGCAGAAACAACACTCACCCTCACGACCCGAGTGAGGTCGTTGAATTTCTTTCTGCGTTGGACAGGGCTCCTGGTCACCATGCTGCTAGAGTTGACCCTCTGGCATACATCCCTCCAAGCTCGTCGGTAGTCCTTATGATTTGGCCTCGTGCCATTGTTTAGGTAGGGAACATCTCGCTGGCGCTCCACTGCGGCCACCGATTGCTCCAGAGCCTCATTGGTGAAGCGCTCTGCTCTCTGTCTCACCTTCTCCATCTGGTCCAAGTTTTTAGCGCCAGAGAAGGGCCTGCGCCAATTCTGAGGCCTGCAAGGCGAAGAGTGTGGATGCTGAAGCTGACTGACCCACCCCTTTAAGAGCTGGCCGGTGCCTGGAAGTCTCGTGGTCATCAGTAATTGAGAGCACCTGCGCTGCGCCCGTCCGCTTCGATATTGGGTTGCGCCGGAAGTTTAGCGCCTTAGGAGTCCCGTGTAACGCCTGAATTCGCACCTCAATCCCCTTTAGGGGCGATGCAACCCAATATCGCACCAGGCGGCGATAAGTTTTGTCTGGCTATAAACTTTGCGCAGCGCCAGTTCTAACGCCTCAAGCGGGGCTATACCCAATTTCTAGGCCACTGTGCCTTACCTGAACTATCATACACAGTTCAAATGACAACATCACTTAAGTGTCTTGAATTGAACAACTTATCTCAACACACATTAATTCAACTGTCAGGCTCAGTGAACCCTCCCAGACAAATCCCTCAATAATATCCCACTATATCAGCATCAATTAGAATTTAAACAAACATACTCAAATAAGGTAAACTGAACCAACAAGAAAAACCCTTTCAGCTGTTTTGCTTGAAATGGGTATGGACACTTGTTAGGCACCTTCCATAATTATAATTATCACAAGGATACAAATAGCAAGGTCTTGGGTAGGGGTAATGCTTCCTTTGCATGTTTAAAAAATGCATATACGTATATAAATGATTAATTTTCCCAACTTTGTAAAACTGCAAAGGGTAAACCGAAGACTATCCTTTAACACGCTTTAAAGCTCACAATTAGGGATGCCCTCTTTAAAGAAAGTGTCAGGAGAATACTTTCAATACATAAAATTTTAAATATTGTTTAAAAATATCCTACTTTGTTAGGAGACATTAAGACCCTTTACATTTCATGCTGCTGGTGATGGCAGTCCCAGTTTCTGCTGTAATATAAATCAGGTGGTTTTATATGCCATTTTTTCCAGCCACAAGTGCATTCAGTCCACCCATTCAGACAAGTGATACGGGTTTTACATTGCCAGCGTGTACAGACTATTTGAATGCAGTTATTTGACTGTTACTGCTAGTGCTATGTAACTGGCCCAGAATGTAAATGGCATGGAATTCACAGCACACAGAGCTCCAGCACATTACAGAACCACATCCATTTAAGCCAATTTTGAAATCTAAAGAGGTCATCAGTGTTGCAATATAAGTGGCTCCATTGAAATTTCCTTTCCTGGAAACCAATTACGAAATCTGAGGCTGTACTCATCTGGCACTGCTGAATCAGAGGCCTCACTAGCAATGTCTAGGACAGGAGCTCACGCTGATCTCCATGGTTCCTTTTCTGTGGAGCTGATTGCTGTCATTATCTGGGTAGTTCCTTGAAGAAAGTTGACACTGAGGGTTGTGTGTATTCCCATGGCAGAGAAACTACAGTGAAGTTCAAATTATTTTTGCAGAAGAAATTTTTTTGTAAAACTCACACCTAGATTGTGAAAGAATACAATGAAAGATTGATTCCTCCACACAAACACTTTTTCTATGTGTATTATCTGCTCTTGAGGCTGGTGACCAGTGCACTCAATAATCTTCAGTTTCTCGACAGTTAGATTGTATCAGCGTCTAATGTCACTCCCGTCCAGTCCATTATGTCATCTAGCCATGTTCTTTGCCTGCCTCTTGATCTATTACCAACAACTTTTCCAGACAGTAACCTGAATAATGAGCCCTGTACACCATTTTCTCATCATAATAAGCCTCAAAATGAGTTATTTCATTTGCGACCATCTCATTTCTTCCTCTTATTGCTCAGCTCATTTTCAACAAGCGTCAGTAGCATGCGCACAAACACTACTGGAAATCTTGTTTCTCTTAGAGTGACCAGTAGTGCATTTCCAGCAATTTGTTTTTATTGCACTAAATTTTCACATTTGATACATATAAGCTCAAACTATTTCCCCATGTCTTTACATAATCACTTTTGTTAACACAGCCAAGTTAATACATTTGAATAGAATATCTGATGAATAAATCTGTTGGGGAGTTATGAAACTATGCTTCTGTGATATTAAAATTCCTTGGCTGTCAATTTTCCTTTTATTGAAATTAGAACTTTGTGTATCTACAGAAAACAATTTACAAACCATCAAAACTGAAAAGAGTATTACTGTGTCAGAGGACAGCCAGATTCAGCTGGATTGCAGGATCAGCAACCGTACCAACCTGGATTCCCAACTATCTGTGGCCTGGTATGCCCGGAGAACACTGGAGACAGATAGACATCCCATTCTCAGCCTGAACCGGAATTCTGTTTTTGAGTACGGCAGCTCAATGGATAACAGTGTGAGACTGAGGGATAGGCTGCGGTTTGAAAGATCTACCCATGAGTTGTATAGTTTGATACTACAGAAAGCAACTACATCTGACACTGGCAGTTACTACTGTTGTGTAGAAGAGTGGTTACTTAGCCCCAATAATGTGTGGTATAAACTGGGAGAGGACCAGTCTGGACTGACTACCGTCACTGTACAACAACCAGGTATGGTATAACTATTCATTTTGGTTTAGGAAAAAAGCTTTAATGAAGGGTGGTTTACAAAAGCTATTCCTCTGATTGGCATCAGACCACATTACATCAAGTCACCTTTTTGGAAATTTTAAGACATGGCTGTGTGATGTTTAAGAAATTAGATTATACCAAACATTAGCTGAAATCTGGCTTCTAAAATATATAACCTCCCAGCTGATTGATGTATACTGAGTTGCCTGGCAGAAAAAAGGTGCAAATCAACTCAAAGCAAAGCAACTGTCATATTCTAGGCCTATAGTCTCTGGAGTTTAGAAGAATGAGAGGTGATCTCATTGAAACATACAAGATTCTGAAGGGGATTGACAGGGTAGATGCTGAGAGGTTGTTTCCCCTGGCTGGAGTGTCTAGAACTAGGGGGCATAGTCTCAGGATAAGGGGTAGGCCATTTAAGACTGAGATGAGGAGGAATTTCTTCACTCAGAGGGTTGTGAATCTTTGGAATTCTCTGCCCCAGAGGGCTGTGGATGCTGAGTCTTTGAGTATATTCAAGGCTGAGATAGATAGATTTTTGGACTCTGGGGGAATCAAGGGATATGGAGATCGGGCGGGAAAGTGGAGTTGAGGTCGATGATCAGCCATGATCTTATTGAATGGCGGAGCAGGCTCAAGGGACCATATGGCCTACTCCTGCTCTTATTTCTTACGTACTTATGAGTTAGTCTCAGTTTTAAATTGCAATGTTGTTTACGTCATAAATTTAGCACAGAAGTCTTGCCTGTTTAGGCACCAAATCCATAGCATAACACTGCAAATACTGTAACTGTCATTCTTAAATTGCGCCAGCAATTCTCATCTAAATGGTGCCGTCTTGCCTCCAATACGGACGCTAGAGCCAAAACACAGTGCACATCACAGTACCACATTGTACAAATGTCTTGCTTACAATGTGAAACCCCTCCCCCTCTATCCATCCCCAAACAAGGTAATAAGGGACTAGTAAGTAGATTTAAATGTGTGCAGCTGGGTAAAGTGGGGTGTGTGCTGTGACTTCCCGAAAGACTTGCGAACCACTATTGTGTGCTCTATGGTTCAAAGGAGTTCAGTGTCAGTGTTCTGGGTTAGCACAGTCCTGTCAGTTGGATGATGCAACATTGTTAAATGCAATTTTACCAATAACAAGGGCACAAGATTGACCACTGAAATTCGATACTATCTACTTTACCCAGGCAATGGGCTTGTGACAAAATTTCCATCTGTTTCGACCCCTATTCTGTCCATTATTTTGACACGATTCCCATGACTTCTATCTTAATTGGTGTTCTATGTTAAACAAAAGAAATTTAAAAAAAAATTCACATGCAAAGTACTTTGTAAAGTTTAACAAATTCTGTAAGCTATTACTGACCAGTAACTGAGCAAAGTTAATCCTGTTTATGGCATTACCATGTCCAGCCATATACTACACCTTCCCAGCCTACAAGCAATGGTGCATATCCCATATCTGCATACATGCTTATATGCAATGGGCCAAAATAAAGCACATATGACAGCCACAGGGCTGTCCTTGAAGAGACAGATGTATAATCAGGCAGTTGTACTCAATTTTCTTAGATTAGAATTGTGACATTGGCTACATGTGAGTTATTTTGCAAGGCACAGATGTTATTAAACAGACAAAAATGAAAAATAACCAAGCAAACCTAATATAGTTAGAACCTGCCAGAGGCAATCTCTTTAAATCTCATTAGCATTGCTGGTGTTAATATTGACTTAATCACAGTGTGACTTTAAAAAAAAAATCATTTGAATTGAAATACCACCTGGACATTCATCCCTGCCTCATTTAGTCATGATTAAGCTGATGTACATGACTGGTGGCTACAGGCAGAAAAGGTGCGAGACGTGATCAGATGGGATGGTGAGAGAACTGGATACAGTTTACTCAAGTATGCTGAGGAGGTTGTCCTCAAGAAAATGGCAGAAAAATAATATATTTCTGCATCATAAGGAATAATCTAGCAAAGTTTGAATATCTGAGATCTGCTATACTATAGAAAGGTCCATTTATAGCTGCAGTGAAGCCATGAAATAGGCCATTATGGATTGGGATTTTCCAGCATGAACTCCATATGACAGCCCGCATTGTATTGGGATTAAGTGTAGGCCACCAGCTTTGGCTCTGATGATGCAGTTTTGGTGTAGTGTAATCTTACTCCTGGTGTTAAACGGAAATTTACTGTAATCTATACTGCATGTCTCTAGACAGCAGACAATGCCATTGCACTATGGTATCTACGTGGCTAGATTAAATGACTCAAAGTTTGCAGCAAAAAAAATGTATGGACCTTTGATGAAACCAAGGTTCGTGAGGTCATTTGTATAAGTACTGCAGTTCAGGTTAGGTTGATTGGCTATGATAAAATTGACCCTTAGTGTTAGGGGGATTAAATACGTGGGGTTACGGGGATAGGGTGGGATATGTGTTGGTGTAGGGGTTACGGGGATCGGGTGGGATATGTGTCGGTGCAGGCTCGATGGGCCGAAATGGCCTCTATCTGCACTGTGAGGTTTCTGTGATTCTGTGATACCTTGAGCTAGAATGCACATAGCCAAGCATGAGTTATCACCTTTGGTAGAGGAGAAGAAAAAATTGGAAAAAGAAAGTTAGTGGAGGACCTACTTTATACTGGTGCTAGTGTAGAAGAATATGACAGTTGCTCTGGTATAATAGTGTTTGGGATGTATGGACTTCTCTGCTTTGAATTGATTTGCACCTTTTTTCTGCCTGTAATTTGCCTTCCAATATTTTTGACTTGCCTCATGCTTTTGCTAAAGGTGCTCACTCATGTAGCCCTTCAGCAACTCAACCAGATTGTTATTTATTTCAATCGGTGGTCCTGGACAGTAAGGGGTCAGCAAACTGTTTGAACATGAGGAGCCATCACAGCTGAGCCCAATCCTGCCCTCATCACGAGGTCACGTCTGCTGTTTAAATGAAAAGTCCCATCTGACCGTGTGATTACAACAACAACGTGTATTGATATAGCGCCTTTAACACAGTAAAACATCTCAAGGTGCTTCACAGGAGTATTATAAGACAAAAATTTGACACCGAGCCACATAAGGATAAATTAGGGCAGATGACCAGAAGCTTGGTCAAAGAGGTAGGTTTTAAGGAGCGTCTTAAAGGAGGAAAGAGAGGTAGCGAGGCAGAGAGGTTTAGGCAGGTAATTCCAGAGCTTAGGGCCTAGGCAACAGAGGGCACGGCTGCCAATGGTTGAGCGATTATAATCAGGGATGCTCACGAGGGCAGAATTAGAGGAGCGCAGATATCTCGGGAGGTGGGGGGAGGACGTTGTGGGGCGGACGTTGTGGGGCTAGAGGAGTCTACAGAGATAAGGAAGGGTAAGGCCATGGAGGGATTTGAAAACAAGGAGGAGAATTTTGAGTTTGAGTTGTTGCTTAACCGGGAGCCAATATAGTTCAGCGAGCACAGGGGAGATGGGCGAAAGGGACTTGCTGCGAGTTAGGACACGGGCAGCAGAGTTTTGGATGACCTCAAGTTTACGTAGGGTATAACGTGGGAGGCCAGCCAGGAGTGCGTTGGAATAGTCAAGTCTAGAGGTCACAAAGGCACGAGTGAGGGTTTCAGCAGCAGATGAGCTGAGACGGGCGGAGATGGGCAATGTTGTGGAGGTGGAAATTACACACAGGATCTGCAGCGACAGTCTGCTTAAGGTGGGGCCCTTGCTGCATTATTCAGTCTTTCCTCCTGGTGGGTTGATTTGGGCAGAGATGTTTGAAGGTGGGCTTGTTCCATCCCTTGGCTAAGGGAAATAGTGTGAATATAAGAGTAAATTCACCGATCTTGCACTCCCAGTGGGAAATCGTGATCAAAGGAGGTATGGGTCAGAAATAGGACTACAACACCGCCGCTCTGATTCTCTGACTGCCTTTGAGTGTAACTCACTGTTGGGAGCATCAGAGTGATGAATTTACTCGACAAAGAAAAATGGGCAGAGCTGACTTTCTCGTGTTTTCAAATATTAAACATTAAACTATGTTATCTCTTTGTTTTCAATTTCACAAACAGAATTTAAAATGCAAGTGGATAAAACAGAATTGAATATTAGCATACCAGAGAAGGGCCTGTTCCAGCTCAGCTGCAATGTAACCCACCAAACACAAGATAATTCGCAGTTTGCCGTATCCTGGTTCGCATGGAAAGTCAAAGAGGGTGCTGACAGAATCATGAAGGAGACCATTTTAAAAGTTGATCACAATTCAGTGTTTGGGTTCGATGTCTCACTGGACGGAGCTGAGGGGATGAAGGACAGACTGCAGTTAGAGAGACCCTCCCATGGATTGTACAGCTTGACGGTGCAGAATTCTGACAGCAGTGACACTGGGAATTACTACTGTCACGTGGAGGAATGGATTCAAAATGCCAACAATATCTGGTATAAACTAGGAGAGGATGAGTCCGGGCTGGTCATGGTCACTGTACAAAACAAAGGTACTCAGAGGAAAAATTTGATCTTGCCTGAATCATATATGGTCAGTTACATTAAATACTTTCAGTGCACTCCTAGTGCTTAGTGCATGATGCACTGGGAGCACCTGGTGAAGGCGACCAGATTTTGTGATGCAACCTGACGACCCTTAAAGTTTGATGGAAAAAATGCAAGGGTTGCAGACGCTTAAAAGGCCGTTGAGCACCTGTTTGATTCATGTGTGAGCAGTACGTTAGCTGATATTGTGGAGCTAGCTGGAAATGAGCCGCAAGCATAATAGCACTCCCTTAGAGCTGCACTGGAGTGTCAGCCTACATTATGTGCTCAAGTCTCTGGAATGGGACTTGAACCCACAACCTTCTGGCTCAGAGGCGAGAGTGCTACCACTGAGCCAAAGCTAACATTTTGACATCAGTTCTAAATTTGTCTTTTATTAATTTGAACTTGTGCCCCCTTATCTTACTATCATGGCTTTGTCTGAAGTCATATGCTGGGTTTACCTTTACTATTCTGTTCACTATCTTGCATACCTCTGAGGTATAATAAATCCAAACAAGTGCCTACTTTTTTTTCTTGCGTTAAAAGGTAATTTTTAAAGTATATTAAATTTATATTGCATCTACAGTGGTGACTGGCATTGGATGGGTCCTGTAGCTTCAGTATTCCTTTAAACACTGTGGAAGTCCATGGGATTTTATTGTTAAAAATCCACAAAGCATCACAAAGATTGTGTGTGCAGGAGTTATATTGTAACATACTCAAAACACTACCAGAAAGAATAGGCGCATAGGAGTTTTATTAGAACTATCCAAACATTACAATACAACATAACAACAGAAAATGCTGGAAAAACTCAGCAGGCCAGGCAACATCCGTGGAGAGAGAAATAGAGTCAACGTTTCAGGTCGAAACCCTTTGTCAGGACTGAAGAAACACAGGAAATGAAACTGATTAAAAGGCCAGTTTGGGGGCTGGGAAATGGGGATGAAAGAACAAAAGAGAAGTGAAGAGACATTAAGAGGTATTCAAGACGAGACGAGATGGTGATAGGACCAGTAAAGAGACAAAAGACGGCTCTAGATTAGGTGTGACATGCGCTGGCAGAATGAGCGACAGCTGCCATGTGGGAGAGAAAAAAGGGGGAAGGGCACAAAACAAAGGTGTGGATAAAAAATATATAAAAATGTAATAGGGGCCAAGGTTATGATCTGAAATTGTTGAACTCAATATTGAGTCCGGAAGACTGTAAAGTGCCTAATCGGAAGAGGAGGTGCTGTTCCTCGAGCTTACGCTGGGTTTCCGTGGAACAATGCAAGAGCCCGAGTACGGTGAGGTCTGAGTGGGAATGGGGCAGTGAATTAAAATGACAGGCGACCGGAAGCTCAGGGTCACCCTTACGGACTGAACGGAGGTGTTCCGCAAAGCGGTCACCCAATCTGCGTTTGGTCTCCCCAATGTAGAGGAGACCACATCGTGAGCAGCGAATACAGTATACTAGATTGCAAGAAGTACAAGTAAATTGCTGTTTCACCTGGAAGGGGTGTTTGGGGCCCTGGACAGTGGGAAGGGGGGAGGTATAAGGGCAGGTGTTGCATCTCCTGCGCTTGCACGGGAAGGTGCTGGGCGAAAGGGAAGGGGTGCTGGGTGTGATAGAGGAGTGGACCAGGGTGTCTCGGAGGGAGCGGTCCTTACGGAATGCTGAAAGGGGAGGGGAGGGGAAGATGTGTTGGGTGGTGGGATCACGTTGGAGGTGGCGGAAATGGCGGAGGATGATCCGTTGAATGTGGAAGCTGGTGGGGTGAAAGGTGAGGACAAGGGGAACCCTATCGTGGTTCCGGGAGGGAGGGGCAGGGGTGAGGGCAGAAGTGCGGGAGATAGAACGGACACGGTTGAGGGCCGTGTCAACCACGGTAGAGGGGAATCCTCGGTTGAAGAAAAAGGAAGACATGTCAGAAGCACTGGTGTGGAAGGTGACATCGTCGGAGCAGTTGCGGCGGAGACGGAGAAACTGGGAGAATGGAAGAGAGTCCTTACAGGAGGCGGGGTGGGAGGAAGTGTAGTCCAGGTAGCTGTGGGAGTCAATGGGCTTGTAGTGAATGTTGGTCGATAACCTATCCCCAGAGATGGAGACGGAGAAGTCGAGGAAGAGAAGGGAAGAGTCGGAGATGGACCATGTGAAGGTGAGGGAAGGGTGGAAATTGGAGGCAAAGTGAATGAAATTGTCTAGTTCGGGGCGAGAGCAGGAAACTGCACCGATACAGTCATTAATGTACCGGTAAAAGGTGAGGGAGGGGACCCGAGTAGGACTGGAACAAAGAGTGTTCCACATATCCCATGAAAAGGCAGGCATAGCTAGGACCCATGCGGGTACCCATAGCAACACCTTTGATTTGGAGGAAATGAGTGGAGTCAAAGGAGAAGTTGTTCAATGTGGGAACAAGTTCAGCCAGGCGGAGGAGGGTGGTGGTGGATGGGGACTGGTTGGGCCTCTGTTCAAGGAAGAAGTGGAGTGCCCTCAGGCCATCCGGGTGGGGGATGGAGGTGTAGAGGGATTGTACGTCCATGGTGAAAAGGAGGCAGTTGGGGCCAGGAAACTGGAAACTGTTAAAGTGGCGGAGGGCGTCAGAAGAGTCACGGATGTAGGTGGGAAGAGACTGGACAAGGGGAGAAAAATAGAGTCGAGATAGGAAGAGAGAAGTTCCGTGGGGCAAGAACAGGCTGAAATGATGGGTCTACCAGGGCAGTCCTGTTTGTGGATCTTGGGAAGGAGGTAGAAGCGGGCTGTGTGGGGTTGGGGAACTATGAGGTTGGTGGCCGTGGGGGGAAGATCTCCAGAGGAGATGAGGTCAGTGACAGTCTTGGAAATGGTGGTTTAATGTTCGGTAGTGGGGTCATGGTCCAGATGGGGGTAGGAGGAAGTGTCGGAGAGTTGGCGTTCAGCTTCCGCTAGGTAGAGGTCGGTTCGCCAAACAACAACAGCACCACCCTTGTTAGCAGGTTTAATGACAATGTCGGGGTTGGATCTGAGAGAATGGAGTGCTGCAAGTTCAGAGGGAGGTAGGTTGGAGTGAGTGAGGGGAGCAGAGAAATGGAGACAGCCAATGTCACAGCAGCAGTTAGCAATCAAAAGATCTAGAGCGGGTAAGAGGCCAGGGGGAGGGGTCCAGGTAGAACGAGAATTCTGAAAGCGGGAGAAAGGGTCAGTAAGCCGGCTGTGCCGGTTCAATACAACATATATTGTAGTGTATGTACTTTGAAGAAGGAACTATATTCTGCAGCCCCTGTATACTGCAGTACCAGTAGTGACCACCCCGGTATATAAGCCTGTGTAGTAACTTTTATCTCTTTTATCTCTTTTATCTCTTTTACTTCTTTTGGTTCTTTTATTCTTTTGTCCGATCGCAGCCCTGCCTTCGATCTAGTTCCTTTTCTCTCCAGTTTTGAAGAAAGGTCAAACCCGAAACGTCAACTCAAATTTCTCTCCACGGATGTTGCCTGACCTGCTGAGTTTTTCCAGCATTTTCTGTTGTTATTTCGGATTTCCAACATCTGCAGTATTTTGCTATCGTAGTAACTTTGTATAGTAGTTCCAGTTTTGTCTCCATTCAGTAAACACCTGTTATAACCAACTCCTGCAGTCCGTGTCTCAATTACACACGGACGTTACACTGGCGACGAACAGATCCGAACTTACCTACAGTTCTGCACCACCTCACGGGGATCCATCCCTGAAGCGAAGTTGTTAGAGGTCGAGGCCAGAAGGAAGAAATCCAAAAAGAAAAAAAAACAAACAGAAGAAATGGGCGTCGACCGTGGGCAACCGCCCTCTGATTCATCGAATTCGAAGATTTGCAGGAGAGGCTGTCGAGAGCTGGGCTTGGTTATCCAGTCTATGGTGTTCCAGCTAATCAGGCTGGTGGCAGGTAGTACACTGATCCTTCCTGGGCTGCGGCGGGCTAGAGCTCGATCGGGTGGCTTTTCAACAGGGCCGAGCAGCGTTGTCGGGAAGAGGAGAGAGAGAGAGAGGGTGGAGCACACAGGGTGTGGCCAGTGCTACGAAGCCGGGCAGCCTACAGACCCGAGAAGAGGGAGGAAAGTGTCCCATAGGGTCTGCTCTGACGACGGGAACAGTAATTAAAATTAAAGAAATTAGAAGCGCAGAAAGCTGCGAGGAGCTGCAGTTTGCCACGGGGACCGCGGAGAGCGGCGTTGGCAGCAGCGCGGGGGGGAAGTGCGCGAAGACCATAGGGCGTCGCCATCAAGGCATAAAAACGCCAGCAACAGCACTAGCAGCAGCAGAAAAGACAGAAAGCGCGGGAGGCGCCATCTTAATCCAGCGGGGAAGAAGGCAAAGCGCAGGAGGCGCCATTTTGTTCAATTGGGGAAGAAGGCAAAGCGCGGGAGGCGCCATCTTAGATCTCCAAGATGCCGAAGACTGGCAATATCACTGCCTTCGATAATGCAATAGAAGACTGGACCACGTATGTGGAAAGAGTCGAAGTATATTGCAAGGCAAATGAAGTAGCCGATGAGAAAAAGGCATCGGTACTACTAAACTTAATGGGCGCAAGAACGTATGGCCTATTGTGGAACCTGATCACTCCAGTCAAACCGATGGCGAAGAGTTTTAACGAAATTGTTGATATCCTACAGGAACACCTAAATCCTACACCGCTGCTGATAGCAGAAAGATTTAAATTCCACAAGAGAAATCATCATAAACATGAGAGCAATGCTGATCACCTTACGGAACTACGCAAGCTATCAAAGCACTGCCAGTTCAGAGCAGGACTGGCAGATACCCTACGGGACAAATTTGTCTGTGGACTCCTGAGTGAAGGAACACAGAAGAAGTTACTCTCAGAGAAAGTGCTGACGCTAGATAAGGTTTTCATCATGGCAGTATCGTACGAAGCAGCAGCAAGGGGAGCTGCGGAAATACAGCAAAAGCCACAGGAATACGGCACCCATGAAATGACACGGGGATTTGAAAAATGTTATCGCTGCGGCAGAACAACCCATGACCAGAAGGACTGCTGGTCCAAGGACAAAACATGCAGGCAATGCGGAAAGATGGGACACATTGCACGAGTTTGCAGGTCCGGGAAGAAGACTAACGACAACAAAAAGACTACTAAGGAAAAGTACAGGAAAGTACAAAAGATGACGGACAGTAGTTCCGAAGACCAGAAGAGCGATAGTGAATCCGGGAACAAGAGACTAAGCTGTCTGAAACTACACAACGTAATCACAAAAGAGGATCACCGAACCATTTGGGTCACCCTCACGATAGCAGGGTCCCAAGTCAAAATGGAATTGGATACAGGATCAGCCCTGACCGTCATGAATCGACGAGACTACGAGCGGCTATTCTCACACATACCCTTGAAAGACACATCCATTGTCTTGAAGACATATACGGGGCAGAAAGTATACCCCAGAGGGAAAATAAGGGTGCCTGTCGAATACAACGGCAAGGAAATACAGAAATTGTATCTGTACATACTGCAAGATGGTGGACCACCGTTATTGGGACGTGAATGGATCAGAAAGATAAGTTTAGACTGGCACTCCATTCAGGCACTGACGGTGGCTGGTGAAAAGGATGACGACGTCACACCTGGACGATTGTCAAAAATCTTGGCTAACGCCAAAGAGGTATTTCAACAAGAACTGGGAACTCTTAAAGGCGTAACCACCTCGATAAAAATAGAAGAGAATGCAATTCCCAAGTTTTTCAAAGCAAGACCGGTACCGTATGCAATTCGCCCAGCCGTCGAGGCAGAGCTGGAGAATCTGGAGAATGCAGGCGTGCTAACTAAGGTAGACTGGAGCGAGTGGGCGACACCCATCGTTCCTGTCATGAAGAAAACGTTAAACAATAAGTCTGAGGAGCCAAGGAAGGTTCGCATCTGTGGGGACTTCAAGGTGACTGTGAACCCAGTCCTTCACACAGTACAGTATCCTCTTCCAAGGATAGAAGATAATTTCGCCTCACTATCTGGAGGGAAACGTTTTACAAAAATTGACCTAGCGCAAGCATATTTGCAGATGGAGGTTGAAGAATCCTCTAGGAAATATCTCACGATAAACACTCACAAAGATCTTTACCAGTATAATCGACTGGTATTCAGAGTTGCATCAGCTCCGGCTATATGGCAAAGAGCGATGGAACAAGTCCTGCAAGGGATTCCGGGGACTCAGTTACTTGGACGACATCCTAGTGACAGGTGAAGATGACAGTGAACACCTTGCCAACCTAGAGCAGGTGCTCACTAGACTAAGAGAACATGGGCTACGAGCCAATCGCCCCAAGTGCGAGTTTTTTAAGAAACAAATATCGTATTGTGGCCACGTGATTGATGAAGAGGGGTTACATAAGTCCCCTGACAAAATTGAAGTGGTAGTTAAGGCTCCAGCGCCTGAAAATGTGTCGCAACTGAGGTCATTCCTCGGATTGGTGAATTACTACCATAAGTTTTTGCCGAATTTGTCCACAATTCTGCACCCACTGAACACCCTGCTACAAACTGGAGTAGCATGGAAATGGAGTGATGAATGTAAGCGGGCCTTTCAGAAGTGTAAAGGCCTGATCACTTCAAGAGAAGTATTGGCTCACTACAACCCATCACTACCGATAAGACTGGCGTGTGATGCGTCTCCCTACGGCGTTGGAGCGGTACTGTCACATAAATCCCTTGATGGTTCAGAGAGGCCGATAGCTTTTGCGTCACGCTCGTTAACTGCAGCCGAGCGTAACTACGCCCAGATTGACAGAGAGGCCCTCAGCCTGGTGTGGGGGGTGAAGAAGTTCAATCACTACCTGCACGGACAGAAATTTACTCTACTAACTGATCATCAACCTCTTGTCTCCATTTTCAACCCTAAGAAGGGCGTCCCGATAATGACAGCACAACGGCTACAGAGGTGGTCCCTTTTCCTAGGGGCACACCAATATGACATCGAGTACAAAGGAACTAAACAGCATGGGAATGCTGATGGATTGTCGCGCCTACCGTTGCCGACGGTGGAAGAAGCACCTGCAGTGGATCCTGTGGAGATATTCCACTCGACCATAGTCGAATGTCTACCTGTGACGAATGCAAACATAGAAAAGGAAACACGAAATGACCCGACACTCTCCTGGGTCTATGATTTAACGGTGAAGGGATGGCCAGCACATGGCGAACCACTGTTGCCAGCATTCTCGCCGAGAAGAGAACAGCTGTCAGTGTGCCGAGGAACCTTGATGTGTGGATCCAGAGTAGTAATTCCACCCAAATTGAAGGATAGAGTGCTCAATGAGCTTCATGAGGGTCATCTGGGAGGGGTAAAAATGAAGAACTTAGCCAGAGCGTTTGCGTGGTGGCCGGGAATCGATAGAGAAATCGAAGAGATGACCAAGAGCTGTACAGGATGCCAGAAGGTCCAGAACGCCCCACCACAAGCTCCTCTACATCCATGGGAGTGGCCCTCATTTCCATGGCAAAGGGTACACATTGATTTTGCTGGTCCATTTATGGACTCGATGTTTTTAATTGCGGTGGATGCACATTCAAAGTGGCCAGAGGTAATAAAAATGTCCTCAACCACCACAGAAAAACCATCACAGTCTTACGAACCATATTCGCCAGAAATGGGCTGCCTGAACAGATTTGCTCCGACAATGGACCACAGTTTGTGTCTGAAGAGTTCCGGAGGTTCTTAAAGAACAATGGTGTTAAGCATTACACATCCGCCCCATATCATCCAGCCACCAATGGATTGGCTGAGAGGTTCGTTCAAACATTCAAGAAGGCTATCAAGGCAATGTGTAATGAAGACATACCCCTACAACACAAGGTGGATAACTTCTTGTTTGCCTACCGGAATGCGACACATGCGGTTACCAACCAAACTCCAGCCATGATGTTCTTCAGTCGAAGACTAAGATGCCGCTTGGATTTGGTTAAGCCAAACATCAGAAGAGATGTGGAGAACAGGCAGTTTCAGAATATGAATGAAAGGCCAACCAGGAGTTTTAAGATAGGTCAACCAGTTTTGGCCCGGGACTACCGCACAGAGAAATGGCAGCCAGGAACGATCTGCACACGGCAAGGACCTCTAATGTATACCGTGGACGTTGGAGAGAGCATTGTAAGACGCCATGCTGACCAGATTCTAGAGTCACTGGAAAACGTCAAATCCACACCACGATCCGATACACCTGGTGATGAAACCGAAGTACCAATTGCATCTACCTCAGAATCGGTGATATTGGAAGCAGACGAATCGGCGCAGACACGATGGGCCGAAGGGCCTCTTTCTGTGCTGTAAAACTCTATGACTCTATGACTCAAACAACGACGTTGATCCTGAATCAACTTTGCCAGAAGAACCTGATGCCCCAAAGAGGCGTTATCCGGACAAAATCAGGAAGCCTCCTCAAAGACTGAATTTATAATTGCTTAACTTCAGCTAATGTATATAGCAACTGTAATTGTAAATATGTTATTTAATTATTAATCGAATGTTATGTACTGTTTAGCTAAAAGGGGAGGAATTGTAGTGTATGTACCTTGAAGAAGGAACTATATTCTGCAGCCCCTGTATACTGCAGTACCAGTAGTGACCACCCCGGCATATAAGCCTGTATAGTAGTTCCAGTTTTGTCTCCATTCAGTAAACACCTGTTATAACCAACTCCTGCAGTCCGTGTCTCAATTACACACGGACGTTACATATATTATAAGGTATTCCCAGCAATGATCTTAAATACAGTATAGATCTGCAATAGCAGTTTGAGGTGTGCAGTACAGTGTTCATATATGATACCTTCAGTGAGCTGACACTGTCATTGTAGTTCTCTTTGAACCAGGTTGGGTAAGGAGGCAGTGAAAGGGTGGGCCAGGGTGCTGTGAGGTTGAGGTCAGACTGATTCTACTTGTGGAATGCTTTATGTTTCCGGAATATTTGGGATGAGAGCAGACTTTGCTGCCATTGTGGCTTGTGTCCATGTTGGAGGGCTCTAGTATGCAGACCAATGTTCCCTTTAAGCCGTGTGACCGCGCAGCGCTCCAGGGAACCTGCGCAGCCGGCTTACTGGCTTTTCAATGCAAAAACCACGCATACACGGTATCTTGAAGGGGCCACACGGTGTCAAAAATAATTACAGGGAACATTGATGCGGACATCCTGAGTAGCTTGGGGAATCCCTGGAAAAGCTGTCCTATGATCTGTCCATGTTTGTGTTGCTCTCACCTGTTTCTCTCTTTCTCTGTCTTTGTCAGCCTCGCCATTTTTCTCGGTGTTTCTCACTTCTGCGCTCTGCTCCATTTCTGCTTTTGACCCGTGGGTGCTGATTTTGCTTCTCCATAGATGCCCACTTTGGATTGTTTCTCCACTGCTGTCCGGCCAGGTGGACCTGACTTACAATGCCCAAACCCAAACCACTGGCCAGCCAGGCCCTTGGTTCAGACCTTCATCTAGCCAGGCCTCAGCTCACATTGCCCAGGAAGACCCTGGACTCTGATCTCCAGTCAACTAGCTAATATCTAGGCCCCAGACCTCCCCAAATACCACCAGGCCCCGGAGATTCCTTGACTGCCATCAAGTTTTGGACTTAATTCAACCATCTTGAAGATTGAAACCTACAACCACCACCAGCTCTGAATTGTCTCCCTTCTCTGTCTGGATCTCCTCAACCAACATCTGTTCTAAGCCCTTTTGATCACGAGCAAACCTTGGACTCCTGTTTGTTTGGTACATGACAAACTCTACCACAGACTCATGTAATCACACCTACATCACCAAAGTTGTATGTGTAACTCACAGCCACATCTGTGTCTACTGCATGGATATTTTGACTGCTGTCAGGACCTCAGCTCATTTGTTTTTCTTACTGACAATCTTTCACTTCTGCTCTGACCCTCCAACCTCTTGGCCACTGCAAGACCTTTTTGGTCTTGCCTTCAGTCACCTAATCCTTCACCCACTAACTGCTTGGTGTCCATTTTATGCCTCTGTGAAGCAGTATGGAATATTTTATTAGGGCAAAGGTACTGCAAAATGCAAGTTAATGTTGTATCTTAGTCTCCCCATTTATCTCTGTTAATCTATTCCTGTGTCTTTGCTACTCTTCCTCTATTTCTTGTTTGTTTTTTCTCTTTGTTAATGTCTTCCTGGAAACAGTGAAAGACTGCAGGAGGGAGTGAGCCAGAGGCGGCACTGAGCAGAAAGTGGCAGGAGAGAACAAAGGCAGAATGTGGAGTGGCCATAGATGAAACTGAAGTGCAGAGAGGGAGTGAGTCAGGGAGACGTGCATGATGAAGTTAGTCTGCTATGTTTGGGGGATTGGGGCGACAGCTGAGTGAATGGAAAGTGCAGTGGATAAGTTTGTGATTTTCCTTTATCAATGATTTTTTAGTATGTTAATTAAGTAATAAAGTTTATTTTAAGGGTATATAATGAGATGGGTGAGGGACTTCGAAGCTGTACACCACAGAAATTATTTTTCGATAGAATGTGACTAATCTGATCAGAACTAATATACAGAGATTATGTTGGGATCTGATTAGTCTCTGGCAACATGGTCCTCGATTTTAAAACCCCGCCCCTGGACAGGTGAGAATGGGTCCTGGTGTCCGAGGTGAGGGACGGGGAGAGGGTCCTGGTTGGGGTGGGGGTGGTGGCGGGGGAGTTAAAATATCCGGATTGAGCAGCCCAACCCCATTCCCACCCCATTAAATTTTAAAGTGCAGAAATCAGGCCATGGAAGAGGCTCCAGCAAAAGGCAGGTGGGGGCCTAATTAGCATACCATAATTAACATGGGGAACGGTGGCATAGTGGTTATGTTACTGGGCAAGTAATCCAGAGGCCTCGACTAATGATCTGGAGACATGAGTTCAAATCCCACCACAGCAGCTGGGGAATTTAAATTCAGTTAATAAAAAGCTAGTATCAGTAATGGTGACCATGTAACTACTGGATTGTCGTAAAACCCCATCTGGTTCACTAATGTCCTTTAGGGAAGGAAATCTGCCGTCTTTAACTGGTCTGGCCTATGTGACTCCAGACCCTCAGCAATGTGGTTGACTCTTAACTGCCCTCCGAAATGAAAAGCCACTCAGTTAAGGGATGGGCAATAAATGCTGGCCTTGCCAGCGACGCCCGCATCACGTGAATGAATTTTTAAAAAATCAAAGCTGCGGCCTACTGACATCAGCGGCACCTCGACTTAAATTTAATAGTAACTGAGGGGGAGACCCGACCTGTAGGATTCCCGGCAGCTGAACCGAGGCTCCCAATTGCCTCCTGATCCCCATCCCTCCCTATCGCCAGCCTTTCCGATCCCCATCCCTCCCGATCCCCATCCCTCCCGATCCCCAACCCTCCTGATCCCCATCCTTTCCTAGCCCCAGCCCTCCCGATCCCCATCCCTTCCTATCGCCAGCCCTCCCCCCATCCCTCCCAATTACCAGCCTCCCCCCAGCCCTCCCGATCCCCATCCCTCCCGCTAGCCTCCCCAGCCCTCCCGATCCCCAGCCCTCCCGATCCCCAGCCCTCCCGGTCCCCATCCCTCCCGATCCCCATCCCTTCCTGTCGCTAGCCTCCCCTCCCCCCATCCCTTCCTGTTGCTAGCCTCCCCTCCCCCCAGCCCTTCCGATCACCAGCCTGCTCCCAGCCCTCCCGATCGGAACAAGAAGGATTTGGTAATTTTCTTTGGATTCTGTAATTAGAAAATTATCCATTCATTAGCATTGGATTACACATTAAGGAATCATATATATATATATATATATATATACAACCTCTCCATCACAAAGACTAACTAATTCCACTTCCGTAACCACCACCACCGCTGCTACCTCAGCTCATCAGCTGCTGAAACCCATATCCTTGCCTTTGTCACCTTCATACTTAACTATTCCAATGCTCTACTAGCCAGCCTCTATTTCTCCAACCTCAGTAAACTTCAAAACTATGCTGCCGATATTCTATCCCACACCAAGTCCCGCTCACCCATCACCCTGTCCTCACTGACCTGCATTGACTCCCAGTCCTCCAGTGCTTCAAATTTAAAATTCTCATTCTTGTGTTTAAATCTCTTCATAGCCATTTCCCTCCCTATCTGTAACCTTCTCCTGCTTTACAGCCGGCCCTCCCTTCAACCGCTTGGATTCCATGCTCTGGAATTCCCTCCCTAAACCCCTCTGCCCTTCCACTGCTCTCTCTCTTCACACACCTTAAAACCCACCTCTTTGACTAAGGTTTTGGTCACCCCTTATAATATCTCCTTCACTGGCTCAGTGTCCATGTTTATCTTATGCTTCTGTGAAGGGCCTTGGAACATTTTCTATGTTACAGGCCCTATATAAATACAAGTTGTTGTTGAATTATAGAGTGGCAAATGTGTGGCAGCAGCAACAAGAGCAGCTTGCATTTATATCATGCCTTTGATGCAGAAAACATATTCTTGGTGACCATTAAACTAAAATAACATGATTTCTACCAGCAAGTAGAAACTTCAGGTAATTCTACTTTAAAATTTGGCCAAATATCTTTAAAAAATATATATAACTTCTACCCTTTTTAAATGCCAGTTGTCTGTGAAATCAATCTCCTAATCCTGGAGGAAACCCTAATTAAAAAGACGAAAATACTTACAAACCGTAATTTTCGTTATAACATATTTGGCAATTATATCTGCTCCATAAGGTCAAGTATAAATGTCATCCAGGAACTATTCACTGATTTCAGGATAACATTACTGCCTTCTTCATTTCCCTATCAGAGCACAAGTAATAGCAACAGATTCATCAACCGAATCATCCAGGTATCCTGGATGAAAGAAGTGTTGTGACACCAGGATGTTGTTGCCAAGGTGCCTCCTTTAGCTAGGAGGGTGGGATGCTCTGGGCACGGGTCAATGGTTCACTACTCTGACATGGTTTGAAGGAAAAAGATGAACCAGCCTAATGGGGGTGACAAAAATGAATGTGAGTTTCTGACCTTTTCATTATTTCTTTCCTACAGGTTCTTCTCTTCAGGAAGCGATTTGTTCAAATGATGCCCTATTCTACTTTATATTTTTCTACCCTTTTCCAATTTTTGGAGTCCTCCTTATTGCCATTTTACTAACACGTTATAAAACCCTAAACTCGCAGAAGAAATCTGATGGTAAAAATGGTGTTCCATTACTCTGGATTAAAGAACCAGCGGTGACTTATTCTCCAACAAGCCTTGAGCCACCGGATTTCAGAATAGGACCAGGAAGCCTCGCTTAACAGAGGAAGGGGGAAAATGATTTTGGAGAAAAAATAACTGACATTCAACTGAAGGGGTCAAAGTTATAATGAATTAAGGATGAATATTAACCCCAAAAAATCCAAGTTTGGAAGCAATATCCTCCACCTCTTATATTAAGAATGTACATTCTGAGGGTTATGGCATTGAAATATGGGGTAGAGAGGGTGCATTTATTCCAAGTTGTTTGGCTCAATTGGCTTCCTCCCCATTACCCCCAACACAATTACTTGATATAGTTGGAATGTTTAATTTTACACTAATGTAGTTATATCGTCTTCTGCCAACTGTTTTCACTGCATGAGAGTTCTGTTTGTCACATTAGTCCGCTATGTGTAATAGGTCTGATCTCATTAAAATGCCAGATGATCTCCTAAATGTTAAGACTATTGTCACTCCCGAAGAATACGGAACTGTAGCAAATGCAGTACCATGGAGAGAAAATATTGAACTGTAATGATGTAAAATTTAGTTTTTTTTTTCTGAAGCTTCATGACACTTGACTGCCCTAATGCTTGGTTAACAAGTCTAAGAGTCAACACTAAATCAAAGGGAAGTCATGACTGGAGGGATGGACATACACCCAGACCTTCTGTTCAATCACAACACTGCTTAGAATATTTGAACAACAGAAACAATAAAAGGGGAGTGGGAAGATCATGGAAGCTGAGAAGAAGCTGTAGCACTGAAGGCTCATAGACGTTGTGTCAGGCAAATTCAGTGTTTGACAAGTTTCAAATGACTATGACATGTGCAATAGAAAAGCTACGAAGGACACCTTGTGCAGGCAATGATCACCATCAATCCTATGACTGCATTGTGACAGAATTACATGAAGATGACGTTACCTGAATACAGGATTCCATCCCTTCTAGTGAATATAGATAAGGATCAAGCAGATTATTAGCAAGTATAGCCAAGGTTCCTCATTTATGAATTTTTTGATACAGAAATCTGATTAAGCTGCAACTCTAGAATGGAAAAGTAGTCCTGCAGCTGGATAGGTTTTTTTTTATACATTTGTTTTTGCACTTTTTGAAATAACTTTTTATTCTGTGTTTGAACAAGCATCATTATAATTGCCTATTTTGTTTTGATAGTGTTCATTTGGTCAAAGGAAATAGTTACAAGCCTGAACAAATCCAGTGTCCAAACAGGTTCAATGTGCTAACAGAATCCTAAACTTTCCTGCAAGCCTGGTCAGCCTAAATCATATAACACTTGTCTCAGCTTAAATATCGTCGAGAATTTTCAAACATTCATTCATACTCTGTTGTAAAACAAATTTATTTGTATTTAACTCTTAACTCTTAAAATCTTAATTATCTAATGTATTGCTGTACACAGTTAAGATATGATGTAGGTGGGATTGAATTATCCATGACATTTTTAGGGGTTTTGCACTGAAGCAAAAATGACTATTTCATTGGATCATACTTTCAAAAATCACAATAAATTCCACAGGATGGGGAAAAAAATCACTGATATTTGTGTGGGGAAACAGAAGTGGCCTTGGGAAGGGGAAAGTCAGAGGTGCAGTTGGTCTTGTCAAGACAGCATCACTATCATGGAGACACAGCAGGATGCAAGATGATGCGTAGGAAGATTCTACAGTCAGAAACATTTTATCCCAACACTGACTGGCTAACCAAACTGGCTGGATCTCCCTACACAGGCTGGTTTATCAGTTTTCATGTTGAATTGATATAATTTCATGCAATACAAGATTTAAATTGATAGATCAAAGATTTGGGTAACTAATCACCTAAGTCTTTGATCTAACAGGGGTGTTCCCTGAGCTGTTCATATAAATCCCACTGCACAAGCTGATCAGAATAGAATCCACTATTTTCTAGATAAAGTTGCTCTCTTCTGGAAAATGCTCCTGTATTATCACATACAATGTATGTATAATGAGCCCTGCATCAACAACACAGGGCTCATAGACATAGATCCATTGTAAGCCACTGCATCCTTGAACTAGCAGTTCTAACTTCCACACTATTGTTACAGTTCCAGACTAAGAACACAACAGCTGCAGGTTCTGGTAAGATTCTGATAATACCTTTATCTTCCAATCGTTACATTTAAGATGACCGATGATGGCTTCGGGCAGTATTTTGTTGCATGTGGTGCTGGATGCTTTGCTGCATTTGCTGTCTTCTTGCAGTATTTTAAAAGCACAGAAGAGTTATAATAACAACAGCTTTGTGTAATGATCTGGTCTGGGGTTCCTTTGAAATACGCATTTAGACTTTGTTTACTCATCGGAGCTGTTGCATGAGGTGGCATAGTGTATCAGTCTGAATTCAGTCACAGGATTCATCATCAGGCTTAAGCATTTAGCCCAAGGATGCTTCATGTGAGTGTGTGATCAGCGGAACACAATGTCCTCATTAGCCAGAGCAGCAAGGGAGAGCGGGCTTTTGACTTCACTAGTGCATTCATATCGTTTATCTGTGTACATCCATCAGTGGAGAATGTAAATTAGCTGTGGACTCAACACTAAGGTCAGTTGATGACTTTGTGCCACTTGGACTCTTCTGCGTAGTCCCACACATACCATGTGCTTTACCATTACCAAATGAAGTGACCAATTTAAACCCTAAACCTGCAGGACCATGAGATGCTCATTGGCTTGATTATGTTATTCCCTCCCCCAACCTCAAGTTCACAGTGTTGTTGTAATGTAATCTCTGCACTACACATCCTCATCTTCATAATAAGATCAACATTTAGCAAAATCTTTGATTTTCTTCTCATAAAACTTGCCCAAGCAGTTACTGCCTCTGAATGTGCTGGCCTTAGCTAAAAAGTTATATTGCAACTTATAATTGGGTATCATGTGGAGCTTTAGCAAATGCACATTCTACTTTGCAGACTGGATTGAATAATTTGATTAGAAATGTAAAAGGGTCAATGTTTAAAAGTTGGTGTTTGGGGCTTCATTGCACACTGTAGGAAAATCCAATATTCAGTATTATTGTGGCAGCTAGGCTGGTTTGAATGAATCACTTCATGGAGTTTGAACATCTTGTACATTGATGTTGGAGAGTGAGGCACTTGTTTACAAAAACTCCAGCCTCTGAATTGAGTAATTATTAATCATTCAAAAAAGGGGTAAAGAAAAAAGCTTGGGTTACGGTATGCAGCAAAGATGCATTTTAGAGGGAATTAGTAAACCAATACAATTTAATGCAGCTAAGATTCTCAAATGTAAGTTAGAGAATTGGGAGGTCACCCTGCCCTCTGGCCCATTGAACAGTCTGACCCTTTTAATCTCCATTGTAAAATAGGTTCTAGGAATAAAGCTTAAGCAGTTTTTCTAATTATAAAAGTGAAATGAAATGTAGCAATCTCTACAAAAGCATAGAACTGAAATGATAAATTCATCATCAAATATGGTAAGTGTCTGAGCTTGAGTGTCAGTATAGGTTAAAGGCTATTCCTAGCTGCTGCTTCTGTAGTAGGATGTGCACAATTATATTTTTGTGGAGTTAACTGGGCAAAGAAAAAGGATCTAGCTGAGACCCACACCAATTCTGCAAAGGAGCAATACAGTGACATCTATTAATTAAAAACAATGCAAAGCTGAATCCAGACATGAATGAACTGGCTTGGGAACCATATTGTAACAGGTAACAAGAATAGGGAAGGAAATGGGAGGCAGAAATTTAGCTGATGAAAAAGCTTGTAAAAGACCCACTGAAACATCTGGCAATACCAAGAAAAAGTACTAGAGGTCTGGGTTCAAAACTCAGTATTGGTGCACTCTATGCCTGCGAGATTATTGGGTGAAAAATTCCACTGGATATTTTTGTACACTGTTTTAATTCTGGAATATATCTGGTACAGGTTCAACTTTGGATAATGCTGGCTCTATAAATGGATCAAAGAAACAAATTCTGACTTCACCAGTGTGACGTGTAGAGTTGCCAAGCAGTGTGAAATGGCATCAGTGGTATTTATGAACTGCAGCAATTGGCACCATAAAGGCCATGAATGAGTAAAGGAGCAATATGGGTAGCACTTGCGTCTTGGCTGAGTAAGCCAAGAAAGACATAACCGGTTCTGTGCTGGCCTTAGCTAAAAAGTTATATTGCAACTTGTAATTGGGTGTCATGTGGAGCTTTAGCAAATGCACATTCTACTTTGCAGACTGGATTGAATAATTTGATTAGAAATGTAAAAGGGTCAATGTTTAAAAGTTGGTGTTTGGGGCTTCATTGCACACTGTAGGAAAATCCAATATTCAGTATTATTGTGGCAATGCTAGTCATGCAAGCATACTCTTTCATTATTATTTAACTGAAGGTATGACATGAAATAGTGTACACTATTCATATTATCCCCATAACCTGCAGGGAAACTGATAACGAAGCACAAATTGCAGATGCTGCAATTTTTCAGGAGTGGAAAAAATTGGCATATTCTGTAAACTTTCACTATCTACTTTTGCAAAAAGGAGCTTTTTAAAAAATGGAAATGTAGACAGATGTACACTGTTTATTCAAAAAGGTTCTGTAAATAGAAAACAAATGAGAACTTCTTGGTTTGGACCATTAAGTCTGGCCAAAAAGCAGCAAGGCTTCGTAAAAAGGAAATTCAAAATTGGCCCGGATATTCCGATCCCTACGGGTGGGTATGCGCTGTGTACCCACCCGTAGGGACATCGGAAATGCTGGTTTCAGGCATGCGCTGAAAACCGGCATTTCCGATCTGTCAAGAATCCTCTTGACAGATCCTCCAGCTGCCCTGGAGAAGGGCCTCTGCGGGCGGATAGTTCCGCTTTTTGGAGACCCTCCGCCCGTAGAAAACCCTTACAATTCTTACGCCTGGCATAAGGCCTGCTTTTACCAGGATAAGAGTTGGAAAAAAAAATTCACTGATGTATCATTTAAAAATACTTTTTAAAAAGGTACGTTTATTTTTAGCTCCGTAAAAAACTTTAATTATTTTTTTCAAAAAATTACATTTTTGTTTAAAATATTTAATTTATTGTAACTTTAAGTCATTTAAAAAAGGTGATTTAAAAAAAAATTTTTATTTAAAGTTTTACTATGTTTTGGGGTGATCTCCATTCATATATTTGACAGATCTGTCAAGTGTGTGAAGGGAGATTCCATTCTTTGATTGACTCCCCATGGCCCACGTGATCTCAGGGATGCTTGCGAACCGCCTGCGCCTCTGGGATACGTGGGCCCTGCACACTTGGAGTTCGAGAGGCCCAGGAGCGGAAGTGTGTGCGTCCCGGGAGCCTTCGGGTAAAGGCGTACATTTTTTCCAGATCGGAGGCTTCCGCACGCGGGAAGCCTCCGATCAGAAAATACGGCCCAGTATGTGATAGAAATGTTGTCCACACAATATAAATAAGACTGAATGTTTTCCTCCCAATCCCCCAAAATTAAAAAATATTCCCTATTAAAGGAACAGCTCACAAATTCTCACCATACTCCGCCCCTTAAAAATCGTGCATTTAAATTGGAGAGTGGGTAGTTTACATCTCCTCAGTTTTTTAAAGATATGCACAATACAGAAATACAGTGCAAATATCAGTGAACAGAGATTGGTGATCCAAAGACACTTCATACTAGAGTCATTCTAAAGCCCTGTTGCTTATGTTTCCTTATATGTTAATTTCCTATATTCCTCCCATCACACCTAAAGATGCTGAATCTTGCTGGAGTAATTTCATGGACAGCCCTCCAGTTCCTCACCCCATCCAAATGGCCAGTCTTTAAGTCTGACCCTAGATAATGATTTCCAGTAGGCTATCTGATTGTGAGTGACATAAGATCCTGTTCTCATTGTAAAGTTCACATGCATTTCCCAACCTGAGTTACTCTGGCTATTTTTTCCCCTCTGGGTCAGGGTCTCTGGATCCAATTGTAGTACCCAACTGCTTCTAGTGATCAGCTAATTCAGTACACACCAGTAATCGAACCTGAGACCTTTCTTGCCTGGTTCATTTCCATTTGAGATATAGTTCACTTACCACCTGAGGGAAGCTGTCTTGTTCGTAAAATCATACAGCACAGAAGAAGGCTATATGGCCCATCGTGCCTGTGTTGACTCTTTGAAAGTGCTATTGAATTCGTCCCACTACCCTGCTCTTTCCCCATAGCCCTGCAAATCTTTCCTTTTCAAGTATATTTCCAATTCACTTTTGAAAGTTACTACTGAATCTGCTTCCACCACCCTTTTAGGTAGTAAATTCCAGAATATAACTTGCTGCATTAAAAGAAATTAATCTCCCCTCTAGTTTTTTTGCCAATTATCTTAAATCTGTGTCCTCTGCTTACCTCCTGCCAGTGGAAACAGTTTCTCATTATTCTATCAAAACCCCTCATTTTAAATGTTACATACATTTGGGAGGGGGTGTGGAGGGGAGGGTAGGCATGTCAAATGAACTGGTTGAGAGATTTTAGGTGTTTGCTAAAGTTACAATCAGATCATTCATACTACAGTAGCATGATTCCAGTGTGTCCAAATTCCTTTCTGGCCAAAGTCAAGTGTGCTTGCTGGACAGAATAAAAAAGAGCCATTCAAATAGTATTCCTACCTTTGAATCCACTTTATTATAAGGTATTTTCAACTTATTCCGCAATCTCCCGGTTCTCACATCATTTATCATTCTGGAATACAACCTGAGGGATTCGCCTGAGTCTGTTCAACAGGAGTGATGCAGCAAATCTCACTTTAATCCTCTCCCTTCATCTGTTTTTTTTCAAATTTGAATTTCAAATAGGGAATGGGTTACATGTTAAAACCCATGCAAAATAATAATTAACTGCTTCCTTATTGAAGTTAGTCAAATTCAAATTAAACAACTTGACATGTATTAAAAGCAGATGCCTCATAAATATATCTGTTGGTGTTAGTTACCTATGGTAGTAAATGTGTTATTTTATATACTTAAATAAAACTGCACCTTTTTATCTGCTTATTAGGGTGCATATAATATTTAATGCTCAAATGATATTTTGTTGGTGTAGATATTTCTGCTGAAGGCTAAATAACACATGAGTGAACATAAGCTGTTACGGCATTTTAGTATAACTTACAATACAGCTTAGTTATCAATTCTTATTTTTTTGCCCTTAACAGTATATGTACTAAAGTTGAACAGTCACTAGAGAGGGTAGACATGAACCTGATACCGAATAACCTGAATTATGCATGCCATTTGTCATCAGATCTGGGGGTAAAGATGGGTGTTGAGACAAAATGAAATAAATCACAAAGGTTTTTTGGCCTTTTTTTAAACTTTCAGTTCCCGAAATGAAAGTTTCCAAATATGTACCAGTGAGATTGGCGGGGGGGTGTTGGCAGATACAAGTTCAAATATAATGGACCGTGTTTATAAGGATTGATTTGACTATTATATCTGGCCGATCACTATATGTGAGGCTATCTTTCGCGATTCCACTGCAAGTGTTACAATTCCACAAAAAGATTTCAGTATCAGCCTATAACCGCTGGTGAATAGGACAAGTTAAGTGTAATACCAGCTAGTTATTGCACTTTCAAAAACAGCTGCTTCATTCACGAGCATCTTGAACCTGTTCCTTAGGAGTGCTGTTGAGCAGAGCTTGTAGTGAATTTAGTTGGTTATTGCACATGGGGCAACACATTCCACTCACCAAATAGCAAAGCGCCTTTCTCCAAACTTCCTCAGTGGTCAGGTGGTTGATCAGAACATCAGGGAGTAAATGTTTATCTTCACCACGTGGGCGGTAATCTGGTGGAGTGGAATGCTCCCACCATTATAGAACCCGTCAACGGAATGAAATTCAGGTGGGTTGTACATAGGGCGGGTGATCCGCTCCATCAGATTACCGCCCATGTGAATACCGTGAATATGAAAATTTACCCCATAGTTTCAGGACAGGGACAACTGAAATTCTGTCCTGTGCTGAAACAATAGTGTAATTAGAAGTACAATTAATCAATTTTATCAAACACAACGACATTGATCATTATAAATGTAGCCACACAGATACATATGGGTTGTGGATTTGCAAAAGACAGAACAATCATTACAGCGGAATGATCATTACAAGAATGATTATTTGTCACTAAAACTGGATCGACTGTACTTCAGGTGGTCAGGTGTTGGCACTCTAGCTTCTCCGGTGGGGTGTGTTGTAACTTCTAGATTGTGATGTAGCTGAAAATGTTTCCTTGAAGAAAGTGTTGTGCATTAATTCTAATTCATTCTGCTTCATTCAGAATTTCTCAAAGCTTTGTAAGGTTGCCAGATGACCAGTCAAAAGTTGTGTCAGTCTTTGGCACAATGACATCAAACCATTTGATTTATTTGGTAAATTTGTATTGTCTTCACCTAACAAGATTGTTGCACTTTGTAACTACTGTATAGTGATGACGACATTTTCTCAAAATGATGAGAGTCCCTGCACTGCCCACTGGTAGAGGTGTTATACAAGAAGAGGCCCTTCTGGTTTGAAGTCTTACTGCTAACTGGGAAAATTGTTGTGAGGTGAATGTATAACATGCTTTACAATATTAAAATTAACTAAAGAATAAAAATGTCACACAACCAGCCTGATGCATGAGCTTCTTGCTGGGCAGGCATTTCTTTTGTCATGTCTGGCTACAGTTAACCTGATTTTAAATTTGACATTGCGAGGTGGGAGCCTTTACTCCAAACCATGATCTCAGTAAACAAATCCATACTGTTTGCACTGTAATATTTACTGACGGTAATCTAGAGCTCCTGTAATAAATCAGCACTTCAATTGGAGCATAAACATAGCTTAAGGTGTTGGGATATTCCCAGTTTCTCATTGTTTGGACGGATGTCCTATTTTAAATATTTTCTATGTATCAATAGTGCATGATACTGCAGAATTTCATTTGTGATGTGAGTGTTTTAATGTAAATTTTAAAATGTGATGTGCTTTGTTTGAAATCTCTTGTCATTTTGTTGTTAATAAAATGATGGGCCTTGAAAAGATCTTTGTGTTGCAGGCCAGTACTTGGACCAGACTGCTGTGATTATGAACCTTTCAATTTTTTTCTTCAGATTCTGCTGGGATGGTTCGTGGACACTAGCTGCTCTCTGTTCTCTCACCCAAATGGTCATTTTTCCTTGCACACAGCAATTGTCGACAAATAGCAATGCGATAAATGACCAGATAATCTATTTTGGTGGCGTCAGTTGAGGGATAAATGTTGGTCAAAACACTGGGAGAACTCCCTGGTCTTCAAATATTGCCACAGGATCTTTTACGTCCACCTGAAAGAGCAGATAGGGCCTCAGTTTAAAATCCCATCAGAAAACTGGCATCTCTGACACTGCAGCACTCCCTCAGTATTGCACTGAAGTGTCAAGTCTAAATTATGTGCATAAATCTCTTAAATGGGATTTGAACCACAAACTTCTGACTCAGAGTTAAGAGTGCTACCACTGAGGCAAGGCTGACACCTACAAGAGGTCTGAGAGAGGTTTAACACCTGCCCTGTTTCTGCAGGGCAGATAGGGTTAAAATCACTATCAAAGTAGCAGCTTTAGGCAGAAGGCCTTTGGTCCATCTCGTCCACCTAGCCACAGAATTCCCTTGGTGCATTTCTAATAACCTTGAATCCCATTTGTTGACACAAACCTGTTTACTTGCTTCTTCAAACACATTAAGATTTTTTAAAATTCATTCACGGGAAATGGGCATCACTGGCAAATCAGACATTTATTGCCCAACCCTAGTTGCCCTTGAGAAGGTGTTGGTGGGCCTTCTTGAACTACTGCAGTGTTTGTGGTAAAGATATTTCTAAAATGCAGTTAGGTAGGAATTTCCAGGATCTTGACCCAACATTGATGAAGGAACGGCAATATATGTCCAAGTCGGAATTGTGTGTGACTTGGATGATGGTGTTCCCATGCATCTGCTTTCCTTGTCCATCTAGGTGGTGGAGATTGCGGGTTTGGGAGGTGCTGGCGAAGAAGTCTTGGTGGCTTGCTGCAGTGCATCCTGTAGATATTACACAACCAGTGACAGTAAGCTGATGGTGGAGGGAGTGGATGCTTAAGTTGGTGGATGGGGTGCTGATCATGTGAACTCTTTTGTCCTGGATGGTGTCGTGCTTCTTGGATGTTGTTGCAGCTTCACCCATCCAGGCAAATGGAGAGTATTCCATCATACTCCTGACTCATGCCTTGTAGGTGGTGGAGAGGCTTTGGAGAGCCAGGTGAGCAATTTGTTGCAAAATACCCAGTTTCTGACCTGCTCTAGTAGTAACTGCCTTTATGTGGCTGGTCAAGTTGAGTCTCTGGTCAATGGTGACCCCCAGGAAGTTGATGGTGGGGGATTCAACAATGCTAATACTATTGAATGTCAAAGGGTTAGACTTTATCTTGTTGGGGATGGTCATTGCCTGGCACTTGTGTGGCATAAAAGTTAGTTGCCACTTATCAGCCCAAGCCTGGATGTTGTCCAGGTCTTGCTGCATGCGGGCATGAACTGCTTCATTATCTGAGGAATTGCAAATTGAGCTGCTGAACACTGCAATCATCATGCAAGTAGCCCCACTTCTGACCTTATCATGGATAAAACAGCTGAAGATGGTTGGGCCTAGAACATTGCACTGAGGAACTCCTGCGGCAATGTCCTGGGATTGAGATGAATTGCTTCCAACAACCACAACTACCTTTGACAGTTCTGACTCCAGTCACTGGTGAGTTTTCCCCCTAATTCCCATTGACTTCAGTTTTACTCGGGCTCCTTGGTGCCAGACTCGGTCAAATGCTGCCTTGATGTCAAGGGCAGTCACTCTTACCTCACCTCTGGAATTCAGCTCTTTTGTCCATGTTTGGACCATGGCTGTAATGAAGTCTGGAGCTGAGTAGTCCTGGCAGAACCCAAACTGAGCATCGGTGAGTGTGTCATTGGTCAGAAAGTGCCACTTGACAGCACTGGTGACAACTCCTTCCATTACTTTGCTGATGATTGGGCGTTGGCTATTAACACAATAATTGGCCAGGTTAGATTTGCCATGCTTTTTGTGGACAGTACGTGCCTGACCAATTTTCCAAACTGTCGGGTAGATGTCAGTGTTGTGGTTGGAGTGGAACAGCTTGGCGAGACGCATGGTTAGTTCTGGAGCACAACTCTTCAGCACTACAGCCGGATGTTGTCGGGGCATGTAGCCTTTGCTGTGCCCAGTACACTCAGCCGTTTCTTGATATCGCATGGAGTAAATCAAATTGGCTGAAGACTGGCATTGATGATGATGGGGACCTCAGGAGGAGGCAGTGAATGTTTATCCACTCAGCGCTTCTGGCTAAAGATGGTTGCGAATGCTTCAGCTTTATCTTTTGCACTCACACTGGGCTCTGCCATCACTCAGGATGCAGATGTTCATGGACCACTCTCCACCCATTAGCTGCTCGTCTCAGAAGAAAGTTTCTTTCATTGCAAAAAAATTCTATAAAGCCACAGAAATGGTTAGCATTTATGGTATAAATTTACTCCCCTTTTAGAACTGGCATAAGTGCAGGAAACTCTCATTCTATTCTCTGATCTTTTGTGAGGGGACAGAGCTATGTTAATGAACTAAGTGGGGTTTCGGCAGAGGTAACTTGGGAGCAATGCAAATGATCAAAAGAAATTTGCGTGTAGCAGTGATTCAGTGTAAAACTGGTGTAAATCAGTTACGTGCAAATTTCCTCAGGAAAAAAAACGGAGCAACTCGGCTCTTATGTTGTAGTTACACGGAGACCTGCCAGGAAATTCCAGGACAGGGAATCAAATAAAAGAATGGGATTGTTTTGAGGCTGTAAAAGACAGTAAATATAACAAACATTTGTAAATCTTCAGTTCAGTTTGAGTAATGGAAATTAAAATTGTTTTCACATTCCAAAAACCTGCTCATTTTGCTTTATATTGGTCACTTGTAATATGGACTGTCACTTCAGAACAGCAGAAGGTTATCGAAAGAATTATCGAGACAGGATGCCTGCTGTTACTGCTTAAAATCTCTTTAAAACCCAAGCTCCCCTCCAAATTCTTTTCTATGAAAGCCTGTTTTGTAATTGTATAAAAATGCAGGACATTCTGGCTTGAGTACACGGTTTAGTAATCTATACATTTTGAGGAAAATTAAAGTATATTAATTGTTCCTCCTGTGCAAATACTTGTCTAGTTAATTTAAATTAGCAACTTAATACTTTACTTTCATTATGATTTTGTAGAAGAGGATTCAAACCCAATATAATTTAATATATCCAGGGGGGAAAATTCAGTTGTTTGCACCTCCCGTTAGCGCCTTAAGAGGGCGCTAATGGGGCGCAAAGCAACTAGCGCCCGGGCGCGGTGATGTTTGCGCCGCTCACAAAATTAACTAGACATTTTGCGGCGGCGCTAAACACTACTGCCACGATCTCCTGTGCTGGCAGATTGTGATGTCAGTCGACCCCGTTAGTGCCCCGGACCAGATATTGAGTGGCGCCTCTGCTTTACTGCCTGCCGCTAGCAACGACAGGTTGAGGGGAGCGTTTTGCTGTCAGAAAGGGACTGGGGGAGCACTATTTAAAGGCGACTGCTTCCTGCCTTTTTTTGTCGGTGACATTTTTGCACCACGCATTCTGAGAGAGGGAGAGAGACTGACTTCTGGAGAGATTCAATGCTGTGTGAAGGAGTTTTGAGTACTCAGCAGCACTTTGCAGGTTTATTTTGATTTGCCCTTCCTTGCTTCGCCAGCGCTCTGAGGTAGCGTCTCGCTCCTCGGCCTTTGCGCCTTAAGACAGGTGTGAAGCACCTGATTTAGCGCTCCAATCACCTCCAGGGGCGATAAAAGCCAAGTTTGCTGTCGGAGGCGATAATTAGCGCCAGGCGCTAAACTTTGCGCACAGCTGATAATGGCGCCCCAAACGGGGCGATACTGAATTCCCCCCCCCCCCCCCCAGTGTTTAGTATGGAAGGGAGAGGACAGCAATACTCTGCATGCATTGCTGACTATAAATGAGAGCCTTAAGCTGCTTTAATCCATTTTCTAGCTGCTAGCTCAAGAGACCTGGGAGCAGGTCGGAAGTGAGGTGAGTTGGAAACTTACCCACTGCTCCAGAAATGAGGCCCGGTCTATTTTAACTCCCCGGCCCCATTTAAATCCCACCAGCTGACTGGTTACGCAGAAACAAAAGGCAATGGATAACTGCAACTCTTTAGATTAATATTCATTCTACAATATAAAATGGATAGCCAATCTTCTACAATGGCAGATATATTTGTGATTAAATGAGATTGTTACCATTGTGCTTGCCTAAGAATCATGGGACCTTGTGAGTCCCCACAGCCAGCTTGTCTGAGTTCGGAAGTGATGGCTTTTCTGTTCCGAAATACTTTATGCACAGTGTATAGTGACACTACTGTGTCAGCCAATGAGTTGGAGGAAGGGCGGGACTTACGGCAGGACTTGCAGCAAGCAGTCTATTTTACAGCAAACAAAGTCTACTTAGAAATAACAACAGAAAATGCTGGAAAAACTCAGCAAGTCAGGCAACATCCGTGGAGAGAAATTTGAGTTGACGTTTCGGGTTTGACCCTTCTTCAAAACTGGAGAGAAAAGGAACTAGATCGAAGGCAGGGCTGCGATCGGACAAAAGAATTAAAGAACCAAAAGAAGTAAAAGAGATTAGAAGCTAGACGAGATGGTAATAGGCTGTGATTAGGTGTAAAGTGTACTGGCAGGGCAAAAGATAGCTGCCAGGTGTGAGAGAGAAACAAAAGGAAAGGGGGGGGGGGGAAAGGAAAGGAGTGGAAAAATATAAGTGAAAATGAAATAGGGGCCGAGGTTATGATCTGAAATTGTTGAACTCGATATTGAGACCGGAAGGCTGCAGACTGCCTAATCGGAAGATGAGGTGCTGTTCCTCGCGTTTACGTTGAGCTTCCGTGGAACAGTACAAGAGGCCAAGGACGGTGAGGTCCGAGTGGGAATGGAGCGGTGAATTGAAATGACAGGCGACCGGAAGCTCGGGGTCACCCTTACGGACTGAACGGAGGTGTTCCGCAAAGCGGTCACCCAATCTGCGTTTGGTCTCCCCAATGTAGAGGAGACCGCATCGTGAGCAGCGAATACAGTATACTAGATTGCGAGAAGTACAAGTAAATCGCTGTTTCACCTGGAAGGGGTGTTTGGGGCCCTGGACAGTGGGGAGGGGGGAGGTATAGGGGCAGGTGTTACATCTCCTCCGCTTGCACGGGAAGGTGCCAGGCGAAGGGGAAGGGCTGTTTGGGGTGATAGAGGAGTGGACTAGGGTGTCTCGGAGAGAGCGGTCCCTGCGGAATGCTGAAAGGGGAGGGGAGGGGAAGATACGTTTGGTGGTGGGATCACTTTGGAGGTAGCGGAAATGCCGGAGGATGATCCGTTGAATGTGGAGGCTGGTGGGGTGAAAGGTGAGGACAAGGGGAACCCTATCGTGGTTCCGGGAGGGAGGGGCAGGGGTGAGGGCAGAGGTGCGGGAGATAGAACTGACACGGTCGAGGGCAGTGTCAACCACGGTAGAGGGGAATCCTCGGTTGCGGAAAAAGGAAGACATGTCTGAAGCACTGGTGTGGAAGGTGGCATCGTCGGAGCAGATACGGCGGAGGCGGAGAAACTGGGAGAATGGAATAGAGTCCTTACAGGAAGCGGGGTGGGAGGAAGTGTAGTCCAGGTAGCTGTGGGAGTCAGTGGGCTTGTAGTAAATATTGGTCGATAACCTATCCCCAGAGATGGAGATGGAGAAGTCGAGGAAGGGAAGGGAAGAGTCAGAGATGGACCATGTGAAGGTGAGGGAAGGGTGGAAATTGGAGGCAAAGTGAATGAAATTGTCAAGTTCGGGGCGAGAGCAGGAAACGGCACCGATACAGTCATCAATGTATCGGAAAAAGAGGTGAGGGAGGGGACCCGAGTAGGACTGGAATAAAGATTGTTCCACATAGCCCACGAAAAGGCAGGCATAGCTAGGACCCATGCGGGTACCCATGGCAACACCTTTGATTTGGAGGAAATGAGTGGAGTTAAAGGAGAAGTTGTTCAATGTGAGAACAAGTTCAGCCAGGCGGAGGAGGGTCGTGGTGGATGGGGACTGGTCGGGCCTCTGTTCGAGGAAGAAGCGGAGTGCCCTCAGGCCATCCGGGTGGGGGATTGTACGTCCATGGTGAAAAGGAAGCGGTTGGGGCCAGGAAACTGGAAACTGTTAAAGTGGCGGAGGGTGTCCGAAGAGTCGCGGATGTAGGTGGGAAGAGACTGGACAAGGGGAGAAAAGATAGAGTCAAGATAGGAAGAGATAAGTTCCGTAGGGCAAGAACAGGCTGAAACGATGGGTCTACCAGGGCAATCCTGTTTGTGGATCTTGGGAAGGAGGTAGAAGCGGGCTGTGCGGGGTTGGTCTACTTAGAGTCTATTTAAAAATAGTCTCTACAAACTACAACAAACAGAACTCAGCAACATCTCCCAATAAAAGCACAGTGATTTCTCCAGCAAAATGCAGTGAGTGGAGGATAATTACATAATATAAATGATGTGCATAAAATCAATCCCAGTCACTTACAGCAGTGCGATCTCCAGGGGCAATTGACAGGGGAATTAACCAATCATCTTCATTCTGGCCGGGAATAATAGTGTCACTATATGCAGCCTATTTTATGTGGCCTTGGGTGTTAACCCCTGACATGCTATTTCTAGCCACACAAAGCACTAGTTACATTTTAAACAAAAAGTACAATTTGTCACACTAATCATCCTGGCCGCTGGCCTTCGCGAATCCACAATTTCAGTCACACAATACCGACAGGCAGGGGCCAGCACCACTCACAGGTCTTGTGTAATATAAAAACAGCTCCAGACTCTACCAAGTCCATGCCACTCCCTACCACCCCATCCCGATTATGTTCAATCTTCCAGTAGCTACAACAGTCTGTGACATTGATGTATTAAATAAATTAATATCTGGATAACAAACACAAATATTTACCAGTTTCTTAAACATTAATCATTATTGTGAACGTACCAACCCACAAACTGTGCATGCTGCCCTTTTTTCCATCTGGCATACATTTTAATACAACAAAAGAATCAAGGGAATTAAGCTATCCTCTTCTATAAACTCTAACCTTCCTTGTTTGCACAGTGTGTGATGCTACTCATTAAAATTATTACTTTGGAGCTGACAGGGTTTAAGAATAACCCCTGTAATTATTGGGCATGGATGAAAAAAGTGGCAAAAGTGAGAGGGTTTTGATGAAAGAAAAGTGTCAAACTGAACTGTATGAAGGGCTGTCTCACTGCAGGAATCTGTGAGAATGAGATCAAATGCAAACCTCTGCCTGGGAAACTCGAGGGAGTCTGCTGCTTTTGCAAACTGTGCCTCTCCCCCAGAGCATTGTTAAACATTACATTCAGGGTAATAACAGGATAATGATACAGGATGAAAATGATACAAGCTGCTTATACCAAACACAAAGGGCGATGTGTTAACCATTTAGAGCTCTATCAAAAAAAACTTTGTGACTGTTAATTTACTCCAAATGGTTCCTGGGGTGGTCTCAATAGTGCAGCAATTTACTTTTTTTTAAAATGCTACAGTTGCTAAATGTAGCAATAAGCCATGTATATCAATGAATGGGGATACTGGAGGGGTGATGTCTGGTCAGTTCTGAGTTAATTGATTTTAGCCAGAACAGAAGTTAAAGCACTATAATTCTCCTCGGTGCTCAAACTAGGCAGAAAAAGAAAATCGGATTACTCCTAATTGGCCATCCAGTAACTCCTGTGGGAAGGATGGTGTGTATGGATGTTGAGCGATGACAGCATTGGACTTGGCATTGACTATCTTAAGCTTGAATAGTCTGCAGACTAGCTGGATGAGATACTGAAGAGATTGCTTTTCCCCATGGAACCATACCCAGCAAGGGCTGGTGCTTTCAAGAGAAACTTGACAATTTCTCATAAAAAGTGGGAGAGTGGCAGTATAAAACCTAGGGCTCAGACTGGTGTCACTTTCCTTACATCAATGTCGGGAATTTCCTTGGGGGGGTTCTTCAATTTTCAGCTATTATGCCAGTTTCCGTTGAAAGGAGAAACAGTTGGAGGAGGAGGAGCAGCAGCCTCAGCAACCAGCGCCAGCAGCAGCTGCTCCGATTGGAAGACAGCAGCTGAGGGGGCTGCTTGTAGAAGGCCATACCCAGCACACACGGTGTATAAGCCAAGAGTCCGTTTCTTGGATCCATCCAAAGAGCAGTAAATCAGGACGCTGCGCTTCTTCAAAAAGGCTGTTGGCAGACTTCTGCAGCCTCTTGCAACAGGACCTGCTGCTTGCTGGACCACGGGGGCCATGCTTTGCCAGTGGCTTTCAATGCCTAATGCTGAACTGCTTTAGGGCAGGAACCTAAAGACAGAAACAGGCTGGCGATCGGTAAAGCAGTGCGAGGGGTATCTGGAACGTGAAAAAGAGGCTCTGGATGGATCGGGAGGAGGTTCATAGGCAGAAACATGGTGGGAATTAGGGCCTAATGGCTTAAAAGGGGCCAACGGTAGTGACGTAAGAAAACTACTAGGCACTTGGTCTAAGTATTAAACAAGGCTTTAATCAACTGTTTTTCAACATGGAGATCTAGTTGTGTCCTTCACTAGTTCCTGTTAAAGAATGTCCTGAGCAAGCTGGGCCCATGCCCGAGTATTTATACTCTCCCTGGACAGCGCCACCAGCAGGCCGCCCAGTATCATTTCATAAGTCATTTCCACATGAATGACAAGACCCCTCCTCTGTCTTGCTTCACCCCAGACAGCTCTTCTCCAGATTCCGACTGCTTTACCCTCCAGTACTCAAAAACCTCTAGACCAGGGGCTCGTAACCTTTTTGCTTCCGAGGCCCCCCGTAACACAAGTATTTTTTCTGTATAAAAATTACTTATTAGTTATTAATAGCTCTATTGCACCTTATGTAAAGAAGAATTTATTAAGTCTTAAATATACATAAGCAAAATACTGCAGATGCTGGAAATCTGAAATAAAAACAGAAAATACTGGAACTAATCTGCAGGTCAGGCAGCATCTGTGGAGCGAGAAAGGTCATCGACCTGAAACGTTAACTCTGTTTCTCTCTCCACAGATGCTGTCTGACCTGCTGAGTATTTCCAGCATTTTCTGTTTTTATCCTAAATTTAGATGATGTGCCCATTTGCTGCCCAAGGTCTGCTCCACCCCATCAACCGTTTGCTTAACAGGAAATGAACCAGTGCTCACGACAGGCTCATTGTGTGCACACTCGGTCGGACTGGACTAAAATTCCAGGTCCATGTCCTCCATTTTGGAAACAGAACTTCCCTCTTATTTTGATGCCAAACTCCAACACGGCAGTGAAAGCCAGCGACTTAAATTAACAGCAGCAGTAATGGGGGAGGTGGATGGTGCTTGAGAGAAATGGAGAAATAAACAGGGCCCTAAGCGACTTTACCCACCCAACCTCATCACCATAAATCCTTTAGTGACAAAGGCAGTCCTCCCCTTTCCTCCTCCCCAACCCTTTCACAAATAGCCGGTGGTATCTTAAAGGACACGAGCGCCCAGACTAGGCCTTTCGTCCGTCAGAGAAGCACATGGCCATGAATATAAAGCAAGAGTTTGATTCTCCGTAATATTTAATGTTTTGAGAGTTGTTGGTTACATAGAATTTACCGCACAGAAACAAGCCATTCGGCCTAGCTGGTCCATATGAGCCTCCTCCCACCCTACTTCATCTAATCCTATCTGCATATTCTTCTATTCCTTTCTCCCTCATGTACTTATTGAGAACCCCTGCCCTAGATCATATTCTTAATGTTCCCTGATCCCAGAATAACCCCAGTGCTCCCAGAACCTAAAACCTCAATGCGCCTATATCCTAGGATCACTCTCCCAGTGTTCCTAAAACCTCCCTCGCCAGTGTTCTGGAACCTTGGGATCCCCGCCTTCACAATATGCTGGACTCTGAGACCCCATTCCAGTACTGCCTGGTCCTACACCAACCCCACCCCTTCCCAGCGCTCCCAGGTTCACCCCGATGCTGATAAGTCCTGGTCCCTGATAATACTAATTAGCATAACATTCCTGATCTTATAAAACCTCTGATTTATTGTGAGCAACACTGTGTGCTATCTTCTAAGTTCAAAAGAAAACACAAAGTGCCATTGCTGCTTGATCTTTTTTCAGATTGGATGTACCTCTTTAAAAGTTGGGATAGGATGCCACCTAGTGTACAAAACCAAATTCCTCAATGCTTGATGAACACAGGCTCATGCTGATCTGAGCAATGGAGTCGAGTTGCCCAAGTCTCTATCCATTTACTCCATCACATTCCTTTACTCCAATTATATGAAATTCTTGCTTAAGGCATAATGCATAAGGGTATCAATTATGTCATTAATTTTTCTCATGCTCTGTATAAGCAAAGTTGTCAACCTGTGATCCAATTATACAGGATTGCAGTCTGATCTATGCTGTAAAGGAGGCAAATTAGTTTTCATTCAGACTAACAGGCAAACTCAAGTTATATTGTATGAAATAAATCAATTTGACAGGATGTTTTTAAACGGACATTGCTGCCAGTCGTGCATGCCTGGTACATTTGAGGTATGCACTAGTTATTTCTAGGGGGCTTCTTTCGACCATCCACTGTAACTTTGTCCATTCTCTGCAATATCCACAGATCTTCCACCAACATTACGGCTTACAATTGAGAGAACCTCCATTGAAATGTAACGACTTGGTGTTGTTTTTGTGATTCTGTGGATACCAGCTTAAGTAACCAATATAATTGATCTGAACTTGGCAAATAAACATACATGGACTGGCTTCTGGCTCATGTTTATTGGTATACATTTCTTATCATAAGATTCTGAAGTATGTTAATGCACATGTTGTGTATTTGCAGCAGTTCTGTTTTTTTTATTTCTGTTTTCCAAGATTTACAGGTTTTGTTTTCATTACTTTGTGATACCTGATTCTCCATAATATTTAATGTTTTGAGAGTTGTTAGTTACATAGAATTTACAGCACAGAAACAGGCCATTCGTCCCATCTGGTCTATGCCGGTGTTTATGCTCTATGTGAGCCTCCTCCCACCCTACTTCATCTAATCCTATCAGCATATCCTTCTATTCCTTTCTCCCTCATGTACCTATCTAGCTTCCCCTTAAGTGCATCTGTGCTATTTGCCTCAACTACTCCATGTCGTAGCATGTTCCACATTCTAACCACTCTCTAGGTAAAGAAGTTTCTCCTGAATTACTGGACTTATTAGTGACTATCTCATATATATAATCCCTAGTTATGGATTACCCCACAAGTATAAACATCTTATCTACTTCAACCCTATCAACCCCTACGGAATTTTTAAGACCTCTATTAGATCACCCCTCAGCTTTCTCTTTTCTGGAGAAAAGAGCCCCAGCTGGTTCAATCTTTCCCGATAATTATTGTAAGAATATCGATATGTCTTTACATTACTTTTAGTTCTAACAAAAAAACAGTACTGTAGACAGAATTGGTATAAATCATGTTCTCGAAAAGCCTATCTTTTCCCCTCAATGATACTGATAAATTTGGAGAAGGGTCAATTTCAGGACAAAGGATATTGTATGGTAAAGATAGGCACATATAAATAACTAAGCTAGGTGGAGAAATATTGAGCTTAAAGAAGTATTAAGATTGAATCATATAAGCTTTTGGAGCACAGCCTTTTCATCACAGCAGGGTGAAGGCATCAAATGTTGTTTACAACAAAGCTATGGCTTGGGGAAAAGCAGTGATAGGAAGTAACAGTATGGTGTGAAAATGCATGGGGCCTCTCATCTCTGTTTGGCAATCGATTCAAACAACTGGGTCGTCTAAAAAAAAAAAAAATTAGTGTTGCATTCAGCAGGAAGAGAACCATAAAAGATAACGGTATAAAGAAATGCCATGTTTTTACTTAGAAAGAAAGCAACCATTGCTGCCTTCGAGACCTGGCATAAATAGGTTTGAAGAAGGCATCTTCACGATTCCTCATTAAATCTACACAGTAAATTTTAGACACGGGGCTAATGTGTGGTACTCTGTATGGTTGGTTAGGGTGTTTAAGATTAATGTTTTGTCAACAATAAATGAAGCGAATTATCAAATATATTACTGTCTCTAGCTTTATGAATCTGTTTAATGGGTAAAGAACTTATCCAACAGTTTGGCGAGCCAGGCAGGAGCCAAAACTAGTAGTTGTTTGACCATTGAATTAGGGATGGGCCAGCTCTGATTTAATAAGACCCATACAGCAGTAGAAGGGATAAAGTTGTTGATCTCGGATATTTGAACAATGAGTAAATTAGAGGAGTATGTAGTCCAGTATCTCATAAGGCATGGTGGGAGGACTTTGTTGTCTCAGGATGGGGGAACTTTTAGAAGGCATAGCCACAGCTGTGGAAGTTTGGAGCCTGACACCCATCTCCAGTGTGACCTCCTGGGAAACCCCTCTCGCCATCTTGACTGAGCGCTTCCTCAACTGAGGCATATATCCGAAGCATGGGAGGCATTTATTTCCTTCCCTTCAGGACATCAGATGAGTACGAAGACCAGCCACAGCACCAGCAGAACCATGAACAACAACAGCAGCAACAACAGGAGCGCCAAGCTGCTGCTCACCCACCTGAAGTTGCACAGGCCAGAAGGGGCCAGCGCATGGAAGCCCGTCGGCGCAGGAGCTACCCCCCAAACAGGGTCGACAGACACAGGGTCAGCTACCTCAACATATCTGAGCAGAAGTGCCAAAGGCGGCTCCGACTTTCGCGAGAGGTAGTGAGTGTCTGCTGTCCTCCCTATGTGCATGTGTCTGTACGCAGTTAGACAGCCAGCCAAACTCCTTTCAATAATGACATGGGAGTCAGGATGTAGCGTCCAAGCTCCGGTGTTTAATAATGCCACACTTGCATGAGGTCAATGAAACAATACAAATCAGTTGCATTGGGTTGGAGTAAAACTGAGAAAGAAAAAAGAAAGAAATGCACCTTGTTACATACATGAGATATAACTAACATCTAAACATGAATATGTAATGAAACCATTCAACTCACAGGCAATGCTTTCGAAGGCGTAACAATGTAAGATTACAGCGGATTAACTTGCAGCACGCTCCATGCTGATGTGACCTCTTTGTTTGCTATCACTCTACTACTTCCTGTTGAGTGACCCTACTGGCCATTTCCATTTACTGCCACCTACTGGCGGCAACAAAACGAAACTCCTGCAATTATAAGGCAGAACACTCCCCGCCTTGCGTCTATTAGATGCCACTACTTATAAAACATACAGAACTGTGGGATCAATAACACTCAGTCCTCCTTAGGTAAGAGGAGTACGACCTCTGAGATGGGTCTGAAGAACTCTTTGACCGTCCCTTGAACAGTGGCCTTCAACTCTATCTTTCGCACCCTGTCATCTTTGCTGGGGAAGACAGAGGTGACACGACCCATAGGCCACTCATTGTGGGATACTTGGCTTTCTTTCAGTAAGGCGATGTCACCTTCTCGGAGACTCCGACGAGCCTCGTTCCACTTGCAAAGTGGGAAGGTACTCAGTGCGCCAGCGGCTCCAGAACATACTGGCCAAGGCTTGTACTCTTCTCCACTTGCTCTTCAGGAGGTCTTTGTCAGTGAAGTCTCCAGGAGGAGTGGGTACACAGCCCTTCTGTGTGAGTAACATGTTTAGAGTCAAAAGGAATGGTGAATCTGGATCGGAAGAAGCAGGAACAAGGGGCCTCGCATTAATGATTGCTGACACTTCAGCCATGAAGGTGCACAGCACTTCGTGCGTCAGCTGAGGTGGTCTGTTCTGTCGCAACATTGAGTCCAGAATGCGCCGCGACACTCCAATCATGCGCTCCCACGCACCACCCATGTGTGAAGCATGTGGAGGATTAAATTCCCATGTGCAACCTTGCTGGCTTAGGTATGTCCAGATGCTTGGCCTTTGGTTGTGTTCATTCCCTAACTCTAGCTCTCGACAGGCTCCAATGAAATTTGTTCCACAGTCGGATCTTAACTGCTTTGCTGGCCCGCGGATGGCGAAGAATCTTCGTAATGCATTAATGCAGCTGGACGTGTCCATGGACTTGATCACTTCTGTATGCACAGCTCTTGTGCTCATACAAGTGAATAGCACAGCCCAGCGTTTGCTATGAGCGGCGCCTCCTCTGGTGCGGCGAGTAGTGATAGTCCAAGGGCCAAAAACATCCAGGCCGACGTATGAAAATGGTGGCGATGAACTAAGTCGTTCCGGAGGCAAATCAGCCATCTTCTGCTCCTCCGTTCTCCATCTGAGCTTTCTGCATGTGACGCATTGGTGTAAGACAGATCCAATCAACCGTTTGCCGCTGACAATCCACAAGCCGGCTGCTCGAATGGCTCCCTCAGTGAACTGGCGGCCCTGGTGTTCTATCAGTTCATGGTGGTGTCTTGTGAGCAATGTTGTGATGTGGCTTTGATGTGGCAGGACAACAGGACTCCTTTCTTGCAAGCTCAGTTCTGCATGCGTCAGCCATCCTCCAATTCTGATGAGGCCGTCATTCAAACCTGGATTCAGTTTCCACAGTGAACTGGTCTTGGTAATGGTTCTTTTTTCAGCAAGTGCTCTGTACTCCTCAGAGTACGCCTGAACTTGAACTGACCTGATGATAATGTTCTCAGCCGCAGCCAACTTGTCTGGGGAACGAGGCTTCCTGCACCAGTGCCAACCTCTGCATTTGTTTGACGAGCTGCCAGGATCGGACTTGTGAGAGCGAGCCACATGGATTAAGAAAGCTATGGCTCTAACGAGCAATCGCCAGGTTGAAAAGCGTTCAAAGCGCTCACAGGTAAGTAGGCTCTTTTGGGTGTGAGTCATTAAGCTGATCACATGAGGACGGACCTCCACATCTAGATCTGGGCTGACGAGCTTGAATGATTCTTGTGCCGTATGGTCAGCTTGGTCAGGTTTGTGTAAGAAAGCTGGCCCGGTAAACCACATTGTATTGGAGAGCTGGGAGGCAGGCACTGACCTGGTGGCGAGGTCAGCTGGATTCAGCTCTGTGGGCACATAGTGCCACTGGTCGGGGCATGTTGATTGTCTTATTTGCTGAACTCTGTTGTGTACATATATGAAGAATCTCTGACTCATTGGAGATGTAACCGAGCACAATTTTGCTGTCACAGTAGAATTTCACTGCATCAAGCTTGAAATCTATCTCATCCAGGATGAGATCCGCCATCTCCACCACTAATACTGCAGCGCATAACTCCAGGCGTGGTATGGTGGGCTCTGGCCGGGGTGTCAACTTCGCCTTTCCCAGGACAAATCTCACGTTGCTTTGGCCCTCATCATCCAGGGATCTCAGGTAGGCTACCGCGCCAATAGCTTTCTCCTGGGGTTTATTCTGCCCCAGTCTTGTGGGTAAGTCGCTAAGCCTACAGATCCAAGCGTCTTGGAGGCCGTCGCTCTCTGACAGGATACCGGAGGTCATCGCTGGCTTCCACAGCAGTAGGCATTGACATAGGCCTAGATGGAGAAGGTGCCTGTATCAGTCGAAAGTCAGGAGTTTGCACAGGTGGAACAGTCTCTTTGACTTCCTGTGTTGGAGAAGAGCACTGTGGCAAAGGATGCTGGTTTGCGGTATCATCCGGAAACAGTTCAGGCCAACCAGCCGTTGGAGCCTCTGTGGCTGTCTCTGCTCCTAGCAACAGTTGATCTGTGTGTCTTCTCCAGACGACTTCCTCAGCAGTCTCAACCGTGTAAGACACAGGGCCCGTCTGCGCAATCACTGTAGCAGGAACCCATTTCGGTCCAGTGTTGTAGTTTCGAGCTAGGACGTACTCTCCCGGATGAAACCGTCTCTCCTTGGCTCTTTTCAACTTGGGCTTGTTGTTGATGATGGACAACCTGCTCTGCCCTTGGAGGTTTGAGTAAGTCAAAACTTGTCCGCAACTGCCTCTTCATCATGAGCGAAGCGGGGGAAGTTTTGGTTGTGGTATGCAGCTCGTTCCTGTAGGACAACAGGAAGCGGTTCAGACATTGGTAGATTGAGCCCTGACCTTGCGATGCCTTCAAGGCGTGCTTCAAAGTTTGCACGAACCTTTCTGCCTGGCCGTTAGTAGAGGGATGATAGGGCGCAGACCTGATGTGTTGGACACCATTCACATGCAGGAAGGTTGCAAACTCCTGTGATACAAATTGTGGACCGTTGTCACTTACGAGTTGTTCCGGTGAGCCATAACGGCTGAACATCTCACCAAGTTTCTCAATTGTTTTCTCTGCCGTGGTAGACCTCATCACAGTGACCTCCGGCCACTTGCTACGAGCATCCACAACCACCATAAACATCTTCTCTTCGAAAGGACCGGCGAAGTCCACATGTACTCGCTGCCACACTTCTGCAGGCCAATCCCAGGGGTGTAGGGTTGCCAGCTGTGGAACATTCCGGACCCTTTGACATGTGGAACATGTTTTGGCTTTCTCCTCAATATTCCCATCGAGACCTGGCCACCAGAAGTAGCTTCTTGCCATTTCCTTCATCCGAACCATCCCACTGTGGCCTGTATGAAGTTGTTGCAGTATAGGTTCCCTCAGAGGTGGCGGAATAATGACACGGCGTCCCCAAAGAAGACAACCTGCCTGGACGGAGAGCTCATTTCTTTTAGAAACGTAAGGTTTCAAACTAGGAGAATCTCCTATAGCTCTCCCTCGAATGACATCGTCCATTACCTCAGACAGGACTGAATCGTTGCGGGTGTACCTTCGCACCTGAACTGCAGTGACAGGTGCGCCCTCCACTTGTCTAAAGTAGAAGATGTCTATCTGACGAGGCTCTGGGGGAGTAACAGGCAAGGGTAGCCTCGAGAGACCGTCTGCGTTGCCGTGCAAGTCTGATTTGCGATATTTGATGTCGTATGTGTGTCCTGACAACAGTAAAGCCCACCTTTGCATCCTGCTTGCAGCGAGAGACGGAATTCCGGTGTGGGGCCCGAAGATTGAAGTCAATGGACGGTGGTCCGTCAGGAGTGTGAACCTTCTCCCAAACAGGTACTGATGAAATTTTCGAATTCCAAAAACGATTCCCAAGGCCTCGCGCTCGATCTGCGCATAGTTACTCTCGGCCTTGTTCAAGGTGCGTGATGCGAAGGCGATAGGTTTCTCTTCACCCGAAGGCATGATGTGGGATATGACTGCTCCCACACCATATGGTGATGCATCACATGCTAGCTGCACGGGTAGCGAAGTCGAAGTGTGTCAGGACCTCCGATTTCAGCAATTCTTTCTTTGCTTGGGCGAAAGCTTCATTGCACAGTTCAGTCCATTTCCATGTTTTGCCTTGACATAGCAACTGATGTAACGGCTTCAGCAGTGTTGCTAAGTCTGGAATAAACTTCCCATAGTAGTTAAGTAGCCCCAGAAATGAACGCAACTGGCTCACATTCTGGGGTGCTGGGGCCTCCACGATCGCCTTGACCTTTGATGGCGCCTTATGCAGGCCAGTAGCGTCAATCACATGCCCCAGGTACTCAACTGAAGACTGAAAGAATTCACATTTGTCTTTATGAACTCTGAGTCCGTACTCTTTCAGTCGTTGTAGTGTCGCATCCAAGTTCAGAAGATGATCCTCATTTGTCCCAGTGATAAGGATGTCGTCCAGGTAGCACTGGACTCCTGGCAGTCCACTCAAAATCTGATCCATCAATGAAGGGAAGAGGGTACTGTTCTGCAGACAGCACTGGGTTAATAGTCACCTTAAAATCCCCGCAGATTCGAACAGATCCATCCTTTTGCAGGACAGGAACAATGGGTGTGGCCCATTTGCTCACGCTCACAGGCTCCAGGACTCCATTCTCGACTAAGGCCTCCAAGTTAGCCTCAACTTTTGGCCTAATTGCATAGGGTACAGGTCGGGCTTTGTGAAACTTCGGCTTGCTGTCAGGTTTAATGTCCAGTCTCATGCTGATCTTTTTCATGCTCCCAAGTTCCCCATTGAAGAGTTCTGCATGTTTGTTTAACACTGCAATCAGACCTGACTCCCCTTTTGACATCATGCGGACTGCAGGCCAGTCCAGTGTGATTTTCTCTAGCCACGCACGTCCCAGTAGCGATGGGTAATTTCCCTTTACCACATATAGTGGCAGTTTTGCAGTCTGTCCGTTCAATTTAACTGTCACCTCAATGGCGCTTCTCATGGCCACAGGTTCGCCGGTATATGTCTTTAGCACAATGTTTGTTGGCTGAAGGGTAAGATGCTTTAGCATTTTGTTGTAGACAGTGTCTGAAACAAGGGACACAGCCGCGCCTGTGTCCACCTCCATCCGCACTGATTGTCCCTCCACCAGTGGTGACACCCAGTAGCCATTTGAACCACCTGCAACCGTCAGTATGTGCACCTCTTCCTCCTCAGAGGTGTCGCTCCCCTGTGTTTTGCTTGTTCCATCATACTGCACTGAATGAACACTCTTTTTCCTCTCTTGTCCAAATACAGACATTTTGCTTCCATGCTTCCCAGCTCTGTCTGTTTTTTTACCTCTACAGGCGCGTTCAATGTGACCCTTTTTGCCACAATTTCGGCATTCCAGCTCCGTACACCAGCAGTCATTAGCGTGATGGCCCGTTTTCCCACAACGGTAACATGTGCCGTTCCGCGCACCTTTAGGCTCAGACGACACCTTGTGAACTCTCCCTGTTGAACTCAACTGGTGAGCCTCCTTTTCCGCCATCTCCATGGAGACACTAACTTCAATGGCCTTTTCAAAAGTAAGGTTGTCCTCAGTAAGAAGGCGCTTCTGTGTGGCTGCACTTAGCAGACCACACACAAGTCTGTCTCTAATGGTGTCATTCAGCACCTCCTTGAACTGGCAGTGTTCCGACAACCTTTTTAAAGCAGCAATAAACATCGTCACTGATTCCCCCTCCTCTTGATTCCGTTTGTGAAATCTAAATCTCTCAGCAATAACCAGAGGTTTTGGTGAAAAATGTGCTCCAAGAATTTCCACTAGTTGCTTATATGTTTTAGTTCCTGGCTTATCTGGCTGCACAAGGCTGCGAAGTAAATTGAATGTCTTCCGTCCCATTACACTCAAAAAGGTAGGCACGACCTTTTCGTTTGCCACCACATTCGCCAAGACAAAATAGTTAAAATGTTTCGTATAAGCGCTCCATTGCTCCACATTTTCATCAAAATCACCGATGTTTCCTAATATAGTAGCCATCTCACGTTTCAAATTTAAATTTCTGGTTTACTCACTGCACCCATAACGTACTCAAATTCATCCGCTCCTCGTCGCCACTTTGTTGTGTCGGTACCGTTTTTACCTAGACACAATTAGAACTCAGAACTCAGAGATTCAAACATGAAGTGCTTTATTCGAAGGGAAAGGGGAGTTCCGAACAAAGAGAGCTCAACTTAACCAAGAGAACACCCAACCATTTATCTGCTGTGACAGCGTCACCACAGGTGGGAGGAGAACACACAATACATAACAGTCATTAAACATCGGATGGGGTTGCATCCAACAGGAAGTGAACCATAAAAGAAAATGGTATAAAGAGATTGTTTTAATCTCATCATCATGAAGAACCGACTCATGAAATAACACTGGACGGCCAGCTGGTGGCGCCATCCCAGGAGTATAAATACTCGGGCGTGGGCCCAGCTTGCCCAGGGACATTTTGTAAGACAGGAACTAGTGAAGTACAACTAGACCTCCATGTTCTGAAACAAGTTGATTAAAACCTTGCTTTATACTCAAACCAAGTGCGTAGTGAGTTTTATTACATCAGAGATGCCATGTATTTAATTAGAAAGAAAGAGACAATTGCTGTCTTCAAGACCCAAAGGCCTGAACAGGCTTGGAGAAGGTAGCTTCATGGGTATTCATTAAATCTATGCACAGTAAGTTTTGGACGCGGGCCTAACGTGCATTACTCTGTATGGTTGGTTAGGGTGTTTAAGATTAATGTTTTGTCAATAATAAATGCAGTGAATTATCAAACATATTACTGTCTCTAACTATATGAATCTATTTAATGGGTAAAGGACTTATGCAACAATTATAACTTCTTAGTTCTGGTATCATCGTTGTAAAGGTTGTGCTTGAGTTTGTAGAAATGCCTCCGTGTTAGTAGGGACTGCTCTTCTTCCTAACACCTAATGGAGCATTAAACAATGTGTTGGTTATTTACAGGTTATAAATATAAGTCACAATAAAGTGAATGAAGCTAATTTAAAAAAATGATGAATACAGAACACTTTTAAAGGGAGCACTGTACTAAAAGTTTATGCTAGTTCTTCCTCTGTAGCATTGCTATGGAATAAGTTGTCATTCTTCCTAAAATCTGGAACATGCTGTTCCCTTGGAATGACATTTCCACTTCTCCCAGTTTGAAGCCCTCCAGTCTGTCTTGTGAACTCTCCACAGCACTGAAACGGCACTAGTCAAAGTCACCAATGATAATCTATGTGACTGTGATTGCAGTTTGCTATCCCTGCTCCTCATTCTCTCCACCACTTTTGACACTGTCCACCTCTGTGACACTACTCTCCCAGTTTCACTCTTACCTGTCGCACCATAGACAATACATCACGTTCAATGGTTTCTCCTCCCATGCCTCCACAGTCTTTGACTATCTCCCATCCTGGGTGTTCCCATGGTAAGGCCCCCATCTTTGTTTCCTCAATTACAATGGGCACAGACTTGTGCTTATCTGGAGCACAACTAGTTTACCCATCCATCACCAGATCTGACCGGACAACATCAAACACTATCGGGCCTAACTCACCTCTTCCAAAACCACCCACTACTCCAGGATCAGCCTGGAGAGAAAAGATAACCACCAGCTTCTTTTTTTCATCACCAACCATCTCCTTAAACCCCTCTCTCCTACCCCAACATCCTCACCTTTAACATGCAGCATGGAGCTCACTGACTTCTTTGTCACTAAGATTGTCCCCTCATGCCCTCTCCGAGCTTATTTCATCCATAACGCATACCTCCTGCTCGCTTGACCCCATTTCCATGCAACTTCTGACCATTCAACTTTCCTTTCTGGTCCATGCTAACTGACATTATGGTCTCCTCTCCTGAGGTACTGCCATGCCCTGAGGTACTGCCATGCCCTTTCAAAGCTGCCATCATCATCCTCTCCTTAAATAACCCACACACACGCGACCCCTCTGTCCACCTAAATTGCCAAAATAGGCTGACAGATCCCAAGTTTAACATCTCATCAAAAAGACAGCACCTCCAACAACACAGCACCCCCTCAACACTGAAGTGTCAGTCTAGACACAGAGCTGGAGTCGGTGGTGGGGCTTGTACCCTGACTCAACAAAGTGATGGAAGGTGTCGTCGACTGTGCTATCAAGCGGCACTTACTCAGCAATAACCTGCTAACTGACGCCCAGTTTGGGGTCCGCCAGGGCCACTCAGCTCCTGACCTCATTACAGCCTTGGTCCAAACATGGACAAAAGAGCTGAACTCAAGAGGTGAGGTGAGAGTGACTGCCCTTGACATCAAGGCAGCATTTGATCGAGTGTGGCATCAAGGAGCCCTAGCAAAACTGAAGACAATGGGAATCAAGGGGAAAACTCTCCATTGGTTGGAATCATACCTAGCACAAAGGAAGTTGGCTGTGGTTGTTGGAGGTCATTCATCTCAATCACATGACATCACTGCAGGAGTTCCTCAGGGCAGTGTCCTAGGCCCAACCATCTTCAGCTGTTTCATCAATGACCTTCCCTCCATCATAAGGTCAGAAGTGGGGATGTTCGCTGATGATTGCACACTGTTCAGCACCATTCGAGACTCGTCAGATACTGACGCAGTCCGTGTCCATATGGGCAAGACCTGGACAACATTCAGACTTGGGCTGACAAGTGGCAAGTAACATTCGCACCACACAAGTGCCAGGCAATGACCATCTCCAACAAGCGAGACTCTAACCATCTCCCCTTGACATTCAATGGCATTACCATCGCTGAATCCCCCACTATCAACATCCTGGGGGTTACCATTGATCAGAAACTAAACTGGACCAGCCATATAAATACTGTGGCTACAAGAGCAGGCCAGAGGCTGGGAATTCTGCAGCGAGTGTCTCACCTCCTGACTCCCCAAAGCCTTTCCACCATCTACAAGGCACAAGTCAGGAGTGTGATGGAATGCTCTCCACTTGCCTGGATGAGTGCAGCTCCAACAACACTCAAGAAGCTCGACACCATTCAGGATAAAGCAGCCCGCTTGATTGGCACTCCATCCACCACCTTCAACATTCACTCTCTCCACCACCGGCGCACTGTGGCTGCAGTGTGTACCATCTACAAGATGCACTGCAGCAACTCGCCAAAGCTCCTTCCACAGCACCTTCCAAACCCGCGACCTCTACCACTTAGAAGGACAAGGGCAGCAGACGCATGGGAACATCACCACCTGCAAGTTCCGCTCCAAGCCACACACCATCCTGACTTGGACCTGTATCGCCGTTCCTTCACTGTCGCTGGGCCAAAATCCTGGAACTCCCTTCCTAACAGCATTGTGGGTATACCTACACCATATGGACTGCAGCGGTTCAAGAAAGCGGCTCACCACCATCTTCTCAAGGGCAATTAGGGATGGGCACTAAATGCAGGCCTAGCCAGCGACGCCCACATCCCATCAATGAATTTTTTTAAAAAACAGTAACAACTTGCGTCTTTAATGTAGTAAAATGGCCCATGGCACCAAGCCACATAAGGGGCTATATGAGCAGATGACAGGTAGGTTTTAAGGAGCGTAGTAAAGGAGGAAAGAGAGGTAGAGAGGCGGAGAGGTTTAGGGAGGGAATTCCAGAGTTTAGGGCCTTGGCAGCTGAAGGCACGGCCACCAATGGTAGAGTGATTAAAGTCGAGATGCACAAGAGGTCAGAATTGGAGGAGCGCAGATATCTCAGAGGGTTGTAGGGCTAGAAGAAGTTAGAGATAGGGAGGGGCAAAGCCATTGAGGGATTTGAAAACAAGGATGAGAATTTTAAAATCGAGGGGTTGCTTAACCAGGAGCCAATATAGGTCAGCGAGCACAGGGGTGATGGGTGATTGGGACTTAGAAACATAGAAGATAGGAGCAGGAGTAGGCCATTTGGCCCTTCGAGCCTGCTCTGCCATTCAATGAGATCATGGCTGATCATCTAAATTCAGTACCCTGTGCCTGCTTTCTCCCCTTATCCCTTGATCCCTTTAGCCTTAAGAAATATATCCAACTCTTTCTTGAATATATTTAATGAACTGGCCTCCGCCGCCCTCTGTGGCAGAGAATTCCACAGGTTCACCACTCTCTGGGTGAAGAAATTCCTCCTCATTTCAGTCCTAAATGGCTTACCCCTTATCCTTAGATTATGACCCCTGGTTCTGGACTCCCCGGCCATCAGAAACATCCTTCCTGCATCTAGTCTGTCCAGGCCTGACAGAATTTTATAGGTTTCGATGAGATCCCCTCTCAATCTTCTAAACTCCAGTGAGTATAAGCCCAATCGACACAATCTCTCCTCATACGTCATTCCTGCCATCCCAGGTATCAGCCTGGTGAATCGTCGCTGCACTCCTTCCATGGCAAGAACGTCCTTCCTCAGGTAAGGCGACCAAAACTGCACACAATACTCAAGGTGCGGTCTCACCAAGGCCCTGTACAACTGTAGCAAGACATCCTTGTTCCTGTACTCGAACCCTCTTGCTACGAAGGCCAACATACCATTTGCCTTCTTAACCGCCTGCTGCACCTGCATGCTTACCTTCAGTGACTGGTGCACAAGAACACCCAGGTCTCTTTGCACTTCCCCTTCTCCCAATCTATTGCTATTCAAATAATAATCTGCCTTCCTGTTTTTGCCACCAAAGTGGATAACCTCACATTTATCCACATTATAGTGCATTTGCCATGTTTCTGCCCAATCACCTAACCTGTCCAAATCGTACTGGAGTTTCACGACATCCTCCTCACAGCATACCCTCCCACCCAGCTTTGTGTCGTCTGCAAATTTGGAGATATTACATCCAATTCCCTCATCCAGATCATTAATATATATTGTGAACAGCTGGGGTCCTAGGACCGATCCTTGCGGTACCCCAGTAGTCACTGCCTGCCACTCGGAAAACGACCCGTTTATTCCAACTCTTTGCTTTCTGTCTGCCAACCAGTTCTCTATCCAAGTCAATACCTTGCCCCCAATTCCATGTGCCTTAATTTTGCACGCTAATCTCTTATGTGGGACCTTATCGAAAGCCTTCTGAAAGTCCAAATACACCCCATCCACTGGTTCTCCCTTATCTATTTTACCAGTTACATCCTCAAAAAATTCCAGTAGATTAGTCAAGCATGATTTACCTTTTGTAAATCCATGTTGACTTTGTCCGATCCTGTCACTGCTTTCCAAGTGCTCTGCTATTACATCTTTTATAATGGACTCTAGCATTTTCCCCACTACCGATGTCAGGCTTACCGGTCTATAATTCCCCGCTTTTTCTCTATCACCCTTTTTGAATAGTGGGGTAACATTAGCTACCCTCCAATCCATGGGTACTGTTCCAGAGTCTATCGAGTTCTGGAAGATGACCAACAATGCATCTACTATTTCTAGGGCCACTTCCTTAAGTACCCTAGGATGTAGATTATCAGGCCCTGGGGATTTATCGGCCTTCAGTCCCATCAATTTTCCTAACACCATTTCCCTACAAATACTGATTTCTTTCAGTTCCACCCTTTCATCAGACCCTATGTTCCCCGGCATCTCTGGGAGGTTATTTGTGTCCTCCTTTGTGAAGACAGAACCAAAATATGTATTTAGTTGGTCTGCCATTTCTTTGTTCCCCATTATAAATTCCCCTGATTCTGACTGCAAGGGACCCACGCTTGACTTCACCAATCTTTTTCTCTTCACATATCTATAAAAGCTTTTACAGTCAGTTTTTATGTTCCCTGCAAGCTTACTCTCATATTCTATTTTCCCTTTCTTAATTAATCCCTTTGTCCTCCTTTGTTGAATCCTAAACTGCTCCCAATCCTCAGGATGATTGCTTTTTCTGGCCAATTTATATGTCCTCTCCTTGGATCTTATGCTATCCCTAATTTCCCTTGTTAGCCACGGTTGAGTCACCTTTTTTATTTTATTTTTATGCCAAACTGGGATGAACAAATTCTGTAGCTCATCCATTCGGTCTTTGAATGTTTGCCATTGCCTATCCACCATCAACCCTTTGAGTGACATTCCCCAATCAATCCTACCCAACTCGCTCCTCAGACCATCGTAGTTTCCTTTATTTAAATTGAGGACCCTAGTCTCTGAGTCAACTACTTCATTCTGCATCTTAATGAAGAATTCGATCATATTATGATCGCTCCGACCCAAGGGGCCTCGTACAACAAGATTGCTAATTAATCCTTTCTCTTTACATAATACCCAGTCTAAGATGGCCTGATCTCTGGTTGGTTCCTCGACTTATTGGTCCAGGAAACCATCTCGTAAACACTCCAGGAATTCCTCCTCCACAGTATTGTTACTAATTTGATTGGCCCAATCTATATGTAGATTAAAGTCACCCATGATAACTGCTGTGCCCTTATTGCACGCTTCTTTAATTTCCCTTTTAATGCCTTACTGTTTGGAGGTCTATATACCACCCCCACTAACGTTTTTTCCCCCTTAGTATTTCTCAATTCTACCCATACAGATTCCACATCATCAGAGCTAATATCCTTCATTACAATTGTGTTAATCCCTTCTTTAACCAGTAATGCTACCCCACCTCCCTTTCCTTTTTGCCTATCTTTCCAGAATATCGAATACCCCTGGATGTTGAGTTCCCAGTCTTGGCCAGCCTTGAGCCACGTTTCTGTAATCCCAACCAAATCATATTCGTTTACCTCTATTTGCGCAGCCAATTCATCCACCTTATTGCAAATGCTCCTCGCATTAAGACACAAAGCCTTCAGGCTTGTTTTTTTAACGCTTAGACCTATTAGAATTATTATTTACTGTGGCCACGTTTGATTTAAACCATTGATTTCTCTGACTGCCACTTTTGTTTTTCTCCTTCCTATCTTTTGCTTTTATCCTTGTTTCCCTTTCCTCCGTCTCCCTGATCAGGTTCCCAACCCCCTGCCATTTTAGTTTAAACCCTCCCCCACAGCACTAGCAAACACTCCCCCTAGGACATCGGTTCCAGCCCTGCCCAGATGCAGACCGTCCGGTTTGAACTGGTCCCAACTCCCCCAGAACCGGTTCCAATGTCCCAGGAACTTGAATCCCTCCCCCTGGCACCATTCCTCTAGCCACGTATTCATCTGAAGTATCCTTCTATTTCTACTCTGACTAGCATGTGGCACTGGTAGCAATCCTGAGATTACTACCTTTGAGGTCCTGTTTTTTAATTTACTTCCTAACTCCCTATATTCCGCTTTTAGGACCTCATCCCGTTTTTTACTTATATCGTTGGTGCCTATATGCACCACGACAACTGGCTGTTCACCCTCCCCTTCCAAGATGTTCTGCAGCCGCTCAGAGACATCCTTGACCCTTGCACCAGGGAGGCAACACACCATCCTGGAGTCTCGTTTGCGGCTGCAGAAACGCCTATCTATTCCCCTTACAATAGAATCCCCTATTACTATAGCTCTACCCCTCTTTTTCCTCCCATTCTGTGCAGCAGAGCCACCCCTGGTGCCAGGAAGTTGGCTGCTGCTGCCTTCCTCTGCTAAGCCATCCCTGTAATGTATGTACCTTTAAGGGGGGAACTACTTTCTACAGCTCATGTATACTGTAGTGCCGGCAGTGACCACACCTGTATATAACGCTGAGTAGTAATCTGTTGTTTCAGTTGCAGTTTGAACCACGTTGAGTAAACACCTGTTGTACCGTTCTCTGCAGTCCTTTTCTTATTATTACACGGACGTTAACAGTGGCGACGAGCAAGTTCGAACCTACCTGCAACTCTGCATCACCTCCCAGGGATTTGCTCCTGGAGAACAGTGGAAGAAGGTCGAGTCCAGAAGCACGGGCTTCGACAACGGGCAACCGCCCAGTCATCCAGCGGAGATTTGAGCATCGCAGGGGAGGCTGTCGAGAGCCAGGCTTGGCTTTCCAGTCACGGTGGTCCAGCAAAACGGGCTGGCAGCAGGTACTGCACAGACCCTTCCCGGACAGAGACGGGCTAGAGCCCGACCGAGCGGCACAGAAAAAGGCCGAGCAGCGTCGACGGGGGAGAGAGAGAGGGCAGAGCGCACAGGGCGCAGCCGGTGTTCAGGACCGAGCGGCGTCAACGGGGGAGAGAGGCGAGAGAGAGCAGAGCGCAGCCGGTGGTCAAGGGCCGAGCAGCGTCAACGGGGGAGAGAGGCGCGCAGGAAAACGCGAGGTGCTGCCATTGCCACGAGGACCACAGAGAGCGGCGTTGGCAACAGCGCAGGAGCAGCGCACGAAACCCACAGGGCGTCGCCATTTGCCACGAGGACCGCCGAGAGCGACGTTGCCAGCAGCGCGGGAGACGCCATTTTAAGCCACAGCGGGGAAAAAAGGAAAGCACGGGAGACGCCATTTTAAGCCAGTCTAACCACACCCAAAAATGCCGAAGAGTGGCAGTATTACAGCGTTCGACAATGAAGTCGAAGATTGGACGACATATGTCGAACGCATAGAAGTATACTGCAAGGCGAATGAAGTGCCAGATGACAAGAAAGCGCTGGTATTGTTGAATTCAATGGGTGCAAAAATGTATGGCTTACTACGAAACCTAGTAACCCCAGAGAAGCCAGTAGAAAAGGATTTTGAAAACATAGTGTCAATCCTACAGGACCACTTAAACCCCACACCGCTGCTGATAGCAGAAAGATTTAAGTTTCACAAAAGGAACCAGCATAAAGATGAAAGTAATGCTGAGTATTTAACAGAACTGCGCAAGCTATCGAAACACTGCCAGTTTGGAACAGGACTAGCAGATACTTTAAGGGACAAGTTTGTGTGTGGGCTTCAAAGTGAAGGAACCCAGAAACGGCTTCTATCAGAAAAGGATCTTACGCTGGACAAGGCTTTCAGCATTGCAGTATCACACGAAGCAGCAGCACGGGGCGCTGCAGAGATACAACGGAGACCGCAAGAATATGGCACAAATGAAATGTCATACGGAACAGTGAAGTGCTATCGCTGCGGCAGAACAACACACGACCATAATGATTGTCCTTGAACCAGCAAAGTGTGCAGACAGTGTGGAAAAGTAGGGCACATAGCAAGAGTCTGCAGGTCGGGAAAGAAAACCAGCAGCAAGAAATCTCCACAAGAGAAGTACAAGAAGGTACATAAGGTGACGGAGAGTAGTTCAGACGAACAGAAGAGTGATACAGACTCCGGAAGCAAGGAGCTGGGTTGTCTGAAACTACATAATGTGATCAAAACGGAGGATCACCAAACTATCTGGGTCACGCTCAAGATAGCAGGAGTCCAAGTGAAAATGGAATTGGACACAGGATCAGCCCTAACAGTCATAAACCGAAGGGACTACAAGCGGCTATTCTCACATATACCCTTGAGAGATACAAAGATTGTCTTGAAGGCGTACACGGGGCAAAAAGTCTACCCCAAAGGAAAAATAAGGGTGAACGTTATATATAACGGCAAGGAAACACCAAAAATGGACCTATATGTATTGCCAGATGGAGGACCACCACTACTAGGACGTGAATGGATCCAGAAGATACAGCTAGATTGACATTCCATACAAGCACTGACTGTAGATGCCAAAAAGGATGACGACGTCACACCCGGACGACTGTCAAAAATGCTAACTGACGCACAAGAAGTGTTCCAGCAGGGACTCGGAACACTAAAAGGCATAACAGCGACGATCAAAATAGAGGAAAATGCAAGCCCAAAGTTTTTTAAGGCCAGACCGGTACCTTATGCGATCCGCCCAGCCGTCGAAGCAGAGCTGGAAGGTTTGGAACGTTCAGGAGTACTGTCCAAAGTGGACTGGAGCGAGTGGGCTACACCCATCGTTCCTGTAATGAAGAGGTCGTTGAGTAATACGCCTGGGGAACCAAAGAAGGTTCGCATCTGTGGGGACTTTAAAGGTGACAGTGAACCCAGTCCTTCACACTGTACAATATCCGCTTCCGCGGATTGAAGATATTTTCGCCTCGCTATCTGGAGGGAAACGCTTCACTAAGATTGATCTGGCCCAGGCGTACCTGCAAATGGAGGTAGAAGAAGCCTCGAAACAGTACCTCACGATCAACACTCATAAAGGTCTCTACCAATACAACTGACTGGTGTTCGGGGTAGCATCAGCTCCGGCTATTTGGCAAAGGGCAATGGAACAAGTCCTGCAAGGGATTCCAGGGACCCAGTGTTATTTGGACGACATCCTGGTCACGGGCGAAAATGACAGTGATCACCTCGCCAACCTGGAGCAGGTGCTCACTAGATTGAAGGAATATGGGCTCCGAGCTAATCGCCACAAATGTGAGTTTTTCCAGAAGCAGATCTCGTATTGTGGCCACGTTATTGATAAAGAGGGATTACATAAGTTCCCTGAAAAGATTGAGGCAGTAGTCAAGGCTCCAGCACCGGAAAATGTGTCACAACTGAGGTCGTTCCTCGGGCTGGTGAACTACTAACATAAGTTCTTGCCGAATTTGTCTACCGTACTACACCCACTGAACACCCTACTGCAAACGGGGGTACCATGGAAGTGGAGTGACGAATGTAAACGAGCTTTCCAGAAGAGCAAAGCATTGATCACATCAAAAGAGGTGTTGGCTCATTTCAACCCAGCACTACCAATTCGGTTGGCGTGTGATGCATCACCCTATGGCATTGGAGCGGTGCTGTCGCACAAATTCCCGGACGGCTCGGAGAGGCCAGTAGCCTTTGCGTCTCGGTCACTAACCTCAGCCGAGTGTAACTACGCCCAGATTGACAGGGAGACCCTCAGCCTAGTGTGGGGAGTGAAAAAGTTCAATCACTATCAGCACGGGCAGAAGTTCACCTTGCTGACTGACCACCAACCACTTGTCTCCATCTTTAATCCAAAGAAGGGCGTTCCGGTGATGACTGCGCAACGGCTACAAAGATGGTCCCTTTTTCTAGGGGCGCACCAATATGAAATCAAGTATAAGGGCACGAAACAGCATGGAAATGCTGATGGGCTATTACGCCTGCCACTGCCTACTGCGGAGGAAGCACCAGCAGTGGATCCTGTCAAAATATTTCATTCAACTATAATTGAATGCTTGCCAGTAACTAACGCTGGTATAGAGAAGGAGACCCGAAATGACCCGACACTGTCTCGGGTATATGATTTGACAGTGAAGGGATGGGCAGCACGTGGCGACTCACTGTTGCCAGCATTCTCATCCAGAACAGAACAGCTGTCAGTATGCCAGGGGACCTTGATGTGTGGATCCCGAGTGGTAATTCCACCCAAGTTAAGGGAGAGAATGCTCAATGAGCTTCACGAAGGTCATCTGGGAGGGGTGAAAATGAAAAGCCTTGCTAGGGCTTATGTGTGGTGGCCGGGGATCGATCAGCAAATGAAGGACCTGACAAAGAGCTGCTCAGGATGCCAGAAGGTCCAAAATGCACCACCACATGCCCCTCTACACCCATGGGAGTGGCCCTCATCTCCATGACAACGGGTGCATATTGATTTTGCTGGTCCATTCACGGACTCAATGTTTTTAATAGCCGTGGATGTGCACTCGAAATGGCCCGAGGTCATCAAAATGTCCTCCACCACCACGGAGAAAACTATTGCAGTCCTACGGACCATTTTTGCCAGGAACGGCTTGCCAGAGCAGATTTGCTCTGATAACGGACCACAGTTTGTGTCCGAAGAGTTTCGAAGATTTATGAAAAGGAATGGGGTAAGGCATTACACATCCGCCCCCTATCATCCAGCCACAAATGGATTGGCTGAGAGGTTCGTACAAACCTTTAAAAAAGCAGTAAAGGCCATGTGCGATGACGACATTCCACTGCAGCATAAGGTGGACAATTTCCTGTTAGCCTACAGAAATGCGACACATGCAGTCACTAACCAGGCCCCGGCCATGATGTTCTTTAACCGAAGGTTGAGATCTCGTCTGGATTTGCTCAGACCAAATGTACGAAGAGATGTTGAGAGTAAGCAATTTCAGCACATCAATGAGAAGCCGACAAGGAGCTTCAATGTAGGGCAACCAGTCTTGGCCCGCGACTACCGAACAGAGAAATGGCAACCAGGAACGATATGCACACGGCAGGGGCCACGAATGTACACAGTGGACGTTGGGGAGAGCATCGTGAGATGCCATGCTGACCAGATCCTAGAGTCACAGAAACGAGTCAACCCCATGCCTCGCCCATACGTACCTGGTGATGAACCCGACGTACAGGTAGCATCTACCTCAGAAACAGTAGCATCGGAAGCTGATAAACCAACTGATGACAGGGGGCCAGAATCGCCTCCGCACCAAGAGCAAGACACTCGGGAAAGGCGCTATCCAGAAAGGATCAGGAAGCCTTCCCAAAGACTGAATTTATAAATAGACTATTTTCAGCTAATGTTGCATGTTAAAAGTGTTAATTGTAATTAGTTTGATATTTAATTGTTAAATGAGTCTTATGGTACTGTTAATCTAAAAGGGGAGGAATTGTAATGTATGTACCTTTAAGGGGGGGAACTACTTTCTACAGCTCATGTATACTGTAGTACCAGCAGTGACCACACCTGTATATAACGCTGAGTAGTAATCTGTTGTTTCAGTTGCAGTTTGAACCACGTTGAGTAAACACCTGTTGTACCGTTCTCTGCAGTCCTTTTCTTATTATTACACGGACGTAACAATCCCTCCCCAACAGTACTCAAAGTGGTGTATCTGTTGGAGAGGGGGATGGCCACAGGGGACCCCTGCACTACCTGCCTGCGCCTAGTACTCTGCCTGTTGGTCACCCGTTCCCTTTCTTCCTGTCCAACCTCTACCTGCGATGTGTCCAACTCCGTAAACATGATATTCACTATGTCCTGAGCATCGTGAACGTTCCAGTATGCATCCAATCGCAGCTCCAGTGCCGCAATGCGGTCTGTCAGTAGCTGCAGCTGGATGCACTTCCTGCACATGTAGTTGTCAGGGACACAGGAAGTGTCCCTGAGTTCCCACATAGCGCAGGAGGAGCATACTACGGGGCTGGGCTGTCCTGCCATGACTTACCCTTTAATTAATTAATTAAAATTAAATGAATCCCACCAATTTCACTTCAATTAAATGATATACTCAAAGGCCCTTGCTTAACAGTAGTCCCTGCTACACAACAGAGACCTTAGAAAGCACAGAATTTAAGTTTAGAAAAATTTTGAAAGAAAATACTCACCAACCAATCACTTACCTGCTTCTTGGTGACATCACACTTTGATTACTTTTTGCTTTCCTCTCCCGGAACCTGGATTGGTAAGCCGCCTCTGGTGCTCCCTCGCAGGTCCACTGCCTCTCCGCTCTCTTGGGGCTCTGGGCCTCGCTGCCTCGAGGCTGCTCCTTATGTACCGCCGCCGCCTCTGGTGCTCCCTCGCAGGTCTGCCGCCTCTCCGCTCTCTCGGGGCTCTGGGCCTGTTACAGCACGGAAGGTCATTTGGCCCATTGAGCCTGACTTGGTGCAGTTAGGATACGGGTAGCAGTTTTGGATAAGCTCAAGTTTATGGCAGGTGGGAATTGGGAGGCCATCCAGGAGTGTGTTGGAATAGTCAAGTCTAGAGGTAACAAGGACATGGATGAATGTTCCAGCAGCAGATGAGCAGAGGCGGAGACAGAGGTGTGGGTGTGTGTGTGCGTGCCCTTGTGATAAACTGACACATGAACGGCCATAAAGCCCATGTTCTGCTGCTCTTGGGCCCAAATCATAGAATAGTACAGCACAGAAGGAGTCCATTCATCCCATTGAGTCTGCGCCAGCTCTTTCGAAGAACAATCCAGTTAGTCCCACTCCCCCGCTCTTTTCCCATATCCCTGTAATTTTTTCTCCTTCAAGTATTTATCCAATTCCCTTTTGAAGGCGACTATTGAATCTGTATCCACCACCCTATCAGGCAGTGCATTCCAAATCCTAACCACCCATTGTGTAACATTTTTTTCCCTCATATTGGCTTTGGTTCTTTTGCCAATCACCTTAAATCTGTGCCCTAAGCCTTACAAGTGAGCAGCCAACTTCAGATCTATAATTAACATCAATATGAGCATTAACCCTCCGCATCATCCTGCTCCAAGATGCACACCAAGGGAAGCAGCCAATCACATTCTGATTGGTGCTTGCTGCTGTCCATTATCCGGAGAGAATTTAAAAGTACGGTACCCGGATGAAACCACTGGTTTCCCGCCTCGAACTCGGTGCCGGCTTTTGATTGGGTGAGACCGCAGCGCCGGCATTGGTGATCTGCGAGCGGCGTCGGGTGTCACGTGATTTGGCTAGGCTGGTGTTTGGAACTGGTGGTTCGCTGGATCTCTGATAACAAGAGTGGGATGGAGCAGGTGCTATGCGAGGAACATGGTACGTTTAAATATTCGGGTAGTTCTTATTGGAAGTGTGCGCGCGCCGAACGGCTCAGGGGAATAAGAAGGAATCCAGTCCTCGGTTTGAAAACGTCTTTCCGGAAGTGACTTACTTCAACTGGCAGTTGGTGTGACCAATCCAGCGCAGCTGTGGGGTTTGGACCAATCAGTACGTTGAAAGATGTGAATTTCCGGCAGCTTGCCACGTGGGGCGATGACGTTCCGAGACCGGGCGCTGGCCCCGGCCCCGGCCCCGGGGGATTTGGAACGTTGCTTGTGCAGGAGAGACGTTTGTCTCCTTCAAAGCTAGACGGGAGAAGTTGCATTCATACAGCCCCTTTTCACCGCTTCACAATGTGCCAAGGCGCTGCCCATTCAATGCATTATTTCTGATGTGGAGTAACCTATTTTTTTTTATGGGAGGAAATGTTGAAGCCAACTTACCCCAGCGTCCTCCCCACCACCCCATGACCATGTTTGAAGAAAGGCAGGGAGTGCTCCATGTGCTAACCAACATTCATTGCTCAACCACCACCCAAAAATAGATTAACTGGTCTTTCATTTCACTTTCTGTTTGTGTGATCTTGCTGAGTTTCTTTAATTAACAGCCGTGGCTGCTCATCAAAAGTAATGCATTGCTTTTGGGATGAGGACATGAAAGGTGCAAGCTCTTTCTGATTCTGATATAATATGAGTGCCCTTCTACTCTGCTACAGCTATGTATCTTAACTCCAACCTTCCCTCCTCCCCTGCCCCATAACATTGCAAAGTTTCCATTTCTCACACCCACTTTTAAAATCTTTAGTATCAAATTGTAAGCAAAAAATCTAGATGCTGGAAACCTAAAAGAAAAACAAAATACGGAAACCGCAGGTATATTTTGTTGCTGATTACATAACTGAAGCCCCCTTGTTAACAATGCCATAGAAATACAATAAAAACAAAATACTAGAAACTCTCAGCAGGTCAGCCACCATCTGTGGAGAGAAACAGTTAACGTTTCAGGTCGATGACCTTTCATCAGAACGGGTGTTTCATCGATCTGAAAACATTAACTCTGTTTCTCTCTCGATAGATGCTGCCTGACCTGCTGACTGTTTCCAGCATTTCCTGTTTTTATTTCAGATTTTCATCATCCACAGTACTTGGTTTTATTTTTGTATGATTACTATATCCGCAAGTGAGGTTGACTGGGATATGGTGATTAGAGATATGTATTTTCAAATTTCAGCGAGCGAAACTAGTCTAAGCTGCTTTGTGACATTGGTTTTGTCACCGTATAGCTGTTGCATAGGATTTTTATTTAAGTATTTCTCTGGACAAGTGTTACAGAACAAAGTGTGCTTACTGTGCCTCATCGGCACATGTATCCATTGCAGGTAGTTTAGAAAACACCTGTACAGGAGGTTACCTGCGTGCAAACATGGTGTAAGTGTGTTTTGGTATTGAAATGACTTCATAAATCTGTCAAAAGGGCATTTTCATTTTCATTGTTTTAGCTTAGTTTTCAGGAAAAAGAAAGCCACAATGTTCTGGGCTAGTGGAAGAGTTAGAGAAGACATTGATTCGCAATCACTGGTCAGGGAAAGCACTGAAGCTTTGTTCCTGGATAATAAAGTAGACCCAGTAACATGGTAGGTAGTGTAGACTTGAGCATAAAATTACAACGAGACATTGATAGATTAAGTGAGTGGGCAAAACTGTGGCAGATGGATTTCAAAGCAGATAAGTGATCATCCATTTTGTACTAAAAAAGGATAGATTTGAGTATTATTTAAATGGTGAAAAGCTAGGAACAATGGTGGCCCAAAGAGAGCACCTTTAGAACTGTATATTTGCCTTGGAAGGAGTGCAGTGCAGATACACCAGAATGTTACCAGAGCTCCAAGGGTTGAATTATGAGGAGAGATTACACAAACTAGGCTTGCATTTCCTGGAATATAGAAGGTTTTTAGATTTTGAAAGGAACTGATAGGGTAGATAGAAACCTTTTCCACTGGTGGGGCGTCTAAGACAAAGGGATATAACTTAAAAATCAGAGCCAGACCATTTAGGAGAGAAGTTAGAATACACTTCTTCACGCAAAGGGTGGTAGAAGTGTGGAACTCGCTCCCACAAAAAGCAGTAGGTGCTCGCTCAATTAATTATTTTAATCTGAGCTCGATAGATTTTTGCTGGCCAAAGGTATTGAGGGATATGGAACCAAAGGGAGTAAATAGAGAAATACCGGGGAACATAGGGTCTGATGAAAGGGTGGAACTGAAAGAAATCAGTATTTGTAGGGAAATGGTGTTAGGAAAATTGATGGGACTGAAGGCCGATAAATCCCCAGGGCCTGATAATCTACATCCCAGGGTACTTAAGGAAGTGGCCCTAGAAATAGTAGATGCATTGCTGGTCATCTTCCAGAACTCGATAGACTCTGGAACAGTACCCATGGATTGGAGGGTAGCTAATGTTACCGCACTATTCAAAAAAGGTGGCAGAGAAAAAGCAGGGAATTATAGACCGGTAAGCCTGACATCGGTAGTGGGGAAAATGCTAGAGTCCATTATAAAAGATGTAATAGCAGAGCACTTGGAAAGCAGTGACAGGATCGGACAAAGTCAACATGGATTTACAAAAGGTAAATCATGCTTGACTAATCTACTGGAATTTTTTGAGGATGTAACTGGTAAAATAGATAAGGGAGAACCAGTGGATGTGGTGTATTTGGACTTTCAGAAGGCTTTCGATAAGGTCCCGCATAAGAGATTAGCGTGCAAAATTAAGGCACATGGGATTGGGGGCAAGGTATTGACTTGGATAGAGAACTGGTTGGCAGACAGAAAGCAAAGAGTTGGAATAAACGGGTCGTTTTCCGAGTGGCAGGCAGTGACTAGTGGGGTACCGCAAGGATCGGTCCTAGGACCCCAGCTGTTCACAATATATATTAATGATCTGGATGAGGGAATTGGATGTAATATCTCCAAATTTGCAGACGACACAAAGCTGGGTGGGAGGGTATGCTGCGAGGAGGATGTCATGAAACTCCAGTACGATTTGGACAGGTTAGGTGATTGGGCAGAAACATGGCAAATGCACTATAATGTGGATAAATGTGAGGTTATCCACTTTGGTGGCAAAAACAGGAAGGCAGATTATTATTTGAATGGCAATAGATTGGGAGAAGGGGAAGTGCAAAGAGACCTGGGTGTTATTGTGCACCAGTCGCTGAAGGTAAGCATGCAGGTGCAGCAGGCGGTTAAGAAGGCAAATGGTATGTTAGCCTTCGTAGCAAGAGGGTTCGAGTACAGGAACAAGGATGTCTTGCTACAGTTGTACAGGGCCTTGGTGAGACCGCACCTTGAGTATTGTGTGCAGTTTTGGTCGCCTTATCTGAGGAAGGACGTTCTTGCCATGGAAGGAGTGCAGCGAAGATTCACCAGGCTGATACCTGGGATGGCAGGAATGACGTATGAGGAGAGATTGTGTCGATTGGGCTTATACTCACTGGAGTTTAGAAGATTGAGAGGGGATCTCATCGAAACCTATAAAATTCTGTCAGGCCTGGACAGACTAGATGCTGGAAGGATGTTCCCGATGGTCGGGGAGTCCAGAACCAGGGGTCATAGTCTAAGGATAAGGGGTAGGACATTTAGGACTGAAATGAGGAGGAATTTCTTCACCCAGAGAGTGGTGAACCTGTGGAATTCTCTGCCTCAGATGGCGGTGGAGGCCAGTTCATTAAATATATTCAAGAAAGAGTTGGATATATTTCTTAAGGCTAAAGGGATCAAGGGATATGGGGAGAAGGCAGGGACAGGGTACTGAATTTCAATGATCAGCCATGATCTCATTGAATGGCGGAGCAGGCTCGAGGGGCCGAATGGCCTACTCCTTCCTGCTCCTATCTTCTATGTTTCTATGATACCGATCAGCCATGATCTCATTGAATGACAGAACAGACTCGAGGGCTGAATGTTACTCCAGTTCCGATGTTCTGTAGGATCCGTTCCTCCCCCCAACGGTAAAAATTGGACTATGAAATATAAAAACCCAGAACTGCACAGCCCGCAAAAAGAGCTGGACAATAAAGGGTTAATTCAGACATTGCAGCCGAATTGCTATACGAAGGTTTTCTGTCTAGGGAAGATACAAGAACATTCGCATATTCATTTACCTTAAGGGGTTCTTCTCTTCTTAGGCAGTCCCTCGGAACTGAGGATGACTTGCTTCCACATTAAAAATGAGATCACAAGTGACTGATGAGTCCAATGCGGGACCTACTGTCTCTGTCACAGGTGGGGCAGACAGTGGTTGAAGGGACGGGTGGGTGGGGTGCTTGGGTTGACGTGTGCTGCCTGTGCTTGGCTTCCGCTTGCTCCCGGCGAAGAGACTCGAGGTATTCGTCGCCTTCCCAGATGCTTCTCCTCCAGGGGTTACATTGTTAAAGAAGCGCACCTTGGACCATGGCTCCAGAAATGCTGGTATCAGGGCAGGTCTAGACAATGGGCTGGGCCCTGAACCATTTGAATATGAATGCTAACAGAAACCAACAATTAGAATATGCAGTCACCTTGGGAAGGTTGCATTGTCAGAAAGGACCTCAATACAGACAGTCGGTGCCCAAGTAATCAATGGACAATACGAGGGACAATTAGCCATCAAGAATTCTCTGCTAGAGACATTCACACATTTTGATATGGCCATCGTGTGCACAGGAGGGGACAGAAAATATGTTTCAAGATATTGCAAGTTGGTTTTGGGTATAAAGAAAAAGCCACTTTGAAGAGAGACGGCGTCGGAATCTAACGCAAGAACAGCGAGCAGAAGGATTCAGGCCTACAATCAACTCCAGGAGACAGCCGATCGGGAGTGGTGATTGTGTGTTTTAGTCAAATCATAGAGGGGGCTTTTGTGATTGAGTCTGAGTAAGTTTCCGTCAGATCACAATAAGGGTTTTGTGACTGAGTCTGGGTAACTTTACATGTAACATTCAAATCGCAGACGGGTTTAAGTGTGTCATATTGTGTCGATGCAAATGACCCTTGCGTAGGCGTTAGTATTTTGGGGTTGTTAGTCTAATATTATACTGGGGAGGTAATTGTGTGTGTGCGTTCAATAAATGTCTGTGTTCCGCCGGACGGCAGCGGTGAGGCTTTTTCTCGGTGACAGGCCCGGGTTACGCGCCGCCATCCGTGGCGGTCGCAGGGTAAGCGCTCTCCCTGAGTCGGTCGGCCCACTCCCGCTACAGACGCTGTGCATCGGCACTGATGTGTTCGGCGGGGAGGCAACAGAAGCAGCGATGGAGACCATGACGACCCGCTGTACCACGGAGGCCGGCAGCTCCTCGGCGGGAGGCCGAACCGGTAGGAGGGGAGGCGGCCAGCGGACCGAGGGTGGGAAAAGCAGGCCCTGAAAGGTCGGACACCGCGGGAGGCTCGGAGGTCAGACCGGGTGGAAGGAGAGCCAGGGAGAAGCAGGCCCCGGGACGTCGGTACCACGGCGGCTGAAGATTGTCGGGCAGGAGTGCGGGAAAGGCGGATCGAGGCAAGAGCGGACCCTATTGTGATGGCGCCGATGAAGATGGCTGCCGTCCTTGCGGGCTCCGTGCGTACCAGGCAGCTAAGTGTCCTTGCTGCTTGGTGCGCTCGGCTCGTTAAGAAAAAAGCATTTCACTGACTGGATTTCACTTGTTGTATTTGGTTATGTGACAAATGAAATTGAAATTAAATGAACGAATCAAACGTTGAGCCAAAACCCTGTGCCATGTGTATTTTGTTTTTATAAATCCTGGAGTCCAAGAACTGTGTGTAACGGGGGACCAGTACTGGTGAAAACCCCTTATAGTTCCTAATAAAGGCTGGAACTTTTGTCTGTAGGAACTATATGAAGGATATGCAGTAAACACCAGGACTCGAGTGTGTAAAAGTTTGGAGTAAAGAATTTACATGTTTTGATTCAAACAGGAGCAGATTTTAGAATTGCAAAGGCTCTTACTGTGTGGTTCAATGTGATCTTCTAACCAGGTGCAGTGAGTCTGAAAGTTATGCACGGGATTCTTTCTATGTTTCAGTGCTTACTTGATTTCAAATTTGTCAATGCTGCTTTGGTTGATTTAAAATACTTCAGTAGCGCAACTGAATGAAATGTGCTTCAAAGCAGTATAGCCTATTAAAATGAACGAACTCTTATTTAAATTCCTTTTAAGAAGCATATGTTGTACCTTGTAGTTGTCAGCTGTGGCTCAGTGTCCGCACTCTTGCGTCCAGTGTCAACACTCTCGCGTCCTGAGTCAGGTTGTGGGTTCAAGTCCCACTCCAAAGCCTTGAGCACAAAATCTAGACGGATACTCTAGTACGGTACTGAGAGAGCGCAGCACTACCGGAGGTGCCACCTTTTGGATGAGACTTTTAACCAAGTCTGCCCCCTCAAGTGAACGTAAAAGATCCCATGGCACTATTCACAGAGGAACAGGGGAGTGCTCCCAGTGTCCTGGCCAACGGTTATCCCTGAACCAACACCCAAAACTAATAGTCTGGTCATTTATTTCGTTGCTGTTTGTGAGAGCTTGCTGTGTGCAAATTGGCTGCCATGCTTCCGACATTACACAGTACTACACTTGCAAAAGTACTTATTTGACTGTAAAGTGCTTTGGGACATGCTGAGCTTGTGAAAGGTGTTAAATAAATGCAAGTTTTTCCTTTTTATTTCTTCACCCTAACTCTTTTCTTGATTGTGTGTTCTCGTGTTTCCTGCAGGAACCCTGTGTTTTCTGAAAACAGGAGTGAGAGATGGAGCCACCAAAGGAAAGAGTTTCTATCTCTGCGGAAACCACCACTCATCGTGTGCATTCACACAGCTTGCTGAGTACATATTGCTTGTTCTAGATCACAATATAGAGGAGGAAGTAGGAGTAATGTTTTGTTGAGAAATTTTTGTGTTGCAACATTTTACTCTAAGTTGCAATCTTTAGAATCCAGTTAGAAATTTTTGGAGCCAAGCAACGTGGAGTTTCACAGGTTGCTGGAAATTGACGAGCAGGTGGTGGCAATACTGTAACTGGAAATATTGAGAGTTTAAGCACCTTTCAAACTTCTGTCATTGGTCAAAACATTTGTGCCTATGGAGGAAGTTTGGCAATCATTTCCAGGCCCTGTAGTGTTTAGAAAATCGGGACATTTCTTCCAGTGTCCTAACCAACTTATCCCTTAACCAACACCATGAAAAAACGATTAACGAGTCATTTATCTTACTGATGTTTGTGACCCCTTCCTGTGCGCAAATTGTCTGCCACATTTATCTATAGAACAACAGTGATTGTACTTCTAAAGTAACTCATTAGCTGCAAAGCACTTTGGGATGTCCTGCGGATGTGAATGATGGTTGTTACAAATTTCAGATCTGCCTAAAATATTCTCTCGGGTTCAGCGGTTCTGGGTATTCCTGTAAGTGGCTCCCGTGTCTTGTGTTTAGGAGCATGTCTGTACTGCCGAATAGCTAATTATACAATAGCGTAACATGGGGATGGACCCCTTTGTGATCTGAACCAGATAGAGACTTTTGCATCTGTTCTTTTCCAGTCTTTCAGTTGGTACAGTGAGAAACACTTTATTGCGAAGAAGTCAGATATGAATCACAAAGCTGCTTTATTTTACAGGCAGCAAGTGAACATACAGAGTAACAGTTGTAATCAAATTTCACCTTAATCCATCTCATTTTAGTTCCTGTCTCGTAATTAAGTAAAATAATAAAAAAAATACACCACACTGTTCCTTTTAGCAGGTTAAAAAATGTTACTTTTCTTGGTCAGTCATTTTTCCCTGGAACCTGGCCAGCTATCTAAACCAAGGTTGGCTTTCTTCTTAAAGACGACTTGCCTGGACCTTGCTGGCTTCCCTCTCCGGAGACCTCACCAACTGACTGACCAACACATGGGTCTTTATTCTCTTGTTTCCTTTCCCACAGGAAGTTGGCTTGATTCCTGATCCCTCCCCCTCTCTCGGGTTGGCCAGAGCTGCTGGTCAAACCTATTGTGATGAAATATTTCCATTCATCACTGCCTGTGACTGAGATCGGTTTCAGTGTCATTTCCCTTCCCCCAGACCTCATTGTATTGTGTACTGGAATGTGCTGTATTGTGTGCTGGAATGTGCTGTGTGTAGGGCTCCGCCCATACCTGGCCCCGTTTGTAAGCTAGCTTCAGTCTAGCCCCAATCTCCAGAAGGACGACATCTCTCTCGCTTACGTGTTTCGTTCTAAGTTAATAAAAGCCTTGTTTTGTTCTGCTACCTTCGAGTCTCGGAATTATTGAGGCACATCACCTATTATTGTGCCCTCCACACCCCTGGGTATGTGTCCCTAGAAACTATCTCCTGTTACTGTCAAAATGAATGGGAGAATAGTGACATGATGAGTTTATTGACTTGTACTGCCTCAGCCCAAAGTGGTGTGCAAATAGCAATATTCCACAAATTTGTTTGCATAGCTTTAAAAATAATACACACCTCCTGCCCCCACCCCCCACTTATCCTCTGGCGTTAACTAAATAGGATCCTTTTTAACATAAACTACACTAAGAACTAGTCTGAAATCCCCAAAAAGTGCCAGTGTTGTATAAATGTAAGTCCTTTTATTTTTTAATTGTAGCATCAGAATTCACCTTTGCTTAAAATTAGTGAAAGTTACATTATGAATGCTGTGCATATAAAATTGTAGTGAGAATCTCAGTCTTTAAATTGAATATATGTTAGAAATGTGATTCCTCTGCTGAAGTCAATGACTAATGACGCAGGCTCCCTCTTTCCCACCATTACTGGATAGCAACAGTGAGAACCGTAGCTGATTTCCTCTGCGCCCCCCCCCCCCAAGTTCAGGGACACTAAGGCCAATTGTAATGCCCCCACCAATTCCTCAATTGGGACCGAAGTAAACTTTTGATTAAGCTGTTTCATTTAGGGCATTTTTTTTTGTTGCCTCCTGTTTCCTCTGATACTGAGGTTCCCACTAACAGCTATTGTAAGTTTCTATGTGTTTTCTGCAGTAAGTGGTATTGTTTTTCTTTCCCAGTATTCCTGTGTCTCACTGCTTGGTACACGAAGACTCAATTGTAGAACTTCAGGCCATCTCTAGAAAACCCAACACCCAGTCTTCTCGGTATGATTTACTATTACTATTGTGTAAGCAACTCCAATTGATATTTCACACAAGCAATGAAGTCGACATGGTACTGAATCCCTTTGTGTTTCTTATTCTGAAGGGCAGGAGAAAGGGAGAACCATGTCATTTTGTACTTTGGGGTACTGGTACAGAAAACTTTGTGATATCCGGCACCGACGGGACCGAGCTGTTGCCATCCCATCAAAACTGCCGGACAAACCAGCGTTAATGTTGAAACATACGGAGATTTTCAGCTCTGTGTGAATCAACAAACCCTGTTGCTTAGCAACAGCTTCAAAACAGTCGGCTGCAGCTTAAAAGCGTCTCTAGCTGAAGCTGTTGCTTAGCTACAGACCTTGCAGAGCCTGACTGGGGGGAAAAAAAGCAACGAGAAGTTAAAAAACTTATAGGAAACGGCTCCTGAATTTTGCCGGTAGATAGAGCTTTCCGGACTTTTAACCTCCGAATAAACCAAAGTTTCCTGTACTTGCACATTTTTCTTGTAGTTTTGCATCTTCATCTGGTGGCTGGGGTGCATTTACCTCGTAGGCCAGCAGAGGAGCTGCAGTTTCTTGTTTATATCATGGTTTGGATCTTTCTATCCTTTGGATGTGAGCTGAATATGATGCATAGCCTTTTCTCATTCCCAAGTTTGGCCATTCAGCCGTAGGACTTAGTTTAAAGAAACACTGTCAAGATATTCTTGTCTGTGTGAGTCACTCCCACAAAGTACCATAAAAATTGTTTTCTCTCTGTGGTTACATGATAGAATCACTCTTATGTGCACAGCACAGTAGGTAGCTCCATCACTGGTACTGGTTCTGTCTTCTTCCGTACATAGTCCCTATGATATGAAAAGATGTTGGTCCAGTATATGTTCGTTAATGGGAAGTAAGTTGAATAATTTCCCTCCCAGAGCAGAAATAATGGAAGTGTGATTGAGGCACAACATTTGCAGTCGATTTTGATTTTCAGGGGGAGAAATTGGGTGAGTAGCGCCACCTGTTAGCGCCTAAAGAGGCAGTCAGTGGCTGTAGCGCCACTGGCTGCGTCTCCGGCGATATTCAGTAGGGGCGCTAATGGTGGCGTTAGGCATTTGCGCTGCGCCGCCACCGACGACGTCATCGGTGTGCGCAGCACCCCATTCGTGCCCCGTTCGCGATATTTGGTAGCAAACGCCACAGTTGCGCCGCTCGCTACCCGCGCCCGGTTCACGGGGCCTTACTGTGCCGGCAGCGGCGCAAGTTAAAGTGGAGGTGCGGGGCGGCCGCCTGCCAGCACCTCCGTCCCCGGCCTCCTAACCCCCCCCCCCCCCGCGGCATTGCCGGCTGTTTCCCGAGAGCCCGGCACTTCTCCTTGGTGCCGGGCTCATTTGCCGGCACTCGCGATCAGGGATCACGCTGTTGCAGGCACCTCCCCCTTAACAGTGGGAGGAAGGCCTGCAGTACCGCAGCGTGCCGTGCCGCAGCATGTGGCGCTGCGGTACGTTGCGCTGCGATAATCAGTTTCAGCGCCCTAAGAGGGACGTGGAGCGCCTCGAGCCTCGCCCCGTGTCCCTCGAGCGGCACTGAAACTGAATTTCTGGCGATCGGTATCACACCGATCGCTGCGCTAAATCCTGCGCTTAGCCGACTTTTGCGCCACTTTGGCGCCCCAACCCAATTTCTAGGCCTCAATGTTTGTCTTATGCTCTTCTTGTAGGTTATACTATCGCTGTGTGAAAGGGAAGGCAGATCAACTGAAATGGTGCGGAAATGTGCCCTGGCAGGTATGGACGTTCAATCGAAGTTTGTACTATAGCATTTGGTAATAGTTAAGATGTTGTAATGTTGATAACCCATTATATTAGTACCAGAAGCCAAAGGCATGGATCATTGTTATTTTAAGGGGTTGAAATGTTGGTGCTGTGGTTCTTGATATTTTATTTTTGGACTGGTGTTAATAAAGCAAAAAAGAAAGACTTGCATTTCTATAGCGCCTTTCAAGACCACAGGACGCCCCAAAGCGCTTTACAGCCAATGAAGTACTTTTGAAGTGTAGTCACTGTTTAATGTAGGAAAAATCAAATTTACTGTATATTCACAACTCCAAAAATGATTAGTGATATACTCCTTTTAGATTTTAGAATGAAGACTGTGGACAGGGGCTACTCCTTGTGTGCTCTTCGGCCTCAGATTTTCCTTTCCATTAAAATCAATAGGGGCAAACTTAAGGACAACTGAGTGTAGAAATCTCCAACAAGGATGTTGTACAAGATGATGGGAAATACGTACAATTATAGGGAGCCTCTGAAATCCACTAGACCATTTTAGTCCTTTATATTTTCTCAATCTTCCATGATTCAGAACCTTGCCCAGAAAAAGATGCATTTTGCATATGGTAAAGCTTTCCTTTAAAATAAAATAAAATTCTGATTTGAGCACAAATGTAGCTTTTATTGAGAGGCAGGGTGACTAGCAAGAAAGACCCTAACAACATATTAACAGTAACATTTTTGACTTCATCTAAACCATTGTAGAATTTGACCCAGTGGTGCTAATTTGAAAGGTGGTAAATGTTTCTTTACTGATCTTCTGGTATTGATACCAGCTAAGTGGGTTTCTATGGATTAAAACAGTGTTTTTTTCACCTTTGTGACCTGAGAGCCCAAATTAGATTGTTGGTCTGAAGAATCTCTATTCTGATAATGAAATGAGTGCGGATTGCCATAAGTTGTGCTAATATTGGCATTAATCATCAATCTCATTCAAAGAGGCCAAAGGATAGTTAGTGTTTAGAAAGTGAAACACTTGTGCAAATGGGTGTTCTTCTGAAGTTGAGATGCAGTGAGTGCTGTGCAGAGAATACTTTGTTCTGTATCTGGTCTCTGCTGTCCCTGACTTGAGAGCATTTGATGCTTACACGGGATGTAGGAATGGAAAAATGCTTCCCCAGCACTGACACCCCTCACTTTTTAATAAGGAAAAAATACAGATATTATATTCCACATGAATTATTCAGCTGGGTTGTCACGTAAGCTGCAACTTTTCTTCTAAAAAAAAACTAGACAGTCCACAATATGTGTTCTTTTTTGGACATGCACATAAAATAATAAATGTTAATATTTGTGTTTTTCAGGAACCAAATTCAAAGCTGTCATCAACTGAGAGCGATGCCCATCGTGTTGGAGGGCAACCCCACCATCCTAAGAAGCAAGAACAAAATCCTTTCAGAGTCCCGAGTGAGAATCGGAAGCCATCCACATGGAAAGCTGCCACTGGTAACCATAGTAGCGAAGAGATTGAGTCGGAAAGAAACAAGAAGCATAATGAGGATGTAGGCGAGACGAAGGTAAATGGTTTACCAGTAAGGGATCAGGAGGTAGCAAAGAAGTCTAATGATGGGTTCAAGATCAAGGAAAAGTCATCTAATGAGGCTGAAAAGCTTGCTGTTAAAAAGACCCAAAAAGAAGCAATTCATCACCTTAAGTGTGATGCCAGAACAGGCGGAACTGACTCCAGCAGAAAGGAGAAAGCTCACAACTTACCATATTTAAAACCATTGGCAACTGACAAAGGGAAATTATCAAAGCCAACCCAGACTATGGAGAAGGATAAAGTGCAGTTAGGATCTGAGGAAGAGCATGTCCATAAAGAATTATCTAAGCACCCATCATGCCATGGAAACACTGCAACCACCAACAGTGCACACTTGAAAGGGGAACAACTAAGGGACAGACAAGCATCAAGCAATAAAAGCGAATGTAGTTATGAAAATGAAAAGTCAAGTAGCACTCAGAAGTGCTGTGTGACCAGGGTACCCCAAGAGACCGAACCAACAGACACTCGGGAAAACCACTCAGAACAGACAAAAGGAACCAAAGTTGAACACGGTGCTACTGGACACCGTTCAGTCCTTTCTACATATAGCCCTGATTCAAATAGGGAAAAAAATGAGGAAAGTAAATTATATGGACAAATTCATGCTGAGGCAACTGTTCGTATTGGAGCAGAAAATAGCCATACTAAATTAGAGCAAAGTGTGCCCAGCAGCCAGTCAGTGGAAGCCAAGCAGACAGCAGCTACAAAGAAGCCAACTATAAGTAATGGACAGAGAACAATCACAACCTTTCCTGGATTCGAGTCTGCATCAGCACGCATGGAAACCAAGAAAGCTGAGGCACTGCACAACCAGCTAACTATTCAACTTAACCAAAAAAAGGTAATAGTCATAATCAGAGGTAACGATCGGACAGTGATATGTGATTTTTAACATTCTTTGGGATGTGGATATCACTGGCATGGCTGGCATTTATTGCCCATCCCTAGTTGCCCTTGAGAAGGTGGTGGTAGGCCTTTTTGAACTGTTGCAGTCCATGTGGTGAAGGTACTCCCACAATGCTGTTAGGTAGGGAATTACAGGATTTTGAGCCAGAAACAATGAAGGAACAGCAATATATGTCCAAGTCTGAATGGTGTGTGTCTTGGAGGGGAACTTGGAGGTGATGGTGGTTCCATACACCTGCTGCCTTTGTCCTTCTAGATAGTGGAGGTGGCAGGTTTGGGAGGTGCTGCTGAAGAAGCCTTGGCGGCTTGCTGCAGTGCATCCTGTAGATAGTATCTTCTCAATAAATGATCTAAAGTAGGTGGGAATTAATTGCACAGACTGTAGATATGTTGGCTGGAATTTTCCAGGGTGGTAGCGGGCGTGATCGGTGGCGGGTCGGGTGGGAAAGTTGTTATTTTTGACAGCGGGTTGGGAACCCGCCGTCATCTTGCTCCCACACGTCTTTCCCCTAGGTGCGTCGGTCATCGCGGCGCTGACCCGACCGGCAGCAGCGGCTGACCCAATTGAAATCATTATCAGGTAGTTTACAGGCACTCGAGCCTTTTTTCACTTACTTTTTAAATTTCCCTGCATGGCCACAGGAGTCACACAGCTCAGAAAGCACGTCTGTCAACCTGAGGCGGGAGTTCCGTGGCCAATTACTTGACAGCATCAGATATACAGTAAAAGCTCCCACCTGACAGATGATCACTTTCCTCAGGCAGAAGCTGTTGCTTAGTCCATTTCCAGCACAGATACTGCGGGCTGCAAGTGTTTCCAGCAAAGTCGCCATCCAGTGTCACCTCATTGGAAGAACTCTCTCACCATTGACAGAATGCTTCTGTACTTCACCTGCCATCTATTCCATCAACATGGGTGCCATTTATACTGTCTCACCTTGGTCCTCAGAATCTGACCGCGATCAGCCCCAACACCAGCAGCACCAGCCACACCAACAACACCAACCTTCTCCGCAATCACCTGATGCTGCACAGGACAGAGGGCATCAGCACCCGAGTGCATTGCTGCCCGGGAGGCCAGGGATGGCCTTATCATGGCCAGATTTAGTTAACTTTATACTGTACGCCCACATGGCTGCCACATGATGCGGCAGGTTGGCACCACCCCACACCAATACCATAAAGCATCCCTACAATGCCCAAGCCATTCCTTTCACACTCATCACCATTGCGGGGGGGGGGGGGGTTACCGTTATGTCTCACTATTCACTGCAACTCTCTAAGCCACTTCCAAAGGTGCACACAAATCTGTCCAAGACCGGAAAGTGTTGAAAATAAACATTTTTATGTTTGACGCCACATTAACAGAAACTTTACATAAACATTGGATAAACCACCGAAGTGGCTACCCTTGTGTGTTGTTAGTTGGTATGATTGCACTAGGATGAGGGTGAGTGTGTGGGGTGGCTAGTGAGATTGAGATGGAGATGTGCTAATGTAGATAGAGAGAGAGGGATGGGTGGAGGTGCAAGGTAAGTTGGTGTGAGTAAGGATGTGCAGGAATAGGGTAGGGAAGGCAGAGTGATGGGGATGTGATGAGAGGCACAGCAGGATGAAGTTGAGTGTGGCTTTGTACAAATGGTTCCTGATCTAATGAGATCATTGAAATGTTTGCGGCATTGCACCCAGGTCCTCCTGACCACATCCCTGCTTGTGACCTAATTTGCAACCAGGCTGTCTTGGTCTCCAGGGGAGGTCTATTCCGCCCACCGGAAGGGAAGAGGACCTCCCTGCGTGCTCTGACTTCCTCCACAAGCATATGGAGGGAGTCATCGGAGAACCTGGGTGCAGCCCTCTGCCTCTGTGCAGCCATTGTCAGTATTTGCAGCACTCCAATGCTGTAGTGCACTGACAGCAATATGTTAGATTAAATTTCAAATGTAATGTGGCCATAGTCCCTTTAAAGATCCCGGCTGAAAACGCGTCATGAATGGCCACCACCAGACCTGCTCCATCTCATTGGGCCGGGTAACGTGCTGGGCGGGCTTAATTGGCCCCATTAAGGCAAGTTCATTTTCAACAGTGGGATGGAGCCAGCAGCGGGGTCGTGACCCGCCACGGACACCGCCCGCACCGGACCCGCCCAGGTAGGCAAAATTCCGGCCACTCTGTTACCGGGAATACAGTCTGTGTTTAAATTTCACCTGTTGTGTCGATGAGGTTAATGTAGGAATCCACAATTGTAGAAAGATGGTACTATTCTTTCTTCTCAAAAGCAAAGGTAAGATGGCACTTAAATATATGGTGAAACATAAAACTGGTTGATGTAAAGTTTTTAAAATTGTATATTTTTAAACTGAGTTTTCTGAATCTATACATGGTTTTCCATACACACAGATCTATGCAAAATAGGAGAATCTCTGTACTTCAGATAGTTTTATAAATGTAAATTTCACGTTCAACATGAATTGTGTGGAATATCTTATTTTGAACTGAGGGCACTTGGAGGATTCAATTTTGTATTAATCCTATTTATCTGTGTTCATAGAATGGCTGTAATTGTAGGGAATTATCAGAAATAATTCACTGAATTCTTAAATCGATGCAATAGCAGAATGTTAGGAAAATGTTAATTCTCATTTCCCATTTTTCTCTGTTTATTTTATCTGTTGATCTGACCACTATCACATGTGCTTCTCCTCCAGTTAGGACGGTGAGGTAACTTGGGTGTGGAGATCTCTCGAGCTAGCTGATTTTTAACATCGCCTCTTGATTAACCAGTCTGCATATAGTGTAGGGATGTAAATGTATCAGTGTCGAGGTTAATCTGCCTTGCTTCTGACTGGGAGTACTCCATCTAGCAGAATGGCTTAGAGTTGCCTTTACCATCCGATTGAAGTCATTACGGTAAAATCTGGAAAGCAGATTTCCTGCTTTCTGGCTTGAGAGGTAGGAATGGTGCCTTTGGAAGTGCAAAGCCAATTGGTATGTTAACTGTTATCAATTCCAAGTTGGGTTTCAAATAGGATTAACGATTCACAATATATATTAATGATCTAGACGAGGGAACTAGATGTAATATCTCCAACTTTGCAGACGACACAAAGCTGGGTGGGCGTGTGTGCTGTGAGGAGGATGCTGAGAAACTCCAGTATGATTTGGACAGGTTGGGTGATTGGGCAGATGTATGGCAGATGGGCCTAGAAATTGGGTTGGGGCGCCAAAGTCGGCTAAGCGCAGGATTTAGCGCAGCGATCGGTGTGATACCGATCGCCAGAAATTCAGTTTCAGTGCCGCTCGACGGACACGGGGTGAGGCTCGAGGCGCTCCGCGACCCTCTTAGGGCGCTGAAACTGATTATCGCAGCGCAACGTGCCGCAGCGCCACATGCTGCGGCACGGCACGCTGCGGTACTGCAGGCCTTCCACCCACTGTTAAGGGGGAGGTGCCTGCAACAGCGCGATCCCCGATCGCGAGTGCCGGCAAATGAGCCCGGCACCAAGGAGAAGTGCCGGGCTCTCGGGAAACAGCCGGCAATGCCGCGGGGGGGGGGCGGGTTAGGAGGCCGGGGCGGAGGTGCTGGCAGGTGGCCACCGAAAAAGCGGCCGCCCCGCACCTCCACCTTAACTTGCGCCGCTGCCGGCACAGTAAGGCCCCGTGAACCGGGCGCGGGTAGCGAGCGGCGCAACTGCGGCGTTCGCTACCAAATATCGCGAACGGGGCACGAATGGGGTGTTGCGCACACCGATGACGTCATCGGTGGCGGCGCAGCGCAAATGCCTAACGCCACCATTAGCGCCCCTACTGAATATCGCCGGAGACGCAGCCAGTGGCGCTACAGCCACTGACTGCCTCTTTAGGCGCTAACAGGTGGCGCTACTCACCCAATTTCTCCCCCATGCAGTATAATGTGGATAAATGCGAGATTATCCACTTTGGTGGCAAAAACAGGAAGGCAGATTATTATCTGAATGGCAATAGATTGGGAGAAGGGGAAGTGCAACGAGACCTGGGTGTCCTTGTGCACCAGTCGCTGAAGGTAAGCATGCAGGTGCAGCAGGCGGTTAAGAAGGCAAATGGTATGTTGGCCTTTGTAGCAAGAGGATTCGAGTACAGGAACAAGGATGTCTTGCTGCAGTTGCACAGGGCCTTGGTGAGACCACACCTTGAGTATTGTGTGCAGTTTTGGTCGCCTTATCTGAGGAAGGATGTTCTTGCCATGGAGGGAGTGCAGCGAAGATTCACCAGACTGATACCTGGGATGGCAGGAATGACGTATGAGGAGAGATTGGGTCGATTGGGCTTATACTCGCTGGAGTTTAGAAGAATGAGAGGGGATCTCATTGAAACTTATAAAATTCTAACAGGACTAGACAGACTAGATGCAGGAAGGATGTTCCCGATGGCGGGGGAGTCCAGAACCAGAGGTCACAGTCTAAAGATAAGGGGTAAGCCATTTAGGACAGAGATGAGGAGGAATTTCTTCACCCAGAGAGTGGTGAATCTAGAATTCTCTACCACAGAAGGCAGTTGAGGCCAATTCATTAAATATATTCAAGAAGAAGTTAGATATTTTTCTTAAGGCTAAAGGGATATGGGGAGAAGGCAGGGACAGGGTACTGAGTTTGGATGATCAGCCATGATCTGATTGAATGGCGGAGCAGGCTCGAGGGGCCGAATGGCCTACTGCTCCTATCTTCTATGTTTCTAGGACATAATTCTCTCTATGCGGTGAAATTTTTAACGTGCCTGTTTTGATAATTCAATAACACAATTTGCTACATTTGTGATTGCCAGCAGGAATAAAATACTTCCTGTTTAAATTCAGGAAGAAGAATGATGGGAATAATAATGCTTGGTAGTATTGCTGTTTTCATGACTAAATATTTCATTTTTCAGACTACTCTGAGAACAGTGAATGTTGCTGCCCTCCCTGATAAAGGTCAGAGGTTAATAAATCAGGTCAAAGTCCTGGAGGATGCTCTCGGTGCACTGTGCCTGTCTGCTACAGATGAAAAGGAGAAAGGTACTATATTGGGCTGATTGGAATTAATGACTGCATTTTCTTGGGTGGGTGAGCGGGACATTTTCAGAGTTACAGGAGCGTTTGATACTGTGTTAATTTAAATCTGTTTATTTTTGGATGAATCCTTGCTGACCCTTCTGCTTAATTTTAGAATTGATTCCACCAGAAGAATAAAATGTTACTTAAAAGAAGTGTGCACATAATTGGGATCATTTTACGAGTCCACACTGCAAGCAAGGAGCTTCACACACTGAAACATAGGAACAAGAGTGGGCCATTCAGCCCCTCGAGCCCGTTCCGCCATTCAATTAGATCATTGCTTATCTGTATCTTAACTCCATCTATCTGCCTTGATTCCGTAACCCTTAATACCCTTGCCTAACAAAATCTATCAGTTTCAGTTTTGGAATTTTCAATTGAACCAGCTTTCGCGGGGTAAGGGTTCCAGATTTCCACTACCCTTTGTGTGAAGAAATGCTTCCTGTCAGTGCAAATTGGAAATTCGGGCACATTCTGTCCACGGTTTTCCAACCAGATTGGATTTGCCCTGGCAGCGTGGACTCGTAAATTTACACTCAACAATTATCAGTAGGTTAGAGACTCTTAAGCAACAGCAGTTGATGCACCAAGATGCTCTGCTGTGAAATTGTAGGATTTGAATTCCTACACAATTTGTACATCTAATCTCAACGGAGCCATCAAGCAAGGTGCTTTGCAGAGGCCAGGTACTTTGTTAGTGCAACTGAAGTTGGTAATAATGGGTTTAGCTACAAACTGACATATATTGACAGTGGAGCTATAAAGACAATTGAAACTCAAACTCTTAACAATGTCTTTCTCTGTAGGAGAGGAAACCAGGAACAGTCAGATCAATCCCTTTGACAAAAGTGGCACCTTCTTATTAAATAAACCTATACCCCATCAAGATCCCAGATCTGATGCAACAACTTCGCGTTTCAATGATGCTTCTTCCCTGGGATCAAGTCACTTTTATAACCAGGTGCCTAGAGGTAAAATGTCACAAGAAAGCATTCTTTTAAGAGAAAGTAGAATCACAGAATGTTACAGCACAGAACAGACCGTTCAGTCCGTCAAGTCTGTGCTGGTGTTTTTTTCCTTTGGGGCCACCTTGTCTATTCCCACTGCTGCTTGCTTCCCAAGCCCTTTAATATTCCTCTTTTTCATGCAGTTGTCTAATTCTCTTTTAAAAACATTTAAGAACTATTCAACATCAGTTTGTGGCAGAGTATTCTACATTCTAACTACCTTTTGTTCTTTTCAACTTGCCCTGGACAAGTTGTTCTTTCGGCAATCAACAGCTGGCTATATGTCTCCATTAAATTCCTCGTAATCCTGTCACAAATCAGCTCATACTTTTCTTTGGATGTTGGACCAGATAACTCTTTTCCTTTATCTCCGGCTCAGATAGGACTGAACCCCTCAACTGGATTTTGGTCCTGTAAAGCACTCCACAGTAAAATTATATAGAGAAACAACTTAATGTGAACTTTAATTGTAGATTGAAAACTCTCATTATTGCTTAGTTGAATCCATTACAACAGTGACTACACTTCAAGAAGTACTTCATTGGCTGTAAAGCGCTTTGGGATGTCCTATGGTTGTGAAAGACACTATATAAATGCAAGTTCTTCTTTTATAATGAATTATAACAATGCTTCAGCTTGTTCACAATTATAAATAAGATGCAGTTGTGTTTTTTTTAAAATAATGAAACCACTATTTACCTTGGAGGAATGTTGCTATGGATATTATAGGAACCTCATCAACTGCTCTCCTGAAAAATAAATATTATTGTCTGTTTTTAAATATCAGCATCCTTCCTCTGTGCTGTAAGATGCTATGATTCCTTCAGTGCTGCATTGCAAGCCAGTTTGAAATCCTGCTACTAAATTGTAATTACTGTCACATGGCTAATCCAGTTAATGTTTCAGATGAATACCCCTGCAGGCCGTTGTAATGGGGATTCAGTTTAGCAGTTCCAGACCATACAGCCACAGTTATTGCTGCCAGAAAATCAGTATTGGTATTAGACAATGTTACCTTTTATCTTTATCTTCTCTGCTTTTTTGATTCTTCAGTTAGAACAGTGTTGTCCAATAGAAGTCATTGACTAGCCACAAGCGTGACTACAGCGATAGCATTTTAGCCAAGTGCACTAATTGTAGTAGAAAATGCCTTGCACACAATGTCGGTAAATGTACTTCACGTGTATATTTACTTAACAAACTCCTACCACCCTTCAGTGTGAAACTTTGCAGTCTTTCTTATTCATCAAAGTTTGGAATTCTGGTGTGAATTTATTAGATACAGCACATCTTTGTACAGCTTCTAGATTTTTGTCCAGTAGTTGCGAGCGATACTATGACTTCATCAGAGTGATCGCTTGAAAAGTTGACTTACACAGCAGGACGTGCCAGACCCACCCCATCTCTCAATTCATGACATGGTTGGATACTGTTTATCTTTTCCCATAACGTGCCCTGTTGGAGCTGCTCATTATTGGTTGGGCTTGCTTTTTCTGCTGACCTGGAGCCCTTATTCCAATTAGTCGAGCGGACCACGATAACCACCCCCCTCTCTATACAATGGTGCTGAAGTCCGGTGTTTTCACCCATGATGCCCACCATTTTAGCAGATAACTAATAAGTGGCAACCAAGGAAGAAAATCACACACCACGATCAAAAAACTTAAAAGTACGTGTGCGTACGCTGTACGAATATGAGTATTGAAATCACATGCCCAACAACAGTGTCTGTTACTCTTTTTTAAAATTTATTAATCAAAAATGCAATTAGCCACATGTGACTAGTGGACTAGTGGCTAATGTCTTTGACAACACTGAGTTAGAATGGCGTGGACTGGAAACGTCCTGACTGCTACTGATGCCTTTTTGCGCTTTTCACAAAATGAATTTAATTGAGAAAAAATCTATTTGGTGATGGCTGCTGGCAATTAAAAATTGCCACTGAGTGCTTGGAATTCCTGAAGAATTACTCAAGTTCTCTCTGCAGATGTAGAATTGTAATTAATGTACTTGCAAAAGTCTGTCTTGTAGACTAGTGGGCCTCAAAATTAGGGCTATGGGTCCTGTAGGAAGCAGTACTGTTTGATCGTGAAATCCAATGATAGAGGCTATGTAGTTGTTCACAGTACCCTTTCCACGTACAACAGAGCCTCTATTATCCAGACTCCAATTATCTGCTTTTCCAATTGCTTGTAAGAATTTGCAAAACACTGCCTAGTGAGAGACATCAATTTACTTTTTATATTTATCGCCTTGTCTCGGTTGAATAAAACTATGAAATGTCTCTTATTATTTGTAGTGTACTAGTCTCGACATAATCTGGAATTAGCTACCAATTTCTATTGTCCACAGGGGCTCCTCCATTATGGCAGATAATAAAGGTTCCACTGTAGATGCATTATCTGAGGCTGATAGGAAAAAAGCCTACACAGGAACTAGCTATGAGCTGCATAGGTGTCAGAATGTGGTCCTTGCTTTCAAATTACTCCATGGCCTCACCCACCCTACTTTTATGCTCTATTCCTGTCTTACATCACCATGTGCACCCTCTACTCTTCTAACGCCAGGATTCTTCTCGTCACTCACTCCACCAGTAATGGCTACTCCTGTCCTTTGGAACCACTTGCCCAGTTCCTTCTGCCTTGCCAGCTCTTTCCTTGCTTTCAAAAACCTCCTCAACTTCTCCTTAACCATGCCTTTATTCCCCCCCAATCATAATCCTCGCCATTTTTGTGAGCAAATTGTGAATTAATTATTTCTCTCGATTTCAGCAAATTCTCAGCAGCAAAGCCTATATGGAGGACGGATGACAGAGCATCGACTCCTCACTGTCAAGAACATGACCAGTGAGGCCACTGAACAACTCCACAAGTCATTGGAGTCTTGCCCAGATGCATCTGATGAGGCTGAAGATCCACCATATCTCAAGGTGATTGTAAATGAAATTATATTGTTCTGTATAAATTTTCAGCTTGGTGTACCTTTCCGATTTGGAGTTGATTAAAGAAAGGATACTGTATTTTGGTAATATACTGATGCTCTCAGCCACTAGGTTACAGTCCTTTAAAGCTGCTTGGCACAGTTGGGATGAGTTTGGTTAGTTCTCAGGCAACGATTCATATACCCCTTCTGCTGCAGTTATGGATAACAAGTCCTTGATTCTGGAATGTTGGTTTGTTGATCTGCAGTATAGGTAACTGGAGTGCTGAATTCCTTGCTGATTATGCAGGGTGTGCCATTTCTGTAACCTCTGCAGAATTCTTTTGTAGGCTTTGAAACATTAAATATTGTAAATTAGAGCTGTAAAATGTTTTCACAATTTTTGAAATGATTTATCTGATACAGGAGTCTTCAAAAGATGGAAAGTAAAAAGAATATATTTTCAGTTGTCTCCTATCAATAATGTTTGCAAAACTGGTTTTGGCTACTGAAAAATTACATTTCTTCCTGTTGGCCCATGCTATTATAAACCTCAACCTGTGTCACATACCAGGAAGGAGATTTTCTGTATTTCATACAGAAACCCAAAGTTTTCAATAAATTTCATCTGTCCAAATTTGAGATTTAAGACTAGCTGGAAAATCTGGACAGCTGGATTTTACTGAAAATTCAGTGTCTCTATACTAAATATGGTAAATTGGCATCTCAGTTGTATCACCCCCCAGCATTCTGTAGAATGAGCATTACTAAAGAGATTGTAACTGTTTGTTCCATTTCATGATTCTATTTTGAGAATACAGTAGAAGTCTTTTTCTTTTCATGAGGCACCCTCCACCCATGGCAAACACTTTTATCCAAGAGTTTCAATAATCGCTACGTAAAGAGGATAATTTGCATGGTAACTATACAAGAGCTGTAGTAAATCCTTCTTTGTTAAGTTTGTCTTGAGTAATGGCCGTGCAATACTGGCTCCATTCAAACAGCATCACTTGTGGCGTGACATTGGAGGCTCTGCAAAGCTTTCTCAGACCCTGATGCTATCGGTCCTCATCACAGTCAAATGGAATGAGAATTCTATTCCCGGCTTTTGTTTAAACTATAAATGCAATAAAGGACTATTTTGAAGTACTAGTTATAAAATATGCCTATAAAGTGGTAAAGTCAGTGTTACAAATTCATAGATCTGCAGTAGATTTTCTCCTGGTCTTAGCATCACTAGTTAAGTCTGTAAGCAGACCTCATGTCCTCTATGATTTGGAGAGCATCTTTGATGCTCAATATCTAGTTAAATTACAGCATGATCCAGGGATCCTAACAGTAAGCCCCTTGTTGCCTGTACTGAACACTGTGCTCTTTCAGATGCTGCTGTGTGTCGCCCTCTCTTTTTGGAAGAGGGATTGAAAAGCACTCGAGTGAGATGCCAATGTAAACCAACAAACTAGTTTATTTTTTGTAGGATACACAAATGACCAGAATACAGTTTTGTAGCGAGATGCATCTATTTCCTTCCACTCCTTATACCACAAAACAACAAATACACAACTTGCCTCTAGTATAGGCTAAAGTCACTGTTATGAATTCGGGTTTAGTGGTGTTAGGAGCTCCCTTAAGTGGTCTGGTTGCCTGCTGCTCTTTATGGAAGTTGGCTGCCACTCCCTTATATCTGCTAGGTCCCAGGAGTGTAACAAGTAAACTCCCTTGTTATTTGGACTGGATGTCCGTGTCTTAAGTATATGTACTCCTTTTAATGTCTCTGAAGGAAGACCAAGTTGACACTAGGTGAGACATTGTTTGTTTGGGTTCATCAGCTGCTGTATTCAACGTTAAGTAAAATGTACATTGTACCTCATTACACTCAAACATTCAATTTATGTTCATGGACCGTTAAACAAATAAAGAACAAGCATACAGTAGCTTACTTTGGTGAGCCCTTAACATAAAACAAAAAACTCTCCTGACTAGGATAGAGGTTATCCTCTTGCAGCCTGCTGCTGCGTGACTGACTTTCTGCAGTGTCTGTGTCCTGATTTTTTTTAAAAGCTTCCCACAGAGATCAAAAAAATTTGTCAACACCAAAATGCTAGCTGTCTTCCTGATTGGCCAGACATTGCTAACATTCACTGTAGTTTGGAATCTAGAAAAACAACTACCAATTCTGCACTTAAATCACCTTTCGTCTGCCTGTGCATGGGCTTGCTGGGAAAACTTCAGGCAAACTTCTGTCCTAAACACACATTAAAGTTGTTTTTCTCTGTGATTTTTGTGGAATGTAGCCAAAAAATTCTAAGCCACGCGCATGGTAGCAGTCCCTGTAGTAACTGGCACTAATGTTTTTTTGCAGGCTGTACATGTTCATACCTTGGCCTTGAGTCTTTTAGTCTCCCTGACTGATCTCTGTGTCTCTGACTGCCCTAGACTGATTTTTCCAGAAAATGTTAGACACAAAGATGACCTCTGACCTCTCCCTCAACTCTGGCAGACTGTACTTATTGCAAAATTTAATTTACCACCTTGAACGTCCCCAACCCACCCACCCCCAAATTCCCCCTTGGTGCAAAAGCTCCTGGCACCTGTGTTGTACGCCCTTCTAAGCCCACCTGCAATTCTAACCCCAGGGTGTGGCCTGCTATGGGATGTGCGAAACAACTTCCCTTTATTTCAAAGCTGACACAATTTGCAAAAGTACGCACTGTGATGGCTATTCTACCTAAACATCCTCATCAACATTCTAGATGCCTTCTGAGTCTCTGGGAGGTACCTCTTTGTAAACTGAACTTGGCCATGTATCTGTAGCATAATATAAATTAAACCAAAATCCCATCTAAGACAAATAGGTAGAATTCCCAAATGTATCAGGCACACAATCTGCTATTTGTCAGCTCTGGTTAGAATAAATAAGAACATAAAAATTAGGAGCAGGAGTAGGCCATATGATCCCTCGCGCCTGCTCCGCTATTCAATAAGATCATGGCTGATCTTCGACCTCCACTTTCCTGCCCTATCCCCATATCCCTCGATTCCCCTAGAGTCCAAAAATCTATCAATCTCAGCCTTGAATATACTCAAAGACTCAACATTCACAGCCCTCTGGGGCAGAGAGTTCCAAAGATCCAAAACCCTCTGAGTGAAGAAATTCCTCCTCATCTCAGTCTTAAATGGCCGACCCCTTATCCTGAGACTATGCCCCCTAGTCCTAGACACTCCAGCCAGAGGAAACAACCTCTCAGCATCTACCCTGTCAATCTCCCTCAGAATCTTATATGTTTCAATGAGATCATCTCTTATTCTTCTAAACTCCAGGGAGTATAGGCCCAATTTACTCAATCTCTCCTCATAGGACCTCCCGCTCATCCCAGGGATCAATCCAGTGAACCTTTGTTGCACCGCCTCCAAGGCAAGTATATCCTTCCTCAGATAAGGAGACCAAAACTGTGCACAGTACTCCAGGTGTGGTCTCACCAAGGTCCTGTACACTTGTAGTAAGACTTCCTTACTCTTATACTCCAACCCTCTTGCAATAAAGGCCAACATGCCATTTGCCTTCCTAATTGCTTACTGTACCTGCATGCTAACTTTCTGTTAATTGTGAAGTGCTAGTGACTGACGTTGCCTACAATGTTCCTTTAACATGTTACCCAGTATACAGCGTACTTCATGTTAACTAATATTTAACGATTCTCTCTTTTTCCTAATTTTTTTTTACTGTCAATTCCATCAACAATTGTTAATTTACATTATAATAGTCATACTTTATTCCCTTCTACTGCGTTTGAAAGGGAGACAAAATAAGTTCCTATAGTTACGATAGTATAATCTGGTTACAATGATGTGGGTTTATTCTGTTTCATTCTATATTTTGTAGACAAAGCTGAAAAAGATACTTGATGTATAAAATGGGGAGCATTTTTTAAAAATCTGTTCATCTTTACAGGTCGCACTGCTAGTTCATCAGAAACAAGCATTGTCATGGTTACTGTGGCGGGAGAAGCAAAAACCATCGGGTGGCATACTAGGTAAGAGAACTCTTTTTAGGAGTGTTGTAAAAGCTGACCTGGCCATGGAAGAACAATGAGACCGGCGAGTATAATTTGCATAAAGGGTGGCATACGGCAAAAGCTAAAAATCTTAATACAAAATAGTAGCTCTCCCTTGGCATTGCCTATGGCAACTCAAATGCTTTTTTTTTTATTCGCTTATGGGCTGTGGGTGTCACTGGCAAGGCCAGCATTTATTGCCCATCCCTAATTGCCCTTGAGATGGTGGTGGTGAGCCGCCTTCTTGAACCACTGCAGTCTGTGTGGTGAAGGTACTCCCACAGTGCTGTTAGGTAGGGAGTTCCAGGATTTTGACCCAGCGACGATGAAGGATTGGCGATATACTTCTAAGTCAGGTGGTGTGTGACTTGGAGGGAAAGTTGGAGGTGCTGGTATTCCCTTGCGCCTGCTGCCCTTGTCCTAGGTGGAAGAGGCCGCAGGTTTGAGAGGTGCTGCCGAAGAAGCCTTGGCGAGTTGCTGCAGTGCATCTTGCAAATGGTACACACTGCAACCACGGTACACCGGTGGTGGAGGGAGTGAATGTTTAAGGTGGTGGACGGGGTGCCAATCAAGCGGGCTGCTTTGTCCTGGATGGTTTCGAGCTTCTTGAATGTTGTTGGAGCTGCACTCATCCAGGCAAGTGGAGAGTATTCCATCACACTCCTTACTTGTGCCTTGTAGATGGTAGAAGGGCTTTGGGGAGTCAGGAGATGAGACACTCGCTGCAGATTACCCAGCCTCTGACCTGCTCTTGTTGCCACAGTATTTATATGCCTGGTCCAGTTAAGTTTCTGGTCAATGGTGACTCCCAGGATGTTGATGGTGGGGGATTCGGCGATGGTAATGCCGTTGAATGTCAAGGGGAGGTGGTTAGACTCTCGCTTGTTGGAGAGAGTCATTGCCTGCCACTTCTGTGGCGCAAATGTTACCTGCCACTTATCAGCTCAAGTCTGAACGTCATCCAGGTCTTGTTGCATGCGGACATGGACTGCTTCATTATCTGAGGAGTTGTGAATGGCGCTGAACACTGTGCAATCATCAGCGAACATCCCCACTTCTGACCTTATGTTGGAGGGAAGGTCATTGATGAAGCAGCTGAAGATGGTTGGGCCTAAGACACTGCCCTGAGGAACTCCTGCAGCGATGTCCTGGGGCTGTGATCATTGACCTTCAACCACCACAACCATCTTCCTTTGTGCTAGGTATGACTCCAGCCAGTGGAGCGTTCCCGCCCCCCCCCCCCCCGATTCCCATTGACTTCAGTTTTATTAGGGCTCCTTGATGCCACACTCGGTCAAATGCTGCCAAATGAAAGTTTTGGATTGGGATCGGATGTCTGTCCATCTTTAGTAATAATCTAATAAGGAACAATAGTGAAGAGTATAAATTTAAAATATTGACACTTTTCACCTTTTTTAGCGGATGACATGGGTTTGGGGAAAACTCTAACGATGATTGCACTCATCTTAGCACAACGGTGCAAGGGGAAGAAGGAAAAAGAGAAAAGGCTAGAGGAGTGGATCTCAAAAACTGGTAAGAATTGGAGATAATTATAATGATTTAAATAACAGGGAAAAAACATGCACTGTGGATTACCATTTGTCTGTTATGCCCAAGAGCAAAAGCCATGGCTTTTTTTTTTGCTGACTCTAGTCCTGGGGTTGGGATTCTCACTGAGGTGAGAGTGCTACTAATTGAAGCAAGATGATGCTTGGCTCGGTGACCGCACCCTCGCCTTTGAGTCAGAAGGTCGTGGGTTCAAGCCCCACACCCGAATTTGAGTAATTAATCTAGGCTGACAAATTGGTGCATTACTGAGGGAGTGCTGCACTGTTGGATGTGCTGCCTTTCTGATGAAATGTTAAACTGGCTATCTGTATGCCTGTTCAGGTGAAAGTAAAAGCAGGGGAGTACTTGCTGTAGTAGGATCTGGCTATGTGCAAATGCACTGCCACATTTGCTTGTGTAACAAGAGACTACGTCAGAAGTAATTTACTGAATGTGAAGTGCTTTGGGGCATCCTGAGCTCTTGATAAGGTGCGATATGAATGCAATTTTCTTTGTGCACATTATATGCACAAATTTTGGTCGTTTCATAAATCATTTTACCATCCTGTGCATTGTGCAGATCATTAAGTGATAACTCTCGCCGGTGAGAACAGACACAATCTATGAATCCAAACTCTTAATTGGCTCTTAAAATTAAGCTTTAATACAGAAAACAATATAGAGAAAAATGCTGTTCTGAAACTTAAAAATATTCACGGTTATAAATGAGTGTCTGTTTATATTGACCAGATCTAAGAATGTATCTTTTCCAGAAACTTGAAACAGCAGTATAGAAACATAGAAAAATAGGAGCAAGAGTAGGCCATTCGGCCCTTCGAGACTGCTCCACCATTCAATATGATTGTGGCTGATCCTCTATCTCAATACCATATTCCCGTTCTCTCCCCATACCCCTTGATGCCTTTTGTGTCTAGAAATCTATCTACCTCTTAAATATATTCAGTGACTAGGCCTCCACAGCCTTCTGTGGTAGAGAATTCCACAGGTTCACCACCCTCTGAGTGAAGAAATTTCTCCTCATCTCAGTCCTAAATGTCCTATCCTGTATCCTGAGACACTGACCCCTTGTTCTAGACTCCCCAGCCAGAGGAAACATCCTCCCTGCATCCAGTCTGTCTAGCCCTGTCAGAATTTTATACGTTTCAATGACATCTCCTCTCATTCTTCTAAACTCTAGTGAATACAGGCCTAGTCAACCCAATCTTTCCTCATACGACTATTGTGAATAGCTGGGGCCCAAGCACTGATCCCTGCAGTACCCCACTAGTCACCGCCTGCCACCCCGAAAAAGACTCATTTATTCCTACTCTGTTTCCTGTCTGTTAACTAATTTTCAATCCATGCCAGTATATTACCCCCAATCCCATGTGCTTTAATTTTGCACACTAACCTCTTATGTGGGACTTTATCAAAGGCCTTCTGAAAATCCAAATACACCACATCCACTGGTTCTCCCTTATCTATTCTACCAGTTACATCCTCAAAAAACTCCAGTAGGTTTGTCAAACACGATTTCCCTTTCATAAATCCATGTTGACTTTGTCTAATCCCATTCATATTCTCTAAGGCCTAGAAATTCACTATAACCCCGTTTGGGGCGCCAGCCTTGCCAGGGCGCTAAAAGTAGCGCCCCGGAAGCATTCGCGGCCGCCCGCCGGAAATTCAGTTGGAGCGCCCCAGAGGGAAGCGCGGCGCTACTGGAGGCGCCCCGCATCCCTCTTGGGGCGCTGCAACTGAATATCGTAGCGCAACGTGCCGCAGCGCCACACGCTGCGGCACGTCGCACTGCGGTACTGCAGGCCTTCCTCCCCTGCTTAAAGGGGAGGGGCCTTGTTCTGCGCGATCTGGGGCCCAGCTGGGCCCCTGAGGATCGCGAGTGCCGGCAAAAGAGCCCGGCACCGAGGAGAAGTGCCGGGCTCTTGGAACGCAGCCGGCACTACGTGGGGGGGGGGGGGAGGGTTTAGGAGGCCAGGGACGGCAGCGCAGAGGGGTGCTGGCAGGCGGCCAGCAACAAAAATGGCTGCCCCGCACCTCCTTTAATTTGCGCCTCTACCCCCGCAGGTAGGCCCCCCTGAACCGGTCGCACATAGCGCCCGACGGTACATCAGGAGGCGCTTCCTAATATCGCGGCCGGGGCGTCAGCGGGGCGCTGCGCACACTGATGATGTCATCGGTAACGGCGCAGCGCTAACGGCTAGCGCCACCACTAGCGTCCCGCTGAATTTAGCGGGAGGCGTGGCCAATGGCTTCCGACCCACTTAGCGCCCTCTTAAGGCGCTAACGGGTGGCGCAGCCCACTGAATTTCTAGGCCTAAGTGTCCTGTTATCACATCCTTTATAATAGACTCTAGCATTTTTCCTACTACTGATGTTAGGCTAACCGGTCTGTAGTTCCCTGTTTTCTCTCCCCCCCCCTCCTTTTTTTAAATAGTGGGGTTACATTTGCCACCCTCCAATCTGCAGGAACTGTTCCATAATCTATAGAATTTTGGAAGATGACATCCAATGCATCCCCTATTTTCATGGCTACCTCTTTTAGTACTCTGGGATGCAGATGATCAGGCCCTGGTTACAGTACTGTTACATCTCCCAGGGAGACTAGTGATTGTAGTTCTTTTTTTAAACTATATGAATAATTTTGTTCCATGAAATAAGTTGGCCCTCTGTATTACATTCTGTATGCACGCAATTAAAAAAAAAGTTAAATACTGGTAGATGTTTAATAGTTCGATGAAAGCTGTAATTTGAACCAGATTTTTATCTAGGAAATTACGTAAAATAATTTTCTGATTTGATTGTTAGATTTTGGGGGTATTTTTAGTTAACACATTAATTAGTGGTTAAACCATCCCATTGCTTTAGCTGCATCTAAAAAGTTACTTTTTGCAACCACATTTCTTTCAACATTTGCTATTGCTCAAGAATGGAAAAATCCAAGCATTGTGGTCAGCTTAAAGCACTGACCATAATGAAAAGAAAGAAAGACTTGCATTTATATAGCGCCCTTCACGACCACCAGACGTTTCAAAGCACTTTACAGCCAATGAAGTATTTTTGAAGTGGAGTCACTGTTGTAATGTGGCTTTATTAAAGAGATTTCGCTGTATGTTGTGTTTGTTAGAATTTCTTACAAAGCTGGTGATATTGGGGAGTAATGTGGTTTAAGAAACAATTCATTTTTCCTGCATTTGCAATTTAGAAATACAAGTCTGTCTTAAAGGGTATGCTTTGCAACTTCCATGTATGTTTTTTGTAAAATGTTGGATTAGATAAAGTGCCACAAAATATGTGATGGGTTGCATTCTGTGTTGTGATTTGACGAAACTACAATAATTAAACTATTTTATAACCACCATTTACAGAAATACTACTTTAGGGACTACATTGTTTTGCTAGTGCCAGCTGTGGCTCAGTGGGCAGCACCCTCGCCTCGGAGTCAGAAGGTTGTGGGTTCAAGTCCCACGCCAGGGTCCTGATGCACAAAAATCTAGGCTGACACTCCAGTGCAGTGCAGAGGGAGTGCTGCACTGTCGGAGGTGCCATCTTTCAGATGAGATGTTAAACTGAGGCCCCAGGTGGACGTAAAAGATCCCATGGCACTATTTCAAAGAAGAGCAGGGGAGTTATCCCCGGTGTCCTGGCCAATATTTATCCCTCAATCAACATAACAAAAACAGATTATCTGGTCATTATCACATTGCTGTTTGTGGGAGCTTGCTGTGCGCAAATTGGCTGCTGCATTCCCTATATTACAACAGTGACTACACTTCAAAAATACTTCATTGGCTGTAAAGCGCTTTGAGACGTCCGGTGATCGTGAAAGGCACTATAGAAATGCAAGTCTTTCTTTCTTTAGTGTACAGATTGCCCTGAAGGATTCCATGACAAATATTGGTAGAAATGCAGAGTGAAGTTTTGCCCATTGCAGCATGGTGTTGGCATGATCTCCAGCTAAACCAAGCTTGTTTCCATCACTGCATAACCTAATACTGTATTACATTCTGATGCCCTCATTCCAACAGATAGCACTTGTGTGATCTCTTGTGGGACACTCGTCATTTGTCCAGCATCTCTAATCCACCATTGGGAGATGGAAATCAAGCGGCACGTCTGTGCAAGGAAACTTAGTATATACATGTACCATGGGCCAAAGAGAGAGAAGTCAGCAAAGGCGTGAGTACCTGGAGCACTATGGTGCTCTTACTCTGAAAATACAATACCATTTACAGCTGTGAATATAAAATACTATATTCAGCATTCTATATACAATACGATATTTAATGCAATATACAGAAGACATTTTCTATAATATAAAGTGTGTTCACCTATTTTGTTAGAGTTGATGTAAATATAGTTGCTGATCAATCTTTCTAGATTGGTATGATAATTTAACCACCTAATGGATCACTAAATTTGTAGTGTGGTTTTATTAACATTAGCACAAGATTAGATTTGTAAACTTGAGGCTGACCAGACCGCTTAGGCTGCACATTCAGGTTCCCTAATATGTCACATCATGAAATAGTATAAATATGGTTATACGTCACAGCAAGTCCCATGGAGTTTCTGCTCTTGGATGCTATTTGAGGAAGGCATTAAGCAAAGGCAAGTTTCCCTGCCCCCCCGCCCCTCCACTCCCTCCCTTAGATCAAAGAAAAATTAGTAAACAAGCCAATCTGTGGTTACTAGAAGCCAGTTTAGTAGCAGCATTGGAAGAGGACTAGCACCAGGGCACTTGTTTGCCCCATCAGTGAGAGAACAAGGGGACCTAATGAACGGGAAGGAATGTCTCATGTAGCTGGAGAAAGGTGACACTGATGAGCAGCTGTATCCAGGAAGAGGAACTTAACCTTTAAACTAAAAATACCGTTTCTATTGACATTTCAATTGACCGTAATCTAAGATATTAAAACATTTTCTTATAGGCTGTCAGAATTTGATGTTGTTGTTACGACATATAGCCTTGTCGCAAAGGAGATCCCCGTGAAGAAGGAAAGTGGACAGTGTGCAGCCCAAGATGAGGAGGTGAATGTAAGTTGAGAGTTTTGTGCAGTGGTGTGTTTAGTGATTAGAGTAGTGTGTAATGCCTTGGCATCTTCTCGGGTACACTGCTGCTTTTATGAATACCCTGCTATTGCAGCTTGTTGGAATGGTCACCCAACTAACAAATACCAGATCATCATTTCAGAATAATTCTGAGCACCTGTAGTATTTTGACAGTGGGATAGCTCACTTGAAATATTTTTTGGAATGGGTGGGTCAGGCAGATTAGCAGCGTGCTTTCTAATTGGGTAGTAGCAATTTCTATACTATCAAAAGAGACAGTGAAATGATGTTTGTTGCTTCCATATCAGAAAATCCGTTGAGATGGTTAAGATGAGAGTAAGCAGTGGTGTACTTCATCTTTTCAATCCAACCATGTTCCAATAAAAAACACACACTTTTTCCTCTGCTGTTTTCAGGTCTTGGCAGAGGCAAAGTCTTCACATTCTCCTCTGCTGAAGTTAGCATGGGCTCGGGTCATCCTGGATGAAGCTCACAACATTAAAAACCCCCAAGTACAAACATCAATGGCAGTGTGTAAACTCCAAGCTAGAGCACGCTGGGCAGTCACAGGAACGCCCATTCAGAACAACCTTCTGGATATGTACTCCTTGCTCAAGTAAGAAGACAGACCAGAGCACCCTGGCTTAATCTTCATTATGAAATTGTGTTCTTCAGACACTTACATTTTTACCTGTATTATCCCCATTAATGACTAGAGCATTTAAAAATTTATCCTAATGTTGTTTTCATCTTCTTGATCTTGTTCCCCTCCTTTCTAAAGAAAAGTCTTCAAAATTGTTTTAGATATTGTTCCCAAGTTATGTTGTTGCGACTAGTTAATTATAGCTGTTAATTGTGGAGCTTGGGCTGATTCTAAATTCTCATCGCTCTGCTTTCTAACCTTTCCCCATTTGTTCAGGTTCCTTCACTGTTCCCCATTCGATGAATTCAAGCTTTGGAAGAATCAAGTGGATAATGGTACAAAGAAGGGTGGCGAACGCCTTAATATTATCACCAAAAGCCTTCTGTTGCGGAGAACAAAGGACCAGCTTGACACCAGTGGAAAACCTCTGGTATATCAGTCTCTATATTTCAATTTTGACAAAAAAAATCACTGTTTATACTCGATCACCCCTAACAGCCCTTTGCCTGGCACCTTCCCGTGCAAGCGCAGGAGATGCAACACCTGCCCTTTTACCTCCTCCCTTCCCACTGTCCAGGGCCCCAAACACCCCTTCCAGGTGAAACAGCGATTTACTTCTACTTCTTGCAATTTAGTATACTGTATTCGCTGCTCACGATGCGGTCTCCTCTACATTGGGGAGACCAAACGCAGATTGGGCGAGCGCTTTGCGGAACACCTCCGTTCAGTCCATAAGGGTGACCCTGAGCTTCCAGTCGCCTGTCACTTTAATTCACCGCTTCACTCCCACTCTGATCTCTCTGTCCTCGGCCTATTACATTGTTCCAGTGCAGCTCAACGTAAGCTCGAGGAATAGCACCTCACCTTTTGATGAGGCGCTCTACAGCCCTCTGGACTCAACATTGAGTTCAACAATTTCAAACTATAACTCCTGCCCCCATCTTTCATGCTGTATGATTTTGCCATTCCCATTTGCAACATTTTATATTTCCTGCCTTACAAAAGCACAGATTGTTCCTTCAATTCCTCCCCCCACCCCCTCCCGGTCTCTGCACCTGCTTAATATCTGTTACATCTCCAGCTTTTTCCAGTTCTGATGAAGGGTCCCAGACCTGAAACGTTAACTCTGTTTCTCTCTCCACGGATGCTGCCTGGCCTGCTGAGTTTTTCCAGCATTTTCTGTTGTTATTTCACTGTTTATACTGCAAGTTTATCATTGCTCGCAAGTGATTTTGGCTTTGCGCCAATGCCAAACTGCAGTGTAAAGCTGACTTTGGGGCCCAGCCTGACTCCATGAAGTGGGTTCTGTGTCAAACCTGTTTAAGACGTGCTCACTTTGTAAACCCACCTAATCTCAGTTTAAATATTTAGGGTGTATGGATTCTCCCCTGTAGACATTTAAGTTTTTAGCTGTTGGGAGAGGGCTCTGTTTCTGCCTGTATCCAAATATGCACACAATTCTTTCCTGAGGAGATAAGCGAGAGCCAGAGAATGTAAACAAACTTTTGTCTGACTGGAACCTAAACTGCTGCAACTAGTCTCAGATGGTAACTGCGGTGTAACTGCACCTTTAAAGATCTCTGTAGGATAAAAGATGGTACTTTATCAAAGTTCCAAGGGTGCACAACCTAAAGCATTTTCTGATAATTTGGTCCTAAAAATCATATAATTCTTGCTGGACTTGTAATAAGATGGGCAACTGGTTTGCAGAACAGTAAACAGTAACATTTTAAATGCTTTTGCCTGGAGGAGGGGATCTTAGTACTAAGTGAAGCTATATTTTGCCAGTTATTCTTGTGGCGAAATGTCCTTTTCTTTGTTTCAACTGTGATTTACAGGCCTAATCGTATAAGAAAAAAGAAGTGATACAACATGGGTTTTAAATTATTGGGCCATGTGTTGAAGTATCAGAATGTGATGGACAGAAAATGTTGTTCCTGCCCTCTGATGCTACTTGGTACCTTTCCTTTTCCAGTTTGCTCAGTTCCTGATCCCAGTCATTATGGAAACCAGGGAAAAGAAAGTTGTCAACTTGCCATGTTCATGTGATTTTTAGTGCCTGTCTAAGAGCAGCAATGGTGGAGGTCTGGGAATAGGATGCCACACTCTGTTCAGTCACAGGAAATACATAATCAGTAAGATTAGAAAAAGCAGGAAAAATTGAAGGGTACCATACTTTGAAAACTAACCTAAAAGCTGTGTTTCTGGACAGTTACATTTTCTGATGCTTAGTCGGAGATAGACAGCTTGTTAGGTTTAGGGTTAGAATACCATAAAAATGTCTTCCTCTTGCCATTCAAATTGTGTAATTTGGACTACTGCTCTGTGATCTTTGGTTCCTGTCAATCACAGCAGAACTGGAACCCAGGAGCAGCAGTAGAATTTTGGTATGTGACCTTTTGGAGTTTCCAGGTCAAAATCTTCACCTCAGTAATTATAATATCCCAGATCTTGGCTATTTATGCGCAAGTTGGACAGCAACATACGGCAAGCGGAGATGTGCAGTTAAACACGTAGTTGCTGGCCGAGATGTGCCATAACTACCTAAGTTGCGCAAAAACGGCATCTTGCTGTCTGGCTCCCCATTCAAATGTATTGAACAGCGTGAAGTTCCTATATGACGTCGTAGATATGGACTAAACTCACCATAGAAAGTTGGGGCTTGTCCATTCCAGTTGAAGAATGGTGTGGTAAATCTTAACTACTGCCAACCTCTCTGGTGCTGAAAATGAGCTTTTACAAGTGTGGAGTCTCATTCCTTCAGCTTTTAATTATTGTTGGAGGGTTTTTTTTAATAATGAAATAACTTTCTTTATACTTTTTCTTTCTGTCTCTTTTATCTCTCTCTTAATTCAATCTTTCTTTCCTTCTCCTTATTTTGACATTGAATTTGCTATTCTAACTTACACTTCCTGGTTCAGACTCTGCGCTGCTTATTAACATCTCTTCAGTCTGATTGGTTAAGAAGATACAAAGTTGCTTTCCCTGTTCACACAGGTCCCAGCTGCCCTGTAGGGGGCGCCATGCTGTTTTGGATATCCCACTGACCGCAACTTGCCATGCAAAACTCCATAGAAAGTCTATGGGCTCGGGCAAGTCTAACGAACGTTTACCGCTCACAACAAAAATCTGGCCCAATGTATTTAATCTATAGACTTGTCTAAAAGGCATTGGAGTGTTTTATGCTGCAGGCCAATTATAATAATTAACAACATTTTTTGTTCTTATTTATTAGGTAATTGCTTCCCGAGTGACCAGGTATAGCCTAGGGTTGTATGTGTTATGGCATTATATTTAAATTTAATGAGAAGCTTCACCTTTTGCGATCCATCATGCAGAAAATAGTGCAAGATTCTTCATTAAATGCAAGTAGCTGTGCTTCCCTTTATAGTGAAAATTATACCTTGTACTTATAGTAATATTTGTAATAAATATCATTATAGAGGAGTCACCTGATTGTTTCACCAAAACTTATTGCTCATGCATGTGTTTTGTTTTTCCAGGTTGCCCTGCCGCAGCGATTTAACCGCTCTCATCATCTAAAATTATCAGAGGACGAGGAAGCTGTTTACAATGTCTTGTTCGCTCGTTCCAGGTATATTTGAGGAATTCTATATCTGTACCTACTATATTCTACTACATATTCTATATTCTATACCTACTGTTTGCTTTTCCGCTGCTTCCTCTTAGTGGGTGACGTATATCGTCTTACACATTCTTGTGTTACGTCAGCGGCAGGAATATATGATGTATCTCGCTGCTCCGTAAGAGCTTCTTGGGATTGAGGTGACTCAAATCTCCGGCAGATGGGATCTGAAGAATTATTCCAGACTTCACCACATCTTCCTGCGGGACGGCTTGGCTCTGTGCACTTTCTGGCACATGTGCAGGCACCAGAGTGGGAGAGTCGGGATGTGCGGCCATTCTGAGAAGCAGCACCATGGTTTGTGCACATGCAAGTTATCCCGCTGCTGCTGGGAACTGCTTCACCATGGCACTGATTGGTGTGACCGCAGACGTAATGGCACCACAGCGATCAGTGGACCTGCTTCATGGTTCATTCTAGCTCATCCCCCAGAGATAGTCTGTTCCAACCCGGAACCCAAGGATGTGAACTATAAACAAATGAAAAAGATGTTTGATTATTCCCCTTTTTAGGTATTGCACTAGGTATTAAAATATTCTTCAAATAAAAGTTGTATTCCATATAACAGGCTACTGCTCTGTTCCCCTTTGGATAAACCAGTGGCTATTATATCTGATACTAGTTTTTCAGCATGTTTATCTGTGCCAGTTTTTTTTAACAGGACATAACCTATGTGCATATACATATAAGCTGTTAATTATTTACATTCTTTAAATTATTCCATACAAAAAATGTGATTGTTCACATTTTTAAAACATATTGGGATAAAACGGGTTAGTTGTGAGACGTTTTCAACTGGCATGTTTTATTAATTCCAATGCTGTAAATTTCAGTGAGAGAGATTTTCCTTTTAGCCTTAATTAGACTCATCATTGAACATTCCACTAAGATGTCTGTTCTGCTCCACTGAACTAGAACCGATTGATGAAATATTTTGTAGGTCCCAGCAAAGTTAATCATTCTCCACTGACCATCTCTTAAAGAGACATGCAGCCTTCTGATTTCCCTGGATGCAGTTTGTTCATTTATCCATTGTGTGCAGAACTGTTTTATTGTCTATTCTCTCCATAGGTCAACCTTGCAGGCATATCTGAAGAGACACGAGGGCAAGGATTACAAAGCTGATTCATCACAGGGTGCCGATAACCCCTTCAACAGAGGTAAAAACGCAAATTAAGTATGACCCCCTCATTAGAGATTAAAAAAAACTGCATATGCTATTTAATTTGCGGTAAAAATGGAAAATGCTAGAAATACACAGCAGATAGGTCAGAGTCTATGGCCGTGAATTTAATTCTGGAGGTGGGATGGGGCGGGTCAGTAGGTTTCTGGGTTCCAGTCCCGACCCCCAGCTGCCTCCGCTCTGCAGACATGATTTTCCCTTGCTTGGCCTTGTTAAGCCCGCCCTGCAGGCTTACCGGCCAATTAACAGGAAGCAGGCCTGATGACGTGTCATCTGCCGGTTTCCTTAAAGGGACCATGCACAATTTTATTTTCATTGAGGTGCTGCAAACACTGACAATCACTGCACAAAGGTTAACACTTGCACCCAGGCTCGCCAATGACTCCCTCCATATGCTTATGGAGGGAGTCACAGCACGCAGGGAGGTTCTCTTCCCTTCCAAGGGCGGAAGAGACCGCCCCCAGGACGCCAACTTACCTTGAACCTCCACCCAACCCTCTCTATCTACTTTATCACTTCCCCATCTCACTAGCCACCCCTTACACTCCCCCTCATCCTACTGCAAGCATACCAGCTAACAACACACCAGGGTGGGCACTTAAGAGGTTTAACCAATGTCCGTGTGAAGTTTCTGGTAATGTGTTGTCATACAATGAAATTTCTTTTTCCAAAAGTGCCCCTTATTGGACAGATCTGAGCCCACATTGAGAAGTGCCTTACTGATTTCCAGTGATTGCTAAGTCATAACTCCACCCCCCCCCCCTCCCCAACCTCCTGATATAGTGATGTGTGTGCATGGAATGGCTTGGACATTAAAGGGATGCTTCACAGTGCTGGTGTGGGATGGTGTCAACCTGACGCATCATGTGACAGGGTTTACAGCATCAAGTGAAAAAAATCTGGCCATGGTGATGCCATCGCTGGCCTCCCGGCCAGCAATTTTATCAGGGACTGATGTCCTGTGTCCAGTGCAGTATCAGGTGGGTGAGGAGGAGGTTGGCGCTCCTGGTGCTGGTGCTGCTGTTGTGGTGCTGCCGCGGCTGCTCTTCCTCCGAATCTGACGACCAGGATGAGAGGATGTAAATGGTTCCCATCCCGTTACTATAGATTTCAGTTGAGGTAAGAAGCTTGCAAGCGCACACTCAAAGTGGCCTGAAATTATTCCAATCAGGTCACACTGCAGATGGCTGTCAGCTTGAACAGTCACAAGGTCAGCAGATTTGCAAAATCTTATCCCATACCTACAACAAAGTTGTTGCATTTGAATGTCAGCCATGTTACAGGAGCGTTTTTAAAGTTCTGCACCAATGACTACAAATCATGTCCTCGAGAAACTCGTCTCCTTGAACCTGGCGTGTTTCTGACAAGATGGGAAACAGGAGCCAGAAGTACGAAAATGGGAAACCACTATCAAAATTGGATTAGCAAGGCAGTTAACAGGCTGTTAACTGCCTTAACTACCTGTCCCACTGGTTCCAGTTGGGTCAGTTTAGGAGCAGCTGACCTGACACACAAATCGCGTGGAGGCGGGTTGGGTGTCTGAAGCCATTTTTTCCGATTTTCGCTGCCAACCCGCCTCCTCAGGGCTATTAAAATCGAGCCCTAAGGATCTGCACATGAAAATTAGCTTAACTTTTCCCTTTGCAGACACTAGACTTTGCTGTATATTTCTGGCACGTTCTTTTTATTTCACCTTGTCACAGAATCATAGAATGATACAGCACAGAAGGAGGCTATTTAGGCCATCTTGCCTGTGCCAGCTTTTTGAAAGAGTTATCCAATTAGTCCTTCTCTCCTGCTCTTTCCCCATAGCCCTGCATAGTTTTCAAGTATTTATGAAATTCCCTTTATAAAGTTATTATTGAATCTGTTTCCACCACCCATTCAGGCAATGCATTCCAGATCATAACAACTTTCTGTGTAAAAATAATTCTCTGCATCTCGCCTCTGGTTCTTTTGCCAATTACCTTAAATCTGTCTTCTGGTTACAGACCCTTCTGCCTCTGGAAACTATTTCTCCTTATTTACTCTATCAAAACCCTTCATGATTTTGAATACCTTATTAAAACTCTCCTTAACCTTTTCTGCTCTAAGGAGAACAATCCCAGCTTCTCTAGTCTCTCCATGTAACTTAAGTCCCTCAACCCTGGTACCATTCTCTCTCTGCACCCTCTCCAAGGCCTTGGCATTCTTCCTAAAGTGTGGTGCACAGAATTGGACACAATACTCCAGCTGTGCCCTAACCAGTGATTTATAAAGGTTGTACTCTCTGCCTCCATTTATAAAGCCATGGATCCCATGTGCTTTTTCAACTGCCTTCTCAACTTGTCCTGCCAACTTCAAAGACTTGTGTACGTACACCCCCAATCTCTCTGTCCCTGCACCCCCTTTAAAATTATACCATTTAGTTTCTATTGCCTCTCATTCTTCCCACCAAAATGCATCACTTCACACGTCTCTGCGTTAAAATTGCATCTGCCTTCTGTTTGCCCATTTCACCAGTCTGTATGTCTTCCCGAAGTCTGTTTCTATCCTCCTCACTGTTTACTACATTTCCGAGTTTTGTGTCATCTGCAAACTTTGAAATTATGTCCTGTATACCTTTTCATTAGATTGTGTTGAGGAAAAGGCCTTTATTACTGTAGTAAAATTTTGTTTCCATGGAACTGTGTCTAAGTTTAGCTTTTGATGTGTTTTGGATGGGTGAGAAATTATAAAAATCTATTTAGAAACAATTTTGATTTTAACTTGTATGCTCTTTTAAGAAGTGCATGTAGAAGTAGTCATGTGACTGATCATCCACTTTGAAAGATTTTACTTACGTTTTTGGATGTCATTATTGGGTAATAAAATATTTACTACTCGTCAACTATTGTTAGCATCCATTTCTGCTAGGCCAGGTTTAGGGCACCATATACTAAAGATCAAATTACTCTGCCTAATATTGCTACTTTAGCACCACTTTAAGAAAATCAAACCCTTATTTGTGCCACAGTAATTTTTTTCTGCTTTCAACGCTAGCCATTTTTGTTATGGATACTGAGTGACACTATCAATTTGTGCCAAATTACAAGCAGTTTTGTACTTTAGACCTCTGACTTCTGGAAACTGAGTTAAGACTGCCCATCCTTTTTTCACATGGGGCCCTTTCAGCTTGCAAAAAGAAGAAATGTCAGTCAGTCAGGTAGATTCAGGTCCCAAGTCCCAGAGGTGAAACAAGTGTGGTGAACTACTACACCACTGCTTTATAATGTAGATGTTCTTTATTAAGAATACAGCCTGCTGGAAAGACATACCATGCACGGTCTGTCAGAAAAGACCTTCTCAGAAGACCTCGTGGATCTGACTTTGTTCAGCCATTATTAAGCTGAGCTAGGATCAGTATTACTTCATTCGAGATGTTTATTTTGAACCTTCAAGCTTAACTTAATTTTTAAAAAATCTTTTGTTGCTTTCTTTATCCCTTTTGCCGAATGTTCACGGTGTAATGTGTGCAACAAACAATGGGCTGAATTTTAATGGGGAAGGCGGGTTGGGGGTGCGGGGGCTCCGAGGCAGTGGAGAAACCCTGGAGAACGGGTTTCCCGCAGGCCCTGCTGAATTTAACGGCAGGGTCTGATTTGAATGGGAAGCCGCTGTTTCCCACCTGCAGCCAGCTGGAGAGCCTGGGGTGGGGCAAAGGAGCGCGGGGTGCAGCAGGACTCATGGAGTGATTAGAGGCCTGGTTCGGGGAGGGTGGTGGGGGGGAGTCCTCATGGGGGCAGGGAAGGTCTCCGATCATGGGGTGGGTTAGGCAGAGACCCTGGATTCAGGAGCTAAGTGTAAAGGCACTTATCTCCTGAATACAGCAGTCGTTGCCTTGCATTAGCTGGCGGGTTTGACAAGTTGTGCAAAACTCGACCAGCTAAAGTTAAATTTAAAATGGAGGTTAAAGCAGAGGCTTCCAGGTTCAATATAATATAGAAACATAGAAGATAGGAGCAGGAGCAGGCCATTCGGCCCCATATCCCTTGATCCCTTTAGCTTTAAGAAATATATCCAACTCTTTCTTGAATATATTTAATGAACTGGCCTCCACCGCCCTCCGTGGCAGAGAATTCCACAGGTTCACCACTCTCTGGGTGAAGAAATTCCTCCTCATTTGAGTCCTAAATGGCTTACCCCTTATCCTTAGACTATGACCCCTGGTTCTGGACTCCCCGGCCATCAGAAACATCCTTCCTGCATCTAGTCTGTCCAGGCCTGACAGAATTTTATAGGTTTCGATGAGATCCCCTCTCAATCTTCTAAACTCCAGTGAGTATAAGCCCAATCGACACAATCTCTCCTCATACGTCATTCCTGCCATCCCAGGTATCAGCCTGGTGAATCTTCGCTGCACTCCTTCCATGGCAAGAACGTCCTTCCTCAGGTAAGGCGACCAAAACTGCGCACAATATTCAAGGTGCGGTCTCACCAAGGCCCTGTACAACTGTAACAAAACATCCTTGTTCCTGTACTCGAACCCTCTTGCTACGAAGGCCAACATACCATTTGCCTTCTTAACCGCCTGCTGCACCTGCATGCTTACCTTCAGCGACTGGTGCACAAGAACACCCAGGTCTCTTTGCACTTCCCCTTCTCCCAATCTATTGCCATTCAAATAATCTGCCTTCCTGTTTTTGCCACCAAAGTGGATAACCTCACATTTATCCACATTATAGTGCATTTGCCATGTTTCTGCCCAATCACCCAACCTGTCCAAATCGTACTGGAGTTTCACGACATCCTCCTCACAGCATACCCTCCCACCTAGCTTTGTGTCGTCTGCAAATTTGGAGATATTACATCCAATTCCCTCGTCCAGATCATTAATATATATTGTGAACAGCTGGGGTCCTAGGACCAATCCTTGCGGTACCCCACTAGTCACTGCCTGCCACTCGGAAAACGACCCGTTTATTCCAACTCTGCTTTCTGTCCGCCAACCAGTTCTCTATCCAAGTCAGTACCTTGTCCCCAATCCCATGTGCCTTAATTTTGCACGCTAATCTCTTATGCGGGACCTTATCGAAAGCCTTCTGAAAGTCCAAATACACCCCATCCACTGGTTCTCCCTCATCTATTTTACCAGTTACATCCTCAAAAAATTCCAGTAGATTAGTCAAGCATGATTTACCTTTTGTAAATCCATGTTGACTTTGTCCGATCCTGTCACTGCTTTCCAAGTGCTCTGCTATTACATCTTTTATAATGGACTCTAGCATTTTCCCCACTACCGATGTCAGGCTTACCGGTCTATAATTCCCCGCTTTTTCTCTGCCACCTTTTTTGAATAGTGGGGTAACATTAGCTACCCTCCAATCCATGGGTACTGTTCCAGAGTCTATCGAGTTCTGGAAGATGACCAGCAATGCATCTACTATTTCTAGGGCCACTTCCTTAAGTACCCTTGGATGTAGATTATCAGGCCCTGGGGATTTATCGGCCTTCAGTCCCATCAATTTTCCTAACACCATTTCCCTACAAATACTGATTTCTTTCAGTTCCACCCTTTCATCAGACCCTATGTTCCCCGGCATCTCTGGGAGGTTTTTTGTGTCCCCCTTTGTGAAGACAGAACCAAAATATGTATTTAGTTGGTCTGCCATTTCTTTGTTCCCCATTATAAATTCCCCTGATTCTGACTGCAAGGGACCTACGCTTGACTTCACCAATCTTTTTCTCTTCACATATCTATAGAAGCTTTTACAGTCAGTTTTTATGTTCCCTGCAAGCTTACTCTCATATTCTATTTTCCCTTTCTTAATTAATCCCTTTGTCCTCCTTTGTTGAATCCTAAACTGCTCCCAATCCTCAGGATTATTGCTTTTTCTGGCCAATTTATATGTCCTCTCCTTGGATCTTATGCTATCCCTAATTTCCCTTGTTAGCCACGGTTGAGTCACCTTTTTTGTTTTATTTTTATGCCAAACTGGGATGAACAAATTCTGTAGCTCATCCATTCGGTCTTTGAATGTTTGCCATTGCCTATCCACCATCAACTCTTTGAATGCCATTCCCCAATCAATCCGACCCAACTCGCTCCTCAGACCATCGTAGTTTCCTTTATTTAAATTGAGGACCCTAGTCTCTGAGTCAACTACTTCATTCTCCATCTTAATGAAGAATTTGATCATATTATGATCGCTCCGACCCAAGGGGCCTCGTACAACAAGATTGCCAATTAATCCTTTCTCGTTACATAATTCCCAGTCTAAGATGGCCCGATCTCCGGTTGGTTCCTCGACATATTGCTCCAGGAAATCATCCCGTAAACACTCCAGGAATTCCTCCTCCACAGTATTGTTACTAATTTGATTGGCCCAATCTATATGTAGATTAAAGTCACCCATGATGACTGCTGTGCCCTTATTGCACGCTTCTTTAATTTCCCTTTTAATGCCATCCCCAACCTCCGCCTTACTGTTTGGAGGTCTATATACCACCCCCACTAACGTTTTTTTCCCCTTAGTATTTCTCAATTCTACCCATACAGATTCCACATCATCAGAGCTAATATCCTTCATTACAATTGTGTTAATCCCTTCTTTAACCAGTAATGCTACCCCACCTCCCTTTCCTTTTTGCCTACCTTTCCTGAATATCGAATACCCCTGGATGTTGAGTTCCCAAATAGACGACCTGCTCCTGGCAGCAGATTGGCTGCCCCCCTCCCCAGGTTGGAGTTGTGTTCAGTTTGGGATTCCAATTTTTAACACTTTAACTACCCCCGACCCACCCTCTTTTTTAGGTTAAAATTTCCCCCAATGTGTGTCTTTAGTTACTTAAATTCCAAATTTATTCTGTAGTTTATTTTAAGGTACTTCATGATTTTAAAGTTTTGCATATATGCCATTGTAGAAATCCTATTGTGTATATAATATTCAATCTTTTATTTAAAAAAATGTTGACATATTTTGCAGTTTGTTTTCTCTGCTTTCATTCAGTAGCTCGAGAGTTTGGTATTGAGTCTGTCAATGGTGGTCCTTCCTCTTCCCAGAAGGCTTCTCACACTTCAAGCACTGTCCACATCTTAACCTTGCTGCTCAGGCTTCGGCAGTGCTGCTGTCACCTCTCTCTGCTGAAGACGGTAAGAAATGATTGTCCCCCTATGTACATTGAGGACCACATAAAATACAAAAGAATGTGCAAATGAAAAAATGTCACCTTTTTAAAATTACAAATATTCACAGAACAAACATTTCTGAGGTTAGACTGCAAAAAATAAATTGAAGTTTGCAACTTTGTGACCGGGGTGCAAATGGAGGAATCTTAATAAAGTTTAGGCTTTACTTCGTGGGAGACATCAGCTTTGTCCCTTGCTTGGAGCGTTCTAGTGGAAGATATGAATATTGTCCCATGCGGTAATTGGATCTTCCTTTATGTAACACACGGCTGAAGACGGGAGTCCAGACTGCATTGATCCAATGAACATCCTTTTTATGGTGGCATTAGGATGGTTAAAAGATGATCCTTTTCCCATCAGTACTGCCAGAGAGCAGGGAATTAAAACTGGCTATTTTCTGCCAACATTCAGGTTTGCTTAGCAGGAGAGAAAAGATCACAAAAACAAGTACAGATGGTGGAGGCCATTCAGTCCATCTAGCTTGTCTCTTCCAGGAAAGAAATCTGCAACTGCGTCGACCAATTTATTTTGGCTATGTTACTATTTTTTAAATGACATTTGTCTTGAATTATAGGCTCTCTGTCAAACAGAGATGGAATCTGAGGGCATCACCCTCTCGCTGGAGGAGCAGCTGAATACATTATCATTGTCAGAGGTCACAACCTCTGATGCCAAGTCAACCGTTACCCTGAATGGTACCAGCTTCAAAGCAAACCTGTTTGAAAACACCAGGAAGAGCACTAAGGTATGTTCGGATATTTCAGAGCATTAAATTGTGAAATTATTTCATTCCAAATGGAATTTGAGTAAAATTTACAATTTTTATAAAGATTTTGCTGTGTTCATGAACAAAAGAAAGACCTTTCATCTTTGATTGCGCTTCTATGAAACGTTTTGGGATATTTTCTACGTTAATGGCACCGTACGAGTATAAGTTGTTGTTGTTGAGTCATCACAATCTCGGTGTCCCAAAGTGCCTCACATTCAGTGAACTGCTCTTGAAGTGCAATCACTGTTATACAGAGGACCGTGGCAGCCTATGTGTCCACAGCAGTATTCCTCAAAATGAGATGAATGACCAGATAATCTGTTTTTTGATCGTGTTGGTTGAGGAAGGGATGCCAGTCAAGATACTGGGATTACTCACTGCTCTTCAAATAATGCGAGTCCTTGAATCCACCCAACATTACGTAAGCAATCCTCTAGTATTCATGTGGACCATTTTAAATTTATATACCATTTACTTTTATTATGTATGATTAGATCAATCTCTAAATTGAGATTTAAATGGTGGGTAAACACTGTTGAAGTTTGAATAACTTTGCAAAAGATTGCAAGGGAATAATTACACAGCAACTTCTATTTTTATACTGCTTTAATGTAGAATAACATTCCAAGGTGTAAGCAAAAATAGACTCTGAGCCAAAGGAGAGATCAGGAGAAGTGACCAAAATCTTGGTCAAAAAGGTGGGCTTTAAGGAGGGCCTTGAAGGAGGTGGCGAGGCAGAAATGGCACCCAGGCAACTGAATGAACAGTTGCCAGTGGTAGGATGAAGGGTGGGGGGGGGGAGGTGTACAAGAGCTTGGAGTCAGAGGAATGTGGAATTGTAAGGCTGAAGAAGGTTACACTGATAGAGAAGGGTGAGGCCATGGAGGGATTTAAATGCAAGGATAGGATAAGAATTTTAAATTTGAGGTATTGGGCGACCAGGAGCCAATGTAGATCAGTGAGGATGGTGGTAGGCTCATGAGATTTCCTGTGGGACAGGATACAGGCACCAGGGTTTAGGGTGAGCTGAAGGGTAGAGGATGGGAGGCTGGCCAGGAGATCATTGGGGTAATTGAGTCTGGAGGTGACACGGGCATGTATGAGGGATTAGGCGAAAGAGGAGCTGGGGTTGGGATGGAGATGGCTGCTGTTAGAGGTGGGAGTAAGTGGTCTTCGTGATGGAGAGAAGGTGGCACTAGAAACTCAGCTCGGGGTCGAACACATTGCTGAGGTTGCAGTCTGGTTCAGCCTGTGATGGTGGTCAGGGAGGGGGAGAGAGTCCGTGGCAAGGCTATGGAGTTAGTGGTGGGTGCCAGTTTTTAGCTAGAGGAAATTTTGGCTCATCCAAGAGTGAATGCTGGACAAGCAGAGGCAGTGGTGCAGTCGAGAGGTGGTGGGAGAAGTCAAGCTGGGTTTTAGCAGCAATTGTGTGAAAGATGACCCATGTCTGCAGGTGATGGCACCAAGGAGCAGCATGTACACGAGAAAGAAGAGGGGGCCAGCGATACCCCTGGAGGTAACGGTGCTGGGGTGGGAACAGAAACCATTGCTAGAATTTAATACAGATATTAAATAAGGAACAATTTATTCTGTGCTTGTTGTAAGCTCAAACATAAATCCTTTATAGGATACATAGTTTATAAATTATTTCAGTCCATAAAATAATGAATGACTTGTTGAAGTTGCCAACTATGGACCACAAATTTATTGGTGGAATAATATGTTTTACATCTCTCTTCACAATCTGTTCCTTTTGTTACCAGATCTCTGCACTGTTAGAGGAACTAAAAGCAATAAGAAGTAGCCCGGAACCACAGAAAAGGTACATTTCCAAGAAGGTTTCATTTTTCAGGAAATCAATTATTAGATGATGGGAAATCTGTGTATCTTTGTATTTTTCTATAAAGCACTATGACTGTGGAAACAGTACTGAACATAGAGGACCTGAAATAGCGCACTGTAATTTGCATTATTAAGTAGAGACTAATGCCCATCAGTGTTCTGCAGAGCTGAATTGCTATAAAATGCAGGGTCAGCTCTTTTGAATATCTACTGGTGGTTCTTGTGTAAAATCCCCAACTATGCTGGGGATTTTGGGAAATTAGAGTGCAGCTTTTAAAAAGGCATGTCTAGTTAAAGATTGTAACAGCAGGCCAAGGGAGTCGCAGGTAAGTAGGGAAGTGCTTGGCTCCCTGAGCTCATTGTAAGGTAGCTACATTGGATGGGGCAGGGAAATACAAGGGGCACCCTGACATCGAGAAGCTCGCCGTCTACAAGAAGCATGTCATGGAGCTGCTGGGGTTGCACTCTGCTCTAGCTCTGTCAGATGGTGAGGTCAGTAGAACAGTGTTGGCACAGATTAGTGGGTGTACACCTACACGGTGTGAATTTTTCCCACTTTTCAGTAATGTCTCCACTAGAGGCAAAGACTGCCAAAAAGGAACAAAAGAAGGGCACACAATGTCATTGAGATGGACCTTCAAACCCTCCTCTTCAGCAAAGAATAGAGAAACTGCTGAGTCTCAATGGGAGGAAACAAATGTTGTCTTGTCATGTGGAGAGAGGCCAACTCTCTTTCCCCCAGAGCTGCAGATCAGTGCTGCAATAAATTCAATGGCCTGACGAGGGCAGGCAAGGCAACACACTGGCTGCTCTCACTTTTCTTCCTTTTGTAGCAGCACACTCTTTAAGCGCAGCCTTCTACACTTTTCTGTCTCTTTAAACCCAAGAGAGTTATGCTTATCCATTCTTAGCTTGTACTCCTGTTTCCTATAGATCCAATGCAGCAATAGGGACTGATGATGAAGAACAGAAAAGAAGGGAAATCATCCTTGTGGACTGTGAGGATGATTATCCTGAGGGGGATAATAATGATGGAGAGGATGTGATGGTCAAGCTCTGCAAAAAAGCGCATCAGTCACTTGACATATGCATAGCCAATGTTACACACATTCACCCGTGCCGGCCTGTTGAGCGCGGTTGTGACATTCCTAGCCACAAACAGCTGTCAGGGCAGATGACCATGCCTGCAGGTCCTTTATGCAGCTTTCCTATTGCCTCTGGTGACATGCATCAATACACATACTCTCTCTAAGGTCTTTGCAGGCCCTGTGTTGCATGTATATCCTTTGGGGGGGTGGGGGGGGTAATATCTTGTGGGGTTCTGCCTCCTTAATTGCTGCCTCACTCTCCTTTCCTCCATCCTCTCTCGCTCCTCCTCCTGTGGAGGGAGAGGAAGGCAAAATATCATGGTGGTCTTGCAGTCAGTCAGGAGCAAGTCCAAGGCTCAAAGCGGGGGAAAAAAATCACTAAAACATAATTCCCAGCTGCAGTAATTGCTACTCAAACTTTCAGCCGTCCTCGGGCTCAAAAGCTCCTCACTTTCACCAGTGCCAGCTGATCCTAGCAGCAGGGGCACCTTTTAAAATGTGTTTGGGAGATTTGGATGGTGCTAGAAAGGCCACATTATTGCTCATCCCTATTTTTCCTGAGAAGGTGGTGGTGGGACTTCTCCTGAAACTGCTGCAATCCTTGTGGCAGTGGTGCCAGGATATTGATATTGAGTGAAGATTTAGGAGCAATGATACAAGTCCAAGTCAGGATGGTGTATCAGTTGGAAGGGAACTTGAAGATGATGGTGTTTCCATCATCTCTGAGTTCCTGTCCTTCTCAATGACAGGAGGTGCTGTTGAAGTAACCTTGATGAGTTGTTGCAATGCATCCTGTGGATTATACATACTGCAGCCATATTGTGCTGGTAGTGAACGGGGTGGATTTTGAGTCCAGCAATAAGGGGCAGCAATCAAGCGAACTGCTTTAACCTGGATAGTGTCGAGTATCTTGCTGTTGTTGCCACACCCATACAGGCAAGTTTATCATATTCCTGGCTTGAGCTTTGTAAATGGTGAATAGACTTTGTGAGTTATGGGGATGCACTACTCATCATAGCATATTGACTTGTTGTGTTTGCCTACATTACAGGAGTGACTATAATCAAAGGTAATTCATTGGCTGTAAAGTGCTTTAGGACATCCTGAGGTCATGAAAGGTGCTATATAAAATGCTCTTTTCTCATTCAAATTCGCTCGCCAATGTTTTCCATGTTTGCCAATTTGATTGTGGTGGAATCAGTATCTGAATTAGACCTCAGTGTATGTAACTCTTCCGCATTATTTTGTGCCCTGTCTTACTTTCCCACTTTCAGTAGTTTCTTAACACACAAACAAATCAAATGTTGAGGCTGTATTTACCGTTTTGTTGCATGTAACTATTGTTGGTCATTTCTCTCAGTGTCATAATTTCTCAGTGGACCAGCATGCTGCGTGTGGTAGCAGGCCACTTGGATCAAATCGGCCTGACCTATGTTACTCTGGACGGCTCTGTGACTCCTAAACATCGTATGGATTTGGTGGAGGAATTTAACACTGACCCTAAAGGACCTCAGGTACCCGCTAGCTGCTCTTTTGGGTTTTCTTGTGGGAAAGGAACCACAGATCCAGAATACGAAGGGAGCTTTGTTTTATTGCCAATTATCTTCCCTGAAGGTGCTAATGGGTGATCAGGTACAGTTGTTGGCATCCCTCTAGTACCTTAGAGTTGTGAACTTTGAGTGAGGTTAGGCTGGACTTAACTTTGGTACGTACACCGTCCCCTTACCCCTCGGAAAATAGCCTTCTAACACTTGCAGTCTAACCTTGCATATGAAGAATGGATGTTTGGATGAGGTATTTAAAACGCTGCTGGTACCCGTAGGACCAAACCCCAGCATGAATCACCATCTTTGAGAGGTGGAAAGAAAATTGGGCAAAAAAAAATTCTATAGTAGTTTGCATGCGGTGTTTTATATATCAGGAATTTCAACAATGGGGCCCATTACTAAAAATGTAATAAGTTCAGTCTGATGACATGTTGGGAGATCTACTGATATAGTCAAATCTACTTGGTTAAATCACTGTGTATGCACAGTTTATTTAAATACGGGGGTCCTTTATTTAAAACTGTGTGGTATCAGTAATGTGTAGTTTCTAAGACTTGATTATCTTGGGCATGCTTCCTTTCTAAATGCTTTCTCTCTTCTCACAGGTCATGTTGGTCTCTCTGTGTGCTGGGGGTGTGGGTTTGAATCTCATTGGAGGCAACCACCTCTTCCTGTTAGATATGCACTGGTAAGATTAAGGATCAGCAGTAATGCAGATAGTTACAGACTATATTAAAATGTGATATTGGAAGGAAAGACACCTATTCCTTGCTGGAATTTGCATGTGGATAGTTTTACACTGTTGCTTATAAACAACTACCTGATTTCAAACATTTTAATTCTCAATGTATTCATTCCTATTAATACCACATCACTTCAAATTTGTAGCTGGCAATAATGGCATAATTTACAGAAGTTATTGCATGTAAGTGACCAAGTAATTGCATGTCTCACTTCAATCTCATTAGCATCATCGATTAATGCATTTCTTTAACATCTGCTTTTTAAAGATGGGACTTGAGGAGCTGAATTTTTCCCTCCTTCATAGTAACCATTCGGTTCTTGAATTATTGAGAAAATTTTCCTTTTTTATTTCATTTGTGCAATTAATTTCCCCTCTCTAGATTCTTCTCTTTACTCCTAGTCCACTTGTTTCACATACCTGGGTATGAAGGCAGATAAGTAACCTAGTTCCAGGCCTCAACCAATGCTGCTCCAATCACAAAAGAACCCTTTGTTGACTCTCTTGGATTTATTTTAAATGTTTTTCCCTCACTGTTGGTAGTGAAGCCATCTCTGATTAGTGCCTGCTCCCCCTCCCTCTCCTGCTTCCCATTCTCAAAGCTCAACTGAGATTGGGGAGTTGTCGGCCGGGGAGTTGTCAGCCAGGGACCTGTGTCCTACCATTTCAGACCAGGCTAGCTCTAATTAACCAAATTCAGATAATCTTATTTGCATAACCAAGTCACCAATTTATATAACTTTTAATGTCTTGATAATATGGATTATTTATGAAACCAACACTAATGGAATGGTGCATGCTGCTAATGTGTTTTATGCATCATTTTGTCCAAACCCCGTTGCATTTTATGTGTCTTGTGGTAGCACCTGCATGATGTTTGCAGGAGGAGTTCACAAATTTGCTAGTTTTTTGAAAAAAATAAAGTCTTGATAAATCTAAAACTGATATGATATTAAAATTAATGGAGTCAACAAAATATAGTGATTATTGAATTCCTTCATTAAATTTCCTTCTGTAACCGGCCAAATTCATGAATGCACCCAATTGTGTTTTCAGGAACCCAGCACTGGAGGAGCAGGCATCTGATCGAATTTACCGGGTAGGACAGCGCAAGAATGTCACTGTGCACAGGTAACTAGAGATCCTATATTCCCTTTCTGAAGGAGTGGAAATAAATGGGAAGGATAAATGAAAATCATTATTTTTAATTTTGCATAACATTGATGCATTTGAAAATGAAATTCAATATTAATTATGTTCAAACTTACAGCTGCAATGCATTTGAATGAACCACCTGTTGGTTCATGAATCTGTCCTATTGTATATGGCAAGCTGCTTCACAAATCAAGAGGAGACACACCATGACTACTCCACACTTCTAAACTTTCTCCTTGAAGCAATTTCTCCGCAGTTTACCTGAGCTGCTACTGCTTCTACATTTACTGCTTAGAATTTAAACTTTAAAACCTGCATATATACTTCTTATTATATTCACTTTAAATTTAGAGTAATGGGAGGAGAGTAACCGCCCGATAAATCAGGTGTGGGATGAAGAACAACTGAGAGGGAGAATGGCAGCAGTAAGGACAGCAGGAACCTTGAGAATTCAGTTTGATACTCCAGTTACAATAAAAGCAGAGTTGTTTTAATGGGAGACTTTAATTTTCATATAGATTAGGAAGAGCAGAGTAGCTCAAGTCAGAAAGGTAGTGATTTTCTTTTGAGTACATTCAAGATTATTTTCTGGTGCAATATGTTCTAGAACCAACAAGAGGGCTGGCCATACTAGCTTTAGTAATGAGCCAGGCTTAGTTAATCTAATGGTAAGGGAACATTTATCTAACCTTGATCATACAGGAAACTTTGTGATATCCGGCACCGACGGGACCAAGCTGTTGCCGTCCCATCAAAACTGCCAGACAAACCAGCGCTAATGTTAAAACATACGGAAGCTTTTGAGCTCCGTATCTAGCAACAAACCCTGTTGCTTAGCAACAGCTTCTAAACAGTCGGCCGTAGTTTGCAAGCGTCTCTGTAGCTAAGCAACAGCTTTAGCTAGACCTTGCAGAGCCTGACTAGTGGAAAAAAAAAGCAACGAAAAGAAAAAAAACTTACTGAACCGACTCCTGAATTTTGCCGGTGGATCGAGCATTCCGGACATTAACCTCCGGATAAACCAAAGTTTCCTGTAATATGATTGATGTTAGGTTTGAAAAGGAGAAACGTAATGCAGTTAAGATCTGGATTTTGGTAAGGCTAACTTTAACGGGATGAGACAGAGACTGACGACAGCAAACTGGTCAAAACTGTTAGTGGGTAAAACTACAGATGAACAGTGGGAGGAGTTCAAAAAAGAATTTTATCTTAATACAGGACCAATATATAAGGGGGGAAGAGCTCTACTTTACCAAATAAACCAGCCATGGCTGACAAAAGAGGTGAGAGATAACATAAGACTAAAGGAAAGAACATACAAAAGTGCAAAGAATAGTGTACATCCTGGAGACTGGGAGAGATGTAAAGAACAGGAAAGGAAAACATAAAAAGATAGTAAGAGTAACAAAAATCAATACTAAAAGAAACTTGCGAGGGATAGCAAGATTAGCACAAAGATTTTGCAATTAGAAGAAAAAGGGTAGTCAAGAGTAATGTGGACCCTTCAAAAACAGATGCGGGTAATATTGCAAATGAAAATAAGGAAATGGCAGACTTGTTAAATAATTACTTTGTGTCATTATTCACAGTAGAGAAAGAGGATAATATACCTGACATTCCAGGGAAATTAATAATGAATCAAGGATGGAACTCACTAAAGTTAAAGTAAACAAGAAAACAGTATTAGAAAAAATAATGGCGCTAAAGAGTGACAAATCCCCAGGACCTGATGGTTTCCACCCCAGGGTTTTAAAGGAAGTAGGTGAGGAAATTGCAGATGCTTTAACCATAATCTTCCAAAGTGCTCTCGATTCAGGAATTGCCCCTTTAGATTGGAAAATTGCAAATGTAACTCTATTATTTAAGAAAGGTGTGAGAGAGAAACCAGGAAATTATAGACCTACTAACATCAGTTGTGGGGAAGTTATTGGAATCTATAATTAAGGACCAAGTGACTGAGCACTTGGAGAAATCTGAACTGATTAGAGAGAGCCAACATGAATTTGTAAAGGGTAGGTCATGTCTAACGAACCTCCTCAGATAATGAAGCAGTCTATGCACGCATGCAACAAGACCTGGACAACATTCAGGCTTGGGCTGAGAAGTGGCATTTGCGTCACACAAGTGCCAGGTAATGACTATCTCCAACAATCGAGAGTCTAACCACCGCCCCTTGACATTCAACGGCATTACCCTCGCTGAATCCCCCACCATCAACATCCTGGAGGGTCACAATTGACCAGAAACTTAACTGGACCAGTCGCATAAATACAGTGGCCACAAGAGCAGGTCAGAGGCTGGGTATTCTGCGGCGAGTGTCTCACCTCCTGACTCCCCAAAGCCTTTCCACCATCTACAAGGCACAAGTAAGGAATGTGATGGAATACTCTCCACTTGCCTGGATGAGTGCAGCTCCAACAACACTCAAGAAGCTCAACACCATCCAGGACAAAGCAGCCTGCTTGATTGGCACCCCATTCACCACCTTAAACATTCACTCCCTCCACTTGTTAATTTGAGTTCATATACAGAAAGCTGTCAACATCAGGGTCCCAGGCCTTGTTGAAAAGGACAGTGTTTCAGGTTAGGCTCATAATCTGCATCCCTGAAAATACAGCATTCTATCTGGGTCAGAGTGTCCTTGAATCACTATCAATTTACACCAGTTTCAGATGGATCTGACTTTGTTGCAGCTGAAGTTAGAACTTGTTGCTTTCTCCATCTCAACAAATCGTGAATAATACATTGCTGTCAAAATGCCTAATGCAGTGAAATTTTATGGCAAATTAAATTTCACTATAAAATGTTATGCTGCAATCAGAAATAGTGATTTTTTTTTAAACAAATGTATTGCTTTACTAAGGAAAATTGCTTTTCCCTCCAGGTTTGTTTGTGAGGGAACTGTTGAGGACAAAATCTTTGAACTTCAGGAGAAGAAAAAGGAACTAGCAAAGAAGGTGCTATCAGGAACTGGAGGATCATTTACCAAGCTTACACTGGCTGATCTTCGAATTCTGTTTGGTGTGTGAGTCTCGAAGGAAAAAAGTCCTGAAATCTAATTGTCGAACATTCCAACAAATCTCAGTCGAGAGGCTCCGTGTGTCCTTAAACTATAGAAAGGGGGCCAGTTCGACCTTCCGGATGTCCTAAACATTTACATCAAACATCATATGGATGTTGTTGTTGTTAGTGTGTAATTATGATGGCTTACAAAAACTTTATAAGTTCATAGGTCATTTATATATTTGGTGTGTGAGTTTCTGTTTCAAGAATGAAATACACAGCTGCTTCAGCCCAGGCTGAAGCCAGATATTGTCTACATGATTGGGGAAAATATGACCGAGGTAAGGAACTGAAATAATTTGTTTGGATCTTAAAGTCTGGCAAAAAGGGAGTTTTTTTTAAAAACAAGAGGCTTCTTAATTTTTAGCAGAGGTAGGAAAACAACTCCCAATGAAAATGAAGATTTACTTTATCAAAGTAAATATGATTTTAGTTAGGTCAGATCGTTGCTTTCTTAACTTGCCACTTGTCATTTCTTTATAAACTGAATGTAAGAAAGAAAATTCATCATTAAAGTAAATTATTTTGACTCCTTTCTGCGGAATACTTTGGAACAGATTTTGTGATCTGGTTTGGGGCACAAGTCTCCTGATGTGTCTTGCTGTGTTCTGTTGACTGAAGCTCGCTTCCGTGGGTTCTTGCTGTGTTCTGTTGACTGAAGCTCCAATCAATCTCTGGTTACGCGGTGCGCTGCTTTCGATGTTCAAAACCTTTTTTTCCTCTCATTTTGCCTACGTGGCAGTAATTAACCCTCTGACACCTGGTAAATGTCCCGCTTCCCTCGTTAGCCCTCTTATGATCTTTTTGATCCCACTAGGTTTTTCTCTACACAAAACAAAGTGCTCTTATCTTTAGATGTTCACTTTTCACAGACCATTTCTCAAGATGTTGTCTAAACAGTCTGTCCATCCTATAGCTGTACCAAGGAGGGATGTCTCCAATTCCTATCTCTCTCTCTGGTTCTTATCTCTTTAAGCATAATATTACTGAATTCCTCGTCCCCACCAGTCTCCATAACCTTAGTCCTACATTCCATTACTTCAGTAATTGAAAACACTGCAATTTCAGTCGGGTTGACATAATTTCCCATCCTGCTTTTCTCTCAGCCATTCGCCATTTTATATAGGCTTTTAACATACAATTTCACATATTACAGTTCTTAATCATGTTTACTAAAACCTACAGGTACACCCTGTCCTACAATACAATGGGTTAATGCAATGTCCCTGAGGTGCGAGTTTGAATCCAGCTCAGATTGCAATGGAAATCCCCTTTGCTGATGTAAGGACTCTTTGTGAAATGAGCTTAGGCAGACTTGACACAATGGCTAGTGATTGTGGGTGCATTGCCCCAAACCATCAAACATTCAGCACAAAATAACACTACATTTTCAGTCTTGTTGGATAGCTGGTGAAGCTAGGTTCAAGGCACATTGTTGGAGCAAAGCAGAGGGAAGTTTATTTTACATCTGGGAATGTTTCAGGGTGACATAGGTAGCTAAAATAAGGAAAAGTGTTCTAATCCACAGAACTAGCCCTCTTTCATCATATAAGCATACAAGCAATTGCCAAAATGTAACATTAATTAAAAATAATTGTGATTTGATCCAACCTCCATTCTGTGGACCTTCATGTGAGTAATGGGAGCTTGATTTATAATCTATTTAAAAATGAAATGAGTCATTGTGCTTCATTGCCTTTGGCTACAGGGAATGAAACGGACAGGTATATATTTTTTTTAAATCTCTAGTTTATAACTGTGATAAAACCTTAAAATTCAATATTCAGGTATAATCCAGAGAAATTCCAACTGTTGAAAGTCTTTCATTTGTTTAAACTAGTGCTTTTCAAACTGTTCTGTTTGGCAAATCTTGCAAACACTCCACAGGACCATCAGTCCTGACTTACAAAAAAGGTATCAGCTACCTAAAGGAAACAGATGCTGTCATGGTAGAAAAGATTTTTATTTGTATACAGCAAAATAAACATAAGTCAACAACTAGAGAGAACCAATGAGCTTGTAGGATCCCAGTTTAAAAACATGGTTTCAGCATCGGGTAATAGGTTGAATTAGTTGCTGAAAGATTTGCTCTAATAGCTGGTATTATGTAACCTGTTGAGATGTTCTCCATTTTATTGATTCCATAATACGTGCATTTCCTGCAGGTTGACAGTTATCGGTGTTTACAGACAAAAATTATTTAATCTGTTTGCAGTGTATACAGATTCTAAATAAACCTATTGGAATAGCTCTATTATTTAATGGATTGCAAAGGGAAGCCTAAAGCATATACAATTTTTATAAAGTAAGGAAATAATCATTATAAACAATTAGCATCCAAACAGGAACTAGTAACAAAAAGTCCATTCATGTCATTATTTATTCAAATCTCCCAAAGCTCTACCTTCCAGAAGGACAGGAGCTGCAATGGCACAAGAGCTTTTGAGAAATGAAATGGGACATATTAGAATCATGCAAATGTTTATTACACAAAAACATGCTAAATAATTTTACTACTTACCATTTACATAGGAATTTGAACACAGATCACTGCCATCAGTAACAAACTCATTCCAACAAAGAAGATGAGGTAGCGTATGATTACTGGGACGGAACGGCCATCTGTAAATAGAGTACATAGGGTGAGGTCACCCTTCTGTTATAATAGCTTGACAACCTGTTAATGCACTCCTAAGAAATGATTTTGCTCCTTTATTTTTTAACTGAGGCATTTTAACTGGGTTAACATTTTATCAAAATAACAAATTCAGGTCTGTCATAGATACCTTCAGTGGCTTCAGTCTCTCCCCTAAGTGATCTGAGCATCTCCTAATGGAGTTGACTCATGCTACCCTATATCTACTTGTATAATAGCATAACCCAGGATGTAACAATAGTATCCGTTCGTGATCCGAACTTGATATTTCTTTTATGGGTGCTTCTTTAATCCTAAAGCCGATCAAGCAAACACTTGGTGTGAGACAAGGACTTGGTGTGAGACAAGACCAGATACAAATCGTAAAGCTGCTTTATGATAATAGTAAGGAGAGCAACAGATATGCTTTGATTCACTTAATTAAATCATTCAACTTATCCTCACGTATTAATACAAAATAAAACACCATGCTTCCCCACATCAAAAGGCTGTCTTACTGACTTTTTAAACACAATGCCTTCTCATTGTCCTCTAGCATTTCTAAACTCTGTCAGCGAAAGCTCTTGAAGCTTTCTGTTTAAAAACCTGACCGACTGCCAGTGTCTCTGTCTCTGCTTTTATCTCCCTTTGTTCACAGAGATCAAAAATGGTCAAATAGTTTCAATGAGACACACTCCAACAGAGACGATTAGACATCGAACAGGACACTAGTTTGCAGGTCTTCAGCCTCTCAATCATCAACCAGCCAATCTGACTGACTGACTATATGATTTACAGCTCCTAAGAATCGGGTATAGGAAGATGGAAAAACTTAAAATATTGGTTCAAAAAATCATTTAAACAGATTTATATTTTTATACTATAAATTACATTAATCTGGCAATTCTGTATTAACCAAAACCCTGTGATTCAGCATATTACTGCACATCATTAATTATACTGAAACAGGCATTTGAAAAGTTCATAATTTTTGTCTTTGTAATTTATGTCTTTTAGATTAACAGCATATGTCAATGTGTTGTTTGAGTTTGTAGATACCAATAGCACTGTGCAGATAAAGTTGTGACTTTAAATGGAGAAACAGTTGTTCTCCTTGTACATGGGCCCTAAATCTTAAAAAAAAAATAAAGGGTCTGTATGGTTACCCATTAATACAATTGTAATCCCCAGCTCTAAATGATGTTTAGAATGATGTTTTTCAACTTAAATTTAATTAAGTAACATTTGTGTCTAAAAACTATTACATTAATATTCACATTTTAATTAGATTAAAATTAGAATGTAATTTTACGTTGTATTCTAAATAGACTTGCATGTAGCACTGGTAGTATATCAGGCGACTGAGTTATTTATTAATTATTACCTGGGAGGACTTTTATGATGAGTTTTCATTGATTGGATATTATGCAAGTATTACTTGGAACTGATCTTACTAGAAATGTTACAATTGTCCTTTTTACAGAATATGTAAAGCACAGCAGTAATATTTTATGAATGCAATTGGTTCAGAGCAGTTCGATGCAAAGGAAGACGGTGCTCACGGATTGGAGTCATTCGTTCTTTTCTGGCTACAATAAGTAAATAAACTAGGACATAATTTTTGACTCTAAATGCTCTCACTTATGATTAGAGCAAAGCAATAGAAAATGTCCATCAAACGGTATGTTTATCTCTCGTTAGGGGTCATTTAAAATGCCCTGTTCCACATGTATCACCACGCTGTACTTTAATATTGATACATAGTGAAGTATGTATCAAACACTACACCCATATGGCTTATCAAAATAACGCTAGCCCTACACTTAGAATTCAGATGGTAAAACTTGGGACATTTCACAAATATGCTGTGTTTAGCGATACAATTTCATCTTTTCATAGATCTAGTCAAATACTTCGGAGTGCAAATGTTATCTAGATATTTCTGATGAAGGTCGACCTGAAATACATCTTAACAAAGTCACAGTACATTTCTGATTTTTTAAACAAGTTTGTCGTCTGTACTGACTTGTATCTCTTTTACATAAAAAGCTTGAGTATCCGCTCGCTAATGGGAATCACCGTTAAAAACCTATTACCTTCCTACAGACCCCATTATTGTATAGACAACTCGACCTGATCAACTCTCACGACAGTAGCCCTTCCTCGAATCGAACTGTAGCACACAACAACTTGTTTATGTCTAATAGTGTGTTTATCAATTTTACCGTCTGTGCGTCATCCATGCCTTTGTTACCTCTAGACTTGACTATTCCAATGCACTCCTGGCTGGCCTCCTACATTCTACCCTACGTAAACTTGAGGTCATCTAAAACTTGGCTGCCCGTGCTCTAACTCGCACCAAGTCCCGTTCATCCATCACCCCTGTGCTCACTGACCTACACTGGCTCCCAGTTAAGCAACGCCTCGATTTTCAAAATTTTTGTCCTTGTTTTCAAATCCCTCCATGGCCTTTCCCCTCCCTATCTCTGTAATCTCCACCAGCCCCCTGAGATACCTGCGCTCCTCTAATTCTGCCCTCTTGAGCATCCCTGATTATAATTGCTCAACCATCGGTGACCATGCCTTCTGTTCCCTAGGCCCTAAGCTCTGGAATTCCCTGCCTAAACCTCTCCACCTCTCTTTCCTCCTTTAAGACAATCCTTAAAACCCACCTCTTTAGCCAAGCTTCTGGTCACCTGCCCTCATTTCTCCTTATGTGGCTTGGTGTCAGAGTTTTTGTCTTAGTAAAACATCCCAAGGTGCTTCACAGGAGTTTTATATGTTAAAGGCGCTATATGAATACACGTTGTTGGTGTTGCGTGACTCCAATACTTACTATTGTGCCATTTCCATTTATGCATAAAACAACTTTTGACATTCCATGGTTGGATGTGGAGTAACTGGGAGCAGCTTTATTCCCTTTGTCAACAACTTACCTCCGCTGGGACTGAAACTTTTCCTCACTGACCCTTCCAGTGTAAGGTGCTGAACCTGACAGGTGACAGCGGTTCCCGGGTCCCAGTGAGTGTCTGTAATCCACAGCCGGGAGCTCAGGTTGTAGGTGCCGTCACTGTTTACTGTCGGGGAGTCCGGTTCTATGTGATAGGAGACATCTCCCGCTACAATCCAAGAAATGTTCAGAGCTCTCGGGAAAAATCCCGCCGCCCCACAAGTCAGAGACTGAATCCCAGCAACTTCATTCTCGGGATCCGCAGAGAGATAGACTTCAGGTTTCGCTAAATAAACATTTTAAAAAATCACAAGTTATATCAAAGCAAACTTATAGAAAGCAACTGTAGATTAAAGTTGTGCATATATACTAAATGGGAAATTACATGATTTGATTAGATTATGTCTCAATATACAAATCACAAGATACCTATAATAAAATATAACATGTACCCGAATGAAATACGAGCCAGAATAATATCCCGTGATTTTACAATAAGTTTCGTTCGCTTTGTTTTCCTTGGACCAATATCAAGAACATTGAAATGAAGTGACTGCTTATTTCACAAAATCGGTGTCGCTATTTGTAATTCGCTTGTTCTAGAAATAATATCCCGCTGCTAGTATAGAATCGGACAGCACAGAAGGAGGCCATTCGGCCGATCGTGCCTGTGCCGGCTCTTTGAAAGGGCTGTCCAATTAGTCCCGCTCCCCTGTTCATTCTCCATAGCATTGCAGTGTTTTTCCTTTAAAAGTATTTATCCAGTATTAGTATCAGCATTCTATAATTTTGTCTTTTGGATGTTTTTCTTCAAACCAAGTGTTTTTTAAACTGTATGAAAGTCCCTGTTGCTTAATGGATATTGTGGAATTAAAGTTAAACGCTGGTGTATTCAGTCCAGTCCCCAGTACACAGAACATGTCAGTCCCAGATTAGATATATGTGTGGAGCGAGTTCTGATTCCTTTGCCCCATACATTGAACTATTTCAGTTTTGGTTCATCTAATTACCTTGGATGTAACAACAGAAAATGCTGGAAAAACTCAGCAGGTCAGGCAACATCCGTGGAGAGAAATTTGAGTTGACGTTTAGGGTCGAACCCTTCTTCAAAACTGGAAAGAAAAGAAAATAGATCGAAGGCAGGGCTGCGATCAGACAAAAGAAGTGAAAGAAACAAAAAAGCTAGACGAGATGGTAATAGGCTGAGATTAGGTGTAAAGTGTACTGGCAGGGCAAGAGATAGCTGCCAGGTGTGAGAGAGAAACAAAAGGAAAGGGGGGGGGGAAAGGAGTGGAAAAATTACAAGAAAAAATGTGTAATAGGGGCCTTATGATCTGAAATTGTTCAACTCGATATTGAGTCGATATCTAGCTCTTTTGTTTCTTTCACTTCTTTTGTCCGATGGCAGCCCTGCCTTCCATCTATTTTCTTTTCTTTCCAGTTTTGAAGAAGGGTTCCACCCGAAATGTCCACTCAAATTTCTCTCCACGGATGTTGCCTGACCTGCTGAGTTTTTCCAGCATTTTCTGTTGTTATTTCGGATTTCCAACATCTGCAGTATTTTGCTATCTTGCTAATTACCTTGGATGTTCAGTTCTGTTCCCTCTCCTGTAAATTCTCTCCAGGGCCAGGCTCCTCTCTCAGAACCAGGCAGTGGTAAGTGTCGGAATCGTCCACAGTCACCTCCCGGATGATAAGCGAGCCCTCAGATACAGACACATGAGAGTTATTGAGGAAATTCCTAGGTTTGTTGCCTCTGATACCAGGATTGTCTCTTGTCCTAAACCAATAATATCTCACCGAATTCAGCCGCTCCTCTTCGGGTACCACGGTGCAGTTGATCCGAACTGTCTGTCCTCTCAGGAGGGACAGAGCTAAAGGAGACTGGATCACTTTCAGACCGACAGCAGGCCCTGGGACATAAAGTCACAACAAGTAGGAACATGACATTCAAATTATCTGACTACAACTAGAATAACTGTCAACCGGGGTGAGAGTGAATGCTTACCTAAGACAAGGAGCCAGAGTTTGAGAACAATGTTTGTAAATGGAGCCATATTGCTGAAGAAGGCACCGGTTGGTTAGACCTGTTGGCTGTTCTATAGAATATTAAGATCGCTGGGAGATTATTGCGGTTGTAGCGCACAGTGCGTCACATCACACCGGCTGCTGGTTGCCGACCGAATGGAATAGTTCAACTAAATATATGTGGCAGTCCCTTCATTCCTTCTGTGCAATTGAAATGTATTTCCCTCTACCATGCAGTGCAACAAACTCCTGTATCATTGCAGTTCAACCTGGTAATACAGTATCATGTCATTTTATACTGAGTGGTACAATCACCCGACCCTGACATCAACAACTTACTTTAAAAATTAAAAAATAAATACATCTGTAAACCACAGAAATTCCATCTGATAGGACTCGCCGGGCAATTCAGGTAACACCGAAAACATATTCATTTGGTTTATGAGATCACCTGAGCTGCGTGATGTGCTACTGACCGATGTTGTGTTCGGATAAGGATGAAGCCTGCAGGGAGGATGGCCAGAATGGTAACCAGGGCTCTGTGGAGCAGGAGGCAGTCCAAGGGGGTGGGCGGGGTGGGGGATGAGAAGCAGAATAAAAAGGTTGAAGTCATAGGGGATTGAATAATTGGGATAGATAGCATCCACTGCAGTAGCAACTGAATCCAGAAGGGTGTGTTGCTTACCTAATGTAAGAGTAAAAGATATCTCCACGCAACTGGAGAGGAACGTGGAAAGGGAGGGAAGATCTAGTTGTCATGATCAATGACGTAGGGAAGAAAAAGGAGGAGGTCCTGCTAAAGGAGCATCAGAAGCAAGGAACTAAATGAAAAAACCAGAACTTCATGGGTGGTAATCTTGTGATTACTACCTGAGCCACATGCTAATTGGCCTAGGGATAGACTGATAAGGAAGGTGAATGTGTGGCTGAAAGACTGGTGTGGGAAAGAGGGGTTCCATTTTTTGGGACACTGGCACCAGTACTGGGACAGGACTGGAACATTTATCCACATTATATTCCATCTGCCATGTTCTTGCCCACTCACTGAGCCTGTTGAGATCCCCTTGAAGCCTCTTCACAACTGACACTGCCACCTAGCTTTGTATCATCAGCAAATTTGGAAATGTTACATTTGGTCCCCTCATCCAAATCATTGATATAGATTGTGAATAGCTGGGGCCCATGCACCGATCCTTGTGGTACCCCACTAGTCACAGCCTGCCATCCTGAAAAAGACCAGTTTATCCCTACTCTTTGTTTTTTGTCTGTTAACCAATTCTCAATCCATGCTAGTATATTACCCCCAATTCCATGTGCCCTAATTTTGTTCACCAACCTCTTGTTGGGACCTTATCTGAAAATCCAGGTACACCACATCTACCGGTTCCCCTTTGTCTACTCCACTAGTTACATCCTCAAAGAACTCCAATAGGTTTGTCAAACAGGATTTCCCTTTCATAAATCTATGTTGACTCTGCCCAATCTTACTATTAGTTTCTGAGTGCCCAGTTATTGCATCCTTTATAATAGATTCCAGCATTTTCCCAACTACTGATGTGAGGCTAACAGGTCTGTAGTTTCCCGTTTCCTGTCTCCCTCCTTTCTTAAATAGCGGGGTTACAATTGCTATCCTCCAATCTGCAGGAAACATTCCAGAATCTATAGAATTTTGGAAGATGACAACCAATGCGTTCTGTTCCCTCTCCTGTAAAGTGTTTCCAGGGCCGAGGCTCATCTTTAAGAACCAGGCAGTGGTAAGCGCCTGAATCGTCCACAATCACCTCCCTAATGACAAACGAACCCTCAGATACAGACATAGACGCACATGAGCTTTTATTGAGAAAATTCCTAATTTTGTTGCTTCTGATGCCAAGATTGTCTCTTGTCCTATACCAGTAATATCTCACCGAACCCACCTGCTCCTCTCTGGGTCACAGGGTGCAGTTGATCTGAGCTGTCTGTCCTCTCAGAAGGGACAGACTGGATCCAGAGCTGGATTAAGAATTCTTGGAATCCTGGGCAACAAGAACATTGTCCCCCTCCCCCTCAACCATTACAAAACAAACATGTAGGTAGTAAAATCCATGAAGAAATAGGCCCAGAATGTTTACATACTGCATTGATAATAAAGTTAATCATATAACAATATACTATGCTTAAATGAAACTGATTCAGTAGTTGAATACAATTTTTCTGCGTTAGGGTGAGTTTTACCAGGAGCCCTATATTTGGTTAAAGCCCTTGGGAGTGTGCCCCATAGGAGCATGTGTTAATCCACCCCTTTCACTTTCAGACCAACAGCAGGCACTGTAAAATTAAAATTACAAGTGAAATAAACTATGGGAAGCTGAAAACTGAAATAACATGAAAATAAAAACGGACCAAAGACCATGAAGCAGAAACTAAGATTCTAGGTGATCAGAAATAAATGTGTTGACCTAGTTGCTGATCAGAGGCAGGCGACTTGAGATAGTTTCCTGAATTGATCAAGTACATCACCTCACAACTCTGCTACTGTTTCCAAAAACACTCCATAAAGTTCAGTTTAATTTTAAGTTCAATGGAGCAATAGAATGGGATTTTATTTGTTGTGAGTGGCGCTAGCCGTTCATTTGACTTACATGTGCCCATAGACTTTCTATGAGCTTTTGCACAGCAACTTTCTGTCAGTGGGACATCAGTGGCCCTCTACAGGGCATCTGGGACCAATCAGATTGAAGAATCGTTAATGAGCAGTGCTGAATCTGAACCAGGAAGTGTAAGTTAGAACAGTGAATTCAATGACAAATCAGGTAAAGAAAGGGAAATAAATTTTGGATTAAGAGATAAAAGAGATAGAAAGAACAAGTAAAAAAAATTATTTGAATGCTTTCTTTTAAATCTCCAATGTAGGGGGTGGTGTTTGGGGTCAGCTTCACCTCTGACTTATGAGCGGTTCAAATCGCTCCCACTCCCTTGGTCCTAGACCTTGGACTTATTTGGGGGGTTGTGATAAAAGTGTAGCAAACAACTGATTTTGGTGCAAGAACTTTGATCTTTATTTGAGAAAGAAAATACAATACAATAATAACACTCTAATAAAATGGGGAAAACACTTCGACATACACGAGGGAAAAATTACAGTCGACAAATATCTCACCCCTCCCAATCCCACCTTACTAGCTAAGTTAGGCTCTGAAAGGACCAGGGATAATGCTCACCAAAACGACTCCTTGATAGTTGAGCTGGTTCGCGATTTCGGGGTTCGCTAGATGTGTTGGTTGGTGCCTGCCGTACCCCGGTTGGTTGTTTCGTAAGGCCCTTGTTGCCACGAGGTGTCTGATGGTCACTGAAACTGTTGCTCTGGTTTCTTCTTGTGTGTTACTTCTTCTTCGTCGAGAGAGAGAACTGCTTCGAGATGCTTGAACTCGAACTTGGAACTCTCTGTACTTCTTGAACTCCCACCTTGCTGAACTGTGAACTGTTCTGCTGAAATGAGTCTTTCAAACTTCTTGACTTTCCTGTCTTTAGAAAACAGGCTTTCAATTATACTAATTGGGGCCTCCTAATCTTAAGTTGTTTAAAGTGGTTTTGGGATGGTTCCATGGGCTGTTGAAGTTTTAAGAATGTGTGAAGTGGTTTCGAGATGGCTTCCTGAGTTGTTGAACTCTTATCTAATTGTAGTGAATTGTCCTCAAGCTTTGAGTTTCCTGTGGGGCCTGAGATTCTTTGTAGCTTGGCTAAACAATTTGGTTTATGCATGACTTGGATGGGTTCTGTGAGGCTGTTTTTCCGTGGGTCTATTGTCAGCATGTAAATGTCTTGATAGGGGCTGAGTGACGTTTACAGTTTCCCCCAGACAGTTTGATTACCTCGAATACTCAAACTGGCTACTGCATAGGCAGATCCCAAATTCTTTGTTGCAGCCTTTTTGCCAAACATGCCTGAACATGTCCTTTTAAAATGCCAAGTCTGTTTTTGACCTTGAATCTCCTTGCTAGGCCCAACATGTTCTTTTATCACTCCTGAAGTTTTTAGCAAGGGTCCAGAATCACTTTAATATGGGTTTTCTTTCACAATGGGGGATCTGTAAATTTTGAGAATCCTACACCAACAATAATTAAAAGCCAAAGTTAAGAAACTCCACACTTGTAAAAGTTAATTTTCAGTGCCAGAGAGGTTGTTTGGCAGTAATTAAAACGTACCACGTCACTAAAAGGGTACTTAGACTGGAATGGACAAGCCCTAACTTTCCGTGGAGATTTTAGTCCATATCTACCATGCAAGTACAGGAGCTTCATGCCGTTTACAATGCATTATTACATTTGTTAGAACATTGTGTTTATTAGGTTGTATTTTGCTCCTACAATGAATGTACTCGTTTTCTACTGTGTTATTGTGTAAATCTGTTCTATACCTATTAACTGCATGTTTCTCTGGAAATTATGCACTCTAGTTAGAGATGTACCTACACCACCAGCATGCAAAGTCCATACCAAAAAAAGTTAAAAGGACAGGAAGTACAGAAATAAATAGCGTTGATGACTTTGTGGGTTGCAGTTGTATTCTTTTTCTTATGCTGCATTTAAGAGTTCAGTTTGAACAAAATCTATTCAGCTGTGTGGTTAACATAGTGACCTAACCACTTAAAAACATTGGACATAGTAAGCAGAACTAAGAGGATATTTGGCAAAGAGCATTAGGAGCAATCAGAAACTTCTGAACTTTCAGTGTAGGCTAGTGACTAAGGCGTGCAACCAAATTGAGAGTTTGCAGGTATGTCGTTTTCAAATTGCCATCTATCTGAAATGTGTAACAAACTGATCAAAGAGATGACACGACACTTTAGAAAACATTTGTTTACATAAACAGCATGCATCTGGCATCTCACTGAACTCTAGCTTTTTTAAAGTAGGACTCTCATCTGTTTTAAAAGAAAAGCTGAAGCAGTAAAGTACACCCTTTACATGGCAACATCACTGTATCAGTAACCACGTTATTACAAATTAACCTTTAATTTAAAACAAAAGTACTTCATTCTGAAGTAGCATAAAATTATCCAGATGGTCAACGTAATGAACTTTCACGGACATTTTGGAGCACACTATTCTTAGGTGCATTAGGAACTACCCAAAACCTTCTCAACATGATGACAATGTTCTTTTAGTACATAGGTTTTTGAGAACTGCAGCAACATACTGCACAATGTTAAAATTATAAAACACTCGCAACATTTTCTCCTGGGTGGAAACTAAACAGATAAAATCATTGCAATCTATATTACTCCTCACAACATTTTGTAATACCCATAAATATATATTTTAATAAAAATAATTCATTTCTCAAGTCCAAGAAAACTAATAGAACTTGCAACATGAGGAATTCCAACTGCCACCCTGAGCTATGATCCGACTGCTTTGAAATGTTGCTGTGTATAATAGATACTTTTCAGCGTTTGCTATTTAAGCTATTTAAATATTGTATCTCTCTCCCTTTCTAACAGTATTTTGTGTTAGTAACTCTAAGCAATATTGAAAGGGTTGTATTTAGGTTCATTAGAGTTCCTACGGGCTTTTAATAAAATATAGACTACAGTTAGTTAAGAGGTTGAAAACTGACACACTTCGGGTTTCCCAAAGGAGTGTGTTTGCCAAAGGATTGTATTTGCCACTCTCGGGTGTCTCAGCAGGGAGAGGAGATCACTTCCCATGTTGCTCCAGCAAGTCTTTTGAATGGTCCATTCACCAATTAGCTCCATTCGTGGTGCTTGTGGAAATGTTCCTGGATTTTCCTTCTATTGTCCCAGAAGATGAGAACAAGGTGAACAGACAGAGGATTAATTTTGAATAGGTGAAAAATTGTAATAAATATTGTTCTGAAAGTGCATAAACCAAACTTAATGGATATTTGATATATTGGTGAACATAATATTTCCTTAGATTAAACACGATGAGAATTATCAATAATGAGTGTAACATATCACAATTTAAGTGTTGAATTATAATTTCCTGAAACATCGATTGGCTCAGTGATAATGCATTTGGTAGCATTGGTTTTAAATGTACTTTTTCTTCTCTAAACTGCTGTTTCTTTCATCTGCTGCTGAAACCCTCACCCAGGCCTTTGTTACCTCTAGACTTGACTATTCCAATGTTCTCCTGGCTGGGCTCCCATCTTGCACCCTCTGCAAACTTGAGCTCATCCAAAACTCTGCTGCCTGTATCCTAACTTGCACCAAGTCCCGTTCATCCATCACCCCTGTGCTTGCTGACCTACATTGGCTCCCAGAATGGCAATGACTCAATTTTAAAATTCTCATCCTTGTTTTTAAATCCCTCCATGGCCTCGCCCCTCCCTATCTCTGTAACCTTCTCCAGCCCTACAACCCTCTGAGGTCTCTGCGCTCCTCCAATTCTGGCCTCTTGCACATCCCCAATTTTAATTGCTCAACTATTGGTGGCTATGCTTTCAGCTGCCTCGGCCCTAAGTTCTGGAATTCCCTCCCTAAATCTGTCTGCTCTCTACCTCTCTTTAAGACACTCCTTAAAACCTACCTCTTTGACCAAGTGTTTGGTCACCTTTCCTAATATTTCCTTATGTGCCTCGGTGTCAAATTTTGCTTGATAATCGCTCCTGTGAAGTGCCTTAGTTTTACTATGTTGAAACATAGAAACATAGAAACATAGAAGATAGGAGGAGTAGGCCATTTGGCCCCTCGAGCCTGCTCCGCCATTCAATGCAATCATGGCTGATCATCCAAATTCAGTACCATGTCCCTGCTTTCTCCCCATATCCCTTGATCCCTTTAGCCTTAAGAAATATATCCAACTCCTTCTTGAATATATTTAATGAATTGGCCTCTACTGCCTTCTGTGGTAGAGAATTCCACAGGTTCACCTGTGGAAATTCCTCCTCATCTCTGTCCTAAATGGCTTACCCCTTATCCTTAGACTGTGACCCCTGGTTCTGGACTCCCCCGCCATCGGGAACATCCTTCCTGCATCTAGTCTGTCTAGTCCTGTTAGAATTTTATAAGTTTCAATGAGATCCCCTCTCATTCTTCTAAACTCCAGCGAGTACAAGCCCAATCAACCCAATCTCTCCTCATACGTCATTCCTGCCATCCCAGGTATCAGCCTGGTGAATCTTCGCTGAACTCCTTCCTCAGATAAGGCAACCAAAACTACACACAATACTCAAGATGTGGTCTCACCAAGGCCCTGTACAACTGCAGCAAGACATCCTTGTTCCTGTACTCAAACCCTCTCGCTACGAAGGCCAACATACCATTTGCCTTCTTAACCGTCTGCTGCACCGGCATGCTTACCTTCAGTGACTGGTGCACAAGGACGCCCAGGTCTCGTTGCACTTCCCCTTCTCCCAATCTATTACCATTCAGATAATAATCTGCCTTCTTGTTTTTGACACCAAAGTGGATAACCTCGCATTTATCCACGTTATATTGTATCTGCTATGCTTCTGCCCAATCACCCAACCCAACCAGATCATACTGGAGTTTCTCGGCATCCTCCTCACAGCACACACGCCCACCCAGCTTTGTGTCGTCTGCAAACTTGGAGATATTACATCTAGTTCCCTCGTCCAGATAATTAATATATATTGAAGACACTATATAAATGCAAGTTGTTGTTATTGTTGTAAACTGTAATTAAAGAATAAGATAAAATTGAAGGAAAGCGTCAAACAAGAGTTCAAATTGCTTTCTGAGTTTATTAAAGAGAAGGAAGAGGTACTTAATCACTTTCTTGAAATAGATTTAGATTATGTGTCATGTTTTTTGAGTTTTTACACTTGATGGGGGTGAAATTGGATCCCATTGCACCAGTTTCTCAGGCAGAAAACTGGTGCAAAGAGGTCCAATTTAGGGGGCCAATCTCCCGTGCCGAACAGGTTAGGAAACACGTCCAATGCCATGTTGGTTCGGTGGATCAAGTTAACAATGGGTGAGATGAACCATTGCCCACAAACAGCAATGAGACAATGATCTGATCATCTGTTTCAGTGTTGTTGATCGAGGGGTAAATATTGGCCAGTCACCGGAACAACTTCCCTGCTCTTCTTCAAATAGTGCCATGGAATCTTTTACATCCACCAGAGAGAGCTGACAGGACCTCGATTTACCATCTCATGTGAGGGGCAACTCCGACAGCACAGCACTCCCTCAGTGCTACACCAAGTGGCAGCCTGAGTCGGACTTGAATCCATGACCTTCTGACTGAGATGAGAGTGCTGGCAACTGAGCCAAGGCTGACCCCTAATGAAATGTTGACTAGTCTGTTCGCTGCACAGCTGTTAACTGACCTGCTGTGTATTTCCAGCATATTCTGTTTTTGTTCCCGCTTTCCAATATTTGCGGTGTTTTGCTTCTATACAAACTTGATAGGTTTAAACTGACCTTTGTGAACACACATGGGACTACTTGGACGGGGTGGGCGCCTTGACACTGGCCCTCCAAACCTGCACTGGCAGCACCGGCCAGCCGCTACAGTTTCAAGTTTGGAGGAACCTCGTCTCAGAGCAAATGCTTGAGTATTGTTAATCCCGCCTTACTATTTTAGATTGGTGTATTGACCTGGGCGTGCAAGCTGCTGGTTGGTCTGTCTGGCGGTCAATCACAAGGGAAGTTGAATGTGATTGAAAGTGACGAGCTTGGGCGAAAAGTTTGGGAGTTTTTTTGTTGGAAACTTTCTTGGATTTGGAGACCTCAGTCCTAATAGTGTTCGGTGTTACATAACTATAGCACAGTCTGACTTTATACCATGAGAATTTAAACAATATTCAGTGGGGAAAACCTAAAGAAAAAAAATTACGGAAAGATGTCGGGAATCTGTGGTTCTGGTTGAGTGAACAACGGGTCATATGTTAGGAGTGGAGACCAGTGAAAGTTTGATTTATATTTAGTAATAGGAGAAATCGGGTAGTGCCGTTTGATTCTATACGGTGACCTACATTGTAATGTCGAGCAGTGCCTGTGAAATTAAAGATTAATTACAAAGTGATAGGAAACTTAACACTTTGATCATTTGGCAATAACTAACTGCACCAGAATTAAAAATAAAAGTGAATTAATAATAACTCTTCAATACTTAATAGTCTTCATTAGAAATTTGGTTTGGATGTTATAGTAGAAAATGGGTCTGGAGTTTTAAAGTATAAAAGAAACATTTTAGTGCCGGTAGAGCAATAGGCAGCATTGGAGTGAGCCAAGTGAAGAACTGAGGTATTTAAGGATTCAGATTTAAGATCTTATTGAACTATTGATATCAACCAGTTAGGATGCTTGAGGAATTGTTTTGGATTTTGAGATGTTTTTAATGTACTTGAGATTTAGGAAATGTAATTAAATTTATTTATTTTTGCATATTTTTCTGTAAATTTCCAAAAATGTCAGAGAGTCAGGAAAAGTTGGAAAATAACTCTAAGACTTCTGCACCGTCCTCGACAAGTTCCGAATCTCCAAGGAGCTGCAGGACAAAGTGTTCGGTTTGTAAAAACTTTTACACCGATCCGAAGATCTTGCCTTGTCTGCATACGTTCTGCCTCGGCTGTGCGAGAGGCTTGGAGCAGTTCTCTGTTCCTCGGACTCAGAGGGAGGTTGAGTCAGGATCTGGAGGATCATTAGATTGCTCGGAGCCTGGGGCCTGTATCCTGTGTCCAGTCTGTGATTGTGAGGTGCCTGTGCCCCCTGCTGGAGTGCGAGGGCTGACCAGTAACCATCTGATTCTGAATGAGGTTTTACTGGAGAGTCTGAAGAGACCCGACTACAGGTTAGTCTGTGATCTTTGTAACGATGGAGATGCTGAAAGAAGGTGTCACATCTGCTCAGCAAATCTCTGTGACTTCTGCTCCAAAGCACACAGGTAAGACTCTGTTTGGACTGGTCATTGGGATTGTATTGGCTCCCCTTGTATGCATCTTCAAAGCTTTGCTTATTGTGTGCAATGATTCTAGTGAACTATACCATTGTAGGAAAGATATCTCATTTATTACAATAGCTGTCACTTTATTATAAAATTATCTGTCCTGATGCAATGTAATTAAACAAAGGTAAGATTATTAAGTAAGCTACACTTTTCAAACTGATATGAGGCATGGCCACTTTACAATTAAATTAATCTTGTTAAAACTGAAAATAACCATGGTCGGTGGTCATACGTGTTTAAGCTGTAAAACTAATCCTTCCGGCAGGAGGCAGAGGATGACCGCTTCTCACAACACAGTGGCTCTGAAGGACCTACAAGGTGGAAATGAGAGAATTGTTAAGCCCATCATGTGCCCTGTTCATCCTGCAGAGGAACTGAGGCTGTTTTGTGAGACATGTGATCGTCTGGTCTGCAGGGATTGTTGTATGGTGGATCATCGTGACCATAACTGTGACTTTATTGCTAGTGTCATTAACAAACATGGCAGTTTCATCAGGGAGCTTCTGAAGCAAACACAGCCACACGTTGGTGCATTGCAGGATACTTTGCAAAAGATTGACAACACTAGGCAGCTAGTACAAGAGCGGCTGAGAGCGATAACTGAAGAAATTAATAGTTTTACAGAGGATTATATCCGGGCTTTAGAGAAACATCGGAACAGACTTTTGAAAGAGCTGGAAGAGCTGAGAGTCCAGAAGGAGAATTCCCTGTATCTGCAGCAGATCCAGTTGGAACAGATCCTGGCAGATATGAAGACTGGGGTGGATTTCACAGAGCACTTGCTGACTAGTGGCTCTCATGTGGAAATCCTACTGACCAAAAGTGTGGTAGTCAACCGGTTGAAACAGCTGAATAAGATTAGTTACAGCACTCACCCTGGAGAGGATGATGGGATACGGTTCCAGCCGCAGGAGAAAGCAGGACAGTGCGATGGGTTTGAGGTGTTCGGAATCATTGTCACAAAGGCAGTTGATCCCACCAAGTGTGTTCTTCAGGGTGAAGGTAAGTGAGAAAGACAAACTTAACTTTTCAAGTGTTGAATTTCTTTAAAGTTTTTGAATTACTGATGCATCTCCCGTGGATTTGGTTGTGCTGTGAGGGTTGGAGGCCTCGGTGCAAGTGGCAGAGTGGAAACGGATTGTCAAGTATGAGGTGAGGGCTGTCAATTAGGAGGTTTAGAAAATGAGCAGTGGGGGAGCCTATGATCGAGAACAGCAGGCCATGCTGGTGGTCACAGGGTGGTAACATGCTGAAGGTGTTAAGGTAAGTTATGACCACCTCTGTTTTCCATGTCCACCTCTGTGTTCCATGTTTGGTTAGCTGTGCACTAACTATCCTGATGGGAGGAAAAAAGATGATCATGTTTTTCACAGTAGAAACAGCGAATCACTGGATTCAATCAGAAAATCTGGACAGGAGCCAGCATTTCACCAATCAGAAAGCACATGCCTGAGGCTGCAGGCACAAAAAATGTCTTTTGATAGATAAATATGTAGGATCTGAGGGCCTGGGTTGAAATCTTGTATGATGGCCACTGTCATTTCACTTTACTGTTTATGGAGGATAGTGCATACTTTTATAGTTGACTTTATGTAAAGTCATGAGACAATAGGAGGCATACTGAGAGAAAAAGACACCCAGTGTATGCATAGTCTGGGTTGGAAAGGGAAACATGGAAAAACTGGTAAAGTGGAGCAGGCTCCATTAGCACAAGTAAACAAAAAAAGTAAAATACTGTAAATAAAAACAGAAAATTCTAGAAACACTCAGCAGGCCAGGAAATATAGGAATCATAGAAATTTACAGCACAGAAGGAGGCCATTCGTCCCATCGTGTCCGCGCCGGTCGACAAAGAGCTATCCACCCTAATCCCACCTGCCAACTCTTGGTCCGTAGCCTTGTAGGCCACGGCACCTCAAGTGCACATCCAAGCTCTTTTTGAATGTGGTGAGTGTTTCTGCCTCTACCACCCTTTTAGGCAGTGAGTTCCAGACCCCCACCACCCTCTGGGTGAAAACATTTCCCCTCAAATCCCCTCTAAACCTACCATTTACTTTAAATCTGTGCCCCTTGGTTGTTGAACCCTCTGCTAAGGGAAATAGATCCTTCCTATCCACTCTATCTAGGCCCCTCATAATTTTATACACCTCAATTAGGTCTCTCCCCAGCCTCTGTTCCAAAGAATACAACCCCAGCCTATCCAATCTTGCCTCATAGCTAAAATTCTCCAGTCCTGGCAACATTCTCATAAATCTCCTCTGTACCCTCTCTAGCGCAATCACACCCTTCCTGTAATGTGGTGACCAGAACTGTACGCAGTACTCTAGCTGTGGCCTAATTAGTGTTTTATACAGTTCAAGCATAACTTCCCTGCTCTATATTCTATGCGTCGGCTAATAAAGGCAAGTATCGCGTATGCCGCCTTAGCCACCTTATTTACCTGTCCTGCTACCTTCAGGGATCTAGGGACATGCACTCCAAGGTCCCTCTGTCCCTCTGCACTTCAGTGTCCGACCATTTATTGTGTATTCCCATGTGTTTTTGAAAGGTTTGATATATGGTAAATAAAGAAAGACTTTTTTCCTTTAGCTGGGCAGTCAGTAACAAAGGGGTCAACAATTTACTATTGTCATTGAGGAAAGAGGTTGAGATAAATTTATTTATGTAAAGGGTTGATAGAGAATTTGCCACAGACAGTAGTTGAGGCAGAGACCATTGAATAATTTAAGGGAAAGGTGGGTAATATTTGAAACAAAGGAAAATGCAGAGATATGAGAAGATAGCAGTACAGTGGAATTAGGTTTGGCTTGTTCTACTGCAGATGCTGGAAATCTAAAATGCTGGAAACACTCAGGAGGTCAGGTAGCATCTGTGGAGAGAGGAAGGTAGGGTTCGTGTTTCAGGTCGATGACCTATCGTCAGAGCCAGGTTCCGCTGAGCATTTCCAGTTTTTATTCCATTGGTACAGGAGCCTGGTAGAAGAAAAAAAGCAGGTCGACACCAAGGTGTTGATCATTCTTTGTGTGTAAATAAACTTCCCCTGATCTCTGTCTTAAATATTCCCTTTGCCAGTTTGAACCTGTGTCCCCTTGTCCTGCTCACATTTTAAAGTAATATTCTAGGTTTACCTTTTCTGTTCCATTAACTATCTTGTATATCTCTGCAAGCTGACCTCTTGGACACATCCTTTCCTTGATGAAAAGCCAAGGTTTCTCCAGCCATTCTTCATAATTCACACCCTGGCTCTTCACTTTCTGTGAGCTTCATGAGTTTCTCTGCACTGCTTGAATGCTTATTTTGTAACTAAAACTGGACAAAGTACCTGAGGTGCGGTCTGACCAGAGTACTGTATAGCTTCAGCATGCCATCCTCTGACTTACGCTGTACTGACTTAGCAACATAGTTCAGCAGTTTATTTAGCTTGTTGATTGTTCCAGAATGACTGGACATGTTGAGTCGGCTACCCACCCCCGCCCCCCAGATTGTTCAACACCATTCAGAGAGTCGATGAATTACCCATGTCTTTTCTACAATGAACAGTATCTAACATTTACCCAAAGCAAGTTTCATCTAAGACTGCCCATTTTATCTAGCCCATTTTTGTAGAGTGCCTCAGCAGACCTCCAATGTCTCTTTTCCATTGTTCAGCTCCATGTGACTGCCCACATGGTTCCATTCTTTTGTGAACACAGTCTGAGCTTCTCCACCAATAGGTTCTCTTCCTAACCCCTCCGTCATCTCTGGAGTTCTTCAAGAAGCTTTCCTTAGTCCAACAACAACAACTTGTATTTTTATAGTGCCTTTAACATAGTAAAATGTCCCAAGGCGCTTCACAGGAGTGTTATAAGACAAAAAATTGACACCGAGCCACATAAGAAATTAGGGCAGATGACCAAAAGCTTGGTCAAAGAGGTAGGTTTTAAGGAGCACCTTAAAGGAGGAAAGGGAGATAGAGAGGTGGCGAGAGTTCCAGAGCTTAGAGCCTAGGGCTGAAGGCATGGCCATCGATGTTTGAGCGATTATAATCAGGGATGCTCAAGAGGGCAGAATTAGAGGAGTGCAGATGTCTCTGGGGTGGGGGTGGGGGGCTGAAGGAGATTAGAGATTGCGAAGGGGCGAGGACATGGAGCTGATTTGAAAACCAGGATGAGAATTTTGAAATCAAGACGTTGCTTAACGGGGAGCCAATGCAGGTCAGCGAGCACAGGGGTGATGGGTGAACGGGACTTGGTGCGAGTTAGGACATGGGCAGCCGAGTTTTGGATGACCTCAACTTTACGTAGGGTGGAATGTGGGAGGCCAGCCAGGAGTGCATTGGAATAGTCAAGTCTAGCTGTAACAAAGGCATGGATGAGGGTTTCGGCAGTGGATGAGCTGAGGCGGGGCGGAGACAGGCAATGTTACGGAGGTGGAAATAGGCGGTCTTTGTTATGCTGCAGATATGCGGTCAGAAGCTCATTTCGGGGTCAAATATGACACCAAGGTTGTGAACATTCTGGTTCAGCCTCAGACAGATGCTAGGGAGAGGGGTGGAGTTAGTGGTTAGGGAACGGAGTTGTGGTGGGGCCCGAAGACAATGGCTTCGGTCTTCCCAATACAGGAAACTTTGTGTTATCCGGAGGCTAACTGTCCGGAATGCTCGAGCCACCGGCAAAAATCAGGAGCTGTTTTCGTTAGGTTTTTCTTCTTGTTGCTTTTTTCCTCAACAGTCAAGCTCTGCAAGGTCTGCTGAAGCTGTTGCTAAGCTACAGAGATGCTTGGACTGTTTAGAAGCTGTTGCTAAGCAACAGGGTTTGTTGACGGATACGGAGCTCAAAAACTTCCGTATCTTTCAACATTAGAGCTGGAGTGTCCGGCAGTTTTGAGGGAACGGCAACAGCTCGGTCCCGTCGGTGCCGGATAGCACAAAGTTTCCTGTATTTAATTGGAGAAAATTTCTGCTCATCCAGAACTGGATGTCGGACAAGCAGTGTGTCAATTTAGAGACCGTGGAGGGTTCGAGAGAAGTGGTGCTGAGGTAGAGCTGGGTGTCATCAGCATACATGTGGAAACTGATGCTGTGTTTTCAGATGATGTCACCAATGGGCAGCATATAGATGAGAAATAGGAGGGGGCCAAGGATAGATCCTTGGGGGGGACCCCAGAGGTAACAATGTGGGAATGGGAAGAGAAGCCATTGCAGGTGATTTTCTGGCTACGATTAGATAGATAAGATTGGAACCAGGCAAGTGCAGTCCCACCCAGCTGGATGATGGTGAAGAGGCGTTGAAGGAGGATGGAGTGTCAAAGGCAGCAGGCAGGTCAGGAAGAACAAGGAGGGATAGTTTACCTTTGTCACAGTCACAAAGGATGTCATTTGTGACTTTGATAAGAGCCATTTTGGTACTGTGGCGGGATGGAAACTGGATTGGAGGGAGTCAAACATGGAGTTCCAGGAAAGATGGGCATGGATTTGGGAGGCGACAACACATTCAAGGACTTTGGAGATGGGGCGGTAGTTTGCAAGGATGGAGGGGGTCAAGGGTTAGTTTTTTGAGGAGAGGGGTAATAACGGCAGATTTGAAGGAGAGGGAGACAGTACCTGAGGAGAGTGAACTGTTTACAATATCAGCTAACATGGGAGCCAGAAAAAGAAGTTGGTGGTCAGCAGTTTAGTGGGAATAGGGTCGAAGGAGCAGGAAGTGGGTCTCGTGGACAAGATTAATGTGGAGAGGTCAAGAGGGGAAATCGGAGAGAAACTGGAGAAAGATGCTTGGCGAGTTCATGGCTAGGGCCGGGGGGAACCTTAGAGGAAGTTTGGCCAGTGGGCTAGGGGAAGGAATGGAAGTGGCAGAGGCAGCTGATCGGATGGTCTCAATCTTAGAGACAAAGAAGTCCATGAGCTCCTCGCACTTGTTGGAGGTGAGTGTGGAGGAGACAGGGGAGAGAGGTTTAAGAAGACGGTTAACAGTAGAAAATAGTAACCGGGGGTTATCTTTGCATTCCAGAATGATCCTGGAATAGTGAGCAGATTTGGCAGACAAGAGCAGGACCAGATAATGCTTTGTGTTCCAGCCAGATCTGGCGGTGAATGGTTAAACCAGTTGTCCACCATATCCATTCAAGCCTGCATCCCTTGGACTTGAGCGAGCGAAGATGTGGGCCATACCAGGGGGAACGGCCATGGTGAGAGAGAGTAATGGCTTTAATAGGGACTAGGGCATCAAAGGTGGTGGTGAGAGTGTGGTTGAGCAGATTGGTAGCTGCAGAAATGTCATGGTGAATGGAGGGCCAAAGGCTGGATAGTTGGGATTTTGTAAGTGCAGTTGTAAGAAAGTTGAGACACAGAAGGAAGTAGAGTTGTGGGGGGGGGGTGGCAGTAGGGGAGGGGAAGGGGGATGTGGGTGTGGGTGGAGAGCAATCCAAGGAAGTGGTCAGAGATGGCCGTAGCTGCAATTGACACGATGGGAGTAACGAGGCCCCGAGAGATGGCAAGGTCCTCTTTATCTACATGTTGCTATACAGGAAGTCAGCTTTTATATGTACATCAACTGTACTTCTCAATCGCCTCAATTGATCTTTGACTGCCTCTATGTTGTCTGCTTGCTTGTCTGACATCCAGTCCTGAATGAGTCAATAGCTTAATAGTTTAATAACTTCCCCCAGTTTAACGTTGGAAAAACTGGAGTCTTTGTCTTTGGCTGTCATCTTTCGCCCTTGCCAAAAATGTCCATTTGGCATTGATTCCATACCCCTCCCTGGCCACTGTGTTGGGTTAATGCCTCCATACTCCACTACTCTCATACTCTCCTTGATGGCATCGCAACCTCCAGTCAGCATAACTCCAATTTTTCCAAAATTTTGTTTCACATATCCTGTCTGCACTAGGTCCTGCTCACCCATAACACCTATCCTCGGTGACCTACATTGATTTCCCACTACCTTTAAATTTAAAATCCATATCCATGTCTTTAAAATCCTTCCATGGCCTTGAGCCACTATATCACTGTAATCCCCTCTCCTCCATATCCCCTCCCCTCTCCTATCTAAGTATATAATTCTGTAAAGTTCGAATGTCACTTCCCCAAAAATAACTTAATTTGACTGTTCTCAGTATATTGCCCAAGTAAGTGTGTTTAGTTTGTGTGCAGAATTAAAGGTAGGGCTTATTCTGAATTAATTCATGCACAGCTAGTAAGTTATTAGCTCAATGCACATACTGATTTTTTTTTTCTTTTTATATTAAAATCAACAGGAGATTCACATCAAGAATTTGTATGGCTCAGTTTTATTTAGCTGTAAACTTGCTTGCCTGAATTTCACCCATGGTATCAAGTGAGGCAGGAAGCCAGAAATTTGCATGATCCAGTTAGAGATCGTAATGTAAGATAGTGAGGCGAGATGTCTGGTTGTCATAGTTACTTTACAAGATTATTACTGCTTATACGCTGTGTGCATTCCATTCTATGTCTGTAAATTGCTTTTCAACTGTTAGATCTGAGTGGCTTGGGAAACATTTTAATTGCTGAATTGAAATCCTGCATGTTGCATGCTGCCATTTTGTTTTTGCTGTTTACTGCGACTGAGTGGTACTTGCCCACAAGAAAAGTGATGGGTCATTTGTCCTCTGTAATTCTGTTTAGCTCATAGTGGCCAGTCAGTGGCATGGGTAGAATTCTAAGAACTATTTGTGGGATATTGGTACATTGGGGAGAGGGTAATTGGGGAAGGCAGTAAAGTAAATAATGCTGTTTGGTAATGTGAGCTGGCTGTGGGAAGGTGGGAATAGAGTTGCATTCTTTTGGTTCAAATCCCTGTCTTCTGAGGCCAAGTAGCCAACTGTAGTTAAGAGAGCTGATTGTAACCTGTTAATGCTCCAGTCTGCCACTGGACGACAAGCTGATTTGCTTCTGATTTTTATTGACCTGTGTACAGACACTACTCTACACAGCACCTCCCAGCGAGAGTGTAGCTGAGTTCAGGAGTGGGAATCAAACCTGCTTCTCACTGTGCATGGAGACACACTGGTGCCTTTGTGATTTCTATGTGCTTTATATATTGAGGGGGGAGTGGGGGCAGTGGGCATAAGTGGTTTTAAGTGTTGTATTTATTGTGTCAGGTATTCCTGTAAAGAGACAAGTCTAGTGTATTCCGCATAATGCAGTTCCAATTTGCTCATCTTCAGGCCTCCATGTGGCTCGACAAGATGAACCAAGTGTATTCGTACTGGTCTGTAATGACCAAATGGGGCAGCAGATGGGGAGAGGAGGCGAATCCATTCGGGTTAGCATCGTCAACAAGAACAACAAAGAATGGTGGGTAATTTGTGCAAGAGGTAACTGGACCATAAATTAATGTCTGACAAAATGTAGCTGTCTTGCTTTGTAAAGTAGGTTACGACTAGGTTATCGAGCAGCTAATTTCCATAGCCTCCACCCCTTGCACCTGATCTAAGTTAATCTGAATCTCTTATTCGAGATCTGATTTTCTTCAAAACTATACACTCTACAAGTTATTTAATTAATGCCCAGAAAGAGCATTTCATGTACAGATTCTTTAAAATTCACCTTTCAAATGATTCATCTATGGGGAGGGGGAATTTCTGCTGCTTTGAATCTACGTGCATTCTATCTGATTTTCTAATAGAATTATAGACACTCCAGCATAGAAGGCTCCCATTTGACCCATCATTATATCAGTAAAATATTTGTGATTTGTATGTGTTTGATTAGTTAAATCCGAAACTAGGGTCTTAATCTAAACAAAGCAAACTACGTAGGTATGAGGGGCGAGTTGGCTAAGGTAGAATGGGAAACTACATTAAAAGGTATGATGGTAGACAAGCAATGGCTAGCATTTAAAGAATTAATACATAATTTACAACAAATATGCATTCGTTTAAGGCGCAAAAACCCCACAGGAAAAGTGGTTCAACCGTGGCTAGCAAGAGAAGTTAAAGATAGTATTAGATCAAAGGAAGAGATTTATAATGTTGCCAAAAAGCGTAGTGGGCCTGAGGATTGGGAGGATTTTAGAATTCAGCAAAGGAGGACCAAGAAATTGATAAAGGGAACATAGAATATGAGAGTAAACTAGCGAGAGACATAAAAACAGACTGTAAAAGCTTCCATAGGTGTGTAAAAAGGAAAAGATTAGCAAAAGTAAATGTTGGTCCCTTACAGGCTGAGACAGGAGAAATTATAATGGGGAATAAGGAAATGGCAGAGAAATTAAACAAATACTTTGTATCTGTCTTCACGGAAGATGATGCAAAAAATTTCCTGGAAATAGTGACGAACCGAGGCTCTAGCGAGAATGAGGAACTGAAAAAACAGTTTAGTAAAAAAATAGTACTGGAGAAATTAATGGCACTGAAAGACGATAAATCCCCTGGACCTGATGGCCTAGGGTTGTGAAAGAGGTGGCTATAGAGATAGTGGACGCATTGGTTGTCATTTTCCAAGATTCCATAGATTCTAGAACGGTTCCCACAGATTGGAAGGTAGCAAATATCACCCCACTGTTTAAGAAGGGGTGGGGGGGGAGAAAACGGGGAACTACAGACCAGTTAGCCTCACATCAGTAGTAGGGAAAATGCTAGAATCTATTATTAAGGATGTGGTAACAGGGCACTTAGAAAATAATAATAGGATTGGGCAGAGTCAACACGGATTTATGAAAGGGAAATTGTGTTTGATGAATCTGTTGGAGTTTTGAGGTTGTAACTAGCAGAATAGATAAGGGGGAACCAGTGGATGTGGTGTATTTGGATTTTCAGAAGGCATTCGATAAGGTGCCACACAAGAGGTTATTAAACAAAATTAGGGCTCATGGGATTGGAGTTAATATACGAGCATAGATTGAGGATTGGTTAACGGACAGAAAACAGAGTAGGAATAAACTGGTCGGCAAGCTGTAACTAGTGGGGTACTGCAGGGATCAGTGTTTGGGCCTCAGCTATTCACAATCTACATTAATGATTTAGATGAGGGGACCAAATGTAATATATCTGAATTTGCTGATGATGCAAAGCAGGGTGGGAATGTAAGTTGCAAGGAGGCTTCAAGGGGATGTAGACAAGCTAAGTGAGTGGGCAAGGACATGGCAAATGGAATATAATGTAGAGAAATGTGAAGTTATCCACTTTGGTAGGAAAAATAGAAAAGCTGAGTTTTTTAAATGGCGAGAGATTGGGAAATGTTGGTGTTCAGAGGGACCTGGGTGTCCTTGTACACGAATCCCTGAAAGTTAACATGCAAGTACAGCAAGCAATTAGGAAAGCAAATGGTATGTTGGCCTTTATTACAAGGGTATTGGAGTAAGAGTAAAGATGTCTTACTGCAATTATATAGGGCCCTGGTGAGAGCACACCTGGAGTATTGTGTACAGTTTTGGTCTCCTTACCTAAGGAAGGATATACTTGCCATAGAGGGACTCCAACAAAGGTTCACCAGAATGGCTCCTGGGATTGGGGGATTATCCTATGAGGAGAGATTGAGTAGACTAGGCCTATATTCTCTAGAGTTCAGAAGAATGCGAGGTGATCTCATTGAAACACACAAAATTCTTTCAGGGCTTGACGGGGTAGATGCAGGGAGAATGTTTCCCCTTGCTGGGGAGTCTAGAACCAGGGGTCACAGTCTCAAAATAAGGGGTCAGCCATTTAGGACTGAGATGAGGAGAAACTTCTTCACTCGGAGGGTGGTGAATCTTTGGAATTCTCTACCCCAGAAGGCTCTGGAGGCTCAGTCGTTGAATATATTCAAGACAGGGATCAATAGATTTTTGAATATTAAGGGAATCAAGGGATATGGGGATTGTGCAGGAAAGTGAAGATGAGGTAGAAGATCAGCCATAGTCTTATTGAATGGCAGAGCAGGCTCGAGGGGCCAAATGGCTGACTTCTGCTCCTATTTCTTATGTTCTTATGATTGCTGTCTGTTGCTGGTATGTGTTGGGATCAACAGTTAATCAATCTCCTTCCTTCAATGTCTTTTACGTCAGCTGTGGCTCATTTTGCAGAAGAGAAGGCAAGTTATCCCCGGTGTCCTGGCCAATATTTATCCCTTAATTAACATCACTAAAAAAAACAGATTATCTGGTCATTATCACATTTCTGTTTGTGGGAGCTTGCTGTGCACAAATTATCTGCCGCATTTTCTACATTACAACAGTGACTACACTTCAAAAGTACTTAATTGGCTGTAAGACACTTTGGGACATCCTGAGGTCGTGAAAGGCGCTATCAAGTCTGTTTTTTTTTAATGGTTCACAATGACGTGCTTCGCGTAAGCACGAGACACTTTGGTGTATACAGAGCAGACTTTATTCATATACAGCACAGGTGATCAGCCTAACTCTGTACCGAGAGTAGCTTTTCGGTTTAATAGAATCATAGAAGCTTATAGCACAGAAGGAAGCTTATAGCACAGAAGGAGGCCATTCAGCCCATCGTGTCTGCGCTGGCCGAAAAAGAGTTACCCAGCCTAATCCCACGTTCCAGCTCTTGGTCCGTAGATTTGTAGGTTACGGTACTTTAAGTGCATATCCAAGTACAGTACTTTTTAAATGCGATGAGGGTTTCTGCCTCTACCACCCTTTCAGGCAGTGAGTTCCAGACCCCCACCACCCTCTGGGTGAAAAAACTGTCCTCAACTCTCCTCTAATCCTTCTACCAATTACTTTAAATCTATGCCTCCTGGTTATTGACCTTTCTGCTAAGGAAATAGGTCCTTCCCATCCACTCTATCTAGGCCCCTCATAATTTTATACACTTCAATTTAATCTTCCCTCAGCCTCCTCTGTTTCAATGAAAACAACCCCAGCCTATCCAATCTTTCCTCATAGCTAAAATTCTCCAGTCCTGGCAACATGCTTGTAAATCTCCTCTGTACTCTCTAGTGCTATCGCATCTTTTCTGTAATGTGGTGACCAGATCTGTACACAGTACTTTAATTGTGGCTTAACTAGTGTTTTATACAGTTTAGCATAACCTCCCTGCTCTTATATTCTCTGCCTCGGCTAATGAAGGAAAGCATCCCGTATGCCGCCTTAACCAGCTTATCTACCTGTCCTGTAACCTTCAGGGATCTGTGGACATGCACTACAAGGTCCCTCTGTTCCTCTACACTTCTCAGTATCCTACCATTTATTGTGTATTCCCTTGCTTTGTTAGCCTTCCCCAAATGCATTACCTCACACTTCTATGGATTGAATTCCATTTGCCTCTTTTCTGCCCACCTGACCAGTCCATCGATACCTTCCTGCACTCTACAGCTTTCTTCCTCACTCAGCCACACAGCAATTTTTTGTATCATCTGCAAACTTCTTAATCATGCCCCCTACATTGAAGCCTAAATCATTGATCTATACCATGAAAAGCAAGGGACCTACTACTGAGCCCTGTGGAATCCCACTGGAAATTGCCTTCCAGTCACAAAAACACCCGTCGACCATTACCCTTTGCTTCCTGCCACTGAGCCAATTTTGGATCCAACTTGCCACTTTCCCTTGGATCCCATGGGCTTTTACTTTTCTGATCAGTCTGCCATGTGGGACATTGTCAAAAGCCTTGCTAATGTAATACCCACTGGAAATGTTATGTACGCTAAGTATGGTTATCAATCTTTAACTTAAACACTGTATTATCATTGTTATAAATCCCTGGGTTAAAGTTGCCCATGTGAAGGTACAGCAAGAACTTTTAAGGACACAATGTGACTAAGAGCAGACTTTCCATAATTCTGCACCAGTATCAACTGTTGCAGACAGTGAGGCTGCACAGTCTCCAGGCAGAAACCCCAGGAGGAAGGGGTGGAGTCGGGGTTTTCGAGCGGGAAACGGGAGCGACTGGAAGAGAAGAGGGCAGGAGCTCTGAAAAGAGGGCTCAGGAGGCAAATGGCTGCCGCATCCCGTCCCAGGCTCCCAAACTCGGCCGCCGCCCTTCGTATTAGTAGCTCTGCATCCAGAACTCAAAGTGGGATTCAGTGATCGTGAAGAGAATTCAACGAAGGGGTTCGGAGTCTTAAGTCTTGCAGACATTATACATACCATGAGCTCCAACTTAAGCGCGCCAACGAAAGAGTGCACTCGAATTTGGACACGGACAGATTCTCCTTTGAATCCATATAAATAGAGAATGTATGTTTATTATGTCTAGATTCATTCTAATGTATGCAAATGTCTAATTTAGGTCATTGACCCGTAATCTTCTTACACTGTCTGATGTTAAAACTATAAAGTAAGATAATTAGAATTAAGCCATTGTAGTAGTGATCTCCTTACTGGACTATAGAATACTGTCTACAACAGAGACCACATCTCACATATATCTAGAGAACCGTGAAGGGGTTACATTTTGGGGGCTCGTCTGGCATTGTGGTCTATTTATGTCAGTAAACTAACAGTATTGAATGCTCATTGCTAAGAGAGTGGTTTGTGGTTTCTACTGGGCTGTTTGACTGAGCATAAAAGATGGATGTTATTGAGGTTGAAGCTTGGTGCAAACGGAAGCAGATAGCTACTACCCATGCCATTGTGCTGAATGGTGTTGCTAATGATGACCCTGATGATGTCTTGCTAAGGGCTCTGAATTGTGTCAAAGCCTTTGGAAAGGTTAGGATAGTTGAGCGCTGCTTGGATACAGCTACCAAGAAGCAGTTTGTGTTGATCCAGACATCAGAGAACCTGAGAGGTCATGGTTTACCTGAGGCAGTTGGGCTTTCTGAAGAGGCTGGTCCCTGGCCAGTTCAGTTTGTCCCTATTACTACTAAGGAAGAAGAAGGGTTTCAGACCAAGTTGTTGTCATTCTTGAGACAAGAAGGAAAGACTGTTGCTGATGTCAAAGGTCTGATAGGTCCTTTGGCCCTGGATATGAACACTCAGTTGGTCAGTGCCATTAGTTCTCTGGTGGATAAATGCACCAATCTGCCCTTTGAGGCTCAGGGATACCGTAAGCTCCGTATGTTCTCAGGAGTGAGACCAACTCCCAGTGGGGAAGAGGAGTACGACGCCTGGGCTGAGCAGACCCTGCTTCTGCTAGAGGAATGGCAGTGCAGTGACAATGTGAAGAGGCAGAGAATAGTAGAAAGCCTTAAGGGTCCTGCTGCTGACATTGTAAGATTCTTAAAGGCGCAGAACACCTCTGCTACTTCCTTTGACTACATGCAGGCTCTAGAAACTGCCTTTGGAACTACTGAAACCATTTCAGATTTGATGGTCAGATTCAGAAGCACATTCCAGTGTGAGGGAGAGAAGCTGTCCAGTTATCTGCTGAGAATAGACAAACTGCTGCATTGTATGTTACGGAAAAGAGGGATTGAGTTGCCTGAAATGAATCGGTTCCGCATTGAACAGGTTGTGCGAGGTGCATTGCTCGAAGACATGACTGCTCTTCGCATACGCATGACCCATAAGTTGCGAGATCCACCTACCTTCACTGAGCTGCTAAGGGAAGTCAGAGAGGAGGAGGATATGCTTCAGGCCCGGAATGTAGCAAAGAGTGCTGTGATGTCCAAGCTTGTGACTCCTGTTACAGTTCCTACTCCTAAGGGTGATGTCAACCCTGAGATGGAACAGCTGAAGAAGGAAATAAATGTCATGAGAGCCGAGATGGCATATTTTCGGTCTAAGCCCAACACAGAAAGGGATGAGGCACGGGTGCAAAAGGTTGAACACCCTGCGAAGTCTAACAGCAAAATGAATGATTCCTCTAAAGGATATCCCCATGAAGGAGATAGACCTGGAGTCTTTTGTTATAACTGTGGAAAGAATGGACATTTCAAGCGAGAATGTAGAGGTGAGGAAAATCCAAAAAAAGTAAATGACCATCTCATAAAACTTACCAAGAAGTCGGGAAACTACAAAGGGGCACAGTAACGGAACGGCCTGCTGTCCCTGTAGTTCCGCTAAGTGCAATAATAGACGAGGGGATATGAAAGACATCATACCTGAAGGTTTAGTAGGGCCGAGTTCTGCTCTATCAATACAGATTGAAGGCATTTATACTAAAGCTATCCTCGGCACGGGTTCACAGGTTACCATACTGTACAGATCCTTCTATGACCGATACCTGACGCATTTGCCGTTAACCCCAATCAGTCTTCTGCAGATCTGGGGCCTTAGTCCTGCTGATTACCCATATGATGGCTATTTGTCGCTGAGGTTGGAGTTCTTGGAAGCTGATGTAGGGACCACTGAGACCATTGATGCACTTGTGTTGGTTTGCCCTGACCCCATGGTGAAAGGTGAGGTTTCCATACTGGTTGGCAGTAATACACCCATAGTGAGCCGACTCCTGACAAGCTGCAAAGAGCAGGGAGGTGAAAACTTCTTGAGCACCAGACAAATTCACCCTGTTTTCAAAAAGGCTTTTGAGAAACTGCCTGAACTTTCTTCCGACGTAGATGATAGCAAAAGAGGAACTGTGTGGTACGTTTGAGCCAAACCTATCACCCTGCGTCCTGGGGGAGTGGCTAGAATCCCTGGGATACCAAAATTCCCTGGAACGCCAGGTACTGAAGCCATTCTGATAGTCACCTGATGATCCTGCAGAAGAGTCACGGTTTCCAAATGAGCTTCTGGTGAGACCAGAGTTGCAGACCCCGACAGCTGTGATGTCAAGGAGAGTTACAGTGACCGTGAGGAATATGTCAGGCAAAGGAATCACATTGAGGAAAGGAATGCCGATTGCGCATCTGTTTCCTGTAAATGTACTGTCGTCACATGTGAAGGAAGAGTCCAAAGTTAACTCAACCGGAGATCTGACACCCTCCTCCTTCAACTTTGGAGATTCATTCGTTCCTAAAGAATGGAAGGACCGATTAGTCAGGAAGATGATGGAGCGGAGAGGAGTTTTCTCTACTCATGAGTTTGATGTTGGTTGTAGTAAGAGTACTCGCCATTCTATCAGAATTACCGAGGACAAACCCTTTCGGGAGAGGTCTCGACGGCTGGCACCAGCTGACATCGAAGCAGTGAGACAGCACCTGTCGCAGTTAAAAGAAGCTGAGATCATTACCGAGTCCAGGAGTCCTTATGCATCTCCTATAGTGCTGGTGAGGGAAAAGAACGGAAAGATTTGGATGTGTGTGGACTTTAGGACGCTTAACAGACGTACTATTCCCGACCAATACACCGTTCCAAGAATTGAGGATGCACTGGCTTGTCTTAATGGAAGCAAGTGGTTCAGTGTGTTGGATCTCAGAAGTGGATACTACCAAATACCGATGAGTGAATCGGACAAAGAAAAGACAGCCTTTATATGTCCAGTTGGGTTCTACCAATTTGAAAGGATGCCACAGGGAGTTTCAGGCGCTCCAGCAACTTTTCAAAGACTAATGGAACAAACAGTTGGGGACATGAACTTGCTCGAAGTATTGGTGTACTTGGATGATATCATTGTGTTTGGGGCAACCCTTGAAGAACACGAAGCTCGGTTGCTGAAAGTGCTTGGTCGCCTGGAGGATGAAGGTCTCAAGCTATCATTGGACAAGTGTCAGTTTTGCCAAACATCCGTGTCCTATGTGGGGCATATTGTATCACAGGATGGAGTAGCTACAGATCCATCCAAGATTGAAGCTGTTACCACATGGCCCAAACCGAACACAGTGACTGCCTTGCGGTCATTTCTTGGGTTCTGCGGATATTACAGGCGCTTTGTGCAGGATTACTCCAAAGTGGCCCATCCTCTGAATCAGCTGCTGGCTGGTTACCTTCCACCAGCCGAGAGGAAGAAAAAGGCTAAAGGTAAAGAGAACAAGGACTACTTCAAACCCTCTGAGCCTTTTGGTGTTAGATGGGATGAGAAATGCGAAGAGGCCTTCCACACCTTAAAGCAAAGTCTTACTCAAGCCCCCGTGTTGGCTTTTGCAAACCCACAGCTGCCATATGTGCTACACGTGGCTGCCAGTCAAGAAGGGTTGGGTGGTGTGTTGTATCAGGACCAAGGAGCAGGGCTGAGACCCGTAGCGTTCATCAGTCGCAGTCTTACGCCATCGGAGCGTAACTACCCAGCTCATAAGCTAGAATTCTTGGCGTTGAAGTGGGGGGTGGTGGATAAGCTGCAGGATTATCTGTATGGAGCGAAGTTTGAAGTGAGGACAGACAATAATCCATTAACCTATGTGTTGACTTCGGCAAAACTTGATGCCACCGGCCACCACTGGATTGCTGCACTATCTGCTTACGACTTTAGTCTCAGGTACAGACCTGGGAACCAGAACATTGACGCAGATGCTCTGTCTCGTCGCCCACAGTACCAGAAACCAGAGTGGAAAGATGTTGCTTCAGCAGATGTGAAAGTAATGTGTCAGATGTCCATGGTATCTGGACCAAAGAATTCATTTCATGCTCGAGAGATTGACCACTTGGGAGCGTCAATGCATGCTGTTCCCCAGGCATTTTGCAACCTTTCCAGTTTGGATGTACAAAACTTACCCATGTTGTGTTCATCTGAAATATCCAAAGCACAACGGGAGGATCCCTGTATTCATGAGGTGTTTTCAGTTCTCCGTCTGGGTGATATTACACGGATCGACAAATCAAAACATCCTGACTGTCGTCTGCTCCTAAGAGAATGGGACCACTTGGAAATTAAAGAGGGAGTGTTGTGTAGAATCACTTACCCACCCACTAAACCATGTCATTCACAGTTGGTCCTGCCTGAAAAGTACAGGGAAATAGTGATGAAGTCTTTGCATGATGACGCAGGTCATCTGGGAGTAGATAAGACCTATGGGTTGGTCAAGGACAGATTCTATTGGCTGCGTATGAAGTCTGCGGTTGAGGAGTTCTGCAAGTCCTGTGCACGTTGTGTCCAGAGAAAGACTTTACCTAAAAGAGTTGCTCCTCTGTTTCACATGCAACGTGATGGACCTCTAGACCTTGTCTGTATGGATTTTCTGTCCATCGAACCCGATTCCAGCAATACCGCAAATGTCTTGGTCATTACAGATCATTATACTCGCTACGCCCAAGCTTTTCCCACAAAGGATCAGAAAGCATCCACCGTTGCCAAAGTGTTGTGGGAGAAATACTTCATCCACTATGGACTGCCAAAGCGAATACACAGTGATCAAGGTAGAGACTTTGAAAGTAGACTTATACATGAGTTGTTGTCCATGCTCGGGATTGAGAAGTCAAGAACAACTCCATACCATCCTCAGGGAGATCCTCAACCTGAGCGGTTTAACCGTACTTTGTTAGACATGCTTGGAACGCTGGATTCGAAGCGAAAGAACAAGTGGAGTCGGCACATTGGACATCTTGTTCATTCTTATAATTGTACCCGAAATGACGCTACTGGTTTTTCACCGTACTACCTCATGTTTGGACGTGAAGCGAGGATGCCGGTGGATTTGTGTTTCGGAGTATCCAGTGATGGCACATCACAGAGAACTTACCTCAAGTATGTATCTGACATGAGAAAGGAATTGCAAGCTGCTTATGAACTTGCTGAGTCTGTTTCTGCCAAACAGAATAAAGGAAATAGGCAGAAGTATGACCAGAAGATCTGTTTTTCCCAACTCCTGCCTGGTGACCGAGTTCTCATACGGAACCTAGGACTTCAAGGGAAACATAAGTTAGCAGACCGCTGGGCTTCTACACCTTACATTGTTGAAAGTCAAATGTCACAACTACCTGTGTTTCGGCTAAAACCTGCAGGTGGGAATGGACCCATAAAAATACTGCACCGGAATCATACCCTGCCATTGGGACAAGAAGTGCGTCTGGATCCGCCAGCGGATAATGAGCCGACACCTAGTAGGAGAACCCTGCAGAGAAGAAGGAGGAAAAAAACGAGAAACCAGGAAAACTTTGTTCCAGAAGACAGAAAACCCACGACACAGTGTGTGGATCATGTGGAACCTGATGAGTCGGAAGATGAAGAATGGGACCTATGGGACGACCTCCCAGAAAGACGCATAAAACAGAATCTGGATGAATTGTCTGAACCATTTAGCTCAGACTTGGACATGGTCTGGGAAGAACCAGATGCTTCCGAGAAGGAGATAAAAGAGACTGAAAGGCATGATAACAAAGGAACCAACGCCTCCAACGTAGTTGAAGGAACTGAAGACCGGGTATCCGAAATAAGGAGCTCACAGCGAGTTAAGAAGGTTCCTGAAAGATTGACATACAGTAAACTAGGAGTGCCAAGTGTAATGATAGCCCCTATGGTTCGATATGTTACCTCCCTTTATACATGGTTGGGAAGCATGCAACACCTTATGTGTAAAGTTCATTAGTCATGGGGACATGCCTATATTTGGTAGGGGGGGAAGTGTAATACCCACTGGAAATGTTATGTACGCTAAGTATGGTTATCAATCTTTAACTTAGACACTATTATCATTGTTATAAATCCCTGGGTTAAAGTTGCCCATGTGAAGGTACAGCAAGAACTTTTAAGGACACAATGTGACTAAGAGCAGACTTTCCATAATTCTGCACCAGTATCAACTGTTGCAGACAGTGAGGCTGCGCAGTCTCCAGGCAGAAACCCCAGGAGGAAGGGGTGGAGTCGGGGTTTTCGAGCGGGAAACGGGAGCGACTGGAAGAGAAGAGGGCAGGAGCTCTGAAAAGAGGGCTCAGGAGGCAAATGGCTGCCGCATCCCGTCCCGGGCTTCCAAACTCGGCCGCCGCCCTTCGTATTAGTAGCTCTGCATCCAGAACTCAAAGTGGGATTCAGTGATCGTGAAGAGAATTCAACGAAGGGGTTCGGAGTCTTAAGTCTTGCAGACATTATACATACCATGAGCTCCAACTTAAGCGCGCCAACGAAAGAGTGCACTCGAATTTGGACACGGACAGATTCTCCTTTGAATCCATATAAATGGAGTATGTATGTTTATTATGTCTAGATTCATTCTAATGTATGCAAATGTCTAATTTAGGTAATTGACCCGTAATCTTCTTACACTGTCTGACGTTAAAACTATAAAGTAAGATAATTAGAATTAAGCCATTGTAGCAGTGATCTCCTTACTGGACTATAGAATACTGTCTACAACAGAGACCACATCTCACATATATCTAGAGAACCGTGAAGGGGTTACACTAAAAATCCATGTAGACTACATCAAGCGCGCTACCCTCTTCGATCCTCCTTGTTGCCTCCTCAAAATTCATTCAAATTAGTCAGACTTGACCTTCCCTTAACAAATCCATGCTGACTTTCCTCGATTAATCCATGCCATTCTTAATGACGATTAATATGGTTCCTCAGAATTTTTTCCAATAATTTGCCCAATTTAAACAATGGTTTCTGTATCTATCTTTCGAGCTTTCCAAATAACTGTTTAAAAATGTACTCCTTTATGCACCTTAGTTTGCCTACATCAAAGGTACATATCCCAGATAAAATCTCACGACTTATCTGTTCCTGAATCCTTTGAAAACAGTCTATTTACATAAACAGTCGTAGTTGTTTCCTTCAAAGATACTTCCTGACTTAATTGTTCACAAATCCTTCGAGGAGTAGTTTTATTAACTGCTTATCTTCCTAAAAAAATGACTTTAATAGCACCTTTCACGACCACCGGACGTCCCAAAGCACTTTACAGCCAATGAAGTACTTTTTGAAGCGTTCCCTATACTATAGTTAATGGACCCCTCTGCCTATGTTTATTACGCTATTACTAAAGTTACACTTTCACTCATGGTTGATGTCGTCCCAGTCACTTATTTCCTTGTTCAAGCATTTCTTGTAGATAATACTCGGACACTAAAAGTAGATGATAAGCCATGCTTTCATCTCATTGCCATGCCTTGCTCCCTTCTCTGGATGCCTCTGCAGGTTCCTCCATAAGAACATTGGAACTAAAGAATTGCTAGACAAAAAAAGACCAAGGTCCATCTAGTACACCTTCTAGCATCCTAGTAGTTGCATGATACAATGGTAATGGAGTTGTTGACTAATCATGGCAATCAGCCTCTATCAATTACTGTACAACAAACCCAGACATGAGACGAAGAAACCCAAACCCTCCAGTAGTGGAAAGCTTTGAAAATCATAGGTCCAAGGTCACCTTTTGCTCCCAAGCATGTACACTTACCATATGCTATGTTTGAAATTACACTCTTACATAGGAGTTGTACAACTGAACAGGCTATTGTATTTATCTGACCCTGCAATTTATGGTTGGGTCAGTGCTGGAAATACTGAACTTAACCTCCAGCATCCTTTGGGAACCTTCCATCTTGTATATTACATCCCAGGTTGGTTGTTTTCATTGCCATTATATTTTCAGTCATAGAAGCTCAGGAACAATCATGCGCTTTCCTCTTTTTCTTTATTCGTTTACAGGATGTGTGCCTCACTGGCAAGGCCGGCATTTATTGCCCCTCCCTAATTGCCCTTGAGAAGGTGGTGGTGAGCCGCCGCCTTGAACCGCTGCAGTTTGTGTGGTGAAGTTACTCCCACAGTGCTGACTTTGTTGTAGTGGTTTGGTGTAACTGAGTGGCTTGCTAGGCCATTTCAGAGGGCAGCTCAGAGTCAACCACATTGCCGTGGGTCTGGAGTCACATACCGGGTAAGGACGGCAGGTTTCCTTCGCTAAAGGACATTAGTGAACCAGATTGTTTCATGGTCACCAGATTGTTTTTTTTAATTAACTGAATTTAAATCCCCCAGCTGCTGTGGTGGGATTTGAACTCTGGTCTCTGGATCAGTAGTCCAGGATTCTGGATTACTAGCCCAGTAACATAACCACTCTGCTACCGCACCGTATTGTGTGCATTTGCGCGTGTGCGTGTTAACTGAGTGAAAGTATTTACGATGGACATTTTGGTCTTCTGTTATTTCATGCAGCAGTCTCAAGACAATGCTGCAGGACAATCATGATGGAACTTATCGTCTTACATACACTCCGCGGGTATCGGGCTCGTATGTCGCATGTGTCTGTGTGAGGGGACAGCATGTACAGGTGAGTTAATGGGGATGAAGATCAGTAAAATGATAACTCAAAAGGGTGTAAATTCTATTGGCATATTGCATTAGTTCACTTGCCTTATGCCTTTGCAACCTGAGTTTGAGTACATTCCTGATAGAATAGTTAAAAATAATTTATCTAGGTCTTGAAATGAGATGTCTAGTTTCATCTGACCATCAAAGTAAGTATATGCCCTGAATGCATGCATGTGATCATTGATTGTAAAATGTACGTTTCCCCATATACTCTTTGTTCACAAAGTGCATCAGGGACATTGAATCTGAAGCAGTGTTGTTTTGGGGTTGACCTTATCTGTAATTGTGCAATGAGAAAGGGTTAATTAATAACCTTGTAGTAAATAGGCCTTTAGGGAAGAGTGACCATAATATGTTAGAATTTTATATTGAGTTTGAAAGTGATTTAGTTAAATCCGAAACTAGGGTCTTAAATCTAAACAAAGCAAACTACGTAGGTATGAGGGGCGAGTTGGCTAAGGTAGATTGGGAAACTACATTAAAAGGTATGATGGTAGACGAGCAATGGGTAGCATTTAAAGAATTAATACATAATTTACAACAAATATGCATTCGTTTAAGGCGCAAAAACCCCACAGGAAAAGTGGTTCAACCGTGCCTTACAAGAGAGGTTAAAGATAGTATTAGATCAAAGGAAGAGATTCATAATGTTGCCAAAAAGAGTAGTGAGCCTGAGGATTGTGAGGATTTTAGAATTCAGCAAAGGAGGATTAAGAAATTGATAAGGAAAGGGAAAATAGAATATGAGAGTAAACCAGCGAGAGACATAAAAACAGATTGTAAAAGCTTCTATAGGTATGTAAAAAGGAAAAGATTAGCGAAAGTAAATGTGGGTCCCTTACAGGCTGAGACAGGAGAAATTATAATGGGGAATAAGGAAATGGCAGAGAAATTAAACAAATACTTTGTGTCTGTCTTCACAGAAGAAGATGCAAAAAACTTCCTGGAAATAGTGACGAACCGAGGCTCTAGCGAGAATGAGGAACTGAAAAAACAGTTTAGTAAAAAAATAGTACTGGAGAAATTAATGGCACTGAAAGCCGATAAATCCCCTGGACCTGATGGACAAACATCCTATGGTTTTGAAAGAGTTGGCTATAGAGATAGTGGATGCATTGGTTGTCAATTTCCAAAATTCCTTAGATTCTAGAACTGTCCCCGTGGATTGGAAGGAAGCAAATGTAACCCCACTATTTAAGAAAGGAGGGAGAGAGAAAACGGGGAACTACAGACCAGTTAGCCTGACATCAGTAGTAGGGAAAATGCTAGAATCTATTATTAAGGACGTGGTAACAAGGCACTTAGAAAATAATAATCGGATTGGGCAGAGTCGACACGGGTTTATGAAAGGGAAATTGTGTTTGATGAATCTGTTGGAGACTTTTGAGGTTGTAACTAGCAGAATAGATGAGGGGGAACCAGTGGATGTGGTGTATTTGGATTTTCAGAAGGCATTCGATAAGGTGCCACACAAGAGGTTATTAAACAAAATTAGGGCTCATGGGATTGGAGTTAATATACTGGCATGGATTGAGGATTGTTTAATGGACAAGAAAACAGAGAGTGGGAATAAACGGGCACAAAGAGCGCCGAGAGAGGGACCAGCGGCACAGAGCGCCACGAGCGGGAGCAGCACCGGAAGGAGCGGACCTGGTGGGAGCACAGTGAGAGGAAGCAGTTAAAAGGAGCAGTCCCGAGCGGCAGCAACTCAACAGAGGCAGTTTTTGGAAAAAGTGACGTCCGAGTAAAGAAAGTGACGTCGGCATAAGGGAAGGAGCTGATTGGTGAGTAGCTGGTGAGTGTATTTTTTTTAAAGTTTATTTCTGCTAAGCTAGTTAATAGTCTTTTAAATAGAGGGAAAGTGCTGATTGGTGAGTAGCTGGGGAGTGTTTTTTGTTAAGTTTATTTCTGCTGGGTTAGTTCTTAGTCTATTAAATAGAGGCATGGCAGGGCAGCTCAGTCCCATGGAGTGCTCATCCTGTGCCATGTGGGAAGTCCTGGACGCTTCGCGTAGCCTGGACGACCACATGTGCGGAAAGTGTCGCCAACTACAGCAACTCCTCGAGCTCTGGGTTTCGGAGCTTGAGCGATGGCTGGAGTCACTGCGCTGCATCCACGAGGCTGAGAGTTACGTGGATAGCACGTTTCTAGAGGTGGTCACCCCGCAGCTTAAGAGTATGCAGGCAGAGATGGAATAGGTGACCACCAGACCGAAGAGGAGGACCAGGCAGGTAGTGCAGGAGTCCCTGGAGTGCATCGCGCTCTCCAACCAGTATTCTGTTCTGAGTACTGGCGAGGGCGATGGTTCCTCTGGGGAGAGCAGCCAGAGTCAAGTCCATGGCACCATGGGTGGCTCAGCTGCACAGGGGGGAGGAAAAAGAGTGGAAGGGTAATAGCGGTAGGGGATTCAATAGTTGGGGGAGCAGACAGGTGTTTCTGCGGCCGGAGACATGACTCCAGGATGCTATGTTGCCTCCCTGGTGCCAGGGTCAAGGATGTCGCTGAGCGGCTGCACAACACTGGGGAGGGTGAATAGCCAGAGGTCATTGTCCATATCGGTGCCAACGACATAAGCAAAAAGAGGAATGAGGTCCTGCAGGCAGAGTTTAGGGAGCTAGGAGAGAGATTAAAAAACGACCTCAAAGGTAGCAATCTCTGGATTACTCCCGGTGCCACATGCTAGTGAGTACAGGAATAGGAGGATAGAACAGATGAATGCGTGGCTGGAGTGATGATGCAGGAGGGGAGGGCTTTAGATTCCTGAGGCATTGGGACTGTTTCTGGGCAAGCCGAACGAGTTACACCTCAACAGAGCCGGGACCAATATTTTTGCGGGGAGGTTTCATAGTGCTGTTGGGGAGGGTTTAAACTAGCTTGGCAGGGGGAGGGGCACCAGCATATTGGAGTAGAAAAGAGGAATAAGGTGCATAAAAGAGTGATTGTGTTGGATAGTACTAGAGGTGGTAGTAGATTGGAGCAGACTAAGAAAGACTACGAAAAATCCAAAAATGGGTTTAGAATGCATGTACGTAAACACACAAAGTGTGGTGAATAAGGCTGGTGAGCTACAAGCACAATTAGCCATGTGGCAATATGATGTTGTGGCAATAATGGAGACATGGCTTAAAAACGGTGAGGACTGGGCACTTAATATTCAAGGGTACAAGGTGTTCAGAAAAGATAGGGAAGGAAAAAAGGGAGGTGGGGTGGCAGTGCTGATTAAGGAAGACATTGTAGTGTTGGAAAAGGATGATGTTCTTGAGGGGACAAGGACAGAATCCATTTGGATGGAGTTGAGGAGCAAAAAGGGTATGATCACGCTATTGAGGGTATTCTATAGGCCTCCAAATAGTGAGAGGGAGGTAAAGGAGCAAATTTGCAGGGAAATCGCAGAGATATGCAAAAGCTATAGAGTGGTGATATTGGGGGACTTTAATTACCCAAATATCGATTGGGATAATGCGAGGGGAAAGGAAGGGGAGGAATTTCTGAAATGTGTTCAGGAGAATTTCCTTGACCAATATGTTCTTGGCCCAACTAGGAAGGAGGCATTGCTGGATCTGGTGCTGGGGAATGAGGTGGGCCAGGTCGATCAAGTGTCTATGGGAGAACACTTTGGTACGAGTGATCATCGTATCATAAGATTTAGATTAGCAATGTAGAGGAGCAAGGAACAATCTAGAGTGGAAATTCTAAACTGGAATAGGGCTAACTTCAATGGGATGCAAAAGGATCTAGCCAGGGTAAAATGGAACCAAAGACTGACCGGAAAAACTGTAACGGAACAATGGGTGATCTTTAAGGAGGAGATGTTCCAAGTACAGGCTAGGTACATTCCAACAAGAGGGAAGGATAAGGGAACCAAAGCAAGGGAACTAAAGCAAGGGCTCCTTGGATGACGAGGGAGATAGAGAAGATGATGAAACAAAAAAAGAGGTTGTATGATGCACGTTGGGTGAATTGTTCAAGGGAGAACCAGACCAAATACAATAAGTTGAGAGGGGAAGTGAAGATGAAAATAAGATTGGCAAAGAGAGAATATGAGAGTAGAATAGCGGTTCACATAAAAGGGAACCCAAAAATCCTCTACCGGCATGTAAACTGTAAGTGGGTATTAAGAGGCAGGGTGGGGCCTATTAGAGACAAAGAAGGTGATATATGCTTAGAGGCGCAGGGCAATGCTAGAATACTCCAATGAGTACTTTGTATCTGTGTTTACTAAGGAGGTGGATGCTGACAAAATATTGGTAGAAGTGGAAAAGGTAGGAGCAATGGAAGGGGTGAAAATTGATGGTCAGGATGTACTAGAAAATCTGGTTATGATTAGAGTGGACAAGTCGCCTGGTCCAGATGGCTTGCATCCTAGGTTGCTAAGGGAATTGGGGGAGGAGATTGCGGAAGGGCTTGCCATAATTTTCCAATCTTCCCTAGATGCGGGGGAGGTGCCTGAGTATTGGAAAGTGGCAAATGTGACACTATTGTTCATGAAAGGGTGTAAGGACAACCCTAGTAACTACAGGCTGGTCAGTTTAACATCAGTGGTGGGTAAAGTTTTAGAAACAATAATGAAGGAAAAAATTAACGAGCACTTGGATAGGTTTAAGCTAATTAAGGAGAGCCAACATGGATTTGTTTTTAATCTAATTGAATTTTTTGATGAAGTAACAGAGGATTGATGAAGGGAATGCAATGGATGTTGTTTACATGGATTTTCGGAAGGCGTTTGATAAAGTACCACATAGAAGGCTGGTTAACAAAATTGAGGCTCATGGAATAGGTGGGTAAGTGGCAGCTTGGATAAGGAATTGGCTTAAGGACAAATAACGGTGAGTTGTGGTAAATGGCTGTTTTTCAGACTGGAGGATGGTAGACTGTAGTAACCTGGGAGGTTATGAGTAACCTGATCCACCAGGTGGTGCTGTGGCAATTGCTCTCCTGAGTTAAGTCTGATCTGTACTGTTGTACTCTTTGTTTTTGCTGCCTCATGGCAGAAGCTTTTATGTGCAAGAGTTGATTAAACCATGTTAAGGAGTTAACCTGTGTCTGTCTCCATCTATGGCCACTTCAAGATACCACATATGGTGACGAGAATAAAGGACGGAAAAGTTTTGGAGTATTCGGAAGAGGTGCTCGGGTTGGTTAGCAAACGAGTTGGAAAAGCACGAGGCTAGGCCGCGGGAGTCAAAACGGAGTTTGATTTTTTGGCTGAAGTGACCGGACTCCAAGGATGGCAGGAATGGTAGGCTCCGTGGCACCTTTTGACAGCAAGTCGCAGTCTTGGGAGGAGTATATTGAAATACTGAGCCATTTCTTTATGGCAAACGAGGTGGACAGTGCTGAAAAGAAAAGGGCCATTTTACTGAGTTGTGTGGGAGCGCAAACCTATACACGGATGAGGAATCTGCTGAGCCCGGAGCGGCCAGGAGAAAAATCTTTTGACGAGTTGGTGAGTCTACTAAAGAATCATTTCAATCCGAAACCTAGTGAAATAGTACAGAGATGGAAATTCAATTTGAGGATTAGGAGGCCGGAAGAAAGCGTTACTGAGTATGTGGAGGAGCTTCGGAAGCTCGCACAGGACTGTAATTTTGGAAATGCACTCAGTCATGTTAAGGGACAGACTAGTATGCGGAGTTAACGACGACAGTATACAGCAAAGGTTGCTGTCAGAAGAAGGGTTAACATTTGAGACGTCACTTAAAAAAGCACAAGCCATGGAGACGGCTAACAAGGACATTAAGGACTTAAACAGTATGAGCAAGGAGAAATGGAGTAAACCAGGGGGAGGAGCTGTTTTCAAGATGGAAGCTGGCGCGAAAAGTCCACCAGTCGGGGTTGGGGATTGCTACCGATGTGGCGGGACGAGCCATTATGCAAAGGACTGCAGGTTTGCAAAGGCAAAGTGCCACAATTGTGGGAAAATAGGGCACTTAAAGAAAGTCTGTAAAAGGGCAGTGAGTGAGAGAAGCAGTGCTAAAGGGGCAAAGCATGCAAAAGGGGGGAGGGAGAAGTACACAAAGCGGGCAAATTACATACAAGAGGAGGGTGAGTCTAGTGAGGAGGTTTTCACTGTATGCAGTATAGACACTTCAAGGCCCAACGTACCCCCTCTCACTCAGTATTTGATAGTGAACGGAGGTCAAGTAAAGTTTGAGATTGACACCGGATGTAGTGTAACCATAATGTCGCAGACTACGCCAAGCTATGGGGGGAAGCAAAAGTACCAGAGCTAGGTACATGCCCCATTAGTCTCAAAACCTACACAGGACAGAAGGTGGACATTTTGGGGGCGGCCGAAGTACAAGTGGAACACAGAGTCACCAAAGAGCTTACGGTGGTAGTGGTAGCAGGGTCAGGGCCAAACCTGTTAGGGCGAGGGTGGATCAGTGAGTTGAGTGTGTACTGGCAGGCAATGAATAAAATGGAGGACAGTACAGAGGCACTGCAAGAAGTGCTGATGAAGCATGAGTTAGTGTTCAAGGACGAACTGGGCACCTTAAGGGGAGCCACAGCCAAGATTCATGTAGCCAGTGATGCCACGCCTCGTTTCTTTAAACCAAGGTCGGTACCTTTTGCAATGAAAACCAAGGTTGAAACGGAACTAGATCGCCTGCTAAGGGACAAAGTAATAGAACCAGTGAAATTTTCAGACTGGGCGGCACCAATAGTCCCGGTATTGAAGCCCGACGGTAACGTAAGGGTGTGTGGTGACTATAAGTTAACAGTGAACAGAGTATCATCACTGGAACAGTACCCCATTCTGAGAATGGAGGACATGTTAACATCGCTCGCTGGGGGAGAAAGATTCAGCAAACTGGACATGAGTCATGCGTATCAGCAGATATTGCTAGATGAAGAATCAAAAAAGTTTGTCACAGTGAACACGCACAAGGGGCTGTTCACGTATGCCAGGTTACCATTTGGTGTCAGTTCTAGCCCAGCAATATTCCAACGGACTATGGAGGGCATTCTGCAGGGCATTCCAAAGGTGGCCGTGTACTTAGATGATATTCTGCTAACAGAAAGTGACGATCAGGATCACTTAAAAACACTGAACAAAGTGCTACAGCGGCTGGAAGAGGCGGGGCTACGCCTGAAACGGAGTAAGTGTAGTTTCATGGAGAAGGAAGTTACATTCCTGGGACATTGGGTGGATGCCACAGGCCTCCATCCATTACCAGGGAAAGTGCGGGCAGTGCAGGATGCACCAGCACCCACCTCAGTGACTGAACTGAAAGCCTATCTAGGGCTCCTGAATTATTATAACCGGTTTCTTCCAAACTTATCGATGCTGCTGGCACCCCTGCACAAACTGCTGAGAAAGGAGGAGCCATGGCGTTGGGGGCCAGAGCAAGCGAAAGCATTTCAGCAGTCAAAGGAGCTACTTCAGTCCAGCAGGGTGTTGGTGCATTACGACGAGAAGAAGGAGCTGATAATGTCCTGCGACGCATCACCCTATGGAGTGGGGGCAGTGTTGGCCCACCGCATGCCAGATGGAGCAGAAAGGCCCATCGGGTTTGTTTCACGCACGCTCACAGCTGCGGAAAAGAACTATTCACAGCTTGATAAAGAGGGGTTGGCCATTATATTTGGAGTAAAGAAATTCCATAAGTACATATATGGGAGGAAGTTTGTAATCCATACTGACCACAAGCCTATTAGCTTACTGAATGAGATGAAAGCGGTGCCTCAAATGGCATCACAGAGAATAATGAGATGGGCAGTAATACTAAGAGCCTATGAATATGTGATCACGTACAGAGTCGGCAAGGAAAACGGGAACGCGGATGCTCTCGGCCGCCTGCCCCTCTCAAAATCTCCTCGCAGTACTTCCCCTGAGGAGCACGTCCTGATGCTGGATCAGGAGATCAGTCCCCTGATGACTTCAGCGCAAATCCAGGGCTGGACAGCCAAGGACCCCGTTCTGTCAAGGGTCCGTGAGTATGTGTTGAAAGGTTGGCCAGATCACCGTGAGGGACCGGAGTTCGTGCCGTACAGACAGAGACAGCACGAGCTCAGTGTCCAAGATGGATGTGTGCTATGGGGAGCACGCATCATAGTCCCAGAGCGGGGACGCTCTACTTTGATGGAACAGTTGCATCAATCGCACCCAGGAATGACTAGAATGAAAGGACTGGCTAGGAGCTACCTGTGGTGGCCTAACTTGGATGCTGAAATTGAGTCAAAGGTAAAGTCATGCACTATATGTCAGGAACAGAGGAAAGCGCCTGCCGGGGCACCACTCCATCCCTGGGAGTGGCCCAGCAAACCCTGGAGGAGAATTCACATAGACTATGCGGGACCTTTTATGGGCAAAATGTTTTTGGTGCTGGTTGACGCTCACTCAAAGTGGATCGACGTTTATCCAGTGAGCTCTGCAACGACTGATGCCACACTAAATTGTCTCAGGAACAGCTTCAGCGCGCATGGTATTCCAGAAATGATTGTATCTGACAATGCACAGTGTTTTGTTAGTGAAGGGAGCAAAGAATTCATGGTAAGGAATGGAATCACACATGTCACCTCGGCTCCATATCACCCAGCCTCAAATGGGTTAGCCGAGTGGGCCGTGCAGACTTTTAAGGAGCTCATGAGGAAGAGCTCAGGTGACACCCTGGAGACCAAGCTCAATAGAGCCTTGTTTAGTTATCGTATAACACCCCAAACTACCACGGGGCTTTCTCCGGCTGAGTTGATGATGGGGAGAAAGTTGCGGTGCACGTTAGACCTGATACACCCAGATCTCAAAAGCAAGGTTGAGACAAAACAAACAAACCAAAAAGCGTACCATGACAAACATACTAAAGCTCGCCATTTCGCCATAGGGGACTCTGTGTACACCCGGAACTTCGGTTATGGACCTAAATGGATACCAGGACTAATCCAGGACATTACAGGACCTGTGTCGTACCCTGTGTTACTAGGGGATGGTCGAGGGGTTTGTCGGCATGTGGATCAGCTTTTCAGCCGGCAGCAGGGGGAACTGCCTCAGATGGAACAAAGGGCAGTAGAGGAGGCTGTTCCAGGACCCAGCACGGCTTATAAGGTGCCAGTGGACACTGGTACTGCCAGGCCACAGCGGGACAGAGTAAAACCGACATCAGAGACTACTCCAATCTCAAGTGCGAATGAATCTGAGAATCCACCACAAGTGGAATTAAGACGTTCACAAAGGATTCGCAAGCAACCAGAAAGACTTATACAAACCTGTTAAATTAGTCAGGGGTCAACCATGGTTAGAGCATACTGGTTAATTAAAATGTAGTACCTAGTAAGGGTTATTGTTTAAGAATTGCATACGGCAATCTTAAGGGGGGAGGAGTGTAGTAACCTGGGAGGTTATGAGTAACCTGATCCACCAGGTGGTGCTGTGGCAATTGCTCTCCTGAGTTAAGTCTGATCTGTACTGTTGTACTCTTTGTTTTTGCTGCCTCATGGCAGAAGCTTTTATGTGCAAGAGTTGATTAAACCATGTTAAGGAGTTAACCTGTGTGTGTCTCCATCTATGGCCACTTCAAGATACCACATAGACAGTGGTGTTCCCCAAGGGTCAGTGCTGGGGCCACTGCTTTTTTGATATATATAAATGACCTGGATATTGGAATACAGAGTAGAATTTCTAAATTTGCCGATGACACCAAACTTGGGGATGTGGCAAACAGTGATGATGATACTAATCGACTGCAACAGGACATAGAAAGGCTCGCAGAATGGGCAGACAAGTGGCAGATGGAATTTAATAGAGAAGTGTGAGGTGATGCATTTTGGCAGAAGGAACGGGCGAGGCAATATACACTTAATGGCATAGTTTTAAAGAGTGTGCAGGGACAGAGAGACCTGGGAGTTGAGGTGCATAGGTCTCTGAAGGTGGTAGGACATATTAAGAGAGTGGTTAACAAAGCATATGAGATCTTGGGCTTCATAAATAGAGGTATTGAGTACAAAAGTAGAGAAGTTATGCTGAACCTTTATAAAGCGCTGGTTAGGCCACAACTGGAGTATTGCGTCCAGTTCTGGTCACCACACTTTCGGAAGAATGTGAAAGCACTTGAGGGTGCAGAGGGGATTTACCAGAATGGTTCCAGGGATGGGGGATCTTAGCTACAAGGACAGGTTGGAGAAACTGGATTTGTTTTCATTTAGAGCAAAGGAGGTTGAGGGGTGATTTGATAGAGGTGTACAAGATTATGACGGGTTTGGATAGGCTAGACGGGGAAAGGCTGTTCCCACTAGTTGATGGTACAAGGACTAGGGGACACAGATTTAAGGTTTTGGGCAAGAGATACAGGGGGGAGGTGAGGAAAAACTTTTTTACGTAGTGAGTGGTGGTGACCTGGAATTTGCTGCTGACGGAAGTGGTGGAAACGGAGACACTCAATGTTTTCAAGGGGAGACTGGATAGGCGCTTGAGGAAAATAAACTTGCAGGGCTACGGGGACAGAGCGGGGGAATGGGACTGACTGGATTGCTCTACAGAGAGCCGGCACGGACTTGATGGGCTGAATGGCCTCCTTCTGTGCCGTTATGTCTCTATGACTATGATTTTCGGGTTGGCAGGCTGTAACTAGTGGGGTACCGCAAGGATCAGTGTTTGGGCCTCAGCTATTCACAATCTACGTCAATGATTTGGATGAGGGGACCAAATTTAATATATCCAAGTTTGCTGATGATACAAAGCTAGGTGGGAATGTAAGTTGTGAGGAGGATGCAAGGAGGCTTCAAGGGGATATAGACAAGCTAAGTGAGTGGGCAAGAACATGGCAAATGGAATATAATGTGGAGACATGTGAAGTTATTCACTTTGGTAGGAAAAATAGAAAAGCAGGGTATTTTTTAAATGGTGAGAGATTGGGAAATGTTGGTGTTCAGAGGGACCTGGGTGTCCTTGTACACGAATCACTGAAAGTTAACATGCAGGTACAGCAAGCAATTAGGAAAGCAAATAGTATGTTAGCCTTTATTACAAAAGGATTTGAGTATAAGAGTAAAGATGTCTTACTGCAATTATATAGGGCCCTGGTGAGACCACACCTGAAGTATTGTGTACAGTTTTGGTCTCCTTACCTAAGGAAGGATATACTTGCCATAGAGGGAGTGCAATGAAGGTTCATCAGACTGGTTCCTGGGATGGGGGGATATCCTATGAGGAGAGATTGAGTAGACTAGGCCTATATTCCTAGAGTTCAGAAGAATGAGAGGTGATCTCATTGAAACATACAAAATTCTTACAGGGCTTGACAGGGTAGATGCATGGAGGATGTTTCCCGTTGCTGGGGAGTCTAGAACCAGGGGTCACAGCCTCAGAATAAGGGGTCGGCCATTTAGGACTGAGATGCGAAATTTTTTCGCTCAGAGGTTGGTGAATCTTTGGAATTCCCTACCCCAGAGGGCTGTGAAGGCTCAGTCATTGAGTATATTCAAGACAGTGATCGATAGATTTTTGAATATTAAGGGATATGGGGATAGTGCAAGGAAGTGGAGATGAGGTAGAAGATCAGCCATGATCTTATTGAATGGTGGAGAAGGGCCAAATGGCCTACTCCTGCTCCTAGTTCTTATGTTCTTATGTAACTGGTAATGGGAGTGAAGTATGTGCTATTTCTTTGTTCTCAGCTGGACTAATTCAGTGAGTGTTTCACAACATTGCAACCTTTGCAGCCAGAGAGTAAAAAGGCAGCTGGTGTTCTTGTTCCTCCCTGCTATAAGAAGAAAGCAGTCATGATGTAAATATTTTTGTATCTGTGACTCAACTTGCAGTACCTTGGAACCTTCTCCTAATAACATCCTGCTCTTGATCTTTCCAAGCATTAATCTTCTGAACTGTTGCTGATTGATCCAAAAATTAGTATGTATAAATCTGCTTGGGGAAGAAATTTCCATCATTATTAATTTAATGAGAAAGTAGATGAGAATAAAAAGTGCTGTAACTGCACTTTTACTTGCCAAAATTGATTGAAGATGGGAATTTCAGCCCCCCAGAGTTTAATTTCCCCATTTATTTTTTAACATGTTAACATCACATCCCTCACATTTAAATGGAGTCAATAATCTATTTATTTTCAAATGGTTAATGCCTGCGTTAAAGTAGTGCAGACAGGAAGTTAACACCAACACACTAACCAGTGCTCCATAATAGTGCATAGAGTGATTAAACCCCTGGTTTCTTGCAAAAGTCTTCACTCATAAGATACAAGACAACATATTTCAGAAGATATCTGGCTTTCAAGATATCAACAACTTCAAGTGAAAGTCTTGTTGATGAATAATTGATGCCCCAATCCTACCGGCCACACCTATTTCTGCTTCCTTAACCGTTGCCCCTGCCATAGCTGCAGGCCAACCCTGCTGGAGTTCTTGCTGAAAGTTCAAAATTGATGCAGACATAGCAAAATGTCTATAATAAACCTGCCAGTTTTATGCTCCACCAGAGTTTGGGTGGAGGTGTGAGCTTTGTTATATTTACATTCTGGCTCTGTTCAAGGATTTCTCCGTTGTGTTGTTGACCAGGGCACCAGTAAGTAGCCTTGGTCCCCAGCAGCCAACTGTCCAGTCTGCCTGCTGGCTTCAAATAGTGCTGTCCCAGAGGACTGCTGCAAAGCGAAGGCAACGCGGCTGCTATCGGGTTATTCCGCATGCGCCTACATTTTACTATTCCTGTCATCTGATGCCACCTGCACATTAATGGAATGAAAACTTTTCCTATTCATAAACACTATGGGGTTATTTTTTTGGGTATTAATGGCTGTGTGTGTCATCAATGAGGCCCTATATTTTTTTGCCAATAAAATGACAGTGAATGGACTTCAGAAAAGTAATTCCTTCACTGCGAAGCACTTTAGCACGTCCTGAGGAAATGAAAGGCTCTGCATAAATCACAGAAACCTCACAGTACAGATAGAGGCCATTTCGGCCCATCGAGCCTGCACTGACACATATCCCACCCGATCCCCGTAACCCCACGTATTTAATCCCCCTAATACTGGTTGTTTCTTAGGAAGCCTCATGCTGTAGCCTCCTTTCCACGGGCAAAGTCATCAAGATATTTCTCCAGGCAACGGAGTCTTCCAGGACTTGCTTAAGGTTCCTCTTTCTTCTCTGTTGGTAGAAGGGAGGGTCCTAGTGACCGAGTACGGAGTGGGGGGGGGGGGGGGGGGGGAGGTGCTGAAGGAGCTGCTGGGAAACCAGTCGGGAGTGTCCGTCCCTTTCTTGGTTCATTTTCCAGAACCATTACAACTGCCTCCCTCCCCACTGGTCGCATCTCCTGTAACATACGTGGGGTTTGGTTAAACATGCCCCTGAGCTCTGCCACTTCCATTTCACAATTCCTCTAGACTATGTTTAAACTCCTTGCACTCTTTCTCTTGCTGGTCACTGTTTAGGGCCTTTCCACAACTTGCACTGTGTCTTCTGTTCTGTTAATTGATTCTTCAATATCTCATTCTCAGTTTTGAAACGTTCTATTTCTACAATCATGTCCTTAAGTTCCTGTATTTCACTCTCCGGTAGCTGTTTAACTTTCTTTATGCTCTCTGCCTGAGTTTTAAATTGACTATTTTCTTTAATCAGATGTTCTTTTTCTTGGTGCAACCCCTGCACTGCCAAGAATAGACCCCGAACCAGAGAAGACTTGATTTTGTTCTTTCTCTTCTTTGAATCACTGACCACGCCTAACAGATACTCAGTGATGGCATCGACTGAGTTGCTTAATCCCAGCAGTTCCTCTATTTTTTTGGACTGATCCCCCATGTCGACCCAAATACTTATCAACTTGTTCTCCAGTCTTATCATTTTTAGTCGCTAGTCAAAACCAGCTATAATTACTTATAATTAATCTTCCGTCTACCAGGCTGATCCTTCCCGTGACGGGTATGGAACACTTAAGTCACTCTTGATTCCTGGCTTTGCTCACCACTTTTGTCAAATGTTAGCCACTCTGGCTAATATTATATACTAGGTCCAAGAGTCTAGTTGCAGCAACTTTAATACTTTATTAAGGAACACAAGATTAAGCTACTGCCTTATCTTCTATTGATCTATCCGTCATAGTAAAGATGAAAGTCCTGCTCGTCCACATTAACTTACACCAGCTCAGCTCACTGGATGGAACCTTAAATGTCCTGAGGGTAATTGCGAGTGTCCTAAACTGCACCCTTACACCAGGATACTCACGCTCTTTATACCCTGTAGTAATCCATCTATTGTCACCTGACACTGTCTTCTCTGCTGGGTTTTGATTGGGAAGCTAAATCATACGTATAAACAACCCACACAGATTATAATCTAATTTTTTCTATTACTCACTCTTGCTTAAGCCTATTTTGTCATTAATAACAAAGAAAGACCTGTTCTTTCTCCTTATCTCATTAAAGTTACCAACTTGCTTATGTCCTGTCCACAAAAAGCAGGTCAAATCCAATCCGGCCAATTACCGCCCCATCAGCCTATTCTCAATCATCAGCAAAATGATGGAAGGTGTCATCGACAGTGCTATTAAGCAGCACTTGCTCACCATTAACCTGCTCACTGACGCTCAGTTTGGGTTCCGTCAGGACCACTCTGCTCCACACCTCATTACAGCCTTGGTCCAAAAATGGACAAAAGAGCTGAATTCCAGAGGTGAGGAGAGAGGAACTGCCCATGACATCGAGGTAGCATTTGACCGAGTGTGGCACCAAGGAGCACAAGTAAAATTGAAGTCAATGGGGATCAGGGGGAAAACGCTCCAGTGGCTGGAGTCATACCAAGCAAAAAGGAAGCTGGTTGTGGTTTGTTGTGGAGTAATTTCAAATCACTCAACACAAGTCTGAGATCGAGAGTCCAAACAGCCTTTATTCGCACCGGTGGGGAGACAGCCTGCTTGCACCTTCGACAAGCTTCTCCGAATTATTACAGCAGTTAGTAGATATTTATACATACAGTTTGATGTGCTATACATTGTTCCTGCCTACCTTTGAGAATGTTCTGCGTTATGACATCATTTTAGCTCTTATCAGCATTTGTTTACTGGCCCTTTGTCCTAATCCCAAAAATTGTTGACTTTGTGTCTGCTTCCTGATCTACTTAATGTCCTTGAGATATTGTTAGGCCGTCTGGTTTCTCGGGTGGTTACACATCTTGAGCATCCCCTTTGTCTTGCAACATTTGCATTTCTATGTTTTTGATTGTACCTTGTAGCCAGCCCAGTTAGGCGATTATGTGAGGTAATGCTATGCACTGCCTCTCCTGACCATTTTTGTATCGAGCCAAATCCCCAACATGCACCCCCACTCTACGCTAACTTTTATGCATCTTCTTTCCCCCTTTCATGGTTGTTGGAGGCCAATCATCTCAACCCCAGGACATCGCTGCAGGAGTTGCTCAGGGCAGTGTCCTAGGCCTAACCATGCTCAGCTGCTTCATCGATGACCCTTCCTCCATCATAAGGTCAGAAGTGGGGATGTTCGCTGATGATTGCAGTGTTCAGTTCCATTCACAATTGCTCACAATGAAGCCGTCCATACCCGCATGCAGCAAGTCCTGGACAATATTCAGGCTTGGGTTGATAAGTAGCAAGCATCATTTGTGCCACACAAGTGCTAGGCAATGACTATCTCCAATAAACAAGAGTCTAACCACTTCCCCTTAATATTCAATGGCATTGCCATTGTCTAATTTCTTGCCATCAATATCCTGGGGGGTCATCATTAACCAGAAACTTAACTGGACCAGCCACATAAATATGGTGGCTACAAGAGCAGGTCAGAGGCTGGGTATTCTGTGGTGAGTGACTCCCCTCCTGACTCCCCAAAGCTTCTCCACCACCTACAAGGCACAAGTCAGGGGTGTGATTAAATACTCTCCACTTGCCTGGATGAGTGCAGCTCCAACAACACTCGAAGTTCAACCCCATCTAGGGCAAAGCAGCCCACTTGTTCGGCACCCCATCCACCACCTTAAACATTCACTCCCTCCACCTGCACAATGTGGCTGCAGTGTGTACCATCTACAACAGCATTTCCCAATCCCATGACCTCTACCACCTAGAAGGACAGGGCAGCAGGTGCATGGGAACACCATCATCTCCAAGTCACACACCATCCTGACTTGGAAATATATCGTTCTTTCATCGTCCATGGGTCAAAATCCTGGAACTCCCTCCCTAACAGCACTGTGGGAGTACCTTCACCACACAAACTGCAGCAGTTCAAGAAGGTGGCTCACCACCACCTTCTCAAGGACAACTAGGTATGGTCAGTAAATGCTGGCTTTGCCAGAGATGCCCACATCCCGTGAATTAATGGCCCTGAAATTAGGATCGGGAGCTTGCCGCGCGTGCAAGCCCCCGATGTGCACTCACCCGGCGTGCCGACATCTGAAGCCCGGGCCTGCTTGCATTTCCTGTCACTGGCCTGGTTCAGATGTCGGCGCGATGTGCTTACCTGATCCAGCGGCGTGGTTAGTGCGATGTGCCGGCTGGATCAGGTGAGCACTGTGCAGCCAATCAGGGGAGGGGAAACTTGATTCATGAGTTTGAGAGTAAGAACTGTCAAACTCATGACAAGTTTGGGCTGCCAAAACACTACTTAAACTTTAAATAAAATTTAAAAAAACATCCCACTGATTATATTAACTATAAATAAGTTTTAAAAAAATTTTAAACAATTAATCAAATTTTTGAAAAAAATAAATTTTTTAAAAAGTGTCTAAAACTAAACTTGCCTTACTGTAAATTCTAAATTGTACTAAAAGACCACTTACCTGTAAAACTAAACACTTACATCTGGTTTTTCCATGCGTAAAAACCGGAGGCCTTTACACTCGGGCAACTCTTGGGGGGGGGGGGGGGGAAAGGAATTTCAGCGCGCACGCGCTGCATCACAAGTCGCGCGCGTTCTACCTCTTAACCCCTTAGGTCAGAGGACAGGAAATGCCGGTTTTCAGCGCATGTGCTGTGCATGCTGAAAACCGGCAATTCCTCCGGGCACACGCGTGAGTACCCCATCCGTACTCACGCGTTGTGGCAGGAATTACTGGGCCAATAAGTAAAGAAAAACATTCTGTGGAATGTCTCAGCAGTGTTGCCATGGCGATCTGTCTGCAGTGAAGTGCAGTGGGTTCCTAACTTGGGCTAACTCAACAAGACGGTTTCTCCAGAACTGATTCTCCCACCATGCTCTGCACATTGTATAAATCTTCAAAATATTCTTTCCACTGCTTGCTCCTGTTCGTCTTCAATTATCTGACCATTTTGGTCTTTCACTGTAGCCATTTTAAGTTTGTAAGATTCACTTAGTTCTCTTATCTTCCAATACAGCCCTTGTGTTTTGTTTATTTTGGTGTAAGATAAAGATAACTGCATTAAATCTAAATTTAACTTTAAAGTTCCAGCAACAAATAACAAAATAATGCAGTAAGAAAAGTCAAACAAGAATCGAGTTGCAATGCTGTAGAAATCTGTCCATTACACCTTTTAGGAATTCGAGATTTCCTCAAGCCCACAGCACTGAAGCCCAAAAGCATCTGTTTTAAATTAGCAAGCAATGCTACAGGAGTGAGGCTCAAACCTTGTGGATCTCATTGTGGGACCTCATTAAATAAAATTGCCTGCGATTAAGGGGTTTAAAAAGGCGTGCGCATGCTCCTTATGTCACCTCAAATATGTGATTTAACTTGGTGACTTGCAAAGTAGGCACTCCGACTTACTTGCCTGATTCCATGAGGCAAGTATGCAGAATGTGTGGATGTGCCCTCTGAACGCACCATTGCAAAACTGGTTCTTATGTTCTGGAAAGGGATATTTTGCTACCTTGTGGACCGATTCTATATTGTTTTCTATGTATCTGTACTATCAGTGTCTTTCCATTTGTGTGTGTTATAATACTTGTAAATAAATCTCTTAGTTTTAACCTATACATGTCAGCCCAACAGGCCCTGCCTTCTTGAACTGCTGAAGCGGTTTGATACACTGAGTGGTTCACTAGGCCACTTCAGAGGGCAGTTAAGAGTCACCCACATTGGTGTGGGACAGGAGTCACACATAGGCCAGACCAGGTAAGTATTGGAAGTTTCCTTCCTTAAAGGACATCAGTTGGGTTTTTACGACAATTTGACAGCTTCATGGTTACTTTTACTGATATTTCCAGATTTAAAAATGAAAAACAAATTCAAATCTCAAACTGCTATGGTGGGATTTGAATTTGCATTCTCTGAATTATTAGTCCAGGTTTCTAGATTAGTAAAGTAACATAACCACTACACTATTGTACCCTGGGTATCATAGATGTGACTAGGAGCGCCCACAATACTACTGTGATTGAAACGTGCTCTTCAGTAGATTAGCTGTACATTTGATCGCTTCTGTGCATTAAAGAGGGGCTAAATAGATTTTATTAAAAACGGTTTTGCTTGCTTTGCTATTGTACATCTGCACTGAATTTTTAAAAATTAATTTATATTTTGCTTTTAATGTTATGTTTAATATAACTTTAATAACCTGCTGTTGTCTTCCAGGGATCTCCATTCGCTATAACAGTAACAAGTAAATTCTGTAAGCACACTGGTATATTCCACTGCTGCACATTCTGTTCCAGTGGTGGACAAAAAGATGTCCGTTGTGGCTGCAGAGGCACAATGCCTGGTGAGTTTAATAGAACAGCTCTACCATATAATGGCCTAATAGACATTAGAATATGTATTTTTTGTATATATCATACTATGATTTAAAATTGTACTTGTCAAATTGATTTTTAAATGTATTATTGAAAGCCTTTATAACCAAGCTCCCTGATCAAAATTTAACACTTAATGGACTGTAAATAAGTTATTGATTTCCAAGTTCACAAAGAGCAGCCGCATTGGCTCACTTCTCCGGACAATCCATATAAATAACTTTCAGAAACAGTAACAGAAAAATTAGAAACAGCTGAAATAATATTAGAAACTGAATAAGCGTTTCTTTCTTTCCCCTCCTTATTTATTTTCATTGAGTGTGAACGTTTAGCATCGTCTAGCCAAAAGGAGGAGCCTTTGTAGATTTTGAAACCATTTTTAAGTGGTTCAATATGGACACCGAGATGGGATGACTTATTTCTGTATGGTGCTCCATCCAGAACACTGAGGAACAACTTGTGAACAGTGCAGTTCAGATTATAGGATTGGGCTACCTTGAGATAAATGTTTGCCTTTTAAAGAAGGTTAAAAATGCATGTTGTGTGATAAAGGGTATTGTTTCTGACACAGCATTACATGAAATTTACTAGCATTACTGAGTCTACAGTATTGTGAAATTTTGCTCTCTGCCTTTAATTGGCAGGTGGGTATCAAGGCTGCGGACATGGACACAAAAATCACCCTGGCCAACCGCATTGGTCCTGTTGTGGAAAGTTGACTGAAAATTCGGAATGCTCTGGAGCAATAAATGGCAACTCGTACCGGAGCCTGGTTAGGACTGTTGCTCTGTAACAATTCAAGGCAAGGGAACCACAAACTTAAGATTGATCATAGAAAATTTAGTAGTGAAGTAACTTAGTGAAGTTCAGCCAACGTAGAAAAATTCTGATGTTCGGGGCTAAATAAAGCTTAGCCAATTTGATGCCTGGTATTGTCTTTCTCATTATAAGATAAGGACAGAATGGAGATGTTCTGATCTGGTCAATATTGATTATTTTGGGGACCTTGTCAAAGTTGCTATCAGTTAAAAGAAAAGGAACTTAAAAATTCACTGAGCCAACACTTATCCAATTGATAATCAAAGGACTGCAATGGAGGAATAACATAAAGGAAATAGGAATGTCGTTTTTGTTGTAGTTTGCACAAATGAATACTCTATACCACAAACTGTAATAACAGTGAAGAAAAAGGATCTAGTTTAATGGCATTAAATCGTACTAGAGGCAATACATTTTAGTGCTATTAGGCATAGAAAAATAATTGTAAGACTAATGGAGGTGGGATGATCAAGATAAAATATATTGTAGATTGAGCAAGATTAGTGTGAACTGCCATATGGGAATTGTGCATATATCTTGGTGACCACAAACAGCTGATTCAGTTGAACTAGGAATTATTGCTTCATTCAGAACTTTTCCAATTAAAATTCTGCATGTCTCTTAATATAGGGATATGGCAAAGGATAATGTGAAATGGAACTGACATTGCCTGTGCCATTTGTGGAATATATATAAAATTCTTGGATTGTGTCTTGTATGTGATTATCTTTTAGATATGCCTATTCACATTTGGCCTAAATGCTTCTCTATATTAATATGGATCTGTATTGAGTGGCTGTTTAGACCATCCTTAGTGAGCTTGTGACTGAAATCAAAATTAAAATTAAATCAAATAATAAATTTCTAATAATCATGTGCAACTATATAGCATCTTTTTGTAATTCTAGTTTTGTGCTAATTTCAAATATTTATCAAAACTTATTTTGCTGCATTGCATCCTAAACAGCATATTTTAAGTTGAGTATGTTAAGTCATTGTAAAAATGCAAAATGCATTATGTTGTTAGCCATTTATTTTGTATGTAAACTTTGTTCAATTTGAAATCTAATTTGCTGTAATATACCGCGGTCCAGATTTGGTGCCTGATTTTTGCTAAAATTAGCAAAGCCTTTTTGTATTCCTCTTTCTCTCTTCCTATGTGGTTTTTTTCTCACTCACAAAGAATAAGTAGAAGTTTGAGTAAATGTTACTAGTCAAAGTCTTCTTGCATGATGGGGGAATGCTATATGGATTAAACAACTTTTTGCTTATACTATCAAAAATGTTGTTTGTGACGTATGCTAGAAAGTGGCTAAATTGCTTTATTTAATCAACCTTTTTTATGCTAATAAAACATGCTGCTTATGTATACACTTGTTTTTATGATTTCACTTCTAAATCTGTAGAGTATTTTGATCAATCAAGTATACGGACCACTAAAAACAATTGGCTCTTTGAGCCTGAAGCAATTTCATGTGCTGTGTTGAAGCACTGGACTTCTTTCACCTATTGGGCTTTTCTCTGTCTGTATTTTTGTGATTCTTTCATTTGCCTATGATGTTCATCAGACATTTAAAAGACTGGATTTTTAAATAGCACGTAATACACAAATTCAGTGTTTCACCTATTTAATAAAACTTATTTCAAAGTATTAATTACCTTTTTATCCTTCTGATTTCTGGGCTGTGCTTACATCCAACATACATCATCAACACATGGAAATTGGACATTAAAAAAATCACAATTTAAAGAAAGACTTTTATATAGCGCCTTTCACAAACTCAGGATGCCCCAAAGCGCTTCACAGCTAATGAAGTATTCTTGAAGTGTAGTCATTGTTGTAATGTAGGAAACGCAGTAGCCAATTTGCGCACAGCAAATTCCCACAAACAGCAATGTGATAATAGCCAGATAATAGTGATGTTGGTTGAGGGATAAATATTGGCCCTAGGATATTTAGCAGAAAGAGTTCACATGAAATGGTCAAAACCATAATGACCATTTGTGAAAGGACTTGGGTTTTGACTGACTGAAATCAGCTACATTCATACTTCTGACTATTAGATGAGAGTGCTATCACTGAGGTGAAGGGGCTATATAATATAAAAATATATATATATAAATAAAACTTTTAAACAAAACTCCATTTCAGTATCAATTGAAACTGGAGGGTATCAATCTAACATTGCAATTCACATTACTGTACCATGATGGGTTATGTTCTGCAATGATCATGATATTTCCATGGTCCTGGAAAGCACATGGACTATCATATTTAATGAGGTATTTGAATATTGATAACTCCTATCCAATTTCATCCAGCTTTTTAAAGGACTTAGTTAGGACTTGGTAAGAGAATTGGAATCTGACACCAAGTATGGTTGTAACTTAAATCTTTTATTGTGTCTGACCAAGTCTCAACACACTCTGTGTCTCTAAGCAGCAGTCATAGAGAAATAAATGTAATCACCCCATTTTTCCTCTGGGTAGAGACATAACCATCATTGAACCTTTCGTTCTTGTGTCTCTCCTCAAATTGTGAAGGACAGCTCAAGATCTTTATAGGCCTCTAGTCACACACACTCATCCTTATTGTGATAAGTGTTATTGTGAACAAGACACCCAAAAATAAGGTCGTTCCTGACAAACACTAGATGCTAACTTTATCATCTTGGGTCGATCGCCCTGCTTCCTGTCTCAAGGCTGTCCTATCTCGATGTATTGACAAAGTTTAGTCAATATGCTCATGGTGAAATGGGCGGACACATGGCAGATGAAATTTAATTCAGAAAAGTGTGAAGTGATACATATTGGTAGAATGAGCAGAGGACATATAAATGGTACAATCCCAAAGGGGGTGCATGAATAGCGAGACCTGGGGGTATATGTGCACAAATTGTTGAAGGTGGCAGGGCAGGTTGAGTAAAGCAGTTAAAAAGGCTTACGGGATCCTGGGCTTCATAAATCGAGGTATAGAGTACAAAAGCGTGGAAATTATGATGAACCTGTATAAAACACTGGTTCAGCCCCAACTGGACTACTGTGTCTAATTCTGGGCACCACACTTTAGGAAGGATGTGAAGGCCTTAGAGAAGGTGCAGAAAAGATTTATGGGAATGAGGGACTTCAGTTACATTGATAGACTGGAGAAGCTGGGGTTGTTCTCCTTGGAGCAGAGAAGATTGAGAGGAGATTTGATAGAGGTGTTCAAAATCATGAGGGGTCTGGATAGAGTAGATAGAGAGAAACTGTTCCCATTGGCAGAAGGGTTGAGAACCAGAGGACACAGATTTAAGGTGATTGGCAAAAGGACCAAAGGCGATGTAAGAAAAAACTTTTTTACGCAGCGAGTGGTTAAGATCTGGAATACACTGCCTGAAAGGGTGGTGGACACAGACTCAATCTTATCTTTCAAAAGGGAGTTGGATAAGTATCTGAAGGAAAGAAATTGCAGGACTATAGGGAAAGGGCGGGGCAGTGGGACTAGCTGAGAGTCGACATAGGCTCGAATGGCTGCCTTCCGTGCTGTAACTATTCTATGATTCTATGACCACACTTGGAGTACTGTGTACAAGTCTGGTCACCATATTATAAAAAGGATATAGAAGCACTGGAGAGGGTGCCGAGAAGATTTACAAGGATGATACCAGAAATGTGAGGGTATACCCATCAGGAAAGGATGAACAGGCTGGGTCTCTTTTTGCTTAAAAAAAGAAGGCTGAGGGGTGACCTAATAGAGGTCTTTAAAATTATGAAAGGTTTTGATAGAGTGGATACAGAGAGTGTCTCCACTTGTGGGGAAGAGCAAAACTAGAGGCCATCAATATAAAATAGTCACCAACAAATGAAAGAGGGAAGTCAGAAGAAACTTCTTTACCTATAGGGTGGGGAGAATATGGAACTTGCTACCACAGGGAGTGGTTGCAGCGAATAGTATAGATGCATTTAAGGGGAGGCTGGACAAGCATATGAGGGAGAAGGGAATAGAGGGTTATGCTGATGGATTTAGCTGAGGAAAAACAGGAGGGGTCTCGAGTGGAGCATAAACATTGGCATAGACTGGTTGGGCCGAATGACCTGTTTTGGGCCATATATCTTTGTAATCCTTGTAGGCATGAACCACACATCCTGTACTTCACCAGGAAACAAAACAGCAGTCGGCTAAATTGGAAAATAATATTGTAGGATCCGTTCCTCCCCCCCCAACTGTAAAAATTGGACTATGAAATATAAAAACCCAGAACTGCAGAGCCCGCAAAAAGGGCTTGACAATAAAGAGTTCATTCAAACATTGCAGCCGAAACTATGACTGGATCACAATCTAAAATACGAATGCTTCTGAAAAAGAACATTCGCATAATGATTTACCTTAAGGGGTTACATTGTCCACCTCAGACCGTGGTCCCCGAATAACTAGTTTTAAGTGCAGGCCTAGACAATGGGCTGGGCCTTGAACCTTTTGAATACGAATGCTAATGGAAACCAACAACCTCGCATATGCAGTCATTTTGGGAGGATTGCATTGTCAGAAAGATATCTCAAATCAATGGACAATTCACACATTTTGAAACAAATCATACGCTCAGAAGGGGGCCAGGAAATACTGCAAGTTGGTTTTGGTTTAAAGTAAGATCACTTCGAAGACTGGGGTAGATTTTCATAAAGCTGTTGGGAAGGAGGCGGGACTACAACTTTCGGGTTTTAGTCCCGCCTACATTGACGTTCGGCCAATCCACGCGATTTTCCCTTGATTGACCTAGTTAAGCCCGCCCAGCGGGCTCAGCAGGCCAATTAAGGGCCACCTGGCAACAGGTGACGTCACAGACTGAAATTTCATCTGTCAAGAGGTCTTGACAGATGAAATATCAGTGTTTCACAGCTGTTTGAAGCTGTCAAACATTGACAGTCTGACTTCTAACCTGAGTCCTTCTACACAGACTCAGTTAGAAGTCTCACCGGCAATGAAAGCTGAAGGCTGTCACTTTTGACAGCTCGCAGCCATTTTGCTTTCAGTGCCGGCTGAGTGATGGACTCCCGAAACCTAGAGGAAGAAAAGCTGTTAAGGTAAGTACAGGTAATTTAAACTTCTTTACACACTTTAGACACACCAAACACACTTACCTTTGCACTCATGCACCCATCACTCACCTGAACACTGACATCGCGACCCCCTCCAAGCCCTTCAACCCGACGGCCCGCCTGCTCTAACCTGGCATGGTTTGGAGCCGTCGGGAATCCCACACGACACCCCTCAAAATAGGGATTAGGCTAAAAACTGCCTGTTAACAGGCAGTTAATTGGCACTAATCCCTTCCCGCCTCGGGTCGGTGGGTCCCAGTGCGGGGCGGGTACCCGCCTCCCCTGAAACTTACGTGGAGGCGGGTTTTGGGCGGGATGGTGTCGGGACTCCCGAAATTGGGATTTCCCCCCCCCCCCAACATGCCTGAAACCCGGCCTGACGGCTCCAGGAAAATCAACCCCAGTGTGTGGGAAGCCGACGGCAGAACAGCGAACAGAAAGATTCGGGCCTACAATCAATTCCAAGAGACAGCTGATCGGGAGTGGTGATTGTATGTTTCAGCCAAATCATAGAGGGGGCTTTTATGATTGAGTCTGAGTAAGTTTGTGAGTTTCCGTCAGATCACAATAAGGGTTTTGTGATTGAGTCTGGGTAACTTTATATGTAACAGTCACATCGCGGACGGGTTTAACTGTGTCATATTGTGTCGATGCAAATGACCCTTGTGTAGGGGTTTGTATTTTGGGGTTGTTAGCCTGATATAAATCGTAGGGATTTATACTGGGGAAGTAACTGTGTGTGTGTGTGTTCAATAAACAAACGAATCAAAGGTTGAGCTAAAGCCCTGTGCCGTGTGTATTTTGTTCTTACACACAGTTCTTGGACGTCAGGATGTATAACGGGGGACCAGTATTGGAGAAAACCCCTTACAATACATTAAACCCTGAAGTATCCTGGGATACTTTAATCCACAAAACTCTTATGTACACACAGCAGCCAGCCTGGTCGTCTTCGACATAGTGCCATGGATCTTTTATATCCACCTGAGAGGGCAGACAGGGCTTCGGTTTAATGTCTCATTTGAAAGACGACACCTTCAACAGCACTCTTTCAGTACTGCACTGAAATGTTAGCCTAGTTCATGTGTACAAGTCTCTGGAATGGGACATGAACTCACAACCTTCTGACTCAGGCGAGAGTGCTATCACTGAGCCAATGCTGACACCTGTTAAGAAAGATGTTTGAGGAATATCATACATACATGCAAGCTCTGAGCCAATCTCTCAGGATGTTCAACTAACAGGTGTGAGCCTTGGGTTTACAACTATCCTTTGAGGTTGCATTTCAAAAGCATTATCTTCCTTGCAGCCACCAATGGAGCGAGTGGCAACTTAATTGGAATCTGCAGCAGATCCCCAGCCAAGGACAATTGAAGTTGCAGCTCTGGAGGAATTAGGGGACAGAATGGCGCGCAGTACGAATCACAGCTTCCAGACCATGGCAACCACTGTGTCTCGGGCCTTTCGGGATCTGCTAGCTTCCATTAGACCAGTCAGCTTGCAAATCAGTTGGGTCACAGATCCAGGGCCCAGTGGAAGGGTGACGACTAGAGTCCACCTGCCTGATATTGACATCTCTTAGGACAACAGTACACATCGAGACTCCGGCCTTTTCCCTCAGAGCACCGTGCCAGTGGAACGTCAGGATGCCCAGGAGTAAGCACCAGAAATACAGCCAGTAGCGCTTCTCCGAAAGACAAGGGTCACCTCAGTCATATAATCTTTTTGTAGAGTATAAGCAGCTAACCACCTCCTGTGCTTCAGGCCCTCAAGTTGCACCTAGAAAAAAACATGAGAATAGGTTAAATAAAAAGGCACCTATAGGCACCCAGGGAAAGATGGTGTTAACATAAGAACATAAGAAATAGGAGCAGGAGTAGGCCAATCGGCCCCTTGAGCCTGCTCCGCCATTCAATAAGATCATGGCTGATCTGATCCTAACCGCCAATCCACTATCACAGAATTAGACACACGAAATAGGAGCAGGATCAGGCTACACGGCCCCTGGGCCCGCTCCGCTACCCACAGGGCCATGACCGAACCGAACCTAGACTCATGTCCAAATTCCTGCCCGTAACCCTTAATTCCCTTTACTTCTAGGAAACTGTCTATTTCTGTTTTAAATTTATGTAATGATGTAGCTTCTACAGCTTTTTGGGGCAGCATATTCCATGGACCTACCACCCTCTGAGTGAAGTAGTTCCTCCTCATCTCAGTTTTGAAAGAGCAGCCCCTTATTCTAAGACTATGCCCCCTAGTTCTAGTTTCACCCATCATCGGGAACATCTTCCCTGCATCCACCCGATCCAACCCCTTCACAATCTTATATGTTTCAATAAGATTGCCTCTCATTCTTCTGAACTCCAATGAGTAGAGTCCCAATCTACTCAACCTCTCCTCATATGTCCATCCCCTCATCCCCGGGATTAACCGAGTGAACCTTCTTTGTACTGACTCGAGAGCAAGTATGTCCTTTCTCAAGTATGGACACCAAAACTGTACGCAGTATTCCAGGTGCGGTCTCACCAATACCTTGTACAACTGAAGAAATACCTCCCTATTTTTATATTCTATCCCCTAGCAATGAAAGCCAACATTCCATTGGCCTTCTTAATCAGTAGTTTGATTGTGGGCACTTTGGAATTCACTGTAATAAAATAGAACGTGCAGTTACATGGCACTTTGTTATTGATGGAGATTAAAGTCATACAGGAAAATGTGCGGGTGCTCTGATCCTGTGAGAAGCAAGCGCAGCTGGTTACAGGCAGAATGGGAAAAAATTGCTTCAAAAAGCATTTCCTAGCTGCAGAAATCTGTGATCAAAATCTCTTGACTCTTGTGTCTTCTCACTGCCCCCTGTATCAGCTGATCCTGGCAACTGCTGCACCTCATAATTCTCAGTCCAAGTTACCAGGAGTGCGCTAGCAGTGCAAACCCAGGAAACTCATGGCTGCCTTGTCATTGGCTCTCACTCTGACATATGCAAATGAGGCCAGTGGGGACATGGCAGGCGGATCGTGGGAAGCTCAAAAGAAAACTCGGGGGAAGCTTTAAAGGCGCACAAACATCAGAAACCAATTACACCTGAATTTCCTCGCAAAAAAACCCCACACGGTTTATACACCATTAATGCACTGAAAACAGAGGAAATTCATTCCCAGTCTTTATTTCTTCCCTTCCAAGAAACCACGGCCTAGAAATTCAGTGGGCTGTGCCACCCGTTAGCGCCTTAAGAGGGCGCTAAGTGGGTCAGAAGCCACTGGCCACGCCTCCCGCTAAATTTAGTGGGACGCTAATGGCGGCGCTAGCCGTTAGTGCTGCGCCGCTAGCGATGACGTCATCGCTGTGCGCAGCGCCCCGCTACCGCCCCGATCGCGAAATTTAGTTGCGGCCCCTGCTTTGACGCCGGACGCTATTTGCAACCGGTTCAGGGGGGCCTACCTGCGGCGGTAGAGGCACTGAGGTGCGGGTGGCCATTTTTTTTGCTGTCCGCCTGCCAGCACCTCTCCGCGCTGCCGTCCTCGGCCTCCTGAACCCCCCGCGGAGTGCCGATGGCGTGACAAGAGCCCAGCACTTCTCCTCGGTGCCAGGCTCTTTTGCCGGCACTCGTGATCCTCGATCGTGCTGCACAAGGCCCATCCCCTTTAAGAAGGGGAGGAAGGCCTGCAGTACCGCAGCGCGCCGTGCCGCAGCGTGTGGTGCCACGGCACGTTGCGCAGCGATCTTCAGCTGCAGCGCCCCGAGAGGGATGAGGGGCGCCTCCAGCAGCACCGCGCTTCCCTCTGGGGTGCGCAAAGTGAATTTCCGGCGGGCGGCCGCGACTACTTCCGGGGCGCTACTTTGAGCGCCCTGTCGAGGCTGGCGCCCCAAACGGGGTGCTATTGAATTCCTAGGCCCATGTGTTGTCTCACTTTTGCTTTTGCCTTGTTCACGTGCACTAGTATCTGTCTTTTCAGTGGTACTTATTGATGGAACTTTGGATTGGAACCTAACCTCAACCTCCCGAGGTAGTTTGGCTGCACTTTCTCTTTTCAAGTTTACCTTGCACTTGCTTTACAGAGCTTGTCCTTTCAAGCACAAATTCTCAATTAAATAATAGTTCAGAACTGTCTTCAAGTTGTTGCTTCATAGAAACATAGAAGATAGGAGCAGGAGTAGGCCATTCGGCCCTTCGAGCCTGCTCCGCCATTCAATGAGATCATGGCTGATCATCCAAATTCAGTACCCTGTCCCTGCCTTCTCCCCATATCCCTTGATCCCTTTAGCCTCAAGAAATATATCCAATTCTTTCTTGAATATATTTAATGAACTGGCCTCCACCGCCCTCTGTGGCAGAGAATTCCACAGGTTCACCACTCTCTGGGTGAAGAAATTCCTCCTCATTTCAGTCCTAAATGGCTTACCCCTTATCCTTAGACTATGTCCCCTGGTTCTGGACTCCCCGGCCATCAGAAACATCCTTCCTGCATCTAGTCTGTCCAGACCTGACAGAATTTTATAGGTTTCGATGAGATCCCCTCTCAATCTTCTAAACTCCAGTGAGTATAAGCCCAATCGACACAATCTCTCCTCATACGTCATTCCTGCCATCCCAGGTATCAGCCTGGTGAATCTTCACTGCACTCCCTCCATGGCAAGAACGTCCTTCCTCAGGTAAGGTGACCAAAACTGCACACAATACTCAAGGTGCGGTCTCACCAAGGCCCTGTACAACTGTAGCAAGACATCCTTGTTCCTGTACTCGAACCCTCTTGCTACGAAGGCCAACATACCATTTGCCTTCTTAACCGCCTGCTGCACCTGCATGCTTACCTTCAGCGACTGGTGCACAATAACACCCAGGTCTCTTTGCACTTCCCCTTCTTCCAATCTATTGCCATTCAAATAATAATCTGCCTTCCTGTTTTTGCCACCAAAGTGGATAACCTCACATTTATCCACATTATAGTGCATTTGCCATGTTTCTGCCCAATCACCCAACCTGTCCAAATTGTACTGGAGTTTCACGACATCCTCCTCACAGCTTACCCTCCCACCCAGCTTTGTGTCGTCTGCAAATTTGGAGATATTACATCCAATTCCCTCGTCCAGATCATTAATATATATTGTGAACAGCTGGGGTCCTAGGACCGATCCTTGCGGTACCCCACTAGTCACTGCCTGCCACTTGGAAAACGACCCGTTTATTCCAACTCTTTGCTTTCTGTCCGCCAACCAGTTCTCTATCCAAGTCAATACCTTGCCCCAATCCCATGTGCCTTAATTTTGCACGCTAATCTCTTATGTGGGACCTTATCGAAAGCCTTCTGAAAGTCCAAATACACCACATCCACTGGTTCTCCTTTATCTATTTTACCAGTTACATCCTCAAAAAATTCCAGTAGTCAAGCATGATTTACCTTTTGTAAATCCATGTTGACTTTGTCCGATCCTGTCACTGCTTTCCAAGTGCTCTGCTATTACATCTTTTATAATAGACTCTAGCATTTTCCCCACTACCGATGTCAGGCTTACCGGTCTATAATTCCCCGCTTTTTCTCTACCACCTTTTTTGAATAGTGGGGTAACATTAGCTACCCTCCAATCCATGGGTACCGTTCCAGAGTCTATCGGGTTCTGGAAGATGACCATAAGAACATAAGAAATAGGAGCAGGAGTAGGCCAATCGGCCCCTCAAGCCTGCTCCACCATTCAATAAGATCATGGCTGATCTGATCCTAACCTCAAATCTTCTATCACTGTGCATCCACCCGAACCAGCAATGCATCTACTATCTCTAGGGCCACTTCCTTAAGTACCCTGGGATGTAGACCATCAGGCCCTGGGGATTTATCGGCCTTCAGTCCCATCAATTTTCCTAACACCATTTCCCTACAAATACTGATTTCTTTCAGTTCCTCCCTTTCATCAGACCCTATGTTCCCTGGCATCTCTGGGAGGTTATTTGTGTCCTCCTTTGTGAAGACAGAACCAAAGTATGTATTTAGTTGGTCTGCCATTTCCTTGTTTCCCATTATAAATTCCCCTGATTCTGACTGTAAGGGACCTACGTTTGACTTCACCAATCTTTTTCTCTTCACATATCTATAAAAGCTTTTACAGTCAGTTTTTATGTTCCCTGAAAGCTTACTCTCATATTCTATTTTCCCTTTCTTAATTAATCCCTTTGTCCTCCTTTGTTGACTCCTAAACTGCTCCCAATCCTCAGTATTGCTTTTTCTAGACAATTTATATGTCCTCTCCTTGGATCTTATGCTATCCCTAATTTCCCTTGTTAGCCACGGTTGAGTCACCTTTTTTGTTTTATTTTTATGCCAAACTGGGATGAACAAATTCTGTAGCTCATCCATTCGGTCTTTGAATGTTTGCCATTGCCTATCCACCGTCAACCCTTTGAGTGACATTCCCCAATCAATCCTACCCAACTCACTCCTCAAACCATTGTAGTTTCCTTTATTTAAATTGAGGACACTTGTCTCTGAGTCAACTACTTCATTCTCCGTCTTAATGAAGAATTCGATCATATTATGATCGCTCCGACCCAAGGGGCCTCGTACAACAAGATTGCTAATTAATCCTTTCTCGTTACATAATACCCAGTCTAAGATGGCCTGATCTCTGGTTGGTTCCTCGACATATTGGTCCAGGAAACCATCCCATAAACACTCCAGGAATTCCTCCTCCACAGTATTGTTACTAATTTGGTTGGCCCAATCTATATGTAGATTAAAGTCACCCATGATGACTGCTGTGCCCTTATTGCACGCTTCTTTAATTTCCCTTTTAATGCCATCCCCAACCTCCGCCTTACTGTTTGGAGGTCTATATACCACTTCCACTAATGTTTTTTTCCCCTTAATATTTCTCAATTCTACCCATACAGATTCCACATCATCAGAGCTAATATCCTTCATTACAATTGTATTAATCCCTTCTTTAACCAGTAATGCTACCCCACCTCCCTTTCCTTTTTGCCTATCTTTCCTGAATATCGAATACCCCTGGATGTTGAGTTCCCAGTCTTGGCTATCCTTGAGCCATGTTTCCGTAATCCCAACCAAATCATATTCGTTTACCAATATTTGCACAGCCAATTCATTCACCTTATTACAAATGCTCCTCGCATTAAGACACAAAGCCTTCAGGCTTGTTTTTTTAATGCTCTTAGACCTATTAGAATTATTATTTACTGTGGCCGCGTTTGATTTAAACCGTTGATTTCTCTGACTGCCACTTATGTTTTTCTCCTTCCTATCTTTTGCTTTTATCCCTGTTTTCCTTTCCTCTGTCTCCCTGCTCAGGTTCCCAACCCCCTGCCATTTTAGTTTAAACCCCCCCGAACAGTGCTAGCAAACCTCCCCGCAAGGATATTTGTCCCGCTCTGGTTCAGGTGCAACCCGTCCGACTTGTACAAGTCCCACCTTCCCCAGAAGCAGGCCCAGTGATCCAGGAAACTAAAGCCCTCCCTCCTGCACCAACTCTTTAGCCACGCATTCATCTGCTCTATCGTCCTATTCCTATACTCACTAGCACATGGCACCGGGAGTAATCCAGAGATTAAAACCTTTGAGGTCCTACTCTTTAATCTGCTACCCAGCTCCCTAAATTCTTGCTGCAGGACCTCATCCCTCTTCCTACCTATGTCGTTGGTCCCAATGTGAACCACGACCTCTGCCTGTTCACCCTCCCCCTTCAGAATGCCCTGCAGCCGTTCAGTGACATCCTTGACCCTGGCACCAGGGAGGCAACAAACCATCCTGGAGTCACGTCTACGGCCACAGAAACGCCTATCTGTTCCTCTTACGATAGAATCCCCTACCACTATTGCTCTCCCACTCTTTTTCCTCCCTTCCTGAGCAGCAGAAGCACCCCTGGTGCCAGGAAGTTGGCTGCTGCTGCCTTCCCCTGGTGAGTCATCCCCCTCAACAGTATCCAAATTGGTATACCTGTTTGAAAGGGGGATGGCCACAGGGGTCCCCTGCACTATCTGCCTCAAGTGGCATTTTCTGAAAATGACCGGTATTGCCTTCTCAGTGGCCCTGAATATATGTTCTTATACTTTTGTTACAATAACAAAACTGAGGCAAGAGATCAAGTTGTAACCTTTGGGAAAAAATTGCTTTGCTTGTACTAAGATCAATCTCCCTGCTAAGAACTACAGAACCATAGGGGTTTATTAGCGCAGAAGGAGGCCATTCGGTCCATAGTGTCTGTGCTGTCTGTTCGCTCGAGCATTGCAAAACTAATCTCACTGCCCTTATAACTTGTATCTTCTTCTGCTTTAAATATTTATTCAATTTCCCCTTAAAAGATGCAATCACTCCCTGTGGCAAAGTATTCTATGCTCCAACAATCCACTGTATAAAGAAATTTCTCCTAATCTCTGTCCTGATTCTCTTAGTGGCTATTTTAAATTGATTACCCCTCGTCATTGATTCCCCAACTAGAGGAAATAGTCTTTCCCTATTCAGTTTATTAAAACGTTAATCACTTTAAAAACCTCTATTAAATCTTCTCATAGCCTTCACTACTCCAGTGGAAATAGTCCCAGTATCATTCTGTAGATCAAGTCAGACAGAGAGCTCCTTGCCAATAACTATCCTCCTGGAATTCTGTAAAGGATAAGAATGCCAATTTGTCAAAATAGATCAATGACTCGATCCTCCAAAGAGAAAATTACATTTCTGAGGCAACTTTAGCAAAGAAAATGACTTTTCTAATTATGGAACAGGAACTGAAATTACTGATTAGTTGCTAGACAGTTGCTTTGGTGCTGTAAGAAGGTCTATTCCTGCATATCAGCATTACTGATAAAGCATGATGATTGCTACATTGCTCCTGTTTTCAGTCTGTAAGTATATCGATTCTATATATAAGTAATGTACAATTAATCACATTTTAATATTGTCATAGGTTTACTATAGCATGGCACTTACGTTAAAACATTTTGAATATTTTTAAAACATTAATGAGGCTGTATTATAATAGGTGCTGCCACTAGATTAGAACTGCTACAATCTCCGGCCTCGCTCTGGCTACAGGAAGGCCAGTCTGCCCATTTCGACTGCATTCTACAATATGAAGACAAGATAGTAAACGGCAGCTTTTATTGGCAATATACTAAAGTGAACTTTGGTGAAACACAAGTGAGAAATATCAGTATCGATCCAGGAGATGATCGTTTCAATGTTTTCAGTATCAACGCATCTGATTTCCGCAGCTCATTGATAATGAAAGACCTTCACATTACTGACACGGGTGTGTATTATTGCAACATCATTATTCACGAACGTTCACTTTCAAGGATGATCATGGGCCCTGGGACTCATCTAATTGTTCAAGGTAAGGGAGAATGCCCCTATGGGACTCCGTGTAGTTTGGTTAGGCATTAGATTAAGGATGCATGTGCTGGAGGACCCTGTTTGTAACTTTCAAGTATAAATGGCTGTGGTATGCGCTGCGCATGATCTGTCCATTAGTACCAGACGGTGAGTGGCCTAACCAGTGGTCCTTAAAGGGGTCTCTGGAGGCTGCTTCAAAAACGGTGTGGAACATTTTTCCACTCTGCAGTACCCCACTCAATACTTCCTCCATTCCAGACATAACTCCTCTAACAAATTCTTGTTGTTTTCTACCCTTCAGCCACTTTTTTTCATCCATTTGTAAAGTTTATCCTGAATCTCTACAGCTTAGAGTTTAACTAATAGCCTTTTGTATGGTACTTCAAAATAAGTAACACATGTAACCAAATATTAACAGTTACAGAAATGATAAGCACATTAACATTAGTGAAATGTATTAAACTATCAAGACAAGTTAGCACTTTTGTGAAATTATTTTAACTGTAATCTATTGCTGTGTATTCACTGGTTTGTTACTTTTGGGAATGTCTGTAACATTAAAACATCTTCTTCTTCTTAAGCAGTCCCTCGGAACCGAGGATGACTTGCTTCCACACTAAAAATGAGTGTTCAGGTGACTGATGAGTCCAATGCGGGACCTACACTCTCTGTCACAGGTGGGGCAGACGGTGGTTGAAGGGGCGGGTGGGTGGGGTGCTTGGGTTGACGTGCGCTCCTTCCGCTGTTTGCGCTTGGCTTCCACTTGCTCCCGGCGAAGAGACTCGAGGTGTTTGGCGCCTTCCCGGATGCTTCTCCTCCACTTTGTGCGGTCTTGGGCCAGGGATTCCCAGGTGTTGGTGGGGATGTTGCACTTTTTCAAGGAGGTTTTGAGGGTGTCCTTGAAGCATTTCCTCTGCCCACCTGGGGCTCTCTTGCCATGTCGGAGCTCCGAGTAGAACGCTTGTTTTGGTAGTCTCGTATCGGGCATGCGGACGATGTGACCCGTCCATCGGAGCTGATCGAGTGTGGTCAAAACTTCGATGCTGGGGATGTTGGCCTGAGTGAGGACACTGACATTGGTTCACCTATCCTGCCAATGGATTTGCAGGATCTTGTGGAGGCAGCATTGGTGGTACCTCTCCAGTGCTTTGAGGTGCCTGCTGTACATGGTCCATGTCTCTGAAGCATACAGGAGGGCGGGTATCACTACTGCTCTGTAGACCATGAGCTTGGTGCTGGGTTTGAGGTCCTGGTCTTCAAACACTCGCTTCCTCAGGCGACCGAAGGCTGCACTGGCACACTGAAGGCAGTGTTGGACTTCGTCATCAACGTCTGCCCTTGTAGTAGGCTCCCGAGGTATGGAAAGTGGTCCACGTTGTCCAAGGCCTCGTCATGGATTTTGATAATCAGAAAGCAGTACTGTGTGGCGAGGGCAGGTTGGTAGAGGACCTTTGTCTTACGGATGTTTAGTGTAAGGCCCATGCTCTCTTACACTTCGGTGAAGGTGTTGACGATGGTTTGGAGTTCAGCCTCAGAGTGTGCGCAGATGCAAGCGTCGTCTGCATACTGTAATTCGATGACAGATGATGGGATGACCTTGGATCTGGACTGGAGGCGACAGAGGTTGAACAGTTTCCCGTTTGTTCTGTAGATTAGCTCCACTCCAGCGGGGAGATTACTGAGGGTGAGATGGAGCATTGCAGCCAGGAAGATCGAGAAGAGCGTTGGTGTGCTGACACAGCCTTGCTTGACCCCGGTCCATACGTGAATTGGGTCTGTGGTAGATCCGTTGGTGAGGATCACGGCTTGCATGTTGTCGTGAAGCAGGCGGAGGATGGTGACAAACTTTTGAGGGCAGCCGAATTTGAGGAGGACACTCCATAATCTCTCAGTTGACGGTGTTGAAGGCCTTTGTGAGGTCAAAGAAGGCCATGTACAGCAGTTGGTGCTTGACATGAATCTTGTCATTCATGTGGAAATGACTAATGAAATGATACTGGACGGCCTAGTAGTGGCGCTGTCCAGGGAGAGTATAAATACTCGGGCATGGGCCCAGCTTGCTCAGGACATTCTTTAACAGGAACTAGTGAAGGACACAACTAGATCTCCATGTTGAAAAACAGCTGATTAAAGCCTTGTTTAATACTTAGACCAAGTGCCTAGTAGTTTTCTTACATCAGTGCTGTTCCCTGCATTTCTCTTGTAGTTGACGCGCAGTGAAGATCATGTCCATTGTGCCCCTTAGTGGGCGGAATCCGCATTGCAACTCTGGGAGGAGCTCTTCAGCCACTAGGAGAAGGCGATTGAGGAGGATTCTTGCAATGACTTTCCCCGTGGCAGACAGCAGGGACCACAATCGGACTTGTCACCTTTCTTGAAGATGGTCACGATTACGGCGTCTCTGAGATCCCCGGCATGCTCTCCTCCTTCCAAATAAGAGAAATGAGTTCATGTAATCACGCCAATAGTGCTTCTCTGCCATGTTTTAGCGCCTCGGCGGGGATTCCATCTGCTCCCGAGGCCTTGTTGTTCTTCAGTTGTCAGATGGCCTTTTCAACCACATGCCGGGCTGGGGTTGTGCTGAGGTGGTGGCGGGTAGCATGCTGCGAGATGGAGTTGAGGACACTCACTAGAAGGAGATGCACTGTGGGACACACTCACTGGAAGGAAACACACCACAGGACACACTCACTGGAAGGAGACACCGCAGAACACACTCACTGGAAGGAGACACACTATAAGGGGGTTGAGGCCCAGGAACGAGGTCGAGGCCCAGGAGCGAGGTTGAGGCCCAGGAGTGCTGCAGCGTGGACCAGCAGTGGGGTCGGGAGGACCACAATGCAGCCTATGAAACCCAGTCAGAGAGGACCTGCAGGAAGGAGGGATGAGAACAGTAGGAGTATGTTTGTGTGTATGTGCTAGGCCAATGTAGCAGAGCCTGGTCTCCAATCGTCTTGGATCCCCTTGCCATTGGACCAAGACCTTGCTCTGTCAAGCCCGTGTGATAGCTGGTGTGCAACGGCCACCCCGCATTAAAAGAATTCATGCACAGGCATCTTCCACCCTTTAAAATGAAGTTCGGGACCTGGAACGTCAGGACCCTCCTGGACAACCCCAACAGTGACAGACCGGAAGGCCGTACTGCTATCGTTGCCCGGGAGCTCAGATGTTTCGACATTGACATCGCCGCCCTAAGTGAGACCCGGCGGGCAGGGGAAGGCCAGCTCAAGGAGCAAGGCGGTGGTTACACCTTCTTCTGGAAAGGCAAACCTGAAGAAGAATGCCGCCTCCATGGGGTAGGCTTCGCCATAAAAAATGAACTAGTTGGACGTCTCAGAGACTCCCCTTGTGGAATGAACGAACGCCTCATGACTCTACGGCTCACCCTAGCCCGGAACCAGTGCGCTACGGTCATCAGTGCGTACGCCCCAACACTGGAAGCCACAGATGAGACCAAAGAGGAATTCTACTCCAGCCTCCAACAATCCCTGTCCCGAGTCCCAATGGGCGACAAGCTGATCCTCCTTGGCGACTTCAACACCAGAGTTGGAAAGGACACAGACCTCTGGGGAGGTGTGATCGGCAGAGAGGGGGTGGGGAAAGCCAACTCCAGTGGTACCCTCCTCCTGTTGAAATGCTTAGAACATGGCCTTGTCATAACCAACACCTTGTTTTATCAGAGAGACAAGTACAAGGCTTCATGGCAACACCCTCACTCCAAGCACTGGCATCTGCTGGACTACGTCATCGTCCGAGCGAGGGACCGCAAGGACGTCCACGTCACCTGCGCCATGACAGGAGCTGACGACTGCTGGACAGACCACCACCTAATCCACTCTGTCATCTCCATCAACGTAGCCCCAAAACAGCAGCGGCAACAGAAGCAATGCCGCAGGAAAATCAATGCTGGAGCACTCAAACACCCTGCTAAGAAAGCTCTATTCAGCCTGCACCTCACAACCAACCTGACGACTCCCAGTGATTCAGAGACACAGAGGGCAGGATTTTCATTGGGCCGTGGAGTCGGGATTGGAGGCATGGGGGGTGGTGGGGGTTAAAATCCCGAAATCAGGGGTTCTGACCCGATCCCGCACCCAAACCCGACTCCATGCCAGTTTCAAAGGAGGCGGGTACCCGCCCCGCACTGGGACCCGCCTACCCGAGGCGGGAAGGGATTAGTGCCAATTAACTGCCTGTTAACAGGTGGTTAACAGGCAGTTTTTAGCCTAATCACTATTTTTAAGGTTGAAATGTAGGATTCCCGACGGCTCCAAACCACACCAAGTTACAGGAGGCGGGCTGTCGGGTTGAAGGACTTGGAGGGTTCGAGATGTCGGTGTTCAGGTGAGTGATGTGTACATGAGTGCAAAGGTAAGTGTGTTTGATGTGTCTAAAGTGATTAAGTAAGTTTTACATACCTTTTCTTACCTTTTCAGCCTTCCTTCCTTTAGGTCTTGGGAGTCCCTCATCTCACCGGCACAGAAAGCAGAATGGCTGCGAACTGTCAAAAGTGACAGCCTGCAGCTTTCTGTGCAGGAGAGATTTCTAACTGAGTCTGTGGAGAAGGACTCATGTTAGAAGTAAGAATGTCAGTGTTTGACAGCTTCAAACAGCTGTGAAACGCTGATATTTCATCTGTCAAAACCTCTTGACAGATGAAATTTCAGTCTGTGACGTCACCTGTTGCCGGGTGGCCCTTAATTGGCCTGCTGAGCCCGCTGGGTGGGCTCAACAAGGTCAATCAAGTTAAAATCGCATGGATTGGCCGCATCTCGATGGAGGCGAGACTACAACCCCGAAAGTTGTAGTCCCGCCTCCTACCCGACTCCTGAGTTAAAATCCTGCCCAGAGTGTCCACAGCGCCTGGTCTGCACTCAAGGCCTCCATAATCAGCACCTGTGAAGAGACTCTTGGTCACTTGACCAGGAAACACTAAGACTGGTTCGACGAGAGCGACCAGGAGATCCAGGAGCCAATAAGCCGCAAGCGCAAGGCATTCCTGATCTGGAAACAGCAACAGAACTGTAGAGCAAAAAAGCAGCTCTCCAGACGCCTGAAGGCCAAGGCCCAACAAAAAACTCGCGACCTAAAGAACAGATGGTGGGTGGAGAAAGCGCAGGATATCCAGCAGCTAGCCGACAAACACGACGTGCATGGATTCTTTAGCACAGTCAAGACCACCTACGGTCCAAGCACCCAAGGTCCTACCCCACTGCGGGCCAAGAACGGAGAGGTACTCATCAAGGACAGAGAGGCAGTCAGTGCCCGCTGGAAGGAGAATTTTGAAGATCTCCTTAACGAATTAAAACATAATGCAAGCATGACAGCAGAAAAGGTCATTTGGGTCAAGTGTCCCATTTCTTTAACTGAAATGTATGCATTTACAAGATCACAAGATAGTTTCCGATACGGAAGGCCATTTGGTCCATCTTAGTTCATTCATACAGAATGATCCTAACATCACCCCATTGCAGCATCTAAATTGTTTCTTCAAAGATTCCACAGTTTTTGCCTCCAGTACTCTTCCAGAATGCTTTTCCATACATTGATCATTCTGCATAAAGAAGAATTTCCTGACATCAGTTGTAAATTTTCTTTTTAGTATTTGAATCTATGTGCAATTGTCCTACTTTCACAACTTAACTTAAATGAATATTCCAGATTTACCTTATCCATTCCTTTAACTATCTTATAAACCTCTATAAGGTCTCCTGTTAGACACTCCCTTTCCAGGCTAGAAATCCCAAGTTTCTCCAGTCTCAGCCTCATACTCAGAACTCTGTCACTACAGATCAGCCTTGTGGATCTTCTCTGCATTTAGCATTTTGTGCTTGATTGTCTCCCTTGTGTTTCCGCAACCAGGGCTGTAGACAGTGGTCAATGTGTGGCCTCACCAAAGCACACCACAGTTTGGTCACAACCACCTCTAACATGCATTCTATTGTTTTGGTTGTATAGTTTAACACACTATTGGTTTTATTACTTGCCGCTCTGCATTGGTTGGACATGCTTAGTGTCAAGTCTACTAAGACTCCTAAGTCTCTTTTGGCTTTATCCATGGAGTACGTGTGTCGCTTATTTTTTTCTTCCTATGTCCAGTGCCTTACATTTATCTGCATTTAATTTAATTTGCCATTGTTTTGCCCACAAATATATTTTATGCAACTTGTTCTGTAATTTTTGAGCTGCCTCCTCTGATTCTTCTGTTACTCCTAGTTTAGTTTCATCTACAAATTTGAACATTTTGCATTGAGAATCCAAATTCAAATCATTTATGTAAATTAGAAATGATAGCACTCTCACCACTGAGCCCTGGGACACCCCACCCAGTACTTCCCCCCTCAACCCTGACGTCACTCCTCTAACAAGATCTTGTTTTCTACCGTAAAGCTAATTTTTTCATCCTGAATGTCACAAAATTTGGCACAGCCCACTCCTTGAAATGCAGTATGGTCCAGCTGAAACCTATTTTTGCCATTCCTGTAAAATCGGTACTTCAGTCTTATGTTGATTATCTGTTGAATAGATAAATTGCTTTATTTTGAAACATTAACAGGTTTTCTGTATATATTATTTAGGGTTGCAAAGGGGTGGAAAGTTTCCGGTAAATTTCCGGTAAATTTCCACGGGAAGTTTAGCTTGGGAATTTTGGGAATTTTGCCCAAAAAAGCACATGCTAGCATAATATTGTTTTTTTTGTATTTCTTTCTTTTTTTTCCACAGGTCCTCTCTTAAAATTACTAACAGAGATGGAATCTTAATTATTAAGGAATTTCTTAATCAATATATGTTTATCTTCTTACTTGGCTTGTTTTAATAATTACAAGTTTTGTGTGTGACTGTGAACAAATGTGTCCTGATTGGTTGGATGAGTGCATGAGCGATTAGCTCCCTCTATTTGTAATATTTGCATATCGAATTGTGATTGGCCTGCAGGCATCTGTAAGACTGCTATAGTTTTTTTAAGATCCAGGTTAGGGGTCCTGAGGGAAGTCATTTTGTTTTCTGCTGATGTGATGATGCAGTAAGTAAATCAGACTTTATACCAAATAAACCAGTTACTTGTTGAACTCTTGTCCTTCAATTTAAAATATACAAAATAATACACTATTGGTGATGTAGCGTCGTGTGTGTACAGGTCATGCTTCCATCACATGGAGCATCAGCAAAAATGTACTCACCCTGTTGCAATCGTGCTGATCGACCGCAGTTCGACACAGAGATGAATGCCCTTTATTTCTCTGCATAGAACAATGCCACGTTTACCGTCGGATGTGTGGAAGCATTTTACCCCAGGCATTAAAGATGGAAAGACTGTGTACATGTGCAAACACTGTAGAAAGCCATATGTAAAGAATGCCACAAAGATGCAGCAGCATTTATCCAAATGCAACAACTTCACTCAAAGCTCACAGCAGTCAGCCCAGAGTTCCTCTGCTTCCATTCAAGAAGATGATGGTTCTCATTCAGCATCAGGCTCCTTATCATCAGCAACTCCTGGCCCACTTGGAAGGTTCTTTGATACAATGGATAACCATAGCCAGAAGAATGCAGATGAGTGCCTTGCTCGAGCTGTATATGCAACAGGCTCACCCCTCATGCTCACAGCCAATGTGTACTGGAAGAGATTATTCAATGTTATTCGCCCTGCATACTGTCCTCCCACCAGACATGCTTTGTCTACTTATTTGCTGGAGGCTGAGTATAGCAGAGTCCAAGGAAAGCTCAAAGAAACGATAGCGGTCATCAACGATCTTGGATCACAAAAGGTCTTTGCAGTAGTTACTGACAATGCTGCGAATATGAAGGCTGCTTGGGCTCAAGTGGAGGAGGCCTACCCTCATATTACGTCTATTGGGTGCGCAGCTCATGGGCTTAACCTGCTCCTCAAGGACATCATGGGTTTGAGAACCATGGAAGCACTGTACAAGAGAGCCAAGCAAGTTGTTAAGTATGTCAGGGGAAAACAGGTAGTTGCAGCAACCTACAACTCCAAGCAAATGACAAAGAACAAGAACACCACACTGAAGCTGCCCAACAACACTAGATGGGGTGGTGTTGTCATAATGTACAACAGCCTTCTGGAGGGTAAGGAGTCGCTGCAAGAAATGGCAATATCCCAGTCTGGGGATATGGAAACCACCATCAAGAAAATACTGCTGGATGATGTGTTTTGGGAGAGAGTGGTTAGCAGCCTTAAACTACTCTCACCAGTAGCATCTGCAATTGCTCAGATTGAAGGAGATGACGCTGTCTTGTCAGATGTTCTCAGGCTTTTTACTGATTTAAAAGAACAAATCAGCATTGCCCTACCCACATCCCTGCTGCTCAAAGCAGAGGAGAAGGCAATTGTTCAATTCATACAGACGCATTTTGTGTCAAGCCGATTCATGCTGCAGCATACATGCTGGACCCAAAGCATGTTGGGAGACCAATACTTTCTGGAGAACAGATCAACAGCGCTTACAGTGTGATTTCTACCCTCTCACACCATCTCAATCTGGATGTGGGCAAAGTTCTGGGAAGTCTGGCAAAGTTCTCTACCAAGCAAGGTCTTTGGAATGGGGATGGGATATGGGAATCATGCAAGCATATCAGTGCACATACCTGGTGGAAGGGACTTTGTGCATCTGAGGCCCTGTCACCCATTGCATCGGTGATACTCCAAATCCCACCTTCATCAGCGGCCTCTGAACGAAACTGGTCACTTTTTGGGAATACGCATACAAAGGTGCGCAACAGGCTGAGTAACAAGAGAGTGGAGAAACTGGTGGCTATCCGGGCGAACCTACAACTTATTGAGCCAGACACAGAAGTGTCCACCACACAGCTAGACAGTGACACAGAGGAGGAAATGGACACGTCAGAGCCAGAGTCAGAGAATCAGGAGGAGCAATGAGGAGTAGAAGACTCAGAAGACTCATGAGTAGAAGACTCAAAGGGACAAAATAAGGACAAATTACAGGCTAAATAAGCTGACGCTCTTTTTATTTTATTTTAGATGGGTTTTTTTTGTGGGGGTTCAATAAAGTTCAAAATTATAACCTAAATAAAGTTTTGAAAGCCTGTTTTTATTTGTATGGAACAGTATGTCTATTTTGATGACAAAGATAATATAAGGGTCAGAGACAAAAACCATCAGTGTGCAAAAAAACTCAAAATTCCCATAAATTCCCATAAATTCCCATAAATTCCCGAAAATTCCCATGGAAAGTTTCCTCTTTTAAAAATTCCCAGAATTTTGCAACCCTAGTATTATTTAGGTACTTGTGCTGAGAACAACAATGACATTGAAATCCTGACAATTATCAAACTTGTCAAATATTTACTGCTGAAAGTTTGTTTCTGAATAATTAACGTTCTTAAATCTCTTTTTTACAGATGTTAATCACAAGTATGATTTTTGGGAAAGTAAGTGCATTATATTTTTTATTTAGTTTTCATTTCATCCTAGTAATTCACTTTGTAGATTTCTATTATCTGTAAGTCTCATCATAAATAATGTGGTGGATGGAACTTTCAGAACTGAGAAATGTGGAATATTGGAGCCGGGAAGGGACAAGGAGAACCCGCAGGATCTCCGAGACAAAGCAGACAGCAGTGAGGGAAACGGCCTCACCAACTGATTACACATAATCTGCAAATTGTGGGGAAATTGTCAATAACTCCCTTTGGAATCATTGTTTTTTTATATTTACTAAGTGAGATATTACTCTTAGCAAAAAAATAATGTATGAAATGTGATGGACCTATGACCAACTCCCAATTCAGATAGAGCAAGTTACTGCAACCTGGACTAACTACAGATTGTCATTTTTCTCTAGTTTGCTCCAAATTATTACACCTGCAGAATTATATTTTATCGAATGTGGTTATCTTGCAGATTTCAGGACCATTCTGAATAAGCTCCTGTCAGTCATCCGTTACATTTTGTTTGTTCTGCTCTTGTGTTACTTCATAGCCATTGAAAAGTTCTACTAAGTCTGAAACCAAGGTATGTAAATGCACCACATTCAACATTATGCCTAGCACATTTAGGGGTTTTCACTATTTGATGTTAATTAATTTTAATAAAATGTTATAGAACCTCCTTTCTCCATTTGAGGAAAAGGCTGAAAAAGGTGGTTTTCAATTTTTTCTGATAATGCATGGGATTTGATACCATGCTCCTCCATTACCTTTCCTCTGTTATCTAGCTCTGTGAAACTGGCCTTCTGTGATTCCACTCCTACCAGCCAGCATATCTCCAGCAATGGCATTTCTTCATGCTCTTACATGCTAACCTCTGGAGTTTCCCAAGGATCAATTCTTATTCCCTTCCTCTTTCTCATCTACATAGTTCCTCTCTCAGAAACATCATCCACAGATGTGGGTCAGCTTTCATATGTATACTGACAACATCCAGATCTATCTCTCCACCACTTGCTCAACCTTGTCACCACTTCTATGTGGTCAGGCTGCCTGTCTGACATTAAGTCCTGCATGGGTCACAATTTCCTCCAACTGAATATCTGAAAGACTGAAGCCATCAAGTTCGCCCAAGAGTGGAACTTCAAACCTCAAATCCTATCCAACACCAAGACTATTCAATGTGCAGCATTGCTTCGCTCTGCCCTACCACACTCTCAATGCCAAAAACAACTTAGTCGAGCTTTTGTCATCTTTGTATTTGATTCCTTTAATGTTCTTCTTACTAGCCTCCTATTCTATACCCTCTATAAACTCAGCTATCTACATCCTGTCCTGTAGGGAGTCCTGCTCACCCACCGCCCCTTTCCTCATGGGACCACATTAGCTCCCTGTCCTCCAAAATACTTAATATATATTAAAAATGATGCATAGTCGCAATATTGAAATGATGCGCTGCATGTGTCGCTGTGAGTGTAATATCTAGCATTAGGTTAGTATGCAGGTACAGCAGGTGATCAGGAAGGCCAATGGAATCTTGGCTTTTATTGCAAGGGCGCTGGAGTATAAAAGCAGGGAAGTCTTGCTGCAGTTATACAGGGTACTGGTGAGGCCACACCTGGAATATTGCGTACAGTTTTAGTTTCCATATTTAAGAAAAGATATACTTGCTCTCGAGGCAGTTCAGAGAAGGTTCACTCGGTTGATTCCGAAGATGAGGGGGTTGACTTATGAGGAAAGGTTGAGTAGGTTGGGCCTCTACTCATTGGAATTCAGAAGAATGAGAGGCGATCTTATCGAAACATATAAGATTGTGAGGGGGCTTGATCGGGTGGATGCGGTGAGGATGTTTCCACTGATGGGTGAGACTAGAACTAGGGGGCATAATCTTAGAATAAGGGGCTGCCCTTTCAAAACTGAGATGAGGAGAAACTTCTTCACTCAGAGGGTAGTAAATCTATGGAATTTGCTACCTCAGAGAGCTGTGGAAGCTGCGACACTAAATAAATTTAAAACGGAGATAGACAGTTTCCTAGCTGATAAGGGAATTAAGGGTTACGGGGAGCGGGCAGGGAAGTGAACGTGAGTCTAGGTTCGGATCAGCCATGATCCTATTGAATGGCGGAGCAGGCCCGAGGGGCTGTATGGCCTACTCCTGCTCCTACTTCTTATGTTCTTATGTTCTAATGTGACTGTGACTCAACTGAACAAAAGAGTTCAGTTGAAGTAGTGCAAAGAAATGGAATTGCAGGGCAAAAGCAGAAGTGGAGTGGCAACGTAATGGACCAAACACTGTATACAGAAACTCTCTATAACACTGACACTGTATGTAGAAAAAACCCAAATCACGTTCAAAGGAAGAATGCACATCCAGCCCTCACTGACAACTGACTGCCCCCTCTCACCGACACCTTTCCAATAATGCCCTCCCCCTCTGAGCAAATTTTGGACAATTGGCCCCCACCATGCACAGTCTTTCAATAACTGGAACCCGTCCTCCACACGGAGCAGTTTTTACCCCCTCCCGCTCTCTACCTTTTCCTCCTTTCTCTCTTCACCCTCCTTCCTCTCCTTCCCTCCCCTCCAGCTCCTCACTCCTTGTTCTTCTCATCTCTTCCCTCCCTCCCTCCTCCTTCTTCCTCCCTGCCGTCTGCCACAATACCCCTTGGCATTCTTGGTCTAATTCAATTAACCCCTGCCCTCTAACAATGCTTGATAGTGCCCCTGGCAAGGGAAGAAAAAATAATTTGCATTCATACAGCACCTTTCACAACTTCAGGACGTTGCAAAGCATTTCACAGTCAAAGAAGCACTTTTGAAGTTGTGCACTGCCTATTATGTCTGTAGGTGGTGCTATGATAGTTGTTTTTAATGGGTTGCAGAGTTTAAAATACCAATAAGCATCATCTGCTTATCCATACTGTGTCTAGTGTTTGTGTCCATGCAGCACTGCACTGTCATCACCAGGAGGAACTGCAACAACCAATGATTCATTAGAGCTAAAGCACCGAGTAGAAGTCAGATCTGCAAGCTTCTTTGTAAACTGCGTCTATTTCTTAGAATAGTAAGTTGCAGTTTCCATTAAGGTCAAATCTCGGACCTCACCAGAACCGAGGGTTCCCGCCCTCCCGCTTTGGGCAGGAGTCTACTGGAATGGGCGACTGGTCTCCCGAGATCTGCTGCTGGTGGCTCGGGAGAAACACTCCTTGTATAATCAGTTCATGCACGCACCGGACCCCGGCTGTCGTGACTTGCAACCAGACCGCGTTGTCTGAGCCCGGCTGGTCTCGTTATTTGGACCGCACTTCTTCATTACCGGCTGTGAAGGTGGCGCTATCAGCGCAATGAAAATCGCTTGGAAACTCTGTGAGGCCTGAGAGAGCAACTGGGGGAGGGACAGAGAGAAACACAAACTGGGAGAGAGAAACACAAACTGGGAGAGAGAAACACAAACTGGAGAGAGAGAGAAACACAAACTGGGGGAGAGAGAGAAACACAAACTGGGGGAGAGAGAGAAACACAAACTGGGGGAGAGAGAGAAACACAAACTGGGGGAGAGAGAAACACAAACTGGAGAGAGAGAGAAACACAAACTGGGGGAGAGAGAACCACAAACGGGGAGAATGAAACACAAACTGGGGGAGAGAGAGAATCACAAATTGGGGGAGAGAGAAACACAAACTGGAGAGAGAGAGAAACACAAACTGGGGGAGAGAGAAACACAAACGGGGGGAGAATGAAACACAAACTGGAGAGAGAGAGAAACACAAACTGCGGGAGAGAGAAACACAAACTGGGGGAGAGAGAAACACAAACTGGGGGAGAGAGAGAATCACAAACTGGGGGAGAGAGAAACACAAACTGGAGAGAGAGGGAGAGAGAGAAACACAAACTTGGAGGGAGAAAGAGAAACACAAGCTGGGGAGAGAGAGAAACACAAACTGGGGGAGAGAGGGAGAGAAACACAAACTGGAGAGAGAGAGAAACATAAGCTGGAGAGAGTGAAACTGAAAGGGGGGGAGAGAGAGAAAACAGAAACTGGGGGGAGAGAGAAACACAACCTGGGAGAGAGAGAGAAACACAAACTGGGGGAGAGAGAGAAAACACAAACTGGGGAGAGAGAGAAACACAAACTGGGAGAGAGAGATAAACACAAACTGGGGGAGAGAGAGAAAACACAAACTGGGGAGAGAGAGAAAACACAAACTGGGGAGAGAGAGAGAGAACACAAACTGGAGAGAGAGAGAAACACAACCTGGGAGAGAAAGAGAAACACAAACTGGGGGAGAGAGAAACACAAACTGAGGGGAGAGAGAGAAACACAAACTGGGGAGAGAGAGAGAAAACACAAACTGGGGGGAGAGAGAGAAACACAACCTGGGAGAGAGAGAGAAACACAAACTGGGGGAGAGAGAGAAAACACAAACTGGGGGGAGAGAGAGAAACACAACCTGGGAGAGAGAGAGAAACACAAACTGGGGGAGAGAGAGAAAACACAAACTGGGAGAGAGAGAGAAACACAAACTGGGGGAGAGAGAGAAAACACAAACTGGGGGGAGAGAGGGAAGCACAAACTAGGGATAGAGAGAAACACAAACTGGGGAGAGAGAGAGAGAGAAACACAAACTGGGAGGGAGAATGAGAAAGAAACTGGGAGGGAGGAAGAGAAACAAACTGGGGGAGAGAGAAACACAAACTGGGGGGAGAGAGAGAAACAAACTGGAGAGAGAGAGAGAGAGAAACACAAATTGGGGGAGAGAGAGTGAAACACAAACTGGGGGGAGAGAGAGAGAAACACAAACTGGGAGAGAGAGAAACAAACTGGGGGGAGAGAGAGAGAGAAACAAACTGGAGAGAGAGAGCGAGAGAAACACAAATTGGGGTAGAGAGAGTGAAACACAAACTGGGGGGAGAGAGAGAGAAACACAAACTGGGGGAGAGAGAGATAAACAAACTGGGAGAGAGAGAGAGAGAGAAACACAAACTAGGGGAGAGAGAGAGAGAAACACAAACGGGGAGAGCGAGAGAGAAACACAAACTGGGGGAGAGAGAAACAAACTAGGAGAGAGAGAAACACAAACTGGGGGAGAGAGCGAGAGAAACACAAACTGAGGGAGAGAGAAACACAAACTGGGAGGGAGAGAGAGAAACACAAACTGGGGAGAGAGAGAGAAACACAAACTGGGGGAGAGAGAGAAACACAAACTGGGGGAGAGAGCGAGAGAAACACAAACTGAGGGAGAGAGAAACACAAACTGGGAGGGAGAGAGAGAAACACAAACTGGGGGGAGAGAGAGAAACACAAACTGGGGGAGAGAGAGAAACACAAACTGGGGAGAGAGAGAGAAACACAAACTGGGAGAGAGAGAGAAACACAAACTGGGGAGAGAGAGAGAAACACAAACTGGGAGAGAGAGAGAAACACAAACTGGGAGAGAGAAAAACACAAACTGGGGAGAGAGAGAGAAACACAAACTGGGGAGAGAGAGAGAAACACAAACTGGGGGAGAGAGAGAAACACAAACTGGGAGAGAGAGAAAAACACAAACTGGGGAGAGAGAAACACAAACTGGGAGAGAGAGAGAAAAACACAAACTGGAGAGAGAGAAACACCAGCTGGGAGAGAGAGAGAAACACAAACTGGGTAGAGAGAGGAACACAAACTGGGGGAAAGAGAGGAACACAAACTGGGGGAAAGAGAGGAACACAAATTGGGGGAGAGAGAGAAACACAAACTGGGGGAGAGAGAGAAACACAAACTGGGGGAGAGAGAGAAACACAAACTGGGGGAGAGAGAGAAACACAAACTGGGGGAGAGAGAGAAACACAAACTGGGGGAAAGAGAGGAACACAAACTGGGGGAAAGAGAGGAACACAAACTGGGGGAGAGAGAGAAACACAAACTGGGGGAGAGAGAGAAACACAAACTGGGGGAGAGAGAGAAACACAAACTGGGGGAGAGAGAGAAACACAAACTGGGGGAGAGAGAGAGAAACACAAACTGGGGGAGAGAGCGAGAAACACAAACTGGAGCAAGGCAGAGTTTATGTCGGCTTGTGATGTGCGCTGTTGTACAATATGTTTTGTTCCTGGAGTCATCAGCTTTGGTGCCTCTCGGGACTGAGCCTCATCTCCCTGAAGCTGGGCTTCACTGGTGGGGTGTGGGAGTCAGTAAATTGAATTAGGTTCAGTTTTTTTTAATCATTGCTGTATATTGTGAAAGTTCCTCAAATTAAGAAAAAAAATTTAGTTAGAAGTTACTTATATCGATGATGTTTTGTTGAATCAGTGGTATTTACTTGATGTTTCTCATTACAGTCAATACTGTAGAAACATCACAGAAGTCGCTTTTATTTAAACATTGTTTATCCTTAAATCTTTCTATTATTTTGTGTCCTTTCTGTGATTTATAAACTATGTTAGTCATCTCACTATATAAAAAAGTGAAATAGTTTATTTGGGGCTTGATACTAAGACACTCAACTAAGGTAAATGGAATAACATTTGTAAACAGTGGACAAATGTCACGTGATCAAATGTCGTACTTAAGCATCACATGATCGGTGTCACGTGATCGAATGCCATGTGATCAAATGTGACATGAGCAAATCTGCAGGAATACATCAAACAAGAGATGGCAACCCTATCAGAACCCCTCCCCGCCACTGTGTGATCAAAATCGAACCTCCCAAGCTCCACTACCGAGAGCAAAATCAAGCCTCAACAGCAACTCCCCCCACACGGAGAACAAAATCCTCTTCCCCCTTCTCCCTCCTGTTTTCTTTCTCTCCCTATACCCTCCACTTCCTCTCCCCTTCCCATTTCTCCCTTTCTTCCCTTTCTAACTCCCCCACCTGGGCCCAATTATTCCCCCAACTTTTAACTCTGTTTGACCTATATACTGCCCTTGTCTTGCTTCCTCATATGCAGTGCCATGGGGAATCGACTAGTTGAATTTAAAATTCTCATCCTCATCTTCCAAACCCTTCCAGAGTCTTGCCCAGCCTACCTCTGCAACATGCCCTAGCCTTACATCTTCTCCCGCACCCTTTGGCCCTCGTGCTCTGGCCCTCTGTGCTTCCCTTCATCCACCGTTGGTGGCAGAGCCTTCAGCTGCCTCGGCCTTACTTTCTGGAATTCCCCCTCTAATCCCTTTCATCGAGTACAGGAGCAAGGATGTCTTGCTGCAGTTGTACAGGGCCTTGGTGAGACCACACCTTGAGTATTGTGTGCAGTTTTGGTCGCCTTATCTGAGGAAGGATGTTCTTGCCATGGAGGGAGTGCAGCGAAGATTCACCAGGCTGATACCTGAGATCGCAGGAATGACGTATAAGGAGAGATTGAATCGATTAGGCTTATATTCGCTAGAGTTTAGAAGAATGAGAGGGGATCTCATTGAAACTTATAAAATTCTAACAGGACTAGACAGACTAGATGCAGGAAGGATGTTCCCGATGGCGGGGGAGTCCAGAACCACGGGTCACAGTCTAAGGATAAGGGGTGAGCCATTTAGGACTGAGATGAGGAGGAATTTCTTCACCCAGAAAGTGGTGAACCTGTGGAATTCTCTACCACAGAAGGCAGTTGAGGCCAATTCATTAAATATATTCAAGGAGGAGTTAGATATATTTCTTAAGGCTAAAGGGATCAAGGGATATGGGGAGAAAGCAGGGACAGGGTACTGAATTTGGATGATCAGCCATGATCGCATTGAATGGTGGAGCTGGCTCGAGGGGCCGAATGGCCTACTCCTGTTCCTATCTTCTATGTTTCTATGTTTCTATCTCTTGACTTCTCTCGTCACCTATCGTTTTGACCAAGCTTTTGGCCACTTCATGGCTTGTTAAGCAATGTTTTACAACATTAAAGGTACTCTATAAAGACAAATTGTTCTTCATAACATGTAATAAAGTGGTACTTGTGATGAAAATATTACATGATCATTTACAGAAAGGATTTTCTTTGGACTTTCAGTAACAGAGAAGACAATTTTAACCCTACCCACTCGTTGGAAACCGTAAGCAGTTAAAATTCAGCAGGTCACTTACCCACCTTGGAGGCACTGGGAACTGACCTTCCACCATTGTCATCTCCGGAGCATTCACAGCAAGAGGGAGGTTGTTTCTAAGCTGTTGTATGTCTACATTATTGCTCTCACATACAACAGACTGTTCTTTTCTTTATTAGCCATCTAAGGAAATAGTACTCTTGATTTTATAAACAGTGAATATTAAAATGATTTTTACATGTTAGTGGCAAGTTCTATACTTGGAGAAACAAGTCTGGTAAACATGTTAATGATATGATGATGTCTATCTGTATATCTAACAGTATAATTACATTAGACATTAATAATTGTGGATACAGTTTACATAAAAACTCATTTGATTTGGATTGGTATTGTTAATTAACTTTGGTGCATTGTAATTATACTAATTGTGAATAAATATTGGTGGCATCTGAGAGAAATTTTTAATTATGTTGTTTGTTAATTAAAGCATATTTATCCATTATAATTTTACCAAACAAACCTACAGCCAAATTAAAACATTTGCCATATTTTTTGTTACACATGCAAAATTATTGATAAAACATTAAATGGAGGGCATACTGCGATTTACAACCCAGGTACTCCATACCCTAATAATGAATGAATGAGGGCAGCATTGTGAGTGGCATGGGTCCTTTTAATATATTGGGTTTATACCTTGTTGTGTCTTGTGGTAGTTACTTTCAATCAGGACACAGGTAGAAGTACTATAATTGGGCTCAGCAATCCTCGGGAGAACGTTAGCCTATATTCCCACTCCTAATTGCTAGCCACTGACCCCCTGCTGAAAATGTGTGCAAGTATAAGGTAAGGACAGGAGGATCAAGCTCAGTTCATTCCTCCATAGTTGAATAACCTACCAACTAACACTCACAAATGAAACAACAATTAGACAGAAGGGAAGCAAAGCTCCAACAAAGGGAAACAGAATACAAGGACATTTACCACAAGTAGCACAAGGCCAAAAGAAATTAATACAAAGTGAAGAGGAACTACCACAGAAAGAGATACAGTATACCAATCTTCCCCAAAGGCCTGGAGTTTCCGCTCGATTAAACTTTTTTTCAAGCACAATTCACCCAATATCGGCAAAAGATCGTGGAATTTTAAGCGCAAATTGCGTTCAGCGCAAATTGAGATTCCGTGATCTTTTGCGCTGGTTTTAAAAACATTTGTGCTAGAAGCAGGCCCTGCAAGAACACTAATGGACACATTTTGAAAGGTTTTGAATTTTAAAAAATTACTAAGGAACTGATTACTGTACCCCGTCTAACTAGAAAATAGTGTTGTATATTTTTTAAAAGTCATTTTCAGTCATTTAAAATTGAGTGATGGATTTACACGGTGATTTAAAATGCTTATTGTTTGTGATAAACCCATTTGCAGCTGTATTCATCGAACGTTACCAACTTACCACTCTTAAATAGATCAAGGATTTTGTGTTCGGCGATATGCAAATAAGTTTGAGAGGAAACTCAGGGGTAAAAAAAAACTTTTCAAAATGGGTGCAATTTTGGTTGCAATTTGCAGCCGTCGTGCCAATTGTGCCCAAAGCAGAAACTCTACCTTAAATACTTAAACAGAAAGAGAAAAGAGGCAGAGATTCCTCTTCCGCACTCAGTGATAAGAGCCTGGCAGGGCCAAAGCTCTTATTGCAAATTTGGACACAAGCTGTTCATGATTTTCCATCTGTTAATGTTCAGGGGTAGAAAATTATGGATAACTTTTGCCCAGATTTGCAATAAGCACTTCTGCTCTGCCAAGCACTTAGTGTCAAGCTCTGAAGAGGAAACCCTGCCTCTATCTGTACTGTGAGGTTTCTGTGATTTCTGTGATTTCAGTGCGCCACTTTGACCCAAAGAAACAGAAAAAGATAGTGCGCCAAAGTGTTTCAAAGATTTAATCAGAAAGAGGCGGAATGTAAGTATTTTAAATGGCAGTTCCAGGTACAGAGAGAATTGACACTTGTTGATATCACACTCAACTTATGGCAAATAGATGCAGAATCCAGTGAAACACTGGAGGAAATTGAGGGTCTGAGATGTCAACTAGGACAGAGTGAAAGCAGTCCTGGATTTATGGAGAGTGAAAGTAAGCTAACAAAAAAGAAAGCTAGAAACAGTTACTAGATGACTAGAGGACCAATAGGTGCACAGCCAAGGTGTGTGATTTCAGAATAGTGTAATACATTAAGATGATTAGCAATCTGAATCAGGAACTGGCTGGCACTAAGTATTAAGTACAGTTATTTAATAATCATCACTTTCAGAGGGAACAAGTGTATGAAGAGCTAGAAATTAAAAATGCCCAAATAGAAGAGGCACTGAAACAAACTGAGAATGTATCTAATGAAGGGGGAAAGGAAAGTGTCCAATAGAGTTAGTGCATGGCAAATATAGCTCGCTGTAGGGAGACCTAGATTAGTGGAGAGAGATCAGTCCAATCCAAGAGGGTGAATTTTGATTCTGCTGTACCCATTACTTTTGGTGAACCAGGACATTGGGATAAAATGGGTTTATATTGAACCCCCTTCCAAAGGGAAGTTAGCACCTCCTAGAGGTAGGAGTTACGGTACCTACAGGATAGAGTTTAAGGCTTCTACCAGAAGCAGAAGCTACAATACCAGCAGCACAGAACTAAGGAACTTTATTTCTGTGCATTTAATGGTTTTTAACTTCCATCTAGATCATCTAAGCCTTGTGCCTGCAGAAGATCAGGCTTGGTTTCTATCTCACAGTGTCTGCTGCGGTTTTATTATGGATAGAAGAGAATCATGGTAATCATGGAAGACCTATGGATTGCAGCATGAGTTAGTAAAAAGGAGAATATAGGGTCGGTGAGGCAACTAGGTGAGGATTTCAAAATAATGTTTTGATAGAGTAAGTACACAGAAACTGTTCCACTGGCAGGAGGTCTGTAACCAAAGGACACAGATTTAAAATAATGGCAAAAAAGAGGGGAGATGAGTGATGTAAGCCCCCAAAGTGCGGACCAAGTGATATACAAGGTCGACATCACTAGCTTGTCGAAAGAAAGACAAACCACTAATTGAAGTCAAAACGGTTTACTCAGGCCTGAGGAGAGCCTCCAGATCATGTCTGAATCGAACTCTAACAAGCTTCTCAAAGTCCACACAATTATACGCATTTTCCAATCCCTCCTTCTTCAGAGATCCAATCGATTTAAAAGTCTATACATTAATCATTAACTAGGTGTGTCTAACTTATACAAAGTAGCTGATGTGCCTTCAATAACCACAAAACTAGAAGTTATAAACTTTAACAAGTTGGCTTTTAATCACTAAGATCAGAGCTAACATCTCAACACACTGACTGGCTCGCAGGAATGAGTCAGGAAAGAGGAAGTGAAACTATACACCGTGTGGGGGAGGGTAATATACATGAGTGCAAAACGAATACAGGCAAGAACAAATACAGGCAAGACAAACAGATTTCATTACATTCACCCCTTCTTTAGATTTAGTCCATCGGTGTGATGTTTCTTAAAAGTTGGTATAAGTGAGTCTGTCAGGAGGTTTTGCGGTTCTCAGTGATCGGCGCAAAGCCGGTTGGGGTGCCTCTAGGGGAGTGGATTCTGGTTCCTCTGCTGTCCGGGCCTCCGCAGTGTCTTCCAGGTTATCTGCAGTGTCCTCCAGGTTAAAGTTGCGTATTGATACCTCTGGGCGTCCTGTCTCTTTTTGGTGTAGGTCTTCCTTGGGTAGTCTCTCATCGTTCTCTCCGCTCCCCGAGGGAGCGAGGTCTTTTATGGAAACAGTGTCCTCTCGCCCGTCAGAGTATTCGATATAGGCGTACTGAGGGTTTGCATGGAGGAGCTGTACCTTTTCCACAAGGGGGTCCGTTTTATGGCCTCTCACGTGCTTCCGCAATAGTACTGTCCCCGGAGACGTCAGCCACGCGGGTAGAGATATGCCCGAGGTCGATTTCCGGGGGAAAACGAACATCTTTTCGTGAGGGGTAGCATTAGTGGCTGTACATAACAGAGACCTTATGGAGTGGAGCACGTCTGGGAGGACTTCCTGCCAGCGGGAGGTCGGAAGGCCTTTTGACTTTAAGGCTAATGTGACAGCCTTCCAAACAGTAGCATTCTCCCTTTCCACTTGCCCATTACCCCGGGGGTTGTAGCTAGTGGTTCTTCTAGTGGCTATCCCCTTTGAGAGCAAGAACTGGCGCAGTTCGTCACTCATAAATGACGTCCCCCTATCGCTGTGTATGTAGTTCGGCATGCCAAACATGCAGAATAGATTACCGAGACACTTGATGACCGTGGCACTGGTCATGTCTGGGCAGGGAATGGCGAAGGGGAAGCGGGAATATTCATCGATGATATTGAGGAAGTATACGTTACGGTCGGCAGAGGGAAGGGGTCCCTTGAAGTCCAGACTTAGGCGCTCGAATGGCCGTGTGGCTTTGATAAGGTGTGCACGGTCAGGCCTGTAGAAACGAGGCTTGCATTCCGCACAGATGCAGCAGGCTCTGGTCATTGCCCTGACCTCCTCGATGGAGTGGGGCAGATTGCGGGACTTTATAAAATGGTATAGTCGGGTGACCCCTGGGTGACAGAGGTCGTTGTGGAGACCCTGTAATTTGTCCGTATGAATGCTGGCACACATTCCCCACGATAGGGCGTCTGGGGGTTCATTAAGGGCTCCCAGCCTGTACATAATATCATAGTCGAACGTGGATAGTTTGATCCTCCACCTGAGTATTTTGTCATTCTTGATTTTCCCCCTTTGTTTGTTATTAAACATGAAAGCCACCGACCGCTGGTCGGTGAGCAGGGTGAAACGTTTGCCGGCTAGGTAGTGTCTCCAGTGCCGCACTGCCTCCACTATAGCCTGTGCCTCCTTCTCGACAGAAGAGTGCCTGATTTCAGGTCCCTGAAGGGTTCGGGAGAAGAAGGCCACAGGTCTCCCAGCCTGATTGAGGGTCGCAGCTAAAGCAAAGTCTGACGCATCGCTTTCAACTTGAAAGGGAATGCTTTCGTCCACTGCACACAGTGCAGCCCTTTCAATGTCCTGTTTGATACTGGTGAAAGCCTCCCGAGCTTCAGCTGATAGTGGGAAGGACGTCGATTTAATGAGGGGTCGGGCCTTATCAGAGTAATTGGGCACCCATTGGGCATAATACGAAAAAAATCCCAGGCACCTTTTTAAAGCTTTGGGATTGTGTGGCAGGGGCAGTTCCTTTAGGGGGCGTAATCGGTCAGGGTCCGGTCCAATTACCCCATCTTCCACCACACAGCCGAGGATACAGAGACGGGTTGTGTTGAAGACACATTTGTCTTCGTTGTAGGTTAGATTCAGCTTTAGGGCAGTTTTTAAAAATCTCGCAAGATTTAGATTGTGGTCTTGCTGGTTGTGCCCGCAGATAGTGACATTGTCCAGATAGGGGTAGGTAGCTTGTAGTTTATTCTCGTCAACCATGCGGTCCATCTCACGTTGGAAGACCGAGACCCCATTTGTTACCCCGAAGGGCACTCTGAGAAAATGGTAGAGGCGTCCGTTCGCCTCAAAGGCGGTGTATGGGCGGTCCTCCAGTCTAATGGGGAGCTGGTGATACGCGGATTTGAGGTCGATAGTCGAGAAGACTCGGTATTGCGCGATCTGGTTGACCATTTCTGATATGCGGGGTAAAGGGTAGGCGTCCAGCTGGGTATAAATATTAACAGTCTGGCTGTAGTCAATTACCATCCGTTTCTTTTCGCTATTTTTAACTATGACTACTTGGGCACGCCACGGACTGGTACTGCATTCAATAATGCCTTCCCGCAGGAGTCTGTCCACTTCCGCCTTGATAAAGTGTCTGTCTTCCAGGCTGTACCGTCTACTTTTGGTCGCTATGGGCCTACAGTTCGGAGCGAGATTAGCGAATAAAGAGGGTGGGCTGATTTTTAAGGTTGATAGGCCACAGACTGTGAGTGGCGGCTGGGACCCACCATATGCTAGCGTGACACTTTCGTGGTGGCACTGGAAGTCCAGGCCCAAGATTACATTAACACAGAGTTCTGGCATCACGAGGAGTTTAAAATCCTTGTAGTCCGTGCCTTTTACAGTCAGTGTTACCACACAGTAGCCCAAAATGTCCGAAGTGTGGGGCTTAGCAGCCATAGCAATTCTGCTCCGTGTAGGGGTTACCATTAATGAGTGCTGCCATACCAGGCTAGGGTGGATAAAACTCTCGGTACTCCCACAGTCAATTAAACATTTCGTTAAATTCCCGTTTACCTGTATGTCCATCATGGATTTTGTCAACGGGTGTGGCCTGGATTGATCCACCGTGATCGAAGACACTGTTGGGCCCTGGGCGGCCGTTGAGTCGGGAAAAGATGGCGGATCCCAGGATGGCGGCCCGCACGGCACGCACGAGGCGGTGACGGAGTTGGAAATCGGATTCCCCCTGCAGACTTTGCTAAAATGCCCCTTTTTCTTACATTTGAAGCATGTAGCATCCTTCGCTGGGCATCGTTGCCTGGGGTGCTTGGCCTGGCCGCAGAAGTAGCATTTCGGGCCTCGAGACATTGCCGCTGTAGTAGGACTCCTGGGTGAACTTCTGTGTGGGGACTCCGGCGGTGTAGAGCTGGTCTGAGACCTGGATGGGGAAGATGGCTGATTCCAAGATGGCGGCCCGCTCGGCGCGCACGAGGCGGTGAGGGCCGCATGGCCGGAAGAATAAGAGTCAGAGTTTTTCTGGGCCACGTCCAGCGATCGCGCAGTGGCCACTGCCTTTTTTAAGTCCAGGACCTCCTTCTCCAGCAGTCTCTGCCGGATATAATTCGATTTGAGGCCCGTGATGAAGGAATCGCGGACCAATTCATCAGAGTACACGTTGGCCACCACGGCCTTGCAGTTACAGTCCCGGACCAAGTCCTTTAGGCCCTGTAAGAAATCATCCACTGATTCCTCAGGTCGCTGCCTGCGTGTAGCCAGCAGATGTCTGGCGTACACTTCGTTTACTGGCCTCTGGTATTGGGCCTTCAGGATAGTGATGGCCTCCGTGTAAGAGGTGGTGTCCCGGATGAACGAATAAATCCGATGATTAACGCGAGTAGTCAGTAGACTCAGTTTATCTACCTCGCTAGCGGATGAGGCCCTCGCGGAGAGTTCGAAGCATTTGAGCCAGTGTCCAAATTGATTTGATGCTTCAGCAGAATGTGGATCCAAGTCCAGATGCTTTGGTTTTAGGAGTCGATCCATCCTAGTATTCTTTAGTGATTAAAATTGATGTGCTTTCAATAACCACAAAACTAGAAGTTATAAACTTTAACAAGTTGGCTTTTAATCACTAAGATCAGAGCTAACATCTCAACACACTGACTGGCTCGCAGGAATGAGTCAGGAAAGAGGAAGTGAAACTATACACCGTGTGGGGGAGGGTAATATACATGAGTGCAAAATGAATACAGGCAAGAACAAATACAGGCAAGACAAACAGATTTCATTACAGTAGCCTATAACATAAGTTTCACTTTTCACTGCAGGGGCCTGTGGACCCTCTGATTTCTTGGAAATGAGTCATCAGGTCATGTGATTTCTGAGAAACGCGTCCCCCTCTCTCTTGACCACTACTAAGTTTCGTTTTTCCAGAAAAGGGTTATGTCAGTGTCTCTTTTTGTAAGTTTAATTTCTCTAAACTGGTATGGTCATTTCTGCAATTAAACATACGAATAATTCGTACATTTAATCTTTACACATTCTGTGGCCGCAATTGCGTTCTACTAAACGTGCCCTGTTACGCTCATTTTTTAATCTTACTTCAATGAGGATAAAAGTCAAGATCTACCCCACGATGCGGGAATCACTAAACCTGGTAAAATTTTACTTTTGATCCACTTAAATTAGGCCATGACCATATTGTGCTGTATTGAATTTTTGCATATCGCTGGAGTACATACGTTCTGTACATTTAGATACAGTTAAAGCGGCCCTGGCAAGTGTTCTACGCCTCCGAGCCAAAACCAGCTTTCAGAAAGCTCAGCAGTCCAGAACCTCGCCTGAGCGCTCTCCCCACTTACACTCTAACCTCCGAGTACTGTTCGTCGCTTATATTTCAGCCCTTTGGTCATAAGGAAATTAGCGCCACTTTACCTTCAATTTGTGCAGGATCGCAGTTTGTCTCCAATATTAACAGCGGAGCTCACAGCAAAATATTGGCGAGGCAGCGAGGAGTGAAGATGAGGATGTATGGACGCCTTTTAGCTAGAGTGTAGGACAGAAATTTTTCCGCTGGACAGGTTCGCCGATAAAGCAATTGTGTTCACAAGTACATCCGTTAATTCAACCAGTTCTGAAGTTGATTTGTTCTCCTGTGTATGGACAGAATCCTTGAGCCGCTATCTTGATTAAATAAAAGTTTTGTTTGGTAAAGTAAGAAATGTGTAATATTATAGTAACATCGAGCAATAATGTGTTTCAATCTATATATATAAAGCGGTTTGTCTCTCTGTTTGTCTGTCTGTCCGCTATACAATCAAAAGTTATAGAGCGTACCTACACATATGATATATCAAAAGAAAGCTTATCATTAGGGGAGTCTAATAGGCATATTTACTTTTTGGTCAGACAAAAATTGTTCAGACAGTATCCAAAAAAGGTTCAAAAAACGGCAACATTCCGCTCATTAGCGTTGAGTGACGTGATGGTTGACCAATCGTACAGGGGATTAACCTGATGGTTGACCAATCGGTGCATCATGGGGGGCATTTCATTGCGTGTGTGGGCGGGCCTAATCCTTCTGAGCTGAGGTGAGTAGCCGCCATCTTGATTCCTAACTATTCATTTATTTTTCCCACTTTCTGCAGCAAAAAAAAAGTTGCTTTTAAAACACAATTAAATTGTTTTTAAAAAAGTTAATTAATTTGTAAATATTTTCTCTAACCTCGTTAATTTTCCTACCTTTCACCCTTTTTTTTCCTCTTGACTCGCTACCTCCGCCGGGCGCCGCAACCTTCCAGGGTTACCCCGCCTGCAGGCCTCGAAGCCTCGGCCTCTCCTCCCCAGCCATGCCCGAGCTAGGCACCTCCTGTCCCGCTCAACAAGCGGCCCGCAGTCGCCGCCATCTTTGTAAAGGCTGGTGGGGCGGGCCTGAGCCGAGCGTACCCACCGCTGCCATCTTTGTAAAGGCTGGAGGGGCGGTACGGAGCTCCGCGGAGGCGTCGCCGGCGTTGGGCTCAGGTGCTTTGTGGCCTGCAGCCGAACGGCGGCTGCGGAGCTCGGGCTGCCCGGGGCGCTGGGCTCATAAGAACATAAGAACATAAGAAATAGGAGCAGGAGTAGGCCAATCGGCCCCTCGAGCCTGCTCCACCATTCAATAAGATCATGGCTGATCTGATCCTAACCTCAAATCTTCTATCACTCTCCATCCACCCGAGCCCATGTGATCTCCCGGGAGAGGCGAAAAACCAGATAAAAGACCCAATGGCCAATTTGGGAGAAAAAAATCTGGGAAATTCCTCTCCGACCCATCTAGGCGATCGAAACTCGTCCAGGAGATCACTCTGTCTCTATATTTTCTACAGTACTTACCTTCTGTAAAGGCAATCTCCACCCCAGCCAGGAACAGGAATAAAACCATCTCCTGAAATCTAACACAGAATTAGAACACAGTAGGAGCAGAACCAGGCTACACGGCCCCTGGGCCCACTCCACTACCCACAGGGCCATGACCATTCCGAACCTAGACTCATGTCCAATTTCCTGCCCGCTCCCCGTAACCCTTAATTCCCTTTACTTCTAGGAAACTATCTATTTCTGTTTTAAATTTATTTAATGATGTAGCTTCCACAGCTTTCTGGGGCAGCAAATTCCACAAACCTACCACCCTCTGAGTGAAGAAGTTTCTCCTCATCTCAGTTTTGAAAGAGCAGCCCCTTATTCTAAGATTATGCCCCCTAGTTCTAGTTTCACCCATCATTGGGAACATCCTCACCGCATCCACCCGATCAAGCCCCTTCACAACCTTATATGTTTCAATAAGATCGCCTCTCATTCTTCTGAACTCCAATGAGCAGAGTCCCAATCTACTCAACCTCTCCTCATATGACCATCCCCTCATCCCCGGGATTAACCGAGTGAACCTTCTTTGTACTGACTCGAGAGCAAGTATGGCTCGGCTGGGCCATGTCAGTGCGGGTGCCCGAGGCCCCGGGGCCTAGCCTTCTCCAACCGCCGCTGGCAGCGCAACTCTCAACACTCGCAGAGGGGAGAGGGTCTGCTGGCTCCCCCTCCCTTTCCCCCCCTTCCCCCCTTCCCCCTCCTTCCCCCACACCCCCTTCCCCCCACACCCCCTTTCCTCCCCAACCCCTTCCCACCCCCTTTCCCCCCCACACCCCCTTCCCACCTCCACACCCCCTTCCCACCCCCATTTCCCCCCTCTGACACCCCCTTCCCCCCTTCCACCCCACACCCCCTTCCCACACCCACTTTCCCCCCTCCCACACAGCCCCCTCCCCCCCTTTCCCCGCTCCCCCTTTCCCCGCTCCCCCCTTCCCCTTCCCCCTTCCCTCCCCCCTTCCCTTCCCCCTTCCCCCCCTTTCCCCCCTCCCACACGCCCCTTCCCCTCCCCCCTTTCCCCCTTCCCCCTTCCCCCCTTCCCTCCCCCCTTCTCCCCCCTTCCCTCCCTTCCCCCCTTCCCTTCCCCCCTTCCCCTTTCCCTTCCCCCTTCCCTTCCCCTCCTTCCCTTCCCCCCTCCCCTTCCCTTCCCCTTCCCTTCACCTCCCCCTCTTCTTCTTTCCCTTCCCCAACCCCTCTTCCCCTTTCCCTTCCCCCCATTCCCCCCTCCCACCTCCCCCTTCCACCCCCCTTCCCCCACCCCCTTCCACCCCCCCTTCGCCCCACCCCCTTCCCCCACCACCCCCCTTCCCCCACTACCCCTTCCCCCCCTTTCCCCCATGCCCCCTTCCCTCCCCTTCCCTTCCCCCCTTACCCCCACCCCCTTCCCCCCCACCCCTTTCCCCCACCCCTCCCCCCACCCCTTTCCCCCCCACCCCCACTCCCCCCACCCCTTCCCCCCACCCCTTTCCCCCTACCCCTTCCCCCCACCCCTTTCCCCCACCCACCCTTCCCCCCCACCCCTTTCCCCCCATCCCTTTCCCCCCACCCCTTTCCCCACCCCTTTCCCCCCACCCCTTTCCCCCACCCCTTTCCCCCCACCCCTTTTACTCACCCCTTTCCCCTTTCTCTCCTTCCCTCTCTCTCTCCTTCCCTCTCTGTCTCTCTCTCTCCTTCCCTCTGTCTCTCTCTCCCTCTCTCTCTCTGTCTCTCTCTCCCTCTCTCTCTCTCTCTCTCCCTCTCTCTCTGTCTCTCTCTCTTCCCCCCAGTCTCTCTCTCTCTCTCTTCCCCCAGTCTCTCTCTCTCTCTCTCTCCCCCCAGTCTCTCTCACTCTCCCCCCCAGTCTCTCTCTCTCTCCCCCCCAGTCTCTCTCTCTCTCTCTTCCAACTCTCTCTCTCTCTCTTCCAACAACAACATGCCCTCAAAAAACCCTCGGCACCGCCGGGCACTCCAGCTAGTATTAATATAAACCAGAGGAACACATTGAATGACAGTAAGATCGGGCCACTCTGCTTCCAGTTTCACTCACTTTAAATGATCTACCTTCAGTTGCTCAAAGCCAGGACTGTGTTTACTGTTAGTGTAGATTATTTTAGGATAAATCAGCCTCGCCTTATGCCCCAAGTAACCCTTTTGCAACTTTAACTACAGTAATAATATTAGTAATAGTGTACATAGAGAACGCAAGTCTTTCAAAGACAGCTCCCGGGATGTACCCATGAGTTAAACATCTCCACTAAAGAATGGAGGGACACGCCACGGAAAATGCAACTTTGTAACAGAAAGAAATCTGATCATTCACAGACACCCTGATCAACTCTTACGGATGAAACAAGAAAGCAGAATTATGGGGAAAGTGACATATTAACATTTGGGGTGGGAATGGAAGAAGGTGACAGGACGGAGTTCTAAAATCTAACACATTCTCGGCATCTATACAGTAGAAATAAAATCTTACTCCCACATATACGTGTCAGAATTACTTTGGCCTTTAACCAAGGTCGTCCTTCTGGGGTCAGAGAAAGTGTCATTCCTACACAGGCTCAGCCACGTGTACTCTTCTGGTTGGGTGTTTAAACAAATCAACTGTAACTAATAAAACTTTAAAAGAACCTTAACAAATTAAATTAAAATTTCATTGGCCAGGGTGATGATGCACTCCAGTCCCCGTGGTGACCACCGGTCATGGAATGCCTCAAGTGTGCCAGTGGACACTGCGTGCTCCATCTCCAGGGCCACCTGGGCGTGAACATGGTCACAGAAGAGAGGCAGGCAATCGGGCTGAACGACCCCCTCGACCGCCCGCTGCCTGGACCAGTTAATGGCCACTTTGGCCAGGCCCAGTCCTCGGAGGAGTCAGCCACGTGTAACGAGCTGGGGGAGGGCCAGGGCCAATTGCTCTCCCACGTGCAGAATGATCCCGGTAATTTGGCACCGGCGGACGCTTATCCGGTGCACTCAGAACGCTGGCTGATTCTTTTTGTTCTTTTTTTAAGGGTAGGCCTCACCCATGCTCGGATGGAGCATAAGTCACCTCATGGGCGAGTCTACGTTCCTATACGGCACATGGAGGGCACTCTTTATCGGATTTGATGCAAAAAGTAAAAATTAATGTCTTAAAATGGGAACATTTATGAACATTAACACAGCAAATGAGTCTATAGAGTGAAGAGAGACAGCAGGGATGATGGCATCAGCTGGCAAGGTCACACACTGGTAAAAGCATTTTATAGTTTAACTGCGAAAAGACAATGGCCCAGAAATTCGAGTCTCCACAGGTGAGTACGCACGGGGTACTCACCTGTAGGCCCAATGGAAGTGCCAGTTTCGTGCATGCACTGCGCATGCGCGGGAAACTGGAACTTCCGTTCCCTTAAAGGAAGGGGTTCAGAGGTCGAACGCGTGTGCCGGAGCCGCAGTGCGTGCGCATGGAACTTGCGTTTGTTTGCGGGGTTCTCCGGTAGGGTAAGTCTCCAGGAGTTACACATGTAAAAAGCAGGCGCAAGGCCTGCTTTTAACAAGGTAAGTGGTGAATTAATTAAAATTAAAACATTTTTTCCACAGCTTTATTATTTTTAAATACTTTAATGAAAGGTAAGTTTATTCTTAACCCCATTAGAAAATGTAATTAACTTTTTCAAAAATTTAAATTATTGTTTAAAATAGTTATTTTATGTAATTTATAGCTATTTGAAAAATGTGATAAAAAAAAATTTATTTGAAGTTTTAGTGATGTTTTGGGGCTTATAGTATTTATAGTTTTGACAGCTCTTCCTGTCAATTTTGTGAATGGGGCTCTCCATGGCCCACGTGATCCCAGGGGACGCATCGAACTAACTGCGCGCCTGGGATATGCAAACACTGCGCGCCGGCCCAGGATCGGAATCCCACGTGGGCCCACAGCTCAACGGCCGGCGCGCTAGGTAAGTGCAGGTCGGGGGCTTACACCCGCGGGAAGCCTCTGACCCGAATTTCTGGGCCATTGGCTGACAAAAGGATTTCTAAATACTGTATAGTGGTACTGTTGTGTAATCTCATTTCGGAGCCTTCTTCCATTGCCGTGAACGTCTAGTCCTGGAATAGTCATTATGCAGCTGAGATAACAATCCGGCATTAGCCGCTATCTGGAGACGTTACCCGCCCACCCACACTCTGTGTAATCTGGAGATTGTGTGATCAAAACTTCAGATGAAATGTTGTGTATCAAGATACTGTGATACACAAGGAGGTAAGGTCACACAAACCTTTGAAGATCTGAAATAACGTATTTCAATGTACGCAATAGTATAATAATCCCCAGCATTAATGTGCCAATTTTGTAATGTTTACTCTCCTCATGCCAAGATTGTACACGTGGGCAAAGTGTGAACACTTTAACCCTCAGCTGTTTTCTGAGCACGCAGGGAATATTTTGTATTGGAGCGTGAATGAATTTCTACTAATGAACAAGTGAGATTTGTCGAAGTTCGAGCAAGACTCAGACACACAGTAACTGGCAAACCATACTTTTTTACTTGTCACAAGGGAAGAGCAGTACAATCAAAGGTCGATACTACAACTTCAATGAACGCTTACAAGAGGCTCATATTTATACATTGGAGTAAACAAGTTCCAGATAATATGTGGATATTAAATCATTGGTTTAGCAACACTAATTTCTCAAAAAACAACTTACATTAAACAAAGCCTATTCTTTCAATTCCGCTTCTTATCTCTACCAGTCGGACCATCTAAATCACAAGTTCCTGTCTTGTCTTACTGCAGCGTATGCCTTTCTGAGGTGCCGAATCGCGATTGGATGCCGTACAATAGCTAGTTAACCATATCCTGCAATGATTCAATCTTCCATCTAGCAGTCAAGCCAACGTGACCTTTATTGTTCTTTAATACTAAACCACAGGTCAAAGAGCAGGTGTCCCTCTTCCTTCTTATTGAGTTTGCAAAACTGCCAATTCTGCTATGCTTGCATTTTGCGAAGCTGAAGTTCCTCTTTGCTCCCTTTCCGAAATGCAATTAATTCCTTATGCGAAGCCATTTTGTTAGCCAGTTCGTTGGCCATTTTATTTACACTTCCACAGATTGTAGCCTGCTGTGTTGAAGCAACTAGTGCCTATTCCAGCAATTTAATCTCAATATAAAACTTCAAAAACGAAGGAAGTCATAAACATCAATGTATGTCATAAAAACAGAAAATGCTGGAAATACTCAGCAGGTCAGGCAGCATCTGTGGAGAGAGAGAGACAGAGTTAACGTTTCAATTGTGACTATTCGTCAGAACTGGAAAATGTTACAGAGGTAACAGGTTTTAAGCATGTACAAAGGCAGAGAACGGGGGGAAGGGACGAAGGAACAAAGGGGTAGGCCTGTGATCAGGTTGAAGGCAGGAATGAATACAATAAACAGCTAAAATAACAACAGAAAACGCTGGAAAAACTCAGCAGGCCAGGCAACATCCATGGAGAGAGAAACAGAGTTAACGTTTCAGGTCGAAGACCCTTCGTCAGAATTGAGAAAAAAGCAGGAAATGAAACAGATTTGGGGTTGGGAAATGGGGGAGTGGATGAAAGAACAAAAGGAATAAAAGAGGTAGCAATGAAGATGAACAAAGTTGAAGAGCCAAACGGAGATCCCGTCGAACAGAAGAGCAGAACTTCTTCAAGGTGAGCATTCCTGGAAGAGAAGTGGCAGAACAGCTAGATTGACAACCTACGATTTATAATTTTCTGGCAAATCTTTTTGCACCAGAACCTGTGTGTAAAGATGGAGATGTATATTTTTAGTTATTCAATAGCTGTAGAGATAAACAGTTGTGAAGATACCTGAAATCTGAACACCTGAGGGCAACTTATAGTTCACAGCAACAGCACCAGGTGTGATTTGGAAACATTTATGTTTGTAATATGTCATTAGCACCTGTTGGTCCTAATCTGTCGAACCCCTAAAATTTTAGTGCAATGACTTGATGTAAGAGCAGAAAATTTTTGAATCATCTTATAATGTTACTTTGCAGTAATGGTTCAGTTTTTTTTATAGCTATTGTATTGTTTTGGTCTTCATAAGGAGTGCTGTCTATCAAGTACTTAACGTAAGATCATAAGGTAAATACTAGTAAGGAAAGCAATTGTGGCCATCCGAGTTCATCCATATAGAAAGGTTCTAAAGTTCCCCCACATTTCCCACATTACAACAGTGACTACACTTCAAAAAGTACTTCATTGGCTGTAACGCGCTTTGAGACATCCGGTGGTCGTGAAAGGCGCTATATAAATGCAAGTCTTTCTTTCCTTCCCTTTATTCTTCTATCTTTCTTTCTTTCTTTTTTTTTCTTTCCCCTTCTTTCCTTCTTTCTTCTTTCTGTCTCTTTCTTTCTTTCCCTTTCTTTCTTTCTTTTTCTTTCTTCTCTTTCTATAATTCCAAGGTTTTCACCTCCCCTACTTTCTCTCAAAGACCATTCCATGTGTTGATGGCTCTTTGTGTGAAGAAGTACATTTGCCTTTAGGAGTTTTGTCCTACTCTCACAGGTTAGTTTGAGGTAGTTTCTCACATTATCTTTCCTTACTATTTACTATGTTATAGCCTTCAACATGGTCACCTCTCACACCCTTTCAAGTTTATCATGTCTTTCCTCATCTCTCAGTTCTTGGACACCAGGGAACAACCTTGTTCTCTGAACTGTCTCCAAGGTTTAAATGCCCCTTGTATCTAGGTGACCAGAAACAGACACAGTACGAAATGTGGGGTCCAATCAGCACACTGCATTTTGGCTCTATAATTCAGCATTCAATTTGCTTTTCTGATTGCTGCTGATTGGTAGGACATATTTAGATTCAAGTCTATTAAAACTCCCACATCTCTTTCAACGTCATCCTTATTGTTTTGCAACCATTCATGGGATACTTATGGTATCCATATTACATGCTATTTACAGTACTTTACACTTGTTGATATTAAATTTCATCTGCCACTGTTCCACCCACTTACATATTTTGTCCAACTCATTTTGCAGTTCCTGACCTGTCCACACAGATTCAATTGCCCCTCCTAGTTTGGTACCACCTGCAAATCTTACCAATTTCCCCAGCGTTTTTGAATTGAAGTCATTGATGTAAATTAGAAACAGTGGGAAGGGGGAGGGGTTTATCTCAACACTAGTCCCTGGGGCACTGGTCAGTACTTCTCCCCACCTTGACATAACTACAGTGCCTATTGCTTTCTACCCTTCAACCAATTTCTTATCCATTCCTACCATTTATCCTGAATCCCCACTGTTCTAAGCTGGACAGAAGAATTTTATCAAATGCTTTTTAGGCCTACCACCTTGCAATGCTTTCCACAGTCATCTTGACATATTACTACCTCAAAAAAGGTAAGGACATTGGTCAGTCAGGGTCTTCCTCTCCTAACTGTCATTTACTAAATTGATTTTAGGCAAGAAATCCTCAAGTTTGCTCCTTAGAATCAATTCCATGACTTTACCTGATATTTTTCCTGATTGAAATGCAGCAGAAACAGGTGCTAATGGAGTGGACCAAGAAGGATAATCTACCATGTTCTGACCTCCAAACTTGTATAACCTTGTCACAGAATCTGCAACCTCACTTGGGATTGGCACAGAATTTTGCCTTGAAGTACCACAGAATTCTAAGTTGCCTGAGTATAACTGTCTCCTGAAAGGTGCAGCTCATACATTGACTTTTCTTCTTCAATGCATGTGTAACTATTGGCCCATAATTTGCGGTCAGCAATAATGTTCCCGTTTAGCTGCACGGCAGTGCAGCTGTCCAAAGCTCCAGCGCAGGCCGCTTGCCGGTTCCTAAATGGAAAAACCGCGCGGGAGTTTGAATGGGCCGCGCAGCCCTTTAAAAAATTACAGGGAACATTGATCAGCAGCAAAGCAAAGGCGCTCGCCTCTGGCCCTGAAGAAAGCTGCCCACAGAGATCTCGCAATCTCTGTGGTGAGATGTTTGCCTTTTTCGACGTTCAATTGATTTCAGTGCTCTGTAATGGGAATCCCTAGTGTGATGCTGCTGTGACATCAACAAGCTGCCTAAGCAGCCAAACACCTGACAGAATTCTCACCGACAGGAAACCAAGAAATGAGAAGCTGCTTTTATCCAGACTTTTTAAAAATGTTAAAAAATTTTAATGAAGCAAAGAATGGGACTCTCACATGGTAGAGCCTGAAATACCATGAACAAACTTTAAAATAAAAGTTTTTTAAAAATTGTAATTTTTATCATAATGGAGAAAGGTGACACTCCCCAAATATAAAAATTTGTTTTTCAGGGCCAGAACATTTGTTTACCAGTCAATACACTGAAAACCTCAGTTACAGCTATTCCAACAAGGCTTAACATTTAATGGGGTATTTAACAGCGATATTACTGTGGAAATGCCCAAGTTTTCATTAGTTTCACTGATTACACTGATTGCTAGCTCTGGGGGTATGGGGGATGTGCACAGCACAGCCAGTGTCGGAGCAGTGAATGACAACAACAACAACTTGTATTTTTTGGCACCTTTTAACGTAGTAAAACGTCCCAAGGCACTTCACAGGAGTATTTTAAGACAAAAAAATTTGACACCGAGCCACATAAGGCGAAATTAGGGCAGGTGACCAAAAGCTTGGTCAAAGAGGTAGGTTTTAAGGTGCCTCTTTAAAGGAGGAACGAGAGGTAGTGAGGTGGAGAGGTTTAGGCAGGGAATTCCAGAGCTTAGGACCTGGGCAACAGAAGGCACGGCCACCAATGGTTGAGCGATTATAATCAGAGATGTTCAAGAGGGCAGAATTAGAGGAGTGCAGATTTCTTGGGGGGGGGGCGGTTGTCGGGCTGAAGGAGATCACAGAGATAGGGAGGGGCAAGGCCATGGAGGGATTTGAAATCAAGGATGAGAATTTTGAAATTGAGGCGCTGATTAACCGAGAACCAATGTAGGTCAGCGAGCACAGGGGAGATGGATGAACTGGACTTGGTGCGAGTTAGCACATGGGCAGCTGAGTTTTGGATGACCTCAAGTTTATGTAGGGTAGAATGTGGGAGGCTAGCTAAGAATGCATTGGAATAGTCAAGTCTAGAGGTAACAAAGGCATGTGTAATGTATATACCTTTAAGGGGTGAACTATGTTTTACAACTCATGTATACTGCAGTACCGGCAGTGACCACACCTGTATATAGCACTGAGTAGTAATCTGTACAGTTCAGTTGCAGTGTGAGCCACGTTGAGTAAACACCTGTTGTACCGTTCTCCGCAGTCTGTGTCTTATTATATACGGACGCAACATTGGCGACGAGGCAGGTTCGAACCTACCTGCAACTCTGCATCACCTCCCGGGGATTCGTTTCTGGAGATCAGTGGATTGGAGGTCAAGGCCAGAGACTCGGGCGTCGACCACGGGCAACCACCCAGTCATCCAGCAGAGACTCGAGAATTGCGGGGGAGGCTGTCGAGAGCCAGGCTTGGCTTTCCAGTCGAGGTGGTCCAGCGAAACGGGCTGGCAACAGGTAGTGCGCAGACCCTCCCTGGACAGCGGTGGGCTAGAGTCCGACCGAGCGGCACAGCAAAGGGCCGAGCAGCGTCGATGGGGGAGAGAGAGGGCAGAGCGCACAGGGCGCAGCCAGTGTTCAGGGGCCGAGCAGCGTCGGAGAGAGGGAGAGAGAGACGCGCAGAAACCCGCGAGGCGCCGCCATTGCCACGAGGACCGCCGAGAGCGGCGTTGGCAGCAGCGCAGGAGAAGCATGCAAAACCTACAGGGCGCCGCCATTGCCATGAGAACAACCGGGAGCGGCGTTGGCAGCAGCGGGGGAGGAAGGAAAGCGCGGCAGACGCCATTTTAAGCCATTGGGAGACGCCATTTTAAACCACACCCAAAATGCCGAAGAGTGGCAGTATCACCGCATTTGACAATGAAGTCGAAGATTGGACGACATATGTCGAACGAATAGAGGTGTACTGCAAGGCAAATGAGGTGTCAGATGACAAGAAAGCGTCGGTATTGTTAAATTTAATGGGTGCAAAGACGTATGGTTTATTACGAAATCTAGTAACCCCAACGAAGCCAATGGAAAAGAGTTTTGAAGATATAGTAACGATTCTAAAGGAACATTTAAACCCCACACCGCTGCTGATAGCAGAAAGATTCAAGTTTCACAAACGGAACCAGCATAAGGATGAAAGCAATGCTGATTATTTAACAGAACTGCGCAAACTATCGAAACACTGCCAGTTTGGAGCGGGACTGGCAGATACCTTAAGGGACAAGTTTGTGTGTGGGCTTCAAAGTGAAGGAACCCAGAAACGGCTTTTATCTGAAAAGGACCTTATGCTGGAAAAGGCTTTCAGCATTGTGGTATCATATGAAGCAGCAGCACGGGGCGCTGCAGAGATACAACAGAGACCACAAGAATATGGCACAAACGAAATGTCATATGGAACAGAGAAGTGCTATCGCTGCGGCAGAACAACACACGACCAGAATGATTGCTGGTTCAAAGACAAAGTGTGCAGATAGTGTGGAAAAGTAGGACACATAGCACGAGTCTGCAGGTCGGGAAAGAAAACCAGCAATAAGAAACCTACCAAAGGAAAGTACAAGAAGGTACATAAGATGACAGAGAATACTTCAGACGAACAAAAGAGTGATAACGACTCCAAAAGCAGGGAACTGAGTTGTCTGAAACTACATAATGTGATCAGAATGGAGGATCACCGAACCATTTGGGTCACTCTCAAGTTAGCAGGAGTCCATGTAAAGATGGAATTGGACACAGGATCAGCCCTAACAGTCATAAACCGACGGGACTACGAGCGGCTATTCTCACACATACCCTTGAGAGACACAAAAATTATTTTGAAGACGTACACGGGGCAAAAAGTCTACCCCAAAGGAAAAATAAGGGTGACCGTTATATATAACGGTAAGGAAACACCAAAACTAGACCAGTATGTATTGCAAGATGGAGGACCACCATTACTGGGACGTGAATGGATCCGGAAAATACAACTGGATTGGCATTCCATACAGGCACTGACTGTGGCTGACAAAAAGGATGATGACTTCACACCTGGGCGACTGTCAAAGATCCTAACTGACGCGAAAGAGGTGTTCCAGCAAGGACTCGGAACACTAAAAGGCATGACAGCGACGATTAAAATTGAAGAAAACGCAAGCCCAAAATTTTTTAAGGCCAGGCCGGTACCTTATGCGATCTGCCCAGCCGTCGAAGCAGAGCTGGAGAGTCTGGTATGTTCAGGTGTACTGTCCAAGGTAGACTGGAGCGAGTGGGCTACTCCCATCATCCCTGTGATGAAAAAGTCATTGAGCAGCACGCCTGGGGAACCAAGGAAGGTTCGCATCTGTGGGGACTTTAAGGTAACAGTGAAGCCGGTGCTTCACACCGTACAATATCCACTTCCGCGGATTGAAGATATTTTCGCCTCGCTATCTGGAGGGAAACGCTTCACTAAGATTGATCTGGCCCAGGCGTATCTGCAAATGGAGGTAGAAGAAGCATCAAAAAAATACCTCACAATCAACACCCATAAAGGTCTCTACCAATACAACCGGCTGGTATTCGGGGTAGCATCAGCTCCGGCTATTTGGCAGAGGGCAATGGAACAAGTCCTGCAAGGGATCCCAGGGACTAACCTCAGCCGAGCGTAACTATGCCCAGATTGACAGGGAGGCCCTCAGCCTAGTGTGGGGAGTGAAAAAGTTCAATCACTATCTGCACGGGCAGAAATTCACCTTGCTGACTGATCACCAGCCTCTTGCCTCCATTTTTAATCCGAAGAAGGGCGTTCCAGTGATGACTGCGCAACGACTACAAAGGTGGTCACTTTTTCTAGGGGCGCACCACTATGAGATTGAATATAAGGGCACGAAACAGCATGGAAATGCTGATGGGCTATCACGCCTGCCACTGCCTACTGCGGAGGAAGCACCAGCAGTGGATCCTGTCGAAATATTCCATTCGACTATAGTTGAATACCTACCGGTAACTAACGCTTGTATCGAAAAGGAAACCCGAAATGACCCGACACTGTCTCGGGTATATGATTTGACGGTGAAGGGATGGCCAGCACATGGCGACTCACTGTTGCCAGCATTCTCGACAAGGAGAGAACAGCTGTCAGTGTGCCGGGGGACCTTGATGTGTGGATCCCGAGTGGTAATTCCACCCAAGTTAAGGGATAGAGTGCTCAATGAGCTTCATGAGGGTCATCTGGGAGGGGTAAAAATGAAAAGCCTAGCCAGGGCTTATGTGTGGTGACCGGGAATCGATAAACAAATCGAGGACCTGACCAAGAGCTGCTCAGGATGCCAGAAAGTCCAAAATGCACCACCACAGGCCCCTCTACACCCATGAGAGTGGCCCTCATCTCCATGGCAACGGGTGCATATTGATTTTGCTGGTCCATTCATGCACTCAATGTTTTTAATAGCCGTGGATGCGCACTCAAAATGGCCTGAGGTCATCAAAATGTCCTCCACCACCACGGAGAAAACTATTGCAGTCCTACGGACCATTTTTGCCAGGAATGGCTTGCCAGAACAGATTTGCTCCGACAACGGACCACAGTTTGTGTCTGAAGATTTCCGGAGGTTCTTGAAAAAGAATGGGGTAAGGCATTACACATCCGCCCCGTATCATCCAGCCACAAATGGATTGGCTGAGAGGTTCGTACAAACCTTTAAGAAGGCAATAAAGGCTATGTAGAATGACAACATTCCACTGCAGCACAAGGTGGACAATTTCCTGTTCGCCTACCGGAATGCGACACATGCAGTCACCAACCAGGCCCCAGCCATGATGTTCTTTAACCGAAGGTTAAGATCTCGCCTGGATTTGCTCAGACCAAACGTATGAAGAGATGTTGAGAGTAAGCAATTCCAGCACATCCATGAGAAGCCAACAAGGAGCTTCAATGTAGGGCAACCAGTCTTGGCCCGCGACTACCGAACAGAAAAATGGCAGCCAGGAACGATATGTACACGGCAGGGCCCACTAATGTACACAGTGGACGTTGGGGAGAGCATCGTGAGACGCCATGCTGACCAGATCCTAGAGTCACAGGAACAAGTCAACCCCATGCCTCGCCCATACGTACCTGGTGATGAACCCAACGTACAGGTCGCATCTACCCCAGAAACAGTAGCATCGGAAGCTGATGAACCAACCGACGACAGGGGGCCAGAATCGCCTCCGCACCAAGAGCAAGACACTCGGGAAAGGCACTATCCAGAAAGGATCAGGAAGCCTCCCCAAAGACTGAATATATAAATAGACTATTTTCAGCTAATGTTACATGTTAAAAGTGTTAATTTTAATTCGTTTGATATTTAATTGTTAAATGAGCATTATGGTACTGTTAATCTAAAAGGGGAGGAATTGTAATGTATATACCTTTAAGGGGGGAACTATGTTTTACAGCTCATGTATACTACAGTACCGGCAGTGACCACACCTGTATATAGCACTGAGTAGTAATCTGTACAGTTCAGTTGCAGTGTGAGCCACGTTGAGTAAACACCTGTTGTACCGTTCTCCGCAGTCTGTGTCTTATTATACACGGACCCAACAGCATGGATGAGGGTTTCAGCAGCGGATGAGCTGAGGCAAGGGAGGAGACGGGTGATGTTATGGAGGTGGAAATAGGCGGCCTTTGTTATGCTGCGGATATGTGGTCAGAAGCTCATTTCAGGGTCAAATTTGACACCACAGTTGCGAACAGTGCGGTTCAGCCTCAGATAGATGTTAGGGAGAGGGATGGAGTCAGTGGCTAAGGAATGGAGTTTGTGGCAGAGACCAAAAACAATGGCTTTGGTCTTCCCAATATTTAATTGGAGAAAATTTTTGCTCATCCAGAACTGTATGTCGGACAAGTGGAGGGGTCGAGAGGAGAGGTAGTGAGGTAGAGCTGGGTGTCGTCAGCGTACATGTGGAAACTGACGCTGTGTTTTCGGATGATGTCGCCAAGGGGCAACATGTAGATGAGAAATAGGAGGGGGGCCAAGGATAGATCCCAGGGGGACACCCGAGGTAACGATGTGGGAGCAGGAAGAGAAGCCATTGCAGGTGATTCTCTGGCTACGATTCGATTCATAAGGATGGAACCAGGCGAGTGCTGTCCCACCCAGCTGGCCGACTGTGGAGAGGCGTTGGAGAAGGATGGAGTGGTCAACCGTGTCAAAGGCTGCAGACAAGTCAAGAAGGACGAGGAAGGATAGTTTACCTTTGTCACATTCACAAAGGATGTCATTTGTGACTTTGATGAGAGCCATTTCGGTACTGTGGCAAGGGCGGAAACATGCTTGGAGCGATTCAAACATGGAATTGCAGGAAAGATGGGCCCGGATTTGGGAGGCGATAAAAGGTTCAAGGACTTTGGAGAGGAAAGGGAGGTTGCAGATGGGGCGGTAGTTTGTAAGGATGGAGGGATCAAGGGTTGATTTTTTGATTAGAGGGGTGATGAAGGCAGATTTGAGGGAGAGAGGGACAGTACCTGAGGAGAGAGAACCGCTAACAATATCGGCTAACATGGGAGCCAGAAAAGGAAGTTGGGTGGTCAGCAGTTTGGTGGGAATAGGGGGGAGCAGGAGGTGGGTCTTGTTGGATCCGTGGTTCAGTGGATATGCTGTTATCAAATAATCACACGGATGCTGTACATTAACAATAAACAGGTCTTTACTGGAGGAGTGTAGTCTCAAGACTGGGGGTACAGAGGCATGCGCAAAGCTTATATACAGGTGTGGTCGCTGCCGGTACTACAGTATACAGGAGCTGTAAAAGTAGTTCTGACTTAAAGGCACATACACTACAATTCCTCCCCTTTTAGATTGGTAGTACCCCTAATATTCAAATAACAATTGACATTTCAACATGTACATTAAACAACAAAAGTGCATTTATAGATTCAGTCTTTGGGGCGGCTTCCTGACCCTTTCGGGATAGCGCCTTTCCGGAGGTTCTTGTTCTTGGTGCAGAGGCGATTCTGACCCCTTTTCATCGGGTAGTTCATCGGGTTCCACTGCTACTGGGTCTGAGGTAGATGCAACCGGTATGTCGGGTTCATCCCCAGGTACTCGAGACATGGGGTTGAAGCGTTCCTGTGACGCTAAGATCTGATCGACGTGGCGTCTCACAATGTTCTCCCCGACATCCACTGTGTACATTAATGGCCCCTGCCTTGTACATATCGTTCCGGGTTGCCATTTCTCTGTTCGATAGTCACGGGCCAAGACTGGTTGCCCTACATTGAAGCTCCTTGTCGGCTTCTCATTGATGTGCTGGAATTGTTTGTCCTCAACCTTTCTTCGCACATTTGGTCTGAGCAAGTCCAGACGAGATCTCAACCTTCGGTTAAAGAACATCATGGCCGGGGTCTGGTTGGTAACTGCATGTGTCGCGTTTCGGTAGGCTAATAAGAAATTGTCCATCTTATGCTGTAGTGGAATTTCATCGTCGCACATGGCCTTTATCACCTTCTTAAAGGTTTGTACGAACCTCTCAGCCAATCCATTTGTGGCTGGATGATACGGGGTGGATGTGTAATGCCTTACCCCATTCCTTCTCATAAATTTTTGGAACTCGTCGGACACAAACTGTGGTCCATTATCAGAGCAAATCTGCTCTGGCAAACCGTTTCTGGCAAATATGGTCCGTAGGACTGCAATCGTTTTCTCTGCAGTGGTTGAAGACATTTTTATCACCTCAGGCCACTTTGAATGAGCATCCACTGCTATTAAGAACATTGAGTCCATGAGTTGACCAGTGAAATCAATATGCACCCATTGCCATGGAGAGGAGGGCCACTCCCATGGGTGTAGAGGGGCATGTGGTGGTGCATTTTAGACCTTCTGGCATCCTAAGCAGCTCTTAGTTAGGTCTTCGATTTGTTGATCGATTCCCGGCCACCACACATAAGCCCTAGCAAGGCTTTTCATTTTCGCTCCCCCCAGATGACCTTCATGTAGCTCATTTAGCACTCTCTCTCTTAACTTGGGTGGAATCACCACTCTGGATCCACACATCACTGTCCCCTGGCACACTGACAGCTGTTCTCTTCTGGATGAGAATGCTGGCAACAGTGAGTCACCATGAGTTGGCCATCCCCTCACCGTCAATTCATATACCCGAGACAGTGTCGGATCATTGCGGGTCTCCTTCTCTATATCTGCGTTCGTTACTGGCAATCGTTCAATTATTGACGAATAAAATATCTCGATAGGGTCCACTGCTGGTGCTTCCTCCACACTAGGCAGTGGCAGGCGCGATAGCCCATCAGCGTTCCCATGCTGTTTCGTGCCTTTATATTCTATTTCATATTGATTCGCCCCTAGAAACAGGGACCATCTTTGTAACCGCTGTGCAGTCATCACTGGAACGCCCTTCTTAGGATTAAAGATGGAGACAAGTGGTTGGTGGTCAGTCAGCAAGGTGAACTTCTGCCCATGCAGATAGTGGTTGAATTTTTTTACTTCCCATACTAGGCTGAGGGCCTCCCTGTCAATCTGGGCGTAGTTGCGCTCAGCTGAGGTTAGTGACCGAGACGCAAAGGCTACTGGCCTCTCCAACCCGTCAGGGAATTTGTGCGACAGCACCGCTCCAATACCATAGGGTGATGCATCACATGCCAAACGAATTGGTAGTGCTGGGTTGAAATGGGCCAACACCTCTTTTGATGTGATCAATTCTTTACACTTCTGGAAAGCTCGTCTACGTTCGTCATCCCACTTCCATGGTACCCCTGTTTGCAGTAGGGTGTTCAGTGGGTGTAATACTGTAGACAAATTTGGTAAGAACTTGTGGTAGTAGTTTACCAGCCCGAGGAACGACCTCAGTTGTGACACATTTTCCGGTGCTGGAGCCTTGACTACTGCCTCAATCTTGTCAGGGGACTTATGTAACCCCTCTTCATCGATGACGTGGCCACAATACGAGATCTATTTCTGGAAAAACTCGCACTTGTGGCGATTAGCTCGTAGCCCATACTCCTTTAATCTGGTGAGCACCTTCTCCAAGTTGGCGAGGTGATCACCGTCATTTTCGCCCGTGACCAAGATGTCATCCAAATAACACGGGGTCCCTGGAATCCCTTGCAGGACCTGATCCATCGCCCTTTGCCAGATAGCCGGAGCCGAGGCTACTCCAAACACCAGCCGGTTGTATTGATAGAGACCTTTATGAGTGTTGATCGTAAGGTATTGTTTCAAAGCTTCCTCTACCTCCATTTGCAAGTACGCCTCGGCTAGATCAATTTTGGTGAAGCGTTTACCTCCAGATAGCGAGGCAAAAATATCCTCAATTCGTGGAAGTGGATATTGCACCGTGTGAAGGACTGGGTTCACTGTCACCTTAAAATCCCCACAGATGCGGACCTTCTTTGGTTCCCCAGGCGTATTACTCAATGACCTCTTCATTACAGGAACGATGGGTGTAGCCCACTCGCTCCAGTCCACTTTGGACAGTACTCCTGAACGTTCCAACCCTTCCAGCTCTGCTTCAACAGCTGGTCTGATCGTATAAGCCACTGGTCTGGCCTTCAGAAACTTTGGGCTTGCATTTTCCTCTTTTTTAATCGTTGCTGTTATTCCTTTTAGTGTTCCTAGTCCCTCCTGGAACACTTCTTTTGCGTCAGTTAGCATTTTTGACAGTCGTCCAGGTGTGACGTCGTCATCCTTTTTAGCCTCAACCTTCAGTGCCTGTATGGAATGCCAATCTAATTGTATCTTCCGGATCCATTCACGTCCTAGCAGTGGTGGTCCTCCATCTGGCAATACATATATATCCATTTTAGGTATTTCCTGGCCTTTATATGTCACTTTCACCCTTATTTTTCCTTTGGGGTAGACTTTTTGCCCCGTTTACGTCTTCAAGACAATCTCTGTAGCTTTCAAGGGTATGTGTGAAAATAGCCGCTTGTAGTCTCTTTGATTTATGACTGTTAGAGCTGACCCTGTGTCCAATTCCATTTTCACTTGGACTCCGTCTATCTTGAGTGTAACCCAGATAGTCTGGTGATCCTCCATTTCTGTTACCTTATGTAGTTTCAGCCAACCCAGCTCCTTGATTCCGGAGTCTGTGTCACTTTTCTGTTCGTCTGAACAACTGTCCATCACCTGGTGTACCTTTTTGTACTTCTCCTGTGGAGATTTCTTACTGTTGGTTTTCTTCCTAGACCTGCAGACTCTTGCTATGTGTCCTGTTTTCCCACACTGTCTGCACACTTGGTCCTTGAACCAACAATCTTTCTGGTCATGTGTTGTTCTGCCGCAGCGATAGCACTTCCCTGTTCCATAGGTCATTTCGTTGGTGCCATATTCTTGCGGTCACCGTTGTATCTCTGCAGCGCCCCTTGCGGCTGCTTCGTGTGATACTGCCGTACTGAAAGCTTTGTCCAGCGTAAGGTCCTTTTCTGATAGAAGCCGTTTCTAGGTTCCTTCACTTTGTAGCCCACACACAAACTTGTCCCTTAACGTATCTGCTAGTCCCGCTCCAAACTGGCAGTGTTTCGATAGCTTGCGCAGTTCCGTTAGGTACTCAGCATTGCTTTCGTCTTTGTGTTGGTTCCTTTTATGGAACTTAAATCGTTCTGCTATCAGCAGCGGTGTGGGGTTTAAAGTGGTCCTGTAGGATTTCTACTATGCTTTCAAAATTCTTGTTTACCGGCTTCTCTGGGGTTATTAGATTTCGCAGTAACCCATAAGTTTTTGCACCCATGGAATTTAACAGAACCAGTGCTTTATTAGCATCTGGCACTTCATTCGCCCTCCAGTACACCTCAATACGTTCCACATATGTCGCCCAATCTTCGACTTCATTGTCGAACGTAGAGATACTGCCACTCTTTGGCATCCTTGGGTGTGAGTAAACTGTCAAAAATGGCACCTCCCGCGCTTCCCCTTCTTCTCCGCTGGCACAAAATGGCGTCTCCCGCGCTTTCCTTCCTTCCCGCGCTCGCCCTTCTTCTCCGCTGCGGCTTCTAAAAATGGCGTCTCCCGCGCTCTTTCTTCTTCTCCGCGGCTCAATGGCGTCTCCCGCGCTTCCCTTTCTTCGCCCCGCGGACCCTGTTCAGCCCGTGAGCCCTGGCTGTGCTCTGCGCGTTCTTCTTTTTATATTTTTCGACGCCGCTCAGTCTAGAACCCGGCTGTTTCTTTACCCTCTCTCTCTCCGGTTTGTTTTCTTTTTCTCGACGCCGCTCAGTGTTCAACCCCCGGCTGCGCCCTGCGCTCTTCACCCTCTGTCTTACCCCGTCGACGCTGCTCGGCTTTCTCTCCGCCGTCGGTCGGCTCCAGCCGCCGCTGCTCGGGAAGGGTCTGCGCTGGACCTGTCGTCGGTCTCTTGCTGCTCGTCGTGGCTGGGGAACCAAGCCCGGCTCTCCACAGCCTCCCCTGCGAAGTTCAATCTCTGCCTGACTGCTGGGCGGTTGCTCGTGGTCGACGCCCGTTTTCCTGGCCTCGACTATATTTTTTTTAATGTTGCAGGTAGATTCGAATCGACACTCGTCACCACTGTTGGGTCCGTGGTTCAGTGGATATGCTGTTATCAAATAATCACACGGATGCTGTACATTAACAATAAACAGGTCTTTACTGGAGGAGGGTAGTCTCAAGACTGGGGGTACAGAGGCATGCGCAAAGCTTATATACAGGTGTGGTCACTGCCGGTACTACAGTATACAGGAGCTGTAAAAGTAGTTCTGACTTAAAGGCACATACACTACAGGTCTCATGGACAAGATGAGCGCAGAGAGGTCATGAGGGGAGATCGGAGAGAAACTGGAGAAAGATGTGAGTTCAGGGCTAGGGCAGGGGGGGAACCTTAGAGGAAGTTTGGCCCAGTGGGCTAGGGGAAGGAAGGGAAGTGGCAGAGGCAGCTGAACGGATGGTCTTAATCTTAGAGACAAAGAAGTCCATGAGCTCCTCACACTTGGTATCAGAGGTAATGGTGGAGGAGACAGAGGAGAAGGGTTTAAGAAGATGGTTAGCAGTAGAAAATAGGAGCCGGGGTTTATCTTTGCATTCCAGAATGATTCTGGAATAGTGAGTAATTTTGGCAGATGAGAGCAGGACCCGATAATGCTTTATGTGCTCAGCCAGATCTGGCAGTGAATGGCTAGTTGTCCGCCATATCCGTTCAAGTCTGTGGCCTAGAAATTCAGTGGCCTGCGCCACCAGTTTGCGCCCAAAGAGGGCTTTTGCGCCACTGGGCAAACCTACCGCGATATTTAGCGGGGTGCTAATGGCGGCGTTAGCCATTAGCGCTGCGCCGCCACCGATGATGTCATCGGTGTGCGCAGCACCCCGCTATCGCCCCGCTGGCCATATTTGGTTGCTGCCGCCTCCCCCGCGCCGGCCGCAAACAGCGACCGGTACACGGGGCCTACCTGTGCCGGTAGTGGGGCGAGTTAAGGTGGAGGTGCGGCCGGCCGCTTTTTCGGCGGCCGCCTGCCCGCACCTCCGTCCCCGGCCTCCTACACCACCCCCCCGCGGCATTGCCGGCTGTTTCCAGAGAGCCCGGCACTTCTCCTTGGTGCCGGGCTCATTTGCCGGCACTCGCGAGCGGGGATCGCGCTGTTGCAGGCACCTCCCCCTTAAGAGTGGGAGGAAGGCCTGCAGTACCGCAGGCTGCCGTGCCGCAGCGGGTGGCGCTGCGGCACTTTACACGCCGATATTCAGTTTCAGCGCCCCAAGCGGGGCGTCGAAACCCTTGTTTAGCGGCCGGCTTCCACTTGGGGCACTGAAAGTGAATTTCCCGCTGGCTCAAGTGGCTCCGCGCGCAGCGGTAATTCCGGCGCCCAGGCGAGCTGGGCGCCCCTAACTGAATTTCTAGGCCTGTGTGCCTTGGACTTAAGGGAGTTAAGATGAGAGCCGTGACAGGAGGAACGGCCAGGGTGAGAGGGTAATAACAACAGAAAATGCTGGAAAAACTCAGCAGGTCAGGCAACATCCGTGGAGAGAAATTTGAGTTGACGTTTCGGGTTTGACCCTTCTTCAAAACTGGAGAGAAAAGGAACTAGATCGAAGGCAGGGCTGCGATCGGACAAAAGAATAAAAGAACCAAAAGAAGTAAAAGAGATTAGAAGCTAGACGAGATGGTAATAGGCTGGGATTAGGTGTAAAGTGTAATGGCAGGGCAAGAGATAGCTGCCAGGTGTGAGAGAGAAACAAAAGGAAAGGGGGGGGGGGAGGAAAGGAGTGGAAAAATATAAGTAAAAATGAAATAGGGGCCGAGGTTATGATCTGAAATTGTTGAACTCGATATTGAGACCGGAAGGCTGCAGACTGCCTAATCGGAAGATGAGGTGCTGTTCCTCGGTGAGAGGGTAGTTGTTTTAGTAGGGTCTAGGGCATCAAAGGTGGTGGTAAGGGTGTGGCTGAGTAGATCGTAGCTGCAGAAATGTCATGGTGAATGGAGCTGACTGCAATTTAAGGATTTCCATGTTCGGATGCGCATGCCCTACATCCTGAAGTTGCGGTCAGTTTCAGAGGTAATGACGGCAAACGCTGTTGGTTCGCTGTCACTACCCAGCGCAAATTCCGGGCCATCCTAATTTCAGCAAAAGCACAATACCTCGCAGCTGGAAATCTGAAATAAACACACAAAATGCAGGTCAGGCTGTAGGGAGAGAATGCTGCCTGGCGATTGTTTCAGTTTCGTTTCTCTTTCTGAAAGTGCGCACACAGTTTCTAATTCACTCACTTGTGTCAAGATGCATTACTAAGAAATAATACATTTCTCATATGTATTTGATCACTGGCATATTAAACTCATATGGAGTAAATTCTGCGCCTGAAGTACAATATGGACTATGGACTCACTCATGTATATTTGTGATTAATTACACAAACGTTATGATAAATCCCATTAGCTGTCCAGTCAGTAAAATTTAAATATTCAAGTAATTCTGACTTTTTAAATATCTATTTTATGATAAATGCATTAAAACCTGCCGATTCCTACAGTGAAATAGTGTATCGGGCCTTAAAGCGGGATTGTAGGTCAGCGCGGTTTAAGGCGAGGTCTGTTCACAACCTGTCGAGCTTCCCTCTGCCTCGACACAAGTGACGGTGCTGAAAGGCGGCGTTCAATAGGCGCTTCAACTCAACTCTGGGCAAACTCCGCAGTGAGCGCCCAGCTTGTGTTGCTGTTTGTACCGAGCAGAGGATTCTGCAGTGTTCTGCACCGAAACTGAAGAGATTGAGCAGTAATGTACGTTTGTATTCAATGTTTTTGTAACTATAATTCTAGTTTATTGTGATTATTATCAAATGTGATCTGTTTATTGATATGAAATAGACGGTCAAGCAGACTAACTTTATTTGATTGTGCGTGGTGACGTTATGCATGTAGAACTATCTATTACAATTAATGCGAATTAATAATATATTCAGAAAGTATTTAATTGTAAATATAACAAATATGTTAAAGGCATTTTAGAACCTCCTGAAGAATGCTTCATGGCAGTGGAAGGCATTATATAGAAATTACAGCCTGGGAACAGGCCCTTCGGCCCAAGCAATCCCTGTGGGTGTTTCTGTCCCACAGGCCCAGTGGTCTTAATCCCATGTGCCGTCTGTTTCTGCCGATACTGTTCCTTCTCTTACTTTAACCACCTCTATCAAATCCCAGTATAATCTTCACTTCTGATGAGAACAGCCTCAATTTTACGTAGTTACATAGTATTTACAGCGCAGAAACAAGCTATTCGGCCCAACTAGTCAATGCTGGCGTTTATGCTCCACAGGAGCCTCCTCTCACACTACTTCATCTAACCCCCATCAACATATCTTTCTATTCCTTTCTCCCTCTGGCTTCCCCTTATATTCATCTTTGCTGTTTGCCTCAACTCGCTTGTAGTAGCGAGTTCCACATTCTAACCACTCTCTGGGTAAAGAATTATCTCCTGAATTCTTTATTGGTTTTATTACTGACTGTCTTATATTTATGGCCCCTAGTTCTGGTTGTCCCCACAAGTGGAAACATCTTCTCTACGTCTGCCCTATCAACTCTTTTCATAATCTTAAAGACCTCTATCAGCAGGTAACATAAAAAGAAACCCCTCAATTTCAAAAGAGCCCCAGCCTGTTCAGTCTTTCCTGATAGTTATAACCTCTCAGTTCTGGTATCATCCTTGTAAATCTTTTTTTCAACTTTCTCCAGTTCCTGTATATACTTTTTGTAATATGGAGACCAGAACTGTGCACAGTACTCCGTGTGGTCTAACCAAGGTTCTATATACATTTAACATAACTTCTTTACTTTTCAATTCTATCCCTCTAGAAATAAACCCTCGTGCTTGGTTTGTTTTTTATGGCCTATTGACCTGCGTCATAACTTCAATGATTTAAGTATTTGTACCTCCAGATCCCTTTGCTCCTCTAGCCCATTTAGATTCTGATTTCTACATAATATGTGTCCTCCTTATTTTTCTTACCAATATGTAATACCTCACACTTAACTATGTTGAAATTCATTTGCCAATGATATGCCCATTCTGTATGTTCATTAATGTCGTCCTGTAATTTGCTGCAGTCCTCCTATCCCTCCCAATTTAGAAATTGTGTTTTTGATTCCAAAGTCAAAATTGTTAATGTAATTTGTGAACAACATTAGTTCCAGCACTGATCCTTGTGGGACCCCACTTCCCACCTTCTGCCACTCTGAATAGCTACCCTTTACCCCTACTCACTGCTTTCTGTCTTTCAGCCAGCCCGTTAGCCATTCTGTAGAGGGTTTAAAGACTGAATCTATTTGGTTAGAGTTAAGGAATAGAAAAGGAGCTGTTATAGTGTTTACTATAGACCCCCAAATATTGAGAAGCAGTAATGGTAGGGGACATCAATTATCCTAATATAGACTGAAAAAAACAGAGTAAAGGGCAAAGAGGGTGAAGAATTCCTAAAATGTGTACAGGAGAACTTCCTTAATCAGTATATTTCTAGCCCAACAAGGAAGGGAGCAGTGCTGGATCTACTTCTGGGGAATGAAGTAGGGCAAGTGGAGTGTGTTGCAGTGGGAAAACATCTGGTTAACAGTGATCATCATACTATAATTAGGGTTAAAGTAGTTATGGAAAGGGGCAAATAAAAAGTAAAGGTGCAAATACCTAGCTGGAAGAGAGCCAATTTCAGTTATTTAAGAAGGGATCTATTACAGGTGGACTGGAAACATTAAATGAGCAATGCTAGGCCTTCAAGGTGGAGATACTTTGGGTACAAACCAAACATATTCCCATAAGTAGGAAAGATGGGGCATCCAAAGCTAGAGCTCCCAGGATGACAAAGGAAATACAGTTTAAAATAAAACAGAAAAAGGAGGTTTATGACAAATATCAGGTGCAGTCAAAAATCAGGCAGAATACAGAGTGCAGGAGTAATTTGAAAAATGATATAAGAAGGGCAAAGAGAAAGCCTGAGAAAAGATTAGCAGGTAACATAAAGGGGAACACAAAAAACTTTTATAAACATATAAAAAGTAAAAGAATAGTTGAAGGAATGGTGGGGCTGATTATGGACAAAAAAATCTTCTTGTGGAGGCAGAGGGCATGACTGAGGTACTGAATGAGTACTTTGCATCTGTCTGCACAAAAGAAGAGGATGAAGTTAATATCGCAGTAGAGGAGGGGGGAGTAGAGATATTGGATAGGATAAGATAGATAGAAAGAAGGTGCTAAATAGGTTGGCATCACTCAAAGTTAACAAATCCCCTGGCCCAGATAGGATGCATCCTAGGTTGCTGAGGGAAGTAAGGGTGGAGATAGCAGAAGCTCTGACCATAATCTTTCAATCCTTGGTATGGGAGTGGTGCCAGAGGACTGGAGGATTGTAAATGTTACACCCCTGTTCAGAAAAGGGGAGAGAAACAAACCTGGTAATTACAGGCCAATCAGTCTAACGTCAGTGGTGGGGAAACTACTGGAGATGATTGTCAAGGACAAAATTAATTCTCACTTGGAGAAGCATAGGTTAATAAGGGACAATCAGCACGGTTTTTTTTAAAGACAAAACATGTCTGACTAACCTGATTGGGTTCTTTGGAGAAGAAACCGAGAGGGTTGATGAAGGTCGTGCAGTAGATGTATATATGGACTTTCAAAAGGCTTTTGATAAAGTACCACATAACAGACTTATTCAGAAAATAGAAGCACATGCTGTTAAAGGGCTGGTGGTAAATTGGGTAGGTAATTGGCTATGGGATAGGAGAATTTTTTTCACACGGAGGGTTGTTAAGATCTTGAATGCACTACCTGAAAGGGTGGTGGAATCAGATTCCATAGGAACTTTCAAAAAGCAATTGGACATGTATTTGAAGAGAACTGATTTGCAGGGTAATGGGAAAAAGCTAGGGTGTGGGACTAATTTGTACAGCTCTTTCGAAGAGCCGGCACAGGCACGACGGGCTGAATGGCCCCTTCTGTGCTGTAACATTATATGATTCTAAGTATAAAAGGCACTGAAACAGGCTGAGCGTGTGTCTAATGAAGGTAGGAAGAAGAAAGGAGCATATTCAATTGAGTTAGTGCATGACAAATATAGCTTCCTGTAGGGAGACCTAGATTAGTGGAGAGAGATCAGTCCTGTCCAAGAGGGATGAATTTTAATCACATAAGAATTAGAAGCAGGAGTAGGCTATATGGCCTTTTGAACCTGCTCCGCCATTCAATAAGATCATGGCTGATCTTCGACCTCAACTCCACTTTCCCGCCTGATCCCCATATCCCTTGATTCCCCAAGAGTCCAAAAATCTATCTATCTCCGCCTTGAATATACTCAGTGACTCAGCATTCACAGCCCTTTGGGGTAGAGAATTCCAAAGATTCACAACCCTCTGAGTGAAGAAATTCTTCTTCATCTCAGCCATAAATGGCCGACCCCTATTCTGAGACTATGCCCCCTAGTTCTAGACTCTCCAGCCAAGGGAAACAACCTCTCAGCATCCACCCTGTCAATCCCCCTCTGAATCCTGCATGTTTCAGTGAGATCACCTCTCATTCTTCTAAACTGCAGAGAGTATAGGCCCAATCTACTCAATCTCTCCTCATAGGACAACCCTCTCATCCCAGGAATCACTCTAAGGCAAGTATGTCCTTTCTCAAATAAGGAGATCAAAACTGCACAGTACTCCAGGTGTGGTCTCACCAAGGCCCTGTACAATTGTAGTAAGACATATACATAGATACATAGAGATAGGAACAGGAGTAGGCCATTCGGCCCTTCGAGCCTGCTCCGCCATTCAATGAGATCATGGCTGATCTTCGTCTGAGATCATAGCTGATCTTACTGTTCAGTACCCCGTCCCCGCCTTTTCTCCGTAACCCTTAATCCCCTTAGCCTTCAGAAATATATCCAATTCTCTCTTGAAAATATTTATTGAATTAGCCTTCACAGCCCTCTGTGGCAGGGAATTCCATAGGCTCACCACTCTTTGAGTGAAGAAATTCTTCCTCATCTCTGTTTTAAATGATTTGCCCGCTATTTTTAGACTGTGGCCCCTGGTTCTGTGCTCCCCGGCCATTGGAAACATTCTCTCTGAATTCAGCCTGTCCAGGCCTGCCATAATTTTATATGTTTCGATGAGATCCCCTCTCAATCTTCTAAACTCCAGTGAGTACAAGCCCAAACTATTTAATCTCTCTTCGTAGGTCATTCCCGCCATTCCAGGTATCAGCCTGGTGAATCGCCGTTGCTCTCTTTCCATGGCAAGAACATCCTTCCGCAGATGGGGCGACCAAAACTGTACACAATACTCCAGATGCGGTCTCACCAGCACCTTGTACAGCTGTAGTAAGGTATCCCTATTCCTATACTCGAACCCCCTTGATATGAAGGCCAACATACCATTTGCCTTCTTAATCGCCTGTTGCACCTGCATGCTCTCCTTCAGTGACTGGTGCACAAGAACACCCAGGTCCCTCTGCACTTCCCCATCTCCCAATCTATTGCCATTTAGATAATAATCTACCCTCCTGTTTTTACCCCCAAAGTGGATAACCTCGCATTTATCCACATTATAGTGCATCTGCCACGTATCCGCCCATTCCCCCAACCTGTCCAAATCACACTGTAGCCTCCTGACATCCTCATCAGAGCCCACCCCTCCTCCTAGTTTAGTGTCGTCAGCGAATTTGGAAATATTGCATCCAATTCCCTGATCCAGATCATTTATATATATTGTGAACAGCTGGGGTCCCAGGACAGATCCTTGCGGCACCCCGCTGGTCACTGCCTGCCACTCCGAAAACGAGCCGTTTATTCCAACTCTCTGTTTTCTATCCGCCAGCCAGTTCTCTATCCACGTTAATACTTTGCCCCCAATCCCATGAGCCTTAATTTTGCATGATAATCTTTTGTGTGGAACCTTATCGAAGGCTTTCTGGAAGTCAAGGTACACCACATCCACTGGCTCTCCCCCATCTATTCTACCAGTTACCTCCTCAAAAAATTCCAGCAGATTAGTCAAACACGATTTACCCTTTGTAAATCCATGTTGACTCTGTCCGATCCTTTCCCCATTTGTCAAGTGCTCCGCTATTTTATCCTTAATAATGGACTCTAGCATTTTGCCCACAACCGATGTAAGGCTTACTGGTCTATAATTCCCTGCTTTCTCTCTACCCCCCTTTTTAAATATTGGGGTAACATTAGCTACCCTCCAATCCACGGGTACTGTTCCCGAGTCAATGGAGTTCCGGAAGATGATCCTTAGAGCATCTGCTATCTCCAGGGCCACCTCCTTAAGTACCCTAGGATGTAGTTTATCAGGCCCTGGGGATTTGTCAGCCTTCAGTCCCCTCAACTTACCCAACACCATATCCCTAGAGATACTAATTTCTGTCAGCTCCTCCCTCTCATTAGTCCCTATGTTTGCCGATATTCCTGGGAGGTTATTTGTGTCCTCCTTTGTGAATACAGAACCAAAGTATGAGTTTAATTGGTCTGCCATTTCCTTATTCTCCATTATATATTCTCCCGAATCGGACTGCAAGGGACCGACTTGGGATTTTACCAGTCTTTTCCTCCTGATATACCGATAAAAGCTTTTGCAGTCTGTCTTTATGTTTGCTGCAAGTTTACTTTCGTATTCTATTTTCCCCTTCCTGATTAATCCCTTTGTCCTCTTTTGCTGTATCCTGTACTGCCCCCAATCTTCCGGTCTGGTGCTTTTTTTTGCCAGTTGATATGCCCTTTTTTTTGATTTTATGCTGTCCCTAATTTCCCTCGTTATCCACGGTTGAGTCACCTTTTTAGGTTTATTTTTATGCCAAACCGGTATAAACATGTTCTGGAATTCTTCCATTCTATCTTTGAATGCTTGCCATTGTCTATCCACTGTCAATCCCCCCAGAAACACCACCCAATCAATCTTACCCAATTCCCGTCTCATACCCTCGTAATTCCCTTTATTTAAGTTCTGGACCTTAGTCTCTGATTCAATTTCCTCACTCTCCATCTCGACTGAGAGCTCGATCATATTATGATCGCTCTGACCCAAGGGGCCTCGTACAAGAAGATTGCTGATAAGTCCCTTACTCTTGTACTCCAACCCCCTTGCAATAAAGGCCAACATGCCATTTGCCTTCCTACTTGCTTGTTGTACCTGCATGCTAACTCTCTGTGTACGAGAACACCTAAATCTCTCTGAACACCAACATTTAATAGTTTCTCACCATTTAAAAATATTCTGTTTTTCTATTCTTCCTACCAAAGTGGATAACCTCACATTTCCCCACATTATACTCCATCTGCCACCTTACTGCCCACTCACTTAGCCTGTCTATATCCCTTTACAGGCTCTTTGTGTCCTCACTGCTTACTTTCCCACCTAGTTTTGTATTGTCAGCAAACTTGGATACATTGCACTCGGTCCCTTCATCCAAGTCATTTATTAGATTGTAAATAGGCCCCAGCACTGATCCTTGCGGCATCCCATTAGTCACAGCCTGTTAACTGGAAAATGACCCGTTTATTCCTACTCTCTGTTTTCTGCCCATTAACCAATCCTCTATCCAAGCTAGTATTATACCCCCAACCCCATGAGCCCTTATCTTGTGTAGTAATTTTACTGAACCCATTACTTTCAGTGAGCCAGGACATTGGAATAAACTAGTACATAACTGGACAGGTTTATACTGAACCCCCTTCCAAAGGGAAGGTAGCACCTCCTAGAGGTAGGAGTTACGGGCCTAGAAATTGAGTTTTGGCGCTGCCAGGGCTTTAGCGCCGGAAGTTAGTGCCGGAGCTAAGTCGCGCTGGTCGGGCCCAAAATTCACTGGTTCTGCGCCCAAACGGCTGCCGGCGCTGCTGAAAGCTGTTAGCGCCTGAAAACTGGCGCTATGCGCTGAATTTCGGCGCTATTCCGGCGCTGCGGCGCCCGCTGCGGTGCGGCAGGTTCGGGAAGTGCAGGCCTCCTCCTTCCCTTAAGGAGGAGCTGCCTGCACCCGGCCGCGGCCCGCGATAATCTTATTAAAAATGAGCCCGGCACCTCGGACAAGTGCCGGGCTTGCTTCTGTTCCGGGGGGGGGGGGGGGGGGGGAAGTCCGGGGAGGGAGCTGCGGCCAGGCGGGCGGCGGGAAAGCGGCCGGCCGCCGCGGGGCCTTTAATGCGCCGGCGCAAACTTGTGCAAGGCACCTCTGCCAGAACGTTGCTTGCGGCTGCCACGGGCGAGGCGGCCGCAAGTCAATTTCGGCGCTGGGGCCCGTCACCACGGCAACCGGGACGCTGCGCACACCGATGACGTCATCGGTTCCGGCGCAGCGCTACCGGTCTACCGCGGCGGAAGGGCCCCAGGCAATTTAGGCGCCGGCGCCAATTGCAGCGCTAGGCCCTCTAGCGCCGCAAAATCGGCGCTAAGGGCACTGAATTTCTAGGCCACGGTACCTACAGGATAGAGTTTAAGGCTTCTACCAGAAGCAGAAGCTACAATGTCAGCAGCACAGAACTAAGGAACTCTATTTCTGTGCATTTAATGGTTTTTAACTTCCATCTAGATCATCTACGCCTTGTGCCTGCAGAAGATCAGGCTTGGTTTCTATCTCTGTGTCTGCTGCAGTTTTAATATAGATATAAGAGAATCATGGTAATCATGGAAGACCTGTGGATTGCAGCCTGAGTTAGTAAAAAAGAGAATATAGGGTCGGTGAGGCAACTAGGTGAGGATTTCAAAATTATGATAGAGTAAATAAGGAGAAACTGTTGCCACTGGCAGGAGGATCAGCAACCAGAGGGCACAGATTTAAGATAATTGGCAAAAATAAAGGGGCGACGAGAAGATATTTTTGTATGCAATGAGTTTTTATGATCTAGAATGCACTGTCTGAAAGGGTGGTGAAAGCAGATTAAATAGTAACTTTTAAAAGGGAATTGGACATATACCTGAAGTCAGTGGAAATAAAAACCAGGAGAGATGTAAAACAGGCTGTAAAACAAGTTATTTTGTTTTTTAACCAAGCTCCTTCTGGGGTCAGATGCCAGAAATCTGAACACCCACTGTGGGTCACCTGAGAGCAACTTACAGTCCACAGCAACAGCACCATGTGTGCTTTCGGAAACATTTGTGTTTGTATTATGTCATTAGCACCTGTTGGACCCCATCTATTGAATCGCTAAAACTTTAGTACACTGACTTGATGTAAGAGCAGAAAATGGAAAATGTTTTTCAGAATCATCTTTTAATGTTGCTTTTCAGTAATGGTTCAGCTTTTTTATAACTATTGTATTTTGGTCTTCATAAGGAGTGCTGTCTATCGGGAACTTAACATAAAACCATAAGGTAAATACTAGTAAGGAAAGCAATTGTGGCCATCCGAGTTCATCCATACAGAAAGGTTCTAAAGTTTCCCCATGGCAGCATTCAATCTTTTCTTTAAATAATTCCAAGGTTTTCACCCCCCCCTACTTTCTCTCAAAGACCAATCCATGTGTTGATGGCTCTTTGTGTGAAGAAGTGCATTTGCCTTTTAGGAGTTTGATTGCACCCTCTTGTCCTACTCTCACGGGTTAGTTTGAGGTAATTACTCACATCTATCTTTTACTAATTACTATGTTATAGCCTTCAGCAAGGTCAATTCTCAGACTCTTTCAAGGTCAACAAGCCTTAGTTTATCAAGTCGTTCCTGATCTTTCAGTCCTTGAACACCACAGAACAACCTTGTTCTCTGAACTGTTTCCAGGGTTTTAAGGCCCTTTATATCTAAGTGACCAGATCCAGACACAGTATGAAATATGGGGTCTGTTGAGAACACTACATTTTGGCTCTATAATTCAGCATTCAATTTGCTTTGCTGATTGCTGCTTAGGATTGGTAGTTCAACCCACTTACGTATTTTGTCCAACTCATTTTGTAGTTCCCGACCTGTCCACACAGATTCAATTGCCCCTCCTAGTTTGGTACCACCTGCACATCTTACCAATTTCCCCAGCGTTTTAAAATCCAAGTCATTGATGTAAATTAGAATCAGTGGGAAGTGGGGTTCCCAAAACTCGTCCCTGGGGTACTGGTCAGTACTTCTCGCCACCTTGACATAACTCAGTACCTACAGTTTCCTACCCTTCAACTGGTTTCTTATCCATTGCCACCATTTACCCTTAATCCCCACTGTTCTAAGCTAAACAGAAGAATTTTGTTCAATGCTTTTTAGACATCTAGTACTACCACTTTGCAATGATTTACACTATCCTCTTGATATATTACTATCCCCAAAAAGTTAAGGACATCGGTCAGTCAGGATCTTCCTCTCTTGAATTTGTGCTGATTGCCGTTTACTATTTGTTACCGTGCAAGAAATCCTCAAGTTTACTCCTTAGAATCAATTCCATTATTTTTATCGGATATTTTTCCTGATTGGAATGCGGAAGAAACAAGTGCTGACGGGGTGGACCAATGAGGAAAATTTAGCATGTTAAGACCCACAAAGTGAATTTCGGGTGCTGGGGGTGGGGCGGATGAGTGGGTCCGAATGTTGCCTGCCCATTGCAGTATTTTCTATTCCAATTTCAGTTTCGTTTCTCTTTCTGAAAGTGCGCAGTTTCCAGTTCACTCACTTGGGTCAAGATGCAATGGTAAGAAAGAATACATTTCTCCTATGTATTTCACCACTGGCATTTTAACCTCATACGGAGTAAATTCTGCGCCTGATGTACAATATGGACTCACTCATGTATATTTATGTGATTAATTACACAAACGTTATGATAAATCCCATGATTAGCTGTCCAGTCAGTAAAATTTAAATATTCAAGTAATTCTGACTTTTTAAATATCTATTTTATGATAAATGCATTAAATCCTGCCGATTCCTACAGTGAAATAGTGTATCGGGCCTTAAAGCGGCATTGTAGGTCAGCGCGGTTTAAGGCGAGGTCTGTTCACAACCTGTCGAGCTTCCCTCTGCCTCGACACAAGTGACGGTGCTGAAAGGCGGCGTTCAATAGGCGCTTCAACTCAACTCTGGGCAAACTCCGCAGTGAGCGCCCAGCTTGTGTTGCTGTTTGTACCGAGCAGAGGATTCTGCAGTGTTCTGCACCGAAACTGAAGAGATTGAGCAGTAATGTACGTTTGTATTCAGTGTTTTTGTAACTATAATTCTAGTTGAATACAAATGTGATTTGTTTATTGATATGGAACAGTCTGTCAAGCAGACTAACTTTATTTGATTGTGTGTGGTGACGTTATGCATATAGAACTATCTATATAGTTAATGCGAATTAATATATTTATTAAGAAACTATTTAATTGTGAATAGAAGAAACACGTTAGCCTGGGAACAGGCCCTTCGGCCCAACCAATCCGTGTTGGTGTTTCTGCCCCACAGGCCCAGTGGTCTTAATCCCCTGTGCAGTCTGCTTCTGCCGATTCTGTTCCATCCCTTAACTTTAAGACCCAAAATCAAATCCCAGTGTAATAAACCCTTTCATAATCTTCAAGACCTCGTATCAGATCATCCCTCACCTTTTTTTCTAGAGATGAGAGCCCCAGCCTGTTCAGTCTTTCCTGATACTATGTGTGGAAAGAGGTGGATCAGTGTATGTGTGTAGGGGGAGGGGCGGATCAGTGTATGTGTGTAGGGGGAGGGGCGGATCAGTGTATGTGTGTAGGGGGAGGGGCGGATCAGTGTATGTGTGTAGGGGGAGGGGCGGATCAGTGTATGTGTGTAGGGGAGGGGCGGATCAGTGTGTGTAGGGGGAGGGGCGGATCAGTGTGTGTAGGGGAGGGGCGGATCAGTGTGTGTAGGGGAGGGGCGGATCAGTGTGTGTAGGGGGAGGGGCGGATCAGTGTGTGTAGGGGGAGGGGCGGATCAGTGTGTGTAGGGGGAGGGGCGGATCAGTGTGTAGGGGGAGGGGCGGATCAGTGTGTGTAGGGGGAGGGGCGGATCAATGTGTGTAGGGGGAGGGGCGGATCAGTGAGTGTAGGGGGAGGGGCGGATCAGTGTGTCGGGGGAGGGGCGGATCAGTGTGTGTCGGGGAGGGGCGGATCAGTGTGTGTCGGGGGAGGGGTCAGTGTGTGTCGGGGGAGGGGTCAGTGTGTAGGGGGAGGAGCGGATCAGTGTGTAGTGGGAGGGGCAGGTCAGTGTGTGTGTAGGGGAGGGGCAGGTCAGTGTGTGGGTGGTGAGTTGGATTAGTGTGGGGGAGGAGAGGCGGGTCAGTGTGTGTGTGGGGGAGGGGCAGGTCAGTGTGTGTGGGGGGAGGGGCGGGTCAGTGTGTGGGTGGTGAGTTGGATTAGTGTGGGGGAGGAGAGGCGGGTCAGTGTGTGTGTGGGGGGGGAGGTGCAGGTCAGTGTGTGGGGGGGGAGGTGCAGGTCAGTGTGTGGGGGGGAGGGGCAGGTCAGTGTGTGGGGGGGAGGGGCAGGTCAGTGTGTGTGTGGGGGAGGAGGTGCAGGTCAGTGTGTGTGGGGGGGGAGGTGCAGGTCAGTGTGTGTGTGGGGGAGGAGGTGCAGGTCAGTGTGTGTGGGGGGGGAGGGGCAGGTCAGTGTGTGTGTGGGGGGGGGAGGGGCAGGTCAGTGTGTGTGTGGGGGGGGAGGGGCAGGTCAGTGTGTGTGTGGGGGGAGGGGCAGGTCAGTGTGTGTGTGGGGGGAGGGGCAGGTCAGTGTGTGTGTGGGGGGGAGGGGCAGGTCAGTGTGTGTGTGGGGGGGGGCAGGTCAGTGTGTGTGTGGGGGGGAGGGGCAGGTCAGTGTGTGTGTGGGGGGGGAGGGGCAGGTCTGTGTGTGTGGGGGGGGGGAGGGGCAGGTCAGTGTGTGTGGGGGGGGAGGGGCAGGTCAGTGTGTGTGGGGGGAGGGGCAGGTCAGTGTGTGTGGGGGGGGAGGGGCAGGTCAGTGTGTGTGGGGGGGAGGGGCAGGTCAGTGTGTGTGTGGGGGAGGGGCAGGTCAGTGTGTGTGTAGGGGGAGGGGCAGGTCAGTGTGTGTGTGTGGGGGGGGAGGGGCAGGTCAGTGTGTGTGGGGGGGAGGGGCAGGTCAGTGTGTGTGTGGGGGGGAGGGGCAGGTCAGTGTGTGTGTGGGGGGGAGGGGCAGGTCTGTGTGGGGGGGGAGGGGCAGGTCAGTGTGTGTGGGGGGAGGGGCAGGTCAGTGTGTGTGGTGGAGGAGGTGCAGGTCAGTGTGTGTGTGGTGGAGGAGGTGCAGGTCAGTGTGGGGGGAGGGGCAGGTCAGTGTGTGGGGGGGAGGGGCAGGTCAGTGTGTGTGTGGTGGAGGAGGTGCAGGTCAGTGTGTGTGTGGGGGGGGAGGGGCAGGTCAGTGTGTGTGTGGGGGGGGAGGTGCAGGTCAGTGTGTGTGTGGGGGGGGAGGGGCAGGGTCAATGTGTAGTGGAGGGGTTGGTCCGTATGGGGGTAGGGTGGGACAGTTCAGCGCAGGGCTGGCTCTCCACAAAGGGCACGGCATTGTTTGGGATTCTCACAGAAAAAGGGGGCGCTGATAATACAGTGTTATTCACGGGGGAGACTTGGGAAATCTCACCATTTCCCACACAGCCAGTTCTCCCGTTTGTATTTCCTCCTACCAGACAGCATCATAGTGGCCCAGAAATTTGGGTCGGAGACTTCCCGCGGGTGCAAGACTCCGACCTGCACTTACCTAGCGTGCCGGCCATTGTGCTGTGGGTCCGCGTGGGATTCCGATCCTGGGCCTCCTCCAACTGCCGGCGCGCAGTGCTTGCGTATCCCTGGGGAACAGTTAGTTCGAAGCGTCCCCTGGGATCACGTGGGCCATGGAGAGCCAATGGTAGCAGGGAATCTGTATTCATAGATTTGACAGGAAGAGCTGTCAAATCTATGAATACAATTCAGCCCCAAAACATAACTAAAACTTCAAATAATTTTTTAAAAAAAAATCACATTTTTAAAGTAACTATAAATGACATAAATTTAAATTATTGTTTAAATAGTTATTTTTTGAAAAAATTAATTACAGATTCTAACGGGGCTAAAAATAAACTTATCTTTCTTTAAAGTATTTAAAAATAATAAACCAGTAGAAAAAATGTTTTAATTTTACTTAATTCACCACTTACCTTGTTAAAAGCAGGCCTTGCGACTGCTTTTTAGAAGCATCGCTGCTGGAGACTTACCCTCCCAGAGAAAGCTGCAAAAAACCTGGAAATTCCAGGCGTATGCGCTGCCTCTCCGGCGCACGCGTTCGACCTGTGAACCCCTTCCTTTAAGGGAATGGAAGTTCCGGTTTCCCGCGCATGCACGAAACCGGCACTTTGGTTGGGCCTACGCATGAGTACCCAGCGCGTACTCACCTGTGGGGACCCGAAGTTCTGGTCCAGTGAATCTGTGCTGTGCCCTCTCTACTGCCTCAACATCCTTTCAGTAGTTTGGAGCTCAAAACCATACACAGTACTCCAACTGTGGTCTGATTAAGGTTTTGTATAGATTCACCATTAAACCCTGATTTCTATATACCTGTAACTATTGCCATAAAACCCAGTACTCCATTAACTTTTTTGTGGCCATATCCACTTGAGGTGCTGCTTTTAATGTCTTGTGAACCTAAATTGTAAATCCACATCACCCAGCTTTCCCCAGTTCAAAATAGCATGAACAGAGAGATATATGTGAACAAATCGTTGAAGGTGGCAGGGCAGGTTGAGAAAGCGGTTAAAAAAGCTAATGGGATCCTGGGCTATATGAATAGAGGTAGAGAGTACAAAAGCATGGAAATTATGATAAACCTGTATAAAACACTGGTTTGACCTCAACTGGAGTATTGTGTCCAATTCTGGGCACCGCACTTTAGGAAGGATGTGAAAGCCTTAGAGGAGGTGCAGAAAAGAGATACAAGAATGATTCCAGGAATGAGGGACTTCAGTTATGTGGAGAGGCTGGGGTTGTTCTCCTTAGAACAGAGAAGATTGAGAGGAGATTTGATAGAGATGTTCAAAATCATGAGGGGTCTAGACAGAGTAGTTGGAGAGAAACTGTTCCAATTGGCAGAAAGGTCAAGAACCAGAGGACACAGATTTAGGGTGATTGGCAGAAGAGGTAAAACATTTTTACTCAGCGAGTGGTTAGGATCTGGAATGCACTGCCTGAAAGGGTGGTGGAGGCAGACTCGATCACAGCTTTCAAAAGGGAGTTGAATAAGTACCTGAAGGAAAAAAAATGGCAAGGCTACGGGGAAAGGGCTGAAGTGCTCTTGTAGAGAGCCGGCATGGGCTCGAAAGGCCGAATGGCCGTCTTCTGTGCTGTAACCATTCTATGATTATTACTTTTCTTTATGAAAATGTACCACTTCACATTTGTTGACACTGAATTCCATCTGCCACTATTTTGCACATTGCACCATCTTCTTGTAGCTTCCTTTAGTCCTCAAATATTTTCTGTGCCTCCTATTTTAATATCATCTGCAAATTTGGACAACACTCCCTCCAGTTCTATATCCGAATCATTGATGTACAAGTGAACATAAGCGGTGGCATAACTGAACCCTGTGGGACATCATTACCCACTTCCAACCATTTGGAAACTGCCCTTAACTCTTACTCTCAGCTTCCTCCCTTCTAACCAGTCATTAATTCTTTTTCAGGATGCCGTCACTGCGCTGTCTGGTACTTTTCTTGCCGTTTATTCATGGTGGTAAGTTCTTTTCCTTCCTTTGCGGGATTTTTTAAATAATTCATTTGAACATTTAAAGCCCATGAATAAACTTAAATGAAGATTAAATGCAAATATCAATGTAACAGATACTGGATACATAAATAATATGAAATTTAATTTCCCCTTTGTTCAAACAAGTATCAACTCTTATTTTCTCCTTAATTGTGACTTGATAACAAGAAGCCAAGTGTGGTGGATTTTAAAGGCGTGATTTCATACAATGTGATTTGTTTTTAGTGGGACCAACAATCATGACTCGACTGTATTGATGAAGCTTTAACTCTTCTCAAGCTAAAAATGACCCACTTAACTGATGCATTTGATGAAACATTTGGTTATCCAGCTGTGGTAAATGCAATTTTATGTGAAAAGTTTGAGCAGGAGGTTCAAAAAGCTCAAGAACAACCCTTTCCAAACCCCCAAGCCCATGAAAGCCAAACAAAACAAACCAGCAACTAATAAGTATAAGTGCAAATAAAACAAAGTTCTTGTCTTTCATGAGCTGGATGCCATGTGCTGTAGAGCACGAGGCTCATGGGCCATAGCTTGCACACTCTTCTTTGACAATCTCAATATTAAATGTGCAAGCAATGCTTACACCATAATAAATTGGATTTGGGAACAGGTGCCTGAAAATATACTGATTTAATTTGCGAGAAGTGGACAAAGAGAGTGGCAGGAAGTTAGCAAAATGAGTATGGAGTCTTCAGTTAGGAACATGAAAGAAAATTTGTGACATAAAATACTGTGCGCAAGTAAATGTGATACCAACCAGTGGGAGATACTATTACATACAATACCCTTGTTCCCTTTCCTTGTTCACTGCCCTTAATAAGCCACATAGGCTCCCAGTTGCTATGGTTAATGGTGCACCTCACAGTCTGGGGTTCACATTCTGCTGTGCTGTGGGTGTAAAGATACCCCACCAGGGATGTTCTGCTGCCAATCTGGCAGGACACTGGGCAGAATGAAACGGAGAGGAAATATTCAAAGATTACCAGCTTTTTAATCAGTGCAGAAATGCAAAGAAATGAAATGATTAAGAACGTAGATATCTACCAATCTAAATTTATCCCTGATAAAATTTACTGCAAAGCTGCCACCATAATATATTAGTTACTGAGTCATGATTGAGAAGTTGAAAGTTTCTGGGGAAGGAATTGATTGATTATTGTATAAATTATTGCTCAGACTTGCTTTCCTCAACTGAAATGTTAAATATTACCAAACTTGGTTGAAACAGCACTCACAAAATTAAAAATTCTTAAGTGGTCTTAAATTACATTTAACTTAAGAAAGGAAGGGCAGAATTCAAAGATGACTTTAAAGGGTACATTTTCCATGTGCTCTTGGCACAGAGGCTAACCCGCCAGCAGCACATATTGTGAAATCCGGTACATAGCCCATGATTGTCTATTGCCACAGGAAAAGTCATCGCAAGAATCCTCCTCAATCGCCTTCTCCCAGTGGCCGAAGAGCTCCTCCCAGAGTCGCAATGCGGATTCCGCCCACTAACGGGCACAATGGACATGATCTTCACCGCACGTCAATTACAAGAGAAATGCAGGGAACAGCACCAACCGCTGTACATGGCCTCCTTTGATCTCACAAAGGCCTTCGACACTGTCAACCGTGAGGGATTATGGAGTGTCCTCCTCAAATTCGGCTGCCCTCAAAAGTTCGTCACTATCCTCCGCCTGCTTCACGACAACATGCAAGCCGTGATCCTGACCAACGGTTCCACCACAGACCCAATTCACATATGAACCGGGGTCAAGCAAGGCTGTGTCATCGCACCAACGCTCTTCTCAATATTCCTTGCTGCAATGCTCCATCTCACCCTCAGTAAGCTCCCCACTGGAGTGGAGCTAATTTACAGAACAAACGGTAAAGTGTTCAACCTCCGTCACCTCCAGTCCAGATCCAAGGTCATCCCATCCTCTGTCGTCGAATTACAGTATGCAGACGATGCTTGCGTCTGCGCTCACTCGGAGGTCGAACTCCAAACCATCGTAAATACCTTCACCGAAGCATACGAGAGCATGGGCCTTACACTAAACATCCGTAAGACAAAGGTCCTCTACCAACCTGCCCCCGCCACACAGTGCTGCCCCCCGATTATCAAAATCCACGACAAGGCCTTGGACAATGTGGACCACTTTCCATACCTCGGGAGCCTACTGTCAACAAGGGCAGACATCGACGACGAAGTCCAACACCGCCTTCAGTGTGCCAGTGCAGCCTTCGGTCGCCTGAGGAAGAGAGTGTTTGAAGACCAGGACCTCAATCCAGGCACTAAGCTCATGGTCTACAGGGCAGCAGTGATACCTGCCCTGCTGTATGCCTCAGAGACATGGACCATGTACAGCAGGCACCTCAAAGCACGAGAGGTACCACCAATGCTGCCTCCGCAAGATCCTGCAAATCCATTGGCAGGATAGGCTCACCAATGTCAGTGTTCTTGCTCAGGCCAACATCCCCAGCATCGAAGCTCTGACCACGCTCAATCAGCTCTGATGGACGGGTCACATTGTCCGCATGCCCGATACGAGACTCCCAAAACAAGCGCTCTATTCGGAGCACCAGCACGGCAAGAGAGTCCCAGGTGGGCAGAGGAAACGCTTCAAGGACACCCTCAAAGCCTCCTTGAAAAAGTGTAACATCCCCACCGACACCTGGGAATCCCTGGCCCAAGACCGCACAAAGTGGAGGAGAAGCATCTGAGAAGGCGCCAAACACCTCGAGTCTCTTCGCCGGGAGCAAGCGGAAGCCAAGCGCAGGCAGCGCAAGGAGTGCACGTCAACCCAAGCACCCCACCCACCCGCCCCTTCAACCACCGTCTGTCCCACCTGTGACAGAGACTGCAGGTCTCACATTGGACTCATCAGTCACCTGCAAACTCATTTTTAATGTGGAAGCAAGTCATCCTCGGTTCCGAGGGACTGCCTAAGAAGAAGAAGGAGAAGATGATTCGTTGGTTTTAATGGATGGAAAATTCATGGGCTGTGCATACACGATTTCATGCTATGTACCAGGAGCATGCAATCTGAAAATCTACACCCAAAAGAAACACATTTGCATTCTGCCCCATCAACAAAACATTAGCTAGAATAAGCAATGAGTAGAAGAGCCTTTGTATAGTGTTGCAGATTTCACAGAATCACAGAAACCCCACAGTGCAGATAGAGGCCATTTCGGCCCATCGAGCCTGCACCGACACATATCCCACCCGATCCCCGTAACCCCTACACCAACACATATCCCACCCTATCCCCGTAACCCCACGTATTTAATCCCCCTAACACTAAGGGTCAATTTATCATAACCAATCAACCTAACCCGCACATCTGTCAGACTGATTTTAAGCAGCATCAGATAAAATCCAATCAGCAAAAACAGTCTGAATTCAGAGAAATTCATGGATTTGAATAGTTTGGATACAAGTAATGCAGCTGACAGAATAAATCTTGGATATTTGCTAACTGTCTGCTGCGGTATTCAGCGTTGGCTATGGGGTAACATTCTCGCCTCATTGCCACATGTCTCTAGGATTTGAGCACATATCCTAGGCTGATACTTCAGTGCAGTATTGAGCAGTACTGCATTATCAGGGATCCTGGTGGCAATCTTGGATTCTGCCCCAAACAGTGGTGAAGTCGATGGAGTGGCCGCACTGCCCACCCAAAGCTGGCGTCGGAAAGCCCAAACTGGTTTCGGATTGGGTTCCAATTAAATGTCGCCAGTGAGCTGCAGGCACCAAATATTCAGTCAGATAAAAAAAGATTTCAGTGGCTTCCTGTCTTGCTGTCAGACTGCTGTTTGTGGTTTTTCTAGTCTCTTTTCAGCATAGGGCCAAATCACACTTGGTAGAAACCTAGGAAACAATTTGAATTTAAAATGACCTTCCTATTTTGTTATTGGTTTTGTTATTGGATCTTAAAAAGTCACATTGGTCAGTGTAGAACAGCAGCCCTATGCTGACGATAGACTAGAAAATAAATGAAGTGTAGATATTGGGCTGTTACAACCACAAACAGCACAGTCTGACAATGTCAGAGAGGTAGGACGTCAGTTTATGAATTTGTACAGCGAGGGGCATAGCAAAGTGGAGGCCAGTTGTTTCCCCTCAGATGAATAACCACCTGGTGCTCTTATTTATGATCTAACAGTCAGATCCAGAAGATAAGGTCTGGGAACAATGCATCCCACAAAGGATGAAAAATGAGGGGAGAAAATCAAATTTAAAATGGAGCCATGCCACTCCTTGTTATAGTTTGTTACACAATGGAATACAGGGGAACTGGGTTGGCAGCCAGTTAAATTGGAGCGGGGGACTTACCCACTCTGTTCCCGCACTCTGGCCCACTGCAATTTTAAATGGCAAGTGGCAAGGACACCCGCTCAAAGCCAGCAGGGTCCTTTTTAAATAAGCAGATTGGGCTCCGATGACGTCATTGGGGCCCAGCCGCTATTTTTACCTGAGGCCTGAACAGGGGAGCAGTGGTGACTTCCCCGCCAGGCCAAACCTGCCAGGCACAGGAACAAGGGCCGGATGAGACCTGTCCTGTGAATTTGTCTTTCAAGTGGACTTTTGTGTCTTACTGAAAATCTCTAAATGTAAATTCAGGTGGAACACTGGGGTGTTACAGCTCCAGAAACAACAAATTAGACATGAAGATATTGGAAATTTACAGTAGGCTCAGATTTTTATAAAAATATTCAGGTACTTACCAACAATTTACAAAAGCTGGGAAATTCCTCGGCGCTCATCCTGCTCTGTTGCTGTACCTTCACCAAAAGTGAGGTGGAAACCAGCTCTGAGGAATTTCCTGGCCATAATCTACCCATTTTATGGGTGTAAAAATGTGCTTTTTGTGATATTTGTTTTGTAAACGATGGAAAAACTGATCTGGACAGAAGTTAATATATATTTATATGAATATTTGTTGAAGGCTTTATTTGTAACTGCATTATTTTCATTCCTTATTCAGAGATGTTAACTGTTTCCTCTGATCAGACCACTGCTGCAGAGATTGGCAAACCTGTCACCCTCAAGTGTACATTTGACAGTGTTGGCAACAGTAATCCTACGGTGGTCTGGGAGAAGGAAGGTGTGGAGGGAACCGTGCACAAGTACAAGGGAAATGAGCATGACTTCAGCAAACAGCACGTCAACTACACAGGAAGAACTGTAGTTGATGGAAACTCAATCAACAAAGGAGACGCATCCCTTACACTGAAGAATGTTAACATCTGGGATGAAGGAACTTACAAGTGCAGTGTCAGCGCTAGCAATGGATACGATACAGCATCTGTGGCTCTGTTGGTTTGGGGTATGTCAGCTGTCCTGTTTCTGTCTGCAATCAGGGTCAAGTGCAGCTCGGTTTCATTTCTTGTATTATGACATGCATTTCCAGTGGCACCAGAGAACAGAACAATTTTCATTTCATTTACTTGTTAACAAAGTTTGTTATAGACAGACAATAATAATGGCTTCTCACATGGAACGTTGAGCTATACAGCAATGAAAATATACGCCATGAATTTCTATGGGGTTCTCCTGATCTCCTGCGGTAAGAGTGGCGATTATGCCATTTTTCCACCAAAGCTGCAGTGGGAGATCGGGAGACCGCTGCTGAAATTCTACCCCATAGTGTTTAGATGATGCAATTGTCAAACTTTACCCCGTGCAGAGGTAGGGATTCGAACAATAACACAACTCTGTAATGATGATGAAAATGTATCCCTGATCCATTTGCAGCATTGCCTCAGGAGAGAAGCATTGTAAATACAGGGGGGGGGGTAGAATTTATTTATGCTGGGGTTCTCCTGATCTTCTGTTTTGATGAACACTCAGCGGAAACCCCAGAGAAATGACATCAATGGCAATTCTCCTGCAAATGGAAAAATACTTTGAAATAATTCTGAAAAGCGAAAAGACAGAACAATGTTTTGGCCAGGGTGCTTCTCCAGATTTGGTAAATGAAAGATAAAATTTTAATTGAACTGAATAAAGGGGAGGGGCAGACCAAAACAAACCAATGGATACTTCAGCATAGACAGGGCATCATTGGTTGCTGGCCTATAATTTGCATTAAAGAAAAGCAGGGGATTGGTAGCTGATGTAAAAGATCATTTTAGTCAGTCAATAGACCAAAACATTAAGGACGTGTTTATTGACAACAGCGAAAGCTCTGATTGGTCCCCTTGGATGACAAGTCCTGATTGCTGATTGGGACAAGACATACCCAGCAGATTCTCTGGCATGTGTAATTAGATCCTCCCTGCCTACGTAATCAGTTACTTTACAAAGTGTAATTCGAGCCATTCTGACTGCCTACTCCAGACAGAACAGAGCTCACTTGGAACCGACGGAGCTCACCCTCGCGGGTTAAGACCTTCTCCACCCCACAAACAAGCTCCTGCCTCCCTCCCAAGTTCCCGCACACCCCCCCCCCCCCAGCCCAAGTTCCTGACCCCTCTCCCTCTCCGATTCCCCCTTCTCTCCTATTCCACTCTTTCTCCCCTTCTCCGATTTCCTCTCTCTCTCTCTCTCTCTCTCTCTCTTCCCCTCCGATTCCCTCTTCTCCCCTTCTCTCCAAATCTCTCTCTCCGATTCCCTCTCTCCCCCTCCCTCCGATTCCCTCTTCCCCACTCTCCCTCTGATTCTCTCCCTCTGATTCCCTCTCTCTCCCCCCTCTCCAATTCCTTCTCTCTCTCCCTCTGATTCCCCCTCTCTCCAATTCCTTCTCTCTCCCCCACTCTCTCCTTCTGATTCCCTCTCTCTCTCCGCCCCTCTCCGATTCCTTCTCTCTCCCCCACTCTCCCTCTGATTCCCTCTCTCTCTCCCCCTCCTCTCCCCCACCCCGAAGCGGCGAGGATCACACACCTGTCAAGGTGCTTTCCTAATTTTTGGTCCATTTTAAATGAATAGAAGGAAAATCACTGGCTCCCTCACAGGTGTTCCATTCTCCCTACCTGATTTTCTTTTCCGCACTGCGTCCAGGCAAATTTAATACCTCAGGAACAGGAAAATCTGCCAAATGGTCCTTTAAAATCAACATAAAAAGAAAAAGTGACATTTTATGGATTTATTCAAATTAGAAACGTCATGAAAAAGAAACACAAGAAAACAATGGCCGGAATTTTCATGCTGCCTTGGAGGTGGGCCGGGAGTAAAATTCCCAATAAATGGGAGCATGTTGCAACCCTGACATCATCCCGCCTCCTCGCGCCTTGATCTCGGGCGCATTTGCTGGCGCGGAACGGCACAGGCGGGCGACCTAATTTAGCTCATTAATACCTTGTTGTCAGACCCTTAACTCTGTTTTTAACCAGACCTTTTAAATTTAACTGCATGACCACGGGAATCACGCAGCTTGTGAACCATGTCTGTCAACCTGAGGCGGAAGTTCAGTGACCATTGATCAAGGTCATTACTGCAGCGCATGGAAAGCACAATAAATACTGCCACTGCATACTTGCCTAAGGGAAAGGCTCTTGCTGAGTGTATTTTGAGTACAGATTTTGCAAGTCTTTTCTGCAAATTCAGAAGCCACTCTCACTGCATTACTACTAACTATCACTGATCTCTACTTGACCTGCCATCTATTACATCAGCATGGGTGCCATTTGTACTGTCTCACGTTGGTCCTCAGAATCAGACCATGATGAGCTCCAACACCAGCAGCAGCATCCGTAACAACACCAACAACCTTCTCCTCAATGACCTGATGCTCCACAGGACAGATGGCATCAGCGTAGGGCTGCACCGCGCGGGAGGTGATACCCCCAACACAGGGTATACAGGCAGAGGATGAGCTTCCTCAACATGACTGAGCAGCAGTGCCAAAGGAGGCTCAGGCTATCACGCCAGGTCGTCGCAGACATTTGCAGCTCGCTGGAACAAGACCTGCAGCCCAAAGGGCCTGGTAGACGCACCTTACCCGTGGCTGACAAAGTCACCACCGCCCTCAACTCCTTCACCTCAGGCTTCTTCCAGGGATCTGCAGCAGACATTTGCGGCATGTCGCAGTCGGCTGCCCACAGATGCTTCACCCAGGTCACCGATGCCATGTTTGACAAGTCAGCCAATTATATCAACTTTGCCACTGATGAAGCCAGTGTTACTGAGCGGGCGCTCGGCTTTGTGGCTCTGGCTGACTTCCCACAGGTGCAGGGCGTCATCGACTGCACACATGTGGCACCCCATCATCACCCAGGAGTGAACCGCAAGGGCTTCCCCCTCCCTCAGTGTGCAGCTGGTCTGCAACCAAAGGAAGATTATCATGCATGTGTGCGCCAGATTCCCTGGCAACTGTCTTGACCATTTCGTCTTGCGCCAGTCCACCCTTCCTCAGCTCTTCACTCCACAAAATACATTTACCGGCTGGCTGCTTGGAGACGAGGGCTATCCACTGAAGATGTGGCTCATGACACCTTTGAGAAGGCCAAGTACTGAGGCCGAGAATAAATACAATGAAAGCCACATGTCCACCAGATGTGTCATCGAGCAGACAATAGGCATGTTGAAAATGCGCTTCAGATGCCTTGACAGATCTGGAGGAGCCCTTCAGTATGCACCAGCCAGGGTCTCCAGAATCGTCGTTGTCTGCTGTGCGGTGCACAACATAGCGCAGCAGCGAGGATTAGTGCTGCATGAGGAGCAAGGCACTGAGCGCACAGCCACTTCAGAGGAGGAGGAGCCTCAGCTGGAAGATGAGGAGGAGGAACCTGAGGTCCAGATGAGAGCAGCACCTGAGCACATTGCTGCCGGGAGGCCAGGGATGGCCTCATTGTGGCCAGATTTACTTACGTTCCTGCATTACACCCATATGGCTGCCACACGCTGCGCCAGGTTCTCCACCCGTCCCCCCGACCACAACACCATAAAGCATCCCTACAATGACCAAGCCACTCCTTTCACACTGACCCCCATTGGTGGAAGTAACGTTATGTCTCACCATTCACTGCAACTCACTGCACTAAGTAGGAGACAAAAATAGGCATAACCTGAAAGTGGTGAAAATAAATAGTTTTATAAGTGACATAACAGTAATGGAACTTTAACAAAAACACTTCTTTAAACACCCATGTGCTTACCCTTGCGCTCTCCATAGATAGCATATGCTCATGTGAGTGGCGCATTAGCTGCTCCACGCAGGTGACCATCCTTTTCATGGAAGAGCCTACAGTCGCCATCGCCTGCGACGTGGTGCTCATGTTGGAGATGAACTCTTCCATTCACTGCACATTTGCAGATATTGCAGCCGCAAAACCTGTCAGAGCCTCCTGCACTTTTTCCTGCACCTCCAGGATCGCCCGCTTTCTCGATGGCCCCCGAGGCTGAGCGTCTGTATGCTGCTGAGCAGGGCTGGGTGCGTCCTGCAGCGAGGAGTCTCTACTGCTCTCCCTGTCGCCATCATCTCCTCTTGCTCACTTGTGATTTGAGACACCAGGTGACAAAACTACTCTGTCACGTAGGACCCACCAAGTGCGCGTATCTGCGCTGGTGCTGGGTGTGCATAGGTCTGGTGACTGCACCCTCAGAGGCTGGAGGCTCCTCTGAGGAGTCGTCTTCCTTTTCCTCCTGGACAGTGGGGGGGGGGGGCGGGGTATGGAGGAGTTCTTAATGGACCTGTGGGAGAGTAAAGAGATGATTTAGATATGTTATATTAAGAATGGCTAACGATACCAACGATACCATTACGCACGTGATGAACATTCTCTGGCTGCTGACATCAGTCCCCATATGAGTGACTGCTGTATGCCATGTGGCTGTATGAGATGTAATTTTGTCACCAGGTTGCTGTGAAGTCCTCTCTCTGTCTCCCACCGCCAGCTGCTCTGCAACTCCTGAGACCTCCAGGGTGGCCTCCTCTGCTGGAGTCAACGTGGCGAATGATGGAGGGCCACCTCCGGTTCTCTCCCCCTCCCTGTTGTGCGCGCGTTTCTCCTACAAGGATGGAAAGAAGAGAAGTTTGAGTGAGAGTGATGGCATGAGTGTAAGGTGTGTGTGGGTTACATCTTTAGAGGATGACTATGATGGAGTGAGGTGCCAATGCCAAAGTGCCTCCTTGTGTGTTAGTTGGTATGATTGCATTAGGATGAGGGTGAGTGTGAGGGGTGGTTAGTCAGAGGGGGATGTGAGTATGTAGATAGAGAGGGATGGGTGGACATGCAAAGGTATGTTGGTGTGAGGAATGATGTGCAGGAGTAGGGTTGGGAAGGCAGAGTGATGGGGATGCGGTGACAGGCACAGCAGGATGAAGTTGAGTGTGGCTTTGCACTCACCTTTCCTGATCTCAGGAGATCATTGAAGCGCTTCCGGCACTGCACCCAGGTCCTCCGCACCACATCCCTGCTGTTGACTTCCTCTGCAGTTTGGAGCCAGGCTCTTTTTGTCTCTTGGGGAGGTCTCTTGCGCCTTCAGCAGGGCAAAGGATCTCTCTGCGTGCTCTGACTCCCTCCACAAGAATATGTAGTGAGTCATCGGACAACCCTGGGTGCAGCCCTCTGTCTCTGTGAAGCCATCTCTGCAAGGCTGAGCAATAACCAGATGGTGCTGTGTACTGCCTGCACACCCCTAGATGAACCTTCAAACACAATGTGGCCAAGTCTGCTTTAAATATCCCTGCTGCAAATGAGTCATCGATGATGTCATCGGACCCGCACTATTTAATAGGGCAGGGTAGCTCGCAGGCCTGCCTTAATAGGCGCCATTAACGGAAAGTCGATCTGAGGAGCGGGATGAAAAGAACGGGGTTCCGACCCGCAATGGCGACTGCCCGCATCCAACCCGTCTAGGTAATGAAAATTCCGGCCAATATGTTTACAAAGAACTTGGCACATCAGGACTATCTGTCAATACAATCACCTACATACCTTTATGCTGGAATTAGGAGCTTTATTGGATTAAATAAAGCACACAACTCACTCCTTGCACTTTCATTGGGGCTTTTTTGCTCTGAAGTAAACACCATCACATTATTGGCTGTGGTATAGAGAATCTCTTAAATATCAGCTATTATGAAAAAAGTAATGTTCTATAACGGGATTGCAGGCACATTCTTATCTATATTGTGCCCTATCTAATGACATGCTAAAGTTCAGTGACTATAATTCATATTTCTTTCTTTGCAAAAGGTACTGCTGATATCCATATCTCATGGAAGTCTGATGAAACTGGTGCTGACGTGCTGTCTTGCCACTCTTCAGGATGGTACCCAGCCCCAGTGATTAACTGGAGCGATACATCCGGTAACGGTTTGAACAAGGATTGTAAAACAACCCTGACGCCAGACAACAATGGATTATTGAATGTGTCATATGACCTAAAACAGCAGCATAACTTGGCGAATCAGTATATCTGCTCCATGAAGCATAAGTGGATGGCAGAGCCTAAGCGTATTCGAGTAGCATTCTCGGGTGAGTTTATTTGTGAGGTTAATGCTCATGTTAAAGGTAACTTAACAGACCATTGTAAGAGTTGTGAAAAAGAAATATATCTGTTGGGTAGAAGGAGAATCACAACAAAACAAGACCGTAGAGGCTGAGTAAGGACAAAAATAACCTGAAGGAGAAGCAGAAATATTTTAAAGACACAGGAAACCTATGCCTTGAAATTATACTGCGTGATATTAGAGTGAACATGTAACACATTCATTTGCAATTCCTTTGGTACTTTTAACGGAGGTGTTAACCCAACAAGAGGGATTCATGAAATGTTTATTTGCAAACAGAGTGGAAACCCAGATCGATAATTTAAGGGATAAATTGGGTATAACGGTTACCCCATATTAGGAATTGACTGATACGTTAGAATTCTTTATAGCCGTCTTCACAAATAGTTGGATTAATGTCTTAAAATAGCAGCTAAAGTAAAGTTTATGCATTCTGTTTTAGTATGGGAGTATTGCATTATGTGATTTCACCTACAGTTCTAGTTTTGTAAGGCTGTTACAGTGTAAGCTGTTAGTGACCAAAAGTGAAGAATCTTTTTCTTGAATGTGACTCTTAATCTGCCAGTTTCTTCAGGGGTTGAAAGCTTAACTGAGGAATATATACAAAACCCAACATATTTGTTTCAATAAGAAAACAGGGGTCTACTCAAACAGGGAGGAAACTTTCTATCCATGTTAAAAATTAGCATCTTTATCTGTACTGTACTTGAAACTATTCTTGAGGAGGAAAGTCAGGGAATGTGAGGACAGCCACTTCAGGACTAAGCACATTTAGAACCTTGTGAGTAAATCAAAATGTTTTTTTTTAAAGTAATTTTACATGAAAATTACAATCTGCTCAGCTGAATTAATTAATTTTGGGATATTTATACTGGATGTAGCTCATGAGAAGCTTCAGAAGATTATTGTTAGTGGTGCTGAATGATTGGGAGCTATTTTTTGCATTCTTACTAACAATCACATTTTGAGGAAGTGCACATTTCAGCACTGTTAAAACAGCAGCTAAAGAAAATGGACACTTCTGTTATTTCTTGGAACTGAGGATGAAGTAGCCCAAGGTTACATATATAAAATGGGCATCACCCATACTCTTGCATTTACAGTAATTGTAATTATAAGATATCTTGAACAATTATATTAGATATTGCAGGACTCTAATGTGATGGCACTGTTTTTACACATCTGCATCTCATAACAGCACTAACTGAAGAAATACTGATATGTCTTTATATTTCCTTTATTTTCAGATGGGGGAACCATGATTCGTTTAGATGATGGAAAAAAATTGTCAGATTTATAAATCAAAAGCTATGTTGCCTTTGGAGCGTGTAAATAATTTCTCAGAATAATTTCTGGGTCTTGTAAATCTGAAGTTAATTGCGTTGAACGTTGCAGACACAAGCCTTTGTCTCGACACTTCAGATGAATAGAATATGTCCTGTAAGCTGTAAATCATTCTATAGAATGCTCAAAGTTTGTATTTGTAATTGCCTGTAGGTGCTTCTGTAATAGAATTTTTCCATTTAGAACACTTAGTTCTGTCAAATTTTCCCTGTCACACAACCGCTGTGATCCTGTGTAATTCCCCTAATTAAAAATACTTTGTCTGAATCAGCAAGTAGGCTCTGGCCAGCAGCTGCTGTTGTGGAGCAGATTAGTCAACCATCATCTGAAAACTTAAGATCTGCCATTTTTTCCAGTAACTGAAATTTCTTTTGTCTAAAATAAGGATTTAAAAATGAAAATATAATTCACCTCTCTTTAGTTGATGCTTCACTATACCATGATTACATTTATCCATTGAATTGTCTTTTAAGTCTTTCAATAAAGGTTTTTCCTTTAAGTCCTTGGTTTCTTCCAAAGGCTTGGGCTTAAGCTTGTTGTTTTTCCCAGAGCATTGACTCTGTGAGCTGTATTTGGATTGTGCAGTCTGAGCATGAGCATTGTACCTAATTCCCCAGATACATCAGTACCCTTCAGTCAGTTGTAGTAATGGAATATTTTTCTTAAGTTTCTCGCAGTAGATTTTCTTAAAATAACTTTTGGAATTTGTGCTTGTTTTTCAAAGCTTTTTTGAGGGACGTTTTTATTAAACAGGCTGTGTGTGCATGCGTGCACTTGTTTGTGTGTGCAAGAGAGTGAGAAAACATAATCGCCTACTGTTTAGACACCTTTTTCTATAAACTTCAGAAAGTATATTAACCTAAGCAAAAGAAAGACTGAGGTCAAAGTGAGAAGTGGGTGACGAAGGTTGTGAAAGAATTTGTCTTCATGCTTACAGTTCAATTTTCAAAGAATAAAGCTGAATTTTGAAGCCAAATAATGATCTCACCTCTGTTTTATTGATGGTTGTTAATTGCATACAACTGAGAGAAATTCTAATTGCTTATAACTAAGAGAGAGAAAGCGAGAGAGAGAGACATGGGAACAAAATTGAATGTCAGTGAGGCAAAAATGGGTGATAGCAGTTTAGCCGTCGATTATACACAATGCCCAATTTTCCTTTCCACAGAGAGGGTAGAATTTCCACGCGGGTTCTCCTCATTTCCTGCCATAACTTTGGCAGAATAATCAGTGGAAACCCTAGGGAAATGGAGGAGATGACCATTTGTGCCATTTCTCCAAGGTTGCTGTCCACCTACCACTGAAGTTACAGTGGGGGGATCAAAAGAACCATCCGTGAAAATTTTACTCCACAATGTTGTTGTTCCTTCTAATTTGATTTTTTTTTAAAGAAAAACAAATTTAATTTTGAAAGTAAACAATGGCTTTTTGAGGTAAACAGAGAAGAAAGGTGGGTAGGAAGGGAAGGAGAGGAGAGAAACAGGTTGAAGGTGAGGAAACCTCTGATCTCTCACCATCTGCCTTTGGAGGGCAACTGGGAGTGGAGAGGCTGAAAAATACTGGTACAAATGGGATCTACATACGCAGGCCAGCGGGCAACTACATCTTTCATTGAGTGTACTGACCCATCGCTGTTCATCCTCATCTGAGAGTTCCCTCGCCTTGCCACGCCCCATCTGGTGGCAATGTCTTTGCTTTGCTTGAGACTCCACCCCAAGCAAGGCTGCAAGGCAACTGGCAGGGAAGATGAGATTACAACATATCTAGATCCCAACATCAGAGGGCTTTAAACTTTTATCTAGTGTCCGGCTTCCCCAGAATGCAAGGGGCTATAGATCATATCCATGTAGTAATAAGGGTTGCACCTCAAAACCTCCTGCACTTCTTAAATCACAAGGAATTCCAGTCCCCAATAAATATGTGGTATGAAACCAGCAATGTAAGATCTTGCACATCAATGCAGGAAGCTGCCATGACACTGTAGAGTTCTCAAAATTCCCACATTCCCCAAAAGTTATGAATAAAGGGACCCTGTATGGACAAGTTATTAAAAAGGGTACCCAAAATGGCTTCTGAAAACCTTGTGACCAAAACCGACAGGATTTTAAAAGCAAGGCCCTGCAAAAAGGCAAGCCCTGAAACGAAACCTAACATGCATGAATCTGTGAAAAGACTGTAAAGCCAGACAGCTAGATAAACACAGAATATGCATTCTTCATCTTGGAACAGATTAAGTCAGAATGGACCTAATCTTGAGGCCATCAACTTTTTGCATACATAATCGGTAACAGCTCACAGGTAGCTGCCAAGCCAGGAAACCCGATTAAATTTCATAAATAACAAACAGCCAGGATATCAAAGCCATTAAAACAAGGAGACAACCACCCCAGAAGTCGTTAAAGTAAATGACTGTAATCATTTTAGACGAGCCCGCCAAAAGTTAGACGAACTGACCTGATTTGGTGCGCAGATAAGGGGTGAAGAACCGGGTATAATTGTAGGCCCACCGGTAGCCAAGGGCTCTCTTCCTCTTCGTCCTCTCCTCCCTTCCCGCACTGCTCGACACCGAGGACGCCCATTACAACACCGGGGGCCAGATTCAGGAGGAGGATAGAACCGAATCAAACAAGCACAGGACACACAGGCTGCAACTGGCCAAACGAGACGAGACGAGACGAACGGTAAAACCGGTAAAGGCAGAGAAGGGCAGCGGAAAGACGCGTTGGGGGACAAACGGCCTAGTTATAAGCTGGCGTTTGTTGAATAAAGTGGCGTTCAAAGCATGGGTAGTAAAAGCACATTGACATTATAAACTGCCAACCGAGCCCCAACCATCGTAAAAACCATCGGCAACCAAACCGCCTGAGGAAGGAGACGAAGACCCATCGCGAATCAACAAAGATGTTGACGAAGGAGGGGTACTTTACTCAGACGACTCCATCGCCGCGCCCTGTGACCACGTGATGACGACGAACCCCAAAGGACAACAAGAGTGAACCTCAAAACCCACTACCAGTTAAATCAACAAGTTTCGAATTGGTGAGCATGAATTCCTGGCCCCTCATAGCTTAATCTAGTTAGGTATTGGGGGTGGGATAAGGATAAGGAGATTTTTAATGTATTTGTTTCCCTCGATGTGCCGTGTGTTCCCCATTCCCATATAAGTGTAATTGTTTATGCCTGTAACTATATCAGTAATTCTCAGTAAGACTGTTATTGTGCCTTTAATAACATTTCCTGTGAGGGTGCCGGTCAGTTCCTTCAGTAACCCCTAGATGGCACCTTCACTGGTTGGTTTCCCTTTGTTAATTGTGACTAGTTTTTCCTGTGTTTATTATTTAATTGCCTTTTTATTAGGTTTATTGGTTTCACCTGTTTTTGCTTGTATTTAAGTTCTGTGGTTTCTTCCCTCTGGGCTCAGTCCTGACAAGGGAGTTAGTCTCGACTAGGTGCTCAGTCTCGACTAGGTGCTCAGTCTCGACTAGGTGCTCAGTCTCGACTAGGTGCTCAGTCTCGACAAGGTGCTCCGTCTCGACAAGGTGCTCCGTCTCGACAAGGTGCTCAGTCTCGACTAGGTGCTCAGTCTCGACAAGGTGCTCAGTTTCGACAAGGTGCTCAGTCTCGACAAGGTGCTCAGTCTCGACTAGGTGCTCAGTCTCGACTAGGTGCTCAGTCTCGACAAGGTGCTCAGTCTGGACTAGGTGCTCAGTCTCGACTAGGAGCTCAGTCTCGACTAGGTGCTCAGTCTCGACAAGCCTTGACAAGCCGGTTGCCTTAGTGGTTGCTTGTCTTGAGCTCCTATGTCTATAACTGTTTATCTGTGTTATGTTTTGCTTGTATTTAAGTTCTGTGGTTTTTCCCTTTGTTCTCGGTCTTGACAAGGTGCTGACAAGTTGCTCAGTCTTGATAAGGTGCTCAGTTTTGGACAAGCCAGTTGCCCTGTGGTAGCTTGTCTTGAGCTCAGTTTGGACAAGCCGAGTGCCTCATGGTAGCTTGTCTTGAGTTCCTATCTTGACAAGCCGGTTGCCCTGGGGTAGCTTGGCTTGAGCTCAGTCTTGACAAGCCGGTTGCCTCATGGTAGCTTGTCTTGAGTTCCTATCTTGACTAGCCATTTGCCTATGTGGTAGCTTGTCTTGAGCTCCTATGTTTTGTGACTGTTTACCTGTGTGATTCTAGTAAATATCTGCTTCTCGCCTCGTCTGTCTGCACTTGGGTCCAGAACCAGCCTCGCCCGGACAGCACGGCCCCGTGTCTACACGGCCCCGTGACAGCAACCCTGACAATTTGTGGTTTTCTTGCACCAAACCACTTGTCTACTCGATTTTCTGTATCGCCGCCTGTACATAAGTCCGGTGTCTAGAACCCAGGGGTGTGGGAGCGATTCGAACCACTCGGGGACAGTCAGGGGCTGTGAGGGTGCCAGTCAGTTCCTTTTTGTAACCTCTAGATGGCACCTTCACTTGTCAGTCTCCTGTGTTAATTGTTCCTAGTCTCTGGTGTTAATTGTTCCTAACCCTGTGTTAGTTTTTAATCAGCCTGTTAGCTGTTTATGGGTGGCACCTGGTTTTCTTGGTATATAAGTTCTGTTGTTGTTTCACTCAGTGCTCAGTCCTCACTAGGGTGAACCAGGGAGTTAGTCTTGACAATGTTCCTTGTCTTGACTAGGTTCTCTGTGTGACTAGCCTTTCCTCTATGGCAGCTTGCCTTCACAAGCTGGCTGCCATAGTTCTCTCGAGCTATGTATCTAAGTCTGTGTTCTAGTTCTCTCGAGCTATGTATCTAAGTCTGTGCCATAGTTCTCTCGAGTTATGTATCTAAGTCTGTGTTTTAGTTCTCTCGAGCTATGTATCTAAGTCTGTGTTCTTGTCTCTGGATTTAAGATGTATTTAAGTCTTGTTCTGTTGAGCTGCTTGTCTTGGTAAGGTGCTGTTTGGACTAGCGTGTTGCCATGTGGGAGCCGTTGGGATCTTGTCTTGAGCCTTGCATTGGAAGCCGATTACCCTTGGGGTAGCTTGTCTGGAGTTGTGCCTCGGCAAGCCGGTTGCCCCTTGTGGTAGCTTGTCGCAAGCTCAGTATAGACAAGTGGGCTTCCTCATGGAAGCTGTCCTGAGTTCCTATCTTGACTAGCTGTCTTGTAACTTGTCTCTAGTTCTCTTGTCTCTAGTTATGTATATTGCTGTGTCCCTTGTGTTAATCTGGTTATGTGTAAATCTAGTAAAGTTCAAACAAAGTACTGTATATTTGTCTCTTGTCTGGTTTCTGCACTTGGGTCCAGATCCTACCTCGCCCGGAGAGCACGGCCTCGTATTTATACGGCCCCGTGGCTCCCCAACCCTGACAGTAGGACTGAGCCCTACATGGACCCAGTAGAAACCAACCGGCTAAGGTTTGAAACACTCGAGTTAAAATTTCAAGTTTTCTTAGGCGATATAAATTCTCGAGTTAAATTTTCTAGTTTTCCTGGGCAATTTTTGAGTCTCCTAGGAGTAAGACCCCACTGTGTTAAAATTTTAAGTCTCCTGTGTTTAAATTTTTGTGTGAACTTTCGAGTCTCCTGGGCCTTCATAGTGTTAAACTTTCAAGTAAAATTTGAGTCTCCTGGGCTGTTACTGTATTTAGACCCCCAGGTGAACTCTCAAGTCTCCTGGGCCTCTATTGTGTTAGACCCCCAGGTGAACTCTCAAGTCTCTTGGACCTTCATTGTGTTAGAATTTCGAGCAAATTTTCAAGTTTTCTGGCCTTTGTTATATTTTCAAGTCGACCTCTCAAGTTTCTTGGGCCTCTACTGTTAGACCCCCAGGTAAAGCTCTCAAGCTTCCTGGGCCTCTACTGTGTTAAACCCCAAGTAAATTTTCAAGTCTCTTGGGCCTCTACTGTTAGACCCCCAAGTAAATTTTCAAGCTTCCTGAGTCTCTACTGTGTTAGAATTTTCGAGAACTTTCAGGTCTCCTATGTTAAATTCAAGTGAACTTTCAAGGCTACTGGACCATTACTGTGTTAAACTTTCAAGCTCTTCCTGGGCCTTCTGTGTTAAATCCCAAGTAAATTCTCAAGCTTCCTGGGCAAATTAAGTTTTCAAGCTCTCGGGGGCAAATGACTCCCCCCTGTGTTTCTGTGTTTAATTCTCGAGTTCCTTAGGAAGAAGACCCTGTTGTGTTTTGTTATTCTTCTGGGCAAATGAAACTTTTGAGCTCTACTGGATAAGACATTCTCGAGTTCTCCTGGACAATTGAATTCTCAAGCTCTCTTGGACAAGTTAAATTCTCGAGTCTTCGCCCTTCTTGGATCCCTTCGGAATATAATCCATTGAGCGTGTTAACTTTGGAGAATGATGACTCTGTTGCTTACAAAGATTTTGGTCATATGATTGCCACGACATGTCCCTGCCGCTAGTGGATGAAGAGGATGATTTCGTCTTTAGATTTCTGAACATCTGTAGTTTGTGAAAAGTTGGAATGGAAGATATCATTGCTTGAGTAGCTAAGAAGATTCGCCATGTGTACTAAAACAGACTTTCAGTTTTTTGACTTGGCTCTAAATGCCCTGGAGGGTGTGTGGCTGCCTCTGTTTTACACGTGTGACTTCGGATTGATCTAGCTTAAGCCTTTAAGTCTTTTCCCCACTTGGTTATCCATACCACTAATTCAGAAGTTTAGAGAATTTAAATATTTGCTCTATGTTCATTTAAATCATTGTCCTGTGTCTTAGCGCCCAGTGTCTTAGCGCCCAGTGTCTTAGCGCCCAGTGTCTTTCGTGTCCTGTGCCTCTTGAGCCCTGTTTGTCTCTCTCTCAAGCCCTGTGTTTGGAACGTCAGGAGCCGTTCCTTGGGGAGGGGGTCCTGTGAGGGTGCCAGTCAGTTCCTTTTTGTAACCTCTAGATGGCACCTTCACTTGTCAGTCTCCTGTGTTAATTGTTCCTAGTCTCTGGTGTTAATTGTTCCTAACCCTGTGTTAGTTTTTAATCAGCCTGTTAGCTGTTTATGGGTGGCACCTGGTTTTCTTGGTATATAAGTTCTGTTGTTGTTTCACTCAGTGCTCAGTCCTCACTAGGGTGAACCAGGGAGTTAGTCTTGACAATGTTCCTTGTCTTGACTAGGTTCTCTGTGTGACTAGCCTTTCCTCTATGGCAGCTTGCCTTCACAAGCTGGCTGCCATAGTTCTCTCGAGCTATGTATCTAAGTCTGTGTTCTAGTTCTCTCGAGCTATGTACCTAAATCTGTGTTCTAGTTCTCTCGAGCTATGTATCTAAGTCTGTGCCATAGTTCTCTCGAGTTATGTATCTAAGTCTGTGTTTTAGTTCTCTCGAGCTATGTATCTAAGTCTGTGTTCTTGTCTCTGGATTTAAGATGTATTTAAGTCTTGTTCTGTTGAGCTGCTTGTCTTGGTAAGGTGCTGTTTGGACTAGCGTGTTGCCATGTGGGAGCCGTTGGGATCTTGTCTTGAGCCTTGCATTGGAAGCCGATTACCCTTGGGGTAGCTTGTCTGGAGTTGTGCCTCGGCAAGCCGGTTGCCCCTTGTGGTAGCTTGTCGCAAGCTCAGTATAGACAAGTGGGCTTCCTCATGGAAGCTGTCCTGAGTTCCTATCTTGACTAGCTGTCTTGTAACTTGTCTCTAGTTCTCTTGTCTCTAGTTATGTATATTGCTGTGTCCCTTGTGTTAATCTGGTTATGTGTAAATCTAGTAAAGTTCAAACAAAGTACTGTATATTTGTCTCTTGTCTGGTTTCTGCACTTGGGTCCAGATCCTACCTCGCCCGGAGAGCACGGCCTCGTATTTATACGGCCCCGTGGCTCCCCAACCCTGACAGGGGCAGAGTTGACTGGGCACACGCTAACCCCCTACAGAAATGGTGACCACGGCAGGACACTGGCAACAGGGGTGCGTTACAGTAGACAATGGTTCGGAAGAGCAAACCATGATGGAGGAAAGGATTTCTGATTATGTGTTTAGTAAGGTGAATATCACGTAGAAGTAAGGTGAATATCACGAAGAAGTGGATCACCAATCTGTTAAAGGCTGGGCATCCGGTAGATGCCGCAGCTAAATGGACAGAAGGAAAGGAGCACAAGAAGTCCCTAGAGAAGGCAGTCTGGCTGATGTGCTTCAAGAAGCAGGTCCAGCTTTTGGACAGGCTCGTTGCAGCACAGGCAGCCGAGATAAAGGAGTCAGCCCTGGAGATCCAGGACAATGCTCTAGCAGGGGAGAAGTTACTGATAGCATTGCAGGCCCTGAATCAGTAAAGGGTACAGTTAATGGGAGAACATAAGGCCAGGTTGGAATACCTACAGTGCCAGGTCACCGAAGCCAAGGGTAGTGAGTTGAGGTTGCGGGAAAAGAACGGCCCGCCTAGCGAGACAAGTAAGAGAGCAGGAGGAGAAAGTGAAGGATATAAAGGCAGCTTACAAGCTAGCGAGCGAACAGGGGTTTGAAGACGCAGATCATGGCCCCTGCAAGGAACAGATAGAGAATCTGAGCCTAGCCCTAAGGAAGGCAAAGGGCATGGTGTGCCTCATAAGCCAGAAGGCAGGCCAGGCGGATTTCACAGGGAATGAGGGGAGAACGGTTCAGACACCACAGGTAGTGCCAAGGGGGCGACCTGGTTGAGGAAAAGGAGGTCCCACGACCACCATCCGTAGCGCCAGGTTTTAGCGAAGTCTGGCGGCAAGGGGGGCTGGAGTCAGATCCGATGTGCCCAGCCCGGCATCGGAGGTTCGGCCCACCCGTTAATGGCGAGGACGAGGGACCCCTCCAAAAGCAGTTCGTATTACCCTATAGCTCCCAACAGCTTAGGGCTATATGAGCCATATCCCAAAGCTCTCCGAAAAAGGGGACCCCTCGATCCACTTCAGGGAAGTAGAGCAGGCAGCCAGCGTCAACGACTGTGATGGTGCTGAGCAGGCCAAAATGCTGCTATTCTCCCTGGAAAGTAGGCTCCTCCAATCCCTCTCTGATGAGCGTAAGAGGGGGCAGTGCGGGTATGAGGAGCTCAGGGATGAAGTTCTGGAGGCCATGGGGATGAATGAGGGAAGTCCTTTCTCCCGTGTGGAGAAGACAATGCAGCTCGCAGGGGAAACCCCACAGGCTTTCGCGGACAGGTTATGGTCGGTGTATAGGAGCGCCTGTCCTGGGGCACCTAACCGGGCATTCCTGAACCGGGATCAGCTGGCCCACTGGCTCCGTTGCCTGGTGGCAAACAGCTTGCCACAGGTCCGGGCCAAGGCGGAAGTCTGGTTCGACCCTAGGAATCCCCTGACCACCGAACTTACGGTGATCAGACAATTGACCCTAGCCTATAAGAACGGTAGGGGAACCGATGCACACCCACCTAAGGGGAAAGGTGCATGAGGTAAAACCCGGACAGGGTAGGAAGGAGTGGCATCAGGAAGGGAATAACCCTTCTAGCACTAAGCTCAATTGTTACGGGTGTGGGAAGGATGGTCACTGGAGGAAGGAGTGCAAAAACCCTTGGAAGGATAACAAGGGAAAGAATTCCACAGCCCCAACTCAAAAGGCAGAGGCAGTAATCCCTCTCGCCGCAGTCGAGTCATTTTTGGACACCATGAGGTCCTTATTGACTGGCCACGGGAGAGTAGCAGCCGCTACCGGTGCTGTGACCCCGTCAGCCCCATCCAACCCACAGCCCTGACTAGAACCAGCCCAGCCTGTCGACCTGTGTCCCCTTGAAAACGACGAGGGGAGCAGGCCCTGTGTTAAGGTGTGGGTTGAGACGGTGCAGGGGAGATATTCAGTGGACACTGGAGCATTCGGAAGACCCGACCAATCCACCCCGGTCTAACAAGACCATTTAGCCTAATGGGAGTCACAGGGAACGAGCAGGCTGGGGAAATGGCCAAACCTTTGGCCATAGATTTAGGACCCCTCCCTACCACGTGGGAGGGTAACCAAAGGACCAACGAGGTGGCCAAGCAGAGGGCTAGGGAAGGAGAAACTTGGGACCCCTATCGGACAGGTTCGGTGGCTGCAATCCGGGACAAGGAAGGCACACAGGGGGTAGCTTTGGCCTTGGACCTAAAGCAGGTCCAAGCCCAAGATCCCGTCCTTAAGGCAGTCCTGGTAAAGAGGAAGAATGGGGAGTCCGTAGAAGGCCCGTTCAGGGCAGCGGATGAGACTTTAAGGCAGGCTGCTAGGTACATTAACCAATGCAAACTGTTTAAGCCCGAGAAGAGAGAACAGCCAGTTGGGGCAAGGTCTGAGGATAGAGAGCCTCAGCCTGCAGCGGGAACAAGTTCACAGACTGCACAGGCAGGCGCTGTGGCTTGTTTGAGGGGAGGAGCCATCCCACCCACCGCCTGGGACACTCCCCCACTCTTCTGGGATTCAGATGAGGAGGGACCCAAGAGCGAAGACCCCACCCCTGACCCAGGTTTAGAGGACAGTGCGGCCACACCGAAGGGAGCGGTGTGCCGCAGCCCGAACAGGGATTAGGCTGGCCGCCCGGAGACGGGCGGCAGATGTACATAGTTTAAGTAATTTAAGTTTGGTATTGTTAAGTTTGAGTGTTTAGTTTAAGTTTAAATAAGGTGATTGGTAGTTTAGTAGTATTGTTAAGAGTGTTTGTATTTAAGTCGAGGTTGCGAGGCTCGACTATGCTTCACCCAAGCCAGAGAATCTCCTCGGGACCTGGCTATGTGTTCTTGTATCTCTTTGCAGAAAGGATTTCAGGATGAAGGGGGGCGTACTCCTACTCACCCTGATAGGAATGAGCATTGGAAAGCGAGGTGATGTGGAGGACTCCCACGTCTATGGGTTCTCCGGAGAGAGAGCACCGATAGTGACCGACGGAAGTGGCGAACGGGATGCGGAGGAGCTCGCCGTTTACTTCCACGAGGGAAGGTGGCCAGGGTGGCTGGGGTTCAATTTGACTCAGTACTCCAGCCAGACCGGGTTCACGTACGGGGAGGCCTTCCTCCTGTGCCCCAGGGTACAGGTCGTTGTCACAAGGGTCAGCATCACTGTAGGGAAACGTGTATGTTTAACATGCAAGGGACAGATTCCTTTGGATAGGTGGTGGTGGCTCAGGAAACTGAGCAAGAATATGGGAAACCCCGCAGTCGAGTGGGAACGATTGGGGAACAATACACATCGGATGATTACAGGGACTCACGGGGAATTGAGTGTGTGCTGGGACAAGTGGTGGGAACCGGATCAGGGGATTTATGTCTGTATGTGGGGGTCAGAGAAGGTCTGCCCCACAGGCATATCCATCATTTTCCACCGGCAATGGCAAGATGCCGGGGAGGGGGTGGAGTGGGATTCCAGCCTGAAGGTGTGCGCAGTCCCATACTCCCCGATCCCAGTGAATGCCACTGAACTTGTAACCCGCCCCCGAAAGCCCCTGCTCACTACCCAGGCAGCAAGGACACACAGGGAGGGGTGCCCCGCCACCACCAAGGGACCAGGGAATGGGCTGGTACTAGTGCCGATGGATCAGGTGCTATACCAGGGGGTACACTACGCGGTAGCCTCCATGATTTTAAACCTCACCGAGGTACACTTACCGGAGTGGTGCCCCAAAGAGACAGAACAGCTACACCAGGCCCTTTTAAAAGAAATGTTTAGGAAATTTTACGAGTTTGATTTTGCTAATGTAGACAAAACCGAGCTGTACACCACACACCATGAGTTTTTGGGTAATACGGGGAGGCAAAGAAGGGGAACATGGAATGATGTTTTTACTGCGTTTAACACAGGGTCCTCTGTCATCAACAGCTTGGATGACATAGAATTGCAGACCCAGATAAACGGGTTAAAAACACAGTTAAAGAAAATCTTAATGGGTGAAAACAGGGTAGTAGGCTCAGAGTTGCATGAGGACCAGGCCATGACAGTGCATTTAAAAGAAATTATAGCTGAGCTGGAAAGACACGCCAAGACTGTAAATGCCCTTATAAGAGAGGACAGAAATGCTTCAGACCAGGCTGCACAGAACGAGGTGTGCGTGCTGTACGGGGCATGGTTGCTGGGCGAGGGCCGCAGCAATCTGGAGGATTTAAAACAGGGTTTAGTCCCCTCCTGGATTAGCAACAAACACCTCGCAGCCCTCCACCCATTTGAGAATGCATTAAGCTCGTGTCAACTCCGGCTAGCTTCTGAGGCCTACCCAGTCCCAGTAGATTGTGGGCAGTCCAACCACACGATCATGGGTATAGTAGTAAGGATGCCGGTCATGGGTGGGACAGCCCGACCCGCGCCGGTATACAGGGTAAAGAACATTGGAGTCATTCAAGGGGCTGCACACATCTGTTTCACAGCAGTCCCACCTTATGTCATAAAGTGGGAGCACGCTATGACAGGTACTGACCTCTCGGGGTGCCGGAGCCGGGGAGCACATATAATACTGTGTCCCCAGCACTTGAACGCCTATTCAAAACCACAGTGCGGGTTTAAGGCTGTTGGCGCAAAACCTATAAATTTTACCATGGAGGTAATGGCACAGGACCATGTTCCCCAGAGCATATATAGGAGGTGGGACATATTGTGTCACCACAGGTGTGCCCCACTACCAGCATGGACAGTATAGCTGGTGTCCGGTAAGTGACAGCAGTTTCTGCTTTAAACCCGAGGCAGAAGTTCAAGTGGCCCAGGAATGAATTGTCCCCATTCCTGAACCCTCCACTTTTCACCTCACTGTAAAAGAGAATTTCACCAACCTGCAAAAGTATGTAGCGCACTTCGGCTACGAAATCCCCCCTCTCCCAGAATATCTTACCAAAATACTCAAAGCAGTAATAGTCTCACAGAAACATTTCTACACTCTGGAAAAGAAGATGGTAGAGATAGGGGCCAAAATATTGGACATTGTAGTTCCGCCTGGGTGGGACATTTTTGAAAATATAGAGGTCCCTTTGTGGATTAGACTGGCTTCCCACATCCTCGTGGTTTGCCAGCTGGGAATAGTATTGTACCTAGTGTGCACTCAGTGCAAGGGAAAAGGTCAGATACTAGAATTCCAAAACCAAAGGACCTGGAAGGAACATAATGTGAAGGTGGAGGGAGATACACCTGTTTGAGTATTTTGTGTTCCTGAATAAAGATTGTTTTTTTGTGTTCTTTTGTTGTTTTTAATAAAGATTTTCGACGTGTTGTTTTAATAAAGATGTATGTGTACCAAGTGGTGCAAGGGTGTTGGACCCCCTCCATGCTTGGATGTGTGTAAACGACTGTAATTCTATGTATGCTTATGTACACTACCTTTTTACAGAAAGGGAAATGCTTGTGTCGTGGGTATCATTAGTATAGGTAATTATAGGGGAAGATTGACTATGAAGGGTCGGAAATTTTGCTCACCTTGTCAAGATGATACTTAAAGCGAGTTTAGTATAAACAGGGGGGAGTGTAGGGTTCTCAAAATTCCCACATTCCCCAAAAGTTATGGAAAAAGGGACCCTGTATGGACAAGTTATTAAAAAGGGTACTCAAAATGGCTTCTGAAAACCTCGTGACCAAAACCGACAGGATTTTAAAAGCAAGGCCCTGCAAAAAGGCAGGCCCTGAAACGAAACCTAACATGCATGAATCTGTGAAAAGACTTTGTAAAGCCAGACAGCTAGGTAAGCACAGAATATGCATTCTTCATCTTGGAACAGATCAAGTCAGAATGGACCTAATCTTGAGGCCATCAACCTTTTGCATACATAATTGGTAACAGCTCACAGGTAGCTGCCAAGCCAGGAAACCTGATTACATTTCATAAATAACAAACAGCCAGGATATCTTGGCGAGCTGCTGCAGTGTATCTTGTAGATGGTACACACTGCAGCCACAGTACGCCAGTGGTGGAGGGAGTGAGTGTTTAAGGTGGTGGGTGGGGTGCCAATCAAACGGGTTGCTTTGTCTTGGATGGTGTCGAGCTTCTTGGTGCCTTGTAGATGGTGGAAACACTTTGGGAGGTCAGGAGGTGAGACAGTCGCCACAGAATACCTAGCCTCTGACCTGCTCTTGCTGCCACAGTATTTATGTGGCTGGTCCAGTTAAGTTTCTGGTCAACGGTGACCGCCCCCCGCCCCAGGATGTTGATGGTGGGGGATTCAGCGATGGTATTGCCATTGAATGTCAAGGGGAGGTGGTTAGACACTCGCTTGTTGGAGATAGTCATTGCCCGGCACTTCTCTGGCGCAAATGTAACCTGCCACTTACCAGCCCAAGCCTGAACGTCGTCCAGGTCTTGTTGCATGTGGGAATAGACTGCTTCATTATCTGAGGAGTTGTGAATGGCGGTGAACACTGCAGTCATCAGCGAACATCCCCATTTCTGATCTTCTGTTGGAGGGTAGGTCATTGATGAAGCAATTGAAGATGGTTGGGCCTAGGACACTGCCCTGAGGAACTCCTGCAGCGATGTCCTGGGGCTGTGATGATTGACCTTCAACCACCACAACCATCTTCCTTTGTGCTAGATATGACTCCAGCCAGTGGAAAGTATTCCCCCCGATTCCCATTGACTTCAGTTTTACTAGGGCTCCTTGATGCCACACTCGGTCAAATGCTGCCTTGATGTCAAGGGCAGTCACTCTCACCTCACCTCTGGAATTCAGCTCCTTTGTCCATGTTTGGACCAAGGCTGAAATGAGGTCGGGAGATAAGTGGTCTTAGCGGAACCCAAACTGGTCATCAGTGAGCAGGTTATTGGTGAGTAAGTGCCGCTTGATAGCACTGTTGATGACGCCTTCCATCACTTTGCTGATGATTGAGAGTAGACTGATGGGGCGGTAATTGGCCGGATTGGAATTGTCCTGGTTTTTGTGGACAGGACATACCTGGGCAATTTTCCACATTGTTGGATAGATGCCAGTGTTGTAGCTGTACTGGAACTTCAGCGCAATAGCCGGGATGTTGCCAGGGCCCATAGCCTTTGCTGTATCCAATGCACTCGGCTGTTTCTTGATATCACGTGGAGTGAATCGAATTTGGCTGAAGGCTGGCTTCTGTGATGGTGGGGACCTCAGGAGTAGGCCGATATGGATCATCCACTCAGCACTTCTGGCTGAAGATGGTTGCAAACGCTTCAGCCTTGTCTTTTGCAATCATGTGCTGGGCTCCACCATCATTGAGGATAGGGATAATCATGGAGCTTCCTCCGCCCGTTAGTTGTTTAATGGTCCACCGCCATTCACGACTGGATGTGGCAGGACTGATCCAGAGCTTTGATCTGATCTGTTGATTGTGGGATAATTTAGCCCTGTCTATAGCATGCTGCTTCTGCTTTTTAGCATGCATGTAGTCCTGTGTTGCAGCTTCCCCAGGTTGGAACTTCATTTTTAGGTATGCCTGGTGCTGCTCCTGGAATGCTCTTCTACGCTCCTCATTGAACCAGGGTTGGTCCCCTGGCTTGATGGTAATGCTAGAGTGAGGGATATGCCAGGCCATGAGGTTACAGATTGTGGTGGAATACAATTCTGCTGCTGCTGATGGCCCACAGCGCCTCATGGTTGCCCAGTTTTGAGCTGCTCAATCTGTTCTGAATCTATCCCATTTAGCACGGTGGTAGTTCCACACAACAAGATGGAGAGTGTCCTCAGTGTGAAGACGGGAGTTAATCTCTACAATGACTGTGCAGTGGTCACTGCTACCAATGCTGTCATGGACAGATGCATCTGCGACAGGTAGATTGGTGAGGACGAGGTCAAGTAGGTTTTTCCCTTGTGTTGGTTTTCTCACCACCTGCCGCAGGCCCAGTCTGACAGCTATGTCCTTCAGGACTCGGCCAGCTCGGTCAGTAGTGGTGCTATTGAGCCACTCTTGGTGATGGATATTGAAGTCCCCCACCCAGAGTACATTCTGTGCCCTTGATACCCTCAGTGCTTCTTCCAAGTGGTGTTCAACATGATGGAGTACTGATTCATCAGCTGAGGGAGGGTGGTAGGTGGTAATCAGCAGGAGGTTTCCTTGCCCATGCTTGACCTGAAGCCATGAGACTTCGTGGGGTCTGGAGTCAATGTTGAGGACTCCCAGGGCCACTCCTTCCCAACTGTATACCACTGTTATGCCACCCCTGGTGGGTCTGTCCTGCCGGTGGGACAGGACATACCCGGGGATGGTGATGGAGGAGTTTGGGACATTGGCTGAAAGGTATGATTCTGTGAGTATCACTATGTCAGGCTGTTGCTTGACTAGTCTGTGAGACAGCTCTCCCAATTTTGGCACAAGTCCCCAGATGTTGGTGAGGAGGAGTTTGCAGGGTCGACTGGGCTGGGTGTGCCGTTGCTGTGTCCATAGCCAGTGCTGAGTTCGATGCCGGGTGGTCTGTTCAGTTTCATTGTGTAAGTAACTGTATCCATTTTTCACTGCATACTGCTGGTGCCTCATTGTGCTCTTCTTAAACCTATCCTGGTGCTTCGTCTAGGTGCAACCCAAGGGCCAGAGATGCTTGTCTGCACTATGTCAATGTGAACTTCTTGACACCAAGGTGTTGCTTGTCTCAGGGCTTCTGATTCCTGAGAGGACACCAGTAGGCTGCATCAGCTCTGAAGGTTCATGGGCAGCTTGCTCCTGCCACCTTAATGGCATCTGAGGGGGAGTTAACTGAAAAGTTCACAAGAACTATCATCGGGAGAGAGGACAGCATCATGAGAAGGGCGTTTGACACATCATTTGTACTGGATGCTGGATCTAGAAGCCCACAGGTCATTTGGAGGGCAGACCCAATGGCATTTAAATCCTGCAGACCCGTAGGCCACGATTTACCCTGTATTGGCGGGTCTGTGGCGGGCGACATCAGTGCCGGGTCCTGACCCCGCTGCTGGCTCCAGCCCGCTCTGTAGAATGATTTTATATTGATTGGGCTTGTTAAGCCCGCCGAGCGCATTTCCCAGCCAATTGAAGGAAGCTGGGCTGATGATGACATTTGATGACGCATCGTCAGTCGATTTCCTTAAAGGGACCATGCGTAGATTTATTTTGACAGTTGTGTTGTCAGTGTTCTACAGCATTGAGGTGCTGCAAACACTGACAAGCACTGCACAGAGATGCATGGCTGCACCCAGGCTCTCCCATGACTCCCTCCATATGCTAATGGAGGGAGTCACAGCACGTAGGGAGGTTCTCTTCCCTTCCAATGGGCGGAAGAGACCTCCCCAGGAGACCAAAGCAACCTGGTTGCACATCACAAAGGAGGGGACAGCAGGGATGTCATCAGGAGGACCAGGCTGCAGTGGCACAAACCTTTCAATGATCTCAGTAGATCACAAAACGTTACTGCAAAGCCACACTCAACCTCATCCTGCTGTGCCTCTCATCACATCCACATCACTCTGCCTTCTCTACCCTACTCCTGCACATCCTTACTCACACCAACTTACCTTGCACCTCCACCCATCCCTCTCTATCTACATTATCACTTCCCCATCTCACTAGCCACCCCTCACACTTACCCTCATCCTAGTCCAATCATACCAACGAACAACTCACAAAGGTAGGTACTTGTGTGTTTTAGCCAATGTTCATGTAAAATTTCTGTTAATGTGGTGTCAAACATTGAAACTTTTATTTTCAACAGTTTGCGTTCTTGGACAGATATGTGTGCACCTTTGGAAGTGGCTTAGTGAGTTGCAGTGAATTGTGAGAAATAACCGTACCCCCCACAATGGTGATGAGTGTGAAGGGAATTGCTTGGACATTGTAGAGATGCTTTACGGTGATGGTGTGGGGTGGTGTTAACCTGGCGCATCATGTGGCAGCCAGGGTGTACAGCATCAAGTGAAGTAAATGTGGCCATGGTGAGGCCATCCCTGGCGTCCCTGGCAGAAATGTGGTCGCCCTCTGATGCCCTCTGTCCTGCGCAGCATCAGTTGATTGCGGAGAAGGTTGGTGTTGCTGTTGGTGCTGCTGGTGTGCCTAGTGTTGCTGGTGTTAGGGCTGATCGTGGTGGGATTCTGAGGACCAAGGTGAGATAGTTTCAAGTGCACCAATGCTGATATAATAGATGGCAAGTGAACTTGAGATGACAGAAGCGATCTGGCAATGGTGAGAGAGGTTGTTCCAATGAGGTGACACTGGATAGAGAGTTTGCTCCAAACACTTGCAACCTGCATAAAGCTCAATCTGTCTTCCAAATGCAGTAAGCAACAGCTTCTGAGCTTGGAAAGTGAACAGCTGTGAGATGGGAGCTTTTATAGCACATTTGCTGCTGTCAAGTAATGAGATGATTCCATGACCATTCAACTCCAGCCCTGCTTATCCCCGAGCAGTGCGGACCCCGTGGGCAACTTCGTAAAGTGATACGGTGAGCTCAAAATGCTTTTTAATGGTCTATTAACAGGGTCATAATGACCTGAATTGCCTCCCCCGCCACTGCATGTTGGGTCTGTTCAGCCCTGACAAACCTAACATCTGGGAAAGTCACGTGGCGGTGGGTTGACAGCAGGTTCCTGACCCGCTGTGTAGGATTCTCAAAATTCCCACATTTCCCAAGTTATTAAATGAGGGACCCTGAAGGATAAGTTATTCAATAAGGGACCCTGAAGGACAAGTTATTCAATAAGGGAACCCTGAAGGACAATGGTTTTGGACTTTATGGCAAAACCTGCAACGTTAAAGCAGGGCCCTGCACACAGCATGTCATGTTCAAAACTCAAAACTTGACATGCCCGGGCCTGTGGGAGACAGCTTTGATTTGTTATTTCAAAACCAGACAGCTGAAGGAGACAGAACACACATTCTTCCCTTAAAACAAATCAACTCAGGAAAAGACATAATCTTGCACAAACTTAAAGCCCATCAAAACTCTGCATAAATAATCGTTTACAGTTTGAACTAGCTACCAAGCCAGGAAGACACCGATTTACATTATGCATAACAAACACCAAGACATTAAAAACCATTTAGCAACGGGACAACCACCCAAAAACCAGTTAAGGTGAACGGCTATAATCACCTTAACGAGCCCGCCAAAAATCAGACAAAGAACTAACCCTGATTTGGCGTGCAGATAACAAACTCAAAAACAGTATAATTGTAGGCCCACCGGTAACCAAGGGCACAGGCAGAAGCTTACAGGACACAGGGGCATTCAACTACAAGGCTCACGGAACATCACGGCGAGGGGACACGGTGGGGCAGGCTCGACCGAAGACGACTAGGCCGCAACTGCAGCCTTACACGAAGATTGACCACGAGCACCGCGGTAACAAAGGGCCGGGTGAACCATACCTTCAGATAATTACCACTATACAGGTAATGATCTAGGCCACCGTGACCAAGCCGACACCGAAGACCGCCAACCGAACCCCAACCGTAATAAAACTCGATGACCAGACCACCACCGGAAGAACAAAACCCGAAGTTTTCCACTCTACAAGCTAAAGTACCCAACAAAGACTTTATTCCCTATTTCTAACTAAGGAAAAAGGGCACTTACCCAGACAAATCCACAACCGTGCCCTTACCGCATCAGCGGACTCCACCCAACTGAAGAACCTTCGCAGATTCTAAGACTGGGACCACGTGGGGACGGCAGGCCCCAAAGGACACAAAGAGCGAACCCCAAAAAACACAACCGGCTTAACTGACAGAATTCAACCTGTCAAGAAACCCCCATTGGTGAGCATAATCCCTGGCCCCTTTTTGCACAATTTAGCTAGATATTGGCGGGGGGGGGGGACAACGGTAGGGGGATTATTAATGCGATTTTTCCCCCCCTCGTTGTGCCGTGTGTTCCCCATTCTTAATTAAGTGTATTCTTGAATGTCTGTACCTACTCCAGTAATCTAAGTGTGTAATTTTATTGTGACTCTAATAAACACAGTTTTCTTGCACCAAACCAGTTGTCTACTCCAATTTTGTATCGCAGCCTGTACCTAAGTCCGGAGTCTAGAACCCAGGGGTGTGGGAGCGATTCGAACCGCTCAAAACAGTCAGGGGCAAAGCTGACTCAATACACCACCCCCTACAGAAGTCAAAACATATTTTTCCCACCCAACCTGCCAGCGGACACACCCGTTGACCCCCCAAAAAATTCCCCCCTAACAGATTACACCCTCATAAGGCCTGAAGGCCACATTGGCAGCATAAACTAGCCTGGAGACCTCTTTATTAGAGAAGATGGATATAGATATTTCTGGTACTGCCAGTCACTCCAGATAGTGCTGTATCATGTCAAATCCTTCTTGGATATTGGCACAAAGGATGGCATTGGACTCCACTGTGAGCTTTGCAATCTTTCTCAGGTCCTCTGAGATGGTCCTCAGTGCTTCTCGGCCCAACATTTTTTTGTTTTATAACAGAACCCCTGAGATCTGAGAACAGGCCACAAAGCTAGAGATTAACTTCTGCAGAACCACTGTTCCCCATTGTCAGACTCCACTTTCACCTGTGACTTCTTCAATAACGTTGTGCTCTGCGTCTCACCCAGTGACAAGCCCTCATCAGAACTATTTACATGATACAAAGATAGACGGCATTGTCGGCAGTGTAGATGAATGCATAAAATTACAAAGGGATATTGACAGATTAAGTGAATGGGCAAAACTGTGGAAAATGGATTTCAATGTGAGGTCATCCATTTTGGACCTTAAAAGGATAGAACAGGGTACTTTCTAAATGGTGAAAGGCTAAAAACAGTGGAGGTCCAAAGAGACTTGGGGGGTCCAGGTACATAGATCATTAAAATGTCATGAACAGGTACAGAAAATAATCAAAAAGGCTAATGAAATGCTGGCCTTTATATTTAGAGGAGTAGAATACAAAGTGGTAGAAGTTATGCTGCAGCTATACAAAACCCTGGTTAGACCACACCTGGAGTACTGTGAGCATTCTGGGCACTACACTTTAGGAAGGCTGCACTGGCCTTGGAGGGAGTGCAGTGTAGATTTACCAGAATGATACCTGGACTCCAAAGGTTAAATTACGAGGAGAGACTGCACAAACTAAGGTTGTATTCCCTATAAGTTAGAAGGTTAAGGGGTGATTTGATTGAAGTCTTCAAGATACTAAGGGGAACAGAAAGGGTAGATAGAGAGAAAATTAGAGCCAAACCTTTCAGGAGTGAAATTAGGAAACACACAAAGGGTGGTGGAAGTTTGGAACTCTCTTCCGCAAATGTCAATTGATGCTAGATCGACTGTTAATTTACAAGCTGAGTTTGATCCTCTTCTTCTCTTCTTAGGCAGTCCCTCGGAACCGAGGATATAGAAACATAGAAACATAGAAGATAGGAGCAGGAGTAGGCCATTCGGCCCCTCGAGCCTGCTCCGCCATTCAATGCAATCATGGCTGATCATCCAAATTCAGTACCCTGTCCCTGCTTTCTCCCCATACCCCTTGATCCCTTTAGCCTTAAGAAATATATCCAACTCCTTATTGAATATATTTAATGAATTGGCCTCCACTGCCTTCTGTGGCAGAGAATTCCACAGGTTCACCACTCTCTGGGTGAAGAAATTCCTCCTCATTTCTGTCCTAAATGGCTTACCCCTTATCCTTAGACTGTGACCCCTGGTTGTGGACTCCCTGACCATCGGGAACATCCTTCCTGCATCTAGTCTGTCCAGTCCTGTCAGAATTTTATAAGTTTCAATGAGATCCCCTCTCATTCTTCTAAACTCCAGCGAGTATAAGCCCAATCGACCCAATCTCTCCTCATACGTCATTCCTGCCATCCCAGGTATCAGCCTGGTGAATCTTCACTGAACCCCTTCCATGGCAAGAACATCCTTCCTCAGATAAGGCGACCAAAACTGCACACAATACTCAAGATGTGGTCTCACCAAGGCCCTGCAGCAAGACATCCTTGTTCCTGTACTCAAACCCTCTCGCTACAAAGGCCAACATACCATTTGCCTTCTTAACCGCCTGCTGCACCTGCATGCTTACCTTCAGCGACTGGTGCACAAGGACACCCAGGTCTCGTTGCACTTCCCCTTCTCCCAATCTATTGCCATTCAGATAATAATCTGCCTTCCTGTTTTTGACACCAAAGTGGATAACCTCGCATTTATCCACGTTATATTGCATCTGCCATGCTTCTGCCCAATCACCCAACCTGTCCAAATCATCCTGGAGTTTCTCGGCATCCTCCTCACAGCACACACGCCCACCCAGCTTTGTGTCATCTGCAAACTTGGAGATATTACATCTAGTTCCCTTGTCTAGATTGTAGGCGATGGCGTGTGCCCAGTCAGCTCTGCCCCTGACTGTCTCTGAGCGGTTCGAATCGCTCCCACACCCCTGGGTTCTAGACACCGGACTTAGGTACAGGCGGCGATACAGAAATAGAGTAGACAACCGTATTTTTATTAAAGGCACAATAAAATCACAACACTGAAAATTACTGGAATAATTACAGGCATATAAAAGTAAACTTATTTGGGAATGGGGAACACACAGCACATTGAGGGAACAAATGCGTCAAAAATCCCCCTACTCTTGTCCCATCCCCAATACCGGGTGGATGCGGTGAGGATGTTTCCACTGATGGGTGAGACTAGAACTAGGGGGCATAATCTTAGAATAAGGGGCTGCCCTTTCAAAACTGAGATGAGGAGAAACTTCTTCACTCAGAGGGTAGTAAATCTATGGAATTTGCTACCTCAGAGAGCTGTGGAAGCTGCGACACTAAATAAATTGAAAACGGAGATAGACAGTTTCCTAGCTGATAAGGGAATTAGGGGTTACAGGGAGAGGGCAGGGAAGTGGACGTGAGTCTAGGTTCGGATCAGCCATGATCCTATTGAATGGCGGAGCAGGCCCGAGGGGCTGTATGGCCTACTCCTGCTCCTACTTCTTATGTTCTTATGTTCTAATGTGACTGTGACTCAACTGAACAAAAGAGTTCAGTTGAAGTAGTGCAAAGAAATGGAATTGCAGGGCAAAAGCAGAAGTGGAGTGGCAACGTAATGGACCAAACACTGTATACAGAAACTCTCTATAACACTGACACTGTATGTAGAAAAAACCCAAATCACGTTCAAAGGAAGAATGCACATCCAGCCCTCACTGACAACTGACTCCCCCCTCTCACCGACACCTTTCCAATAATGCCCTCCCCCTCTGAGCAAATTTTGGACAATTGGTCCCCACCAAGCACAGTCTTTCAATAACTGGAACCCGTCCTCCACACGGAGCAGTTTTTACCCCCTCCCACCCTCTACCTTTTCCTCCTTTCTCTCTTCACCCTCCTTCCTCTCCTTCCCTCCCCTCCAGCTCCTCACTCCTTGTTCTTCTCATCTCTTCCCTCCCTCCCTCCTCTTTCTTCCTGCCTGCCGTCTGCCACAATACCCCTTGGCATTCTTGGTCTAATTCAATTAACCCCTGCCCTCTAACAATACTTGATAGTGCCCCTGGCAAGGAAAGAAAAAATAATTTGCATTCATGCAGCACCTTTCACAACTTCAGGACGTTGCAAAGCATTTCACAGTCAAAGAAGCACTTTTGAAGTTGTGCACTGCCTATTATGTCTGTAGGTGGTGCTATGATAGTTGTTTTTAAAATACCAATAAGCACCATCTGCTTAGCCATACTGTGTCTAGTGTTTGTGTCCATGCAGCACTGCACTGTCATCACCAGGAGGAACTGCAACAACCAATGATTCATTAGAGCTAAAGCACCGAGTAGAAGTCAGATCTGCAAGCTTCTTTGTAAACTGCGTCTATTTCTTAGAATAGTAAGTTGCAGTTTCCATTAAGGTCAAATCAAGGACCTCACCAGAACCGAGGGTTCCCGCCCTCCCGCTTTGGGCAGGAGTCTACTGGAATGGGCGACTGGTGTCCCGAGATCTGCTGCTGGTGGCTCGGGAGAAACGCTCCTTGTATGATCGGTTCATGCACGCGCCGGACCCCAGCTGTCGTGACTTGCAACCAGACCGCATTGTCTGAGCCCGGCTGGTCTCGTTATTCGGACCGCACTTCTTCATTACCGGCTGTGAAGGTGGCGCTATCAGCGCAACGAAAATTGCTTGGAAACTCCATGAGGCCTGAGAGAGCAACTGGGGGAGGGACAGAGAGAAACACAAACTATAGAGAGAGAAACACAAACTGGGAGAGAGAAACACAAACTGGGAGAGAGAAATACAAACTGGAGAGAGAGAGAAACACAAACTGGGAGAGAGAAATACAAACTGGAGAGAGAGAGAAACACAAACTGGGAGAGAGAAAAACACAAACTGGAGAGAGAGAGAAACACAAACTGGGGGAGAGAGAGAGAAACATAAACTGGGGGAGAGAGAGAAACACAAACTGGGGGAGAGAGAGAAACACAAACTGGGGCGAGAAAAACACAAACTAGGGATAGAGAGAAACACAAACTGGGGAGAGAGAGAGAAACACAAACTGGGGCGAGAGAGAAACACAAACTGGGGCGAGAGAGAAAAACAAACTGGGGCGAGAGAGAGAAACACAAACTAGGGATAGAGAGAAACACAAACTGGGGGAGAGAGAGAAACACAAACGGGGAGAGAGAGAAACACAAACTGGGGCGAGAGAGAGAAACACAAACTAGGGATAGAGAGAAACACAAACTGGGGGAGAGAGAGAAACACAAACTGGGGAGAGAGAGAAACACAAACTGGGGGAGAGAGAGAAACACAAACTGGGGAGAGAGAGAGAAACACAAACTAGGGATAGAGAGAAACACAAACTGGGGGAGAGAGAGAAACACAAACTAGGGGAGAGAGAGAAAACACAAACTGGGGGGAGAGAGAAAACACAAACTGGGGGGAGAGAGAAACACAAACTAGGGATAGAGAGAAACACAAACTGGGGAGAGAGAGAGAAACACAAACTAGGGATAGAGAGAAACACAAACTGGGGAGAGTGAGAGAGAGAAACACAAACTGGGAGGGAGAGTGAGAAACAAACTGGGAGGGAGAAACACAAACTGGGAGGGAGAGAGAAACTGGGGCGAGAGAGAGAAAAACACAAACTGGGGGAGAGAAAGAGATAAACACAAACTGGGAGAGAGAGTGAGAAACAAACTGGGAGGGAGAAACACAAACTGGGAGGGAGAGAGAAACTGGGGAGAGAGAGAGAAAAACACAAACTGGGGGAGAGAAAGAGATAAACACAAACTGGGAGAGAGAAACAAACTGGGGGGAGAGAGAGAGAGAAACAAACTGGGGAGAGAGAGAGAAACACAAATTGGGGGAGAGAGAGCGAAACACAAACTGGGGGGAGAGAGAGGAACACAAACTGGGGGAGAGAGATAAACAAACTGGGAGAGAAAGAAACAAACTGGGGAGAGATAGAGAAACACAAACTGGGGGAGAGAGAGAGAAACACAAACTGGGGGAGCGAGAGAGAGAAACACAAACTGGGGGAGAGAGAAACACAAACTGGGGGAGAGAGCGAGAGAAACACAAACTGGGGGAGAGAGAGAAACACAAACTGGGGGAGAGAGCGAGAGAAACACAAACTGGGGGAGAGAGAAACACAAACTGAGAGGGAGAAAGAGAGAAACACAAACCGGGGAGAGAGAAACACAAACCGGGGAGAGAGAGAAACACAAACTGGAGAGAGAGAGAAACACAAACTATAATAATCTAATAATAATAATAATAATCAACTTTATTGTCATTGTTAGTGCACAAGTGCAGTACAACGAAATGTAGGCTTGCGGCTCCCGAGAGTGTACTTTTAGATTAAGACATTTAAACATTCAACATTCATTTGGCTTGTAATACATTAACATAAACACAATAAAGTTCATTGGCAGATGTGCAGGCTTTAGAGTTTTTTTGTGGAGTTCAGTAGGATGACAGCCCTGGGAAAGAAGCTGTTCCTAAATCTGTGATGCGCCTCAATAACCTCAAGGCTCAAAGTTAACTGGATAAAACAAGGCTTTTATTAGCAAAGAAAGATGCCTGTGTCTTCACCTAGCATTCTGCTGTTCTGCTGCAAGACAAGCCTGGGCTTGTCTTAAGTAGGGCCAGGTATGGGCGGAGCCGACACACCCAATGGGGAGAAAGGGGGCGGTGCACTATATACAATACAAGGTAAAACACAGGAGCAGGCAATACAAACACAGGAGCAGGCAATACAATATATGTAGTTAAATACAGAGTCTGATGAATGACATATTTCATCACAATCTGGTCGTTTGGGTGCGAATGCATCTGTAGCGTCTCCCAGATGGCAGGAGGGCGAACAGACTGTGGCCGGGGTGGGTAGGGTCTTTGATGATGGTCCGCGACCTCCGTAAACAGCGTTTCTGGTATATGTGCTCTATGGTCGGTAGCCAGGTGCCGGTAATGCGTTGGGCAGTTTTGACTACCCGCTGCAGGGCTTTCCGGTCATAGTAGCTACAGCTGCCATACCGTACTGTGATACAGTTCGTCAGGATGCTCTCTATTGTGCAGCGGTAAAAGCTAGAGAGGATCAGGGGTGACAGGTTACATCCCTTCAGCCTCCTTAGGAAATATAGGCGCTGCTGGGCCTTCTTCACCAGAGAGGAGGTATTGAGGGACCAGGAGAGGTCTTCCGTGATGTGGACTCCGAGGAACTTAAAGCTGTCCACCCTTTCCACCACAGCCCCATGGATGTGGATGGGGGTGTGACTTCCGCCTTTAGACTTCCTGAAGTCCACAATGATTTCTTTGATTTTCTTGATGTTGAGGGCCAGGTTGTTATCGGTGCACCACTTCACGAGATGCTGGACCTCCTCCCTGTAGGCTGACTCATCGTTGTTGGTGATCTGGCCTACCACCGTGGTATCATCCGCAAACTTGATGATGGTGTTGGAACCATGAACAGCCACACAGTCGTGGGTGAAGAGGGAGTAGAGGAGGGGGCTCAGCACACATCCTTGTGGGGCCCCCGTCTTCAGGGTCAGGGGGGGTGGAGGTGTGGTTACCTAATTTGACAGACTGGGGTCTGTTTGTTAGGAAGTCCAGGGTCCAGTTGCAGAGGGAAGTGTTCAGGCCAAGAGTGTGCAGTTTGGTGGCCAGCTTGTTGGGGACGATAGTGTTGAATGCTGAGCTGTAGTCTATGAACAGCATTCTGATGTAGGTCTCTTTACCATTTAAGTGATTCAGTGCAGAGTGTAGAGCAGTTGTGATTGCATCCTCCGTTGATCTGTTTGCACGATAGGCAAACTGGTGTTGGTCAAGAGAGGTGGGAACACTGGCTTTGATGTGAGCCAGGACCAGTCTCTCGAAACACTTCATTATGATGGGTGTGAGTGCGACAGGTCGATAGTCGTTCAGACACGTCACAGCCGTTTGCTTTGGCACAGGAATAATGGTAGCGGTCTTGAAGCATGTAGGGACTACTGCCTGGGCCAATGACAGATTGAAGATGGCGGTGAAGACATCAGCCAGCTGATCAGCACATTCCTTGAGTACCCGTCCAGGGATGCTATCAGGTCCAGCAGCCTTACGTGTGTTCACTCCGCATAGAACACCCCTTACGTCGGAGGTCGACAGAGTGAGCACCTGGTCTTCCGGGGGTGGCAAGGCTTTGGTAGCCGGCTCCCTGTTGTCCCTGTCAAAGCGAGCGTAGAAGATGTTAAGCTCCTCCGGAAGGGAGGCTTGTGTTTTTACTCTTGTAGTCAGTGATTGACTGGATGCCTTGTCACATGTGCCGGGGGTCCGAGTTGTTGTGGAAATGATCCTCTATCCGCAGTGTCTGTTTCCTTTTGGCAGTCCTGATACCCTTTTTTAGGTTGGTCCTAGCTGCACTGTAAGCCGCCGCGTCGCCAGATTTAAATGCTGCGTCGCGTGCTTTCAACAGCGAGCGGACCTCCCCGTTCATCCAGGGTTTCTGGTTGGGGTATGTCCTGATATTTTTATGGGTCATGATGACCTCGTCGCAACTGTTAATGTAGAATAGCACTGTGGATGCGTATTCCTCGATGTCATTATGGGCAAACATGCTCCAATCAGTGCGTTCGAAGCAATCCTGAAGCTCTGAGACTGCCCCCTCTGGCCATACTTTCACTGATCTCACTGATGATTTCACTCTTTTGATGAGCGGTTTGTATGCCGGGGCTAGAAACAGGGAGGGAGGGAGAGAAACACAAACTGGGGAGAGAGAGAGAAACACAAACTGGGGGAGAGAGAGAAACACAAACTGGGGAGAGAGAGAAACACAAACCGGGGGAGAGAGAGAGAAACACAAACTGGGGGAGAGAGAGAAACACAAACTGGGGGAGAGAGAATCACAAAGTGGGGGAGAGAGAAACACAAACTGGGGGAGAATGAAGCACAAACTGGAGAGAGAGAGAAACACAAACTGGAGAGAGAAACACAAACTGGGAGGGAGAGAAACACAAACTGGGGGAGAGAAACACAAACTGGAGGAGAGAGAAACACAAACTGGGAGGGAGAGAAACACAAACTGGGGGAGAGAAATACAAACTGGAGGAGAGAAACACAAACTGGGGGGAGAGAGAGAAACAAACTGGGGGAGAGAGAAACAAACTGGGGGAGAGAGAGAAACAGAGAGAGAGAGAAACACAAACTGTGAGAGAGAGAAACACAAACTGGGAAGAGAGAAACACAAACTGAGAGGGAGAGAGAGAAATACAAACTGGAGAGAGAGGGAAACACAAACTGGGAGAGAGAGAAACACAAACTGGGGGAGAGAGAGAAACACAAACTGGGGGAGAGAGAGAAACACAAACTGGGGGAGAGAGAGAAACACAAACTGGGGGAGAGAGAGAAACACAAACTGGGGAGAGAAACACAACCTGGGGGAGAGAGAGAGAGAAACACAAACTGGGGGAGAGAGAATCACAAACTGGGGGAGAGAGAAACACAAACTGGGGGAGAGAGAAACACAAACTATGGGAGAATGAAACACAAACTGGGGAGAGAGAAAAACACAAACGGGGAGAGAGAAACACAAACTGGGGGAGAATGAAATACAAACTGGAGGGAGAGAAAAACACAAACTGGAGGAGAGAAAAACACAAACTGGAGGAGAGAGAAACACAAACTGGGGGAGAGAGAAACACAAACTGGGGGAGAGAGAAACACAAGCTGGGGGAGAGAGAAACACAAACTGGAGAGAGAGAGAAACACAAACTGGAGAGAGAAACACAAGCTGGGGGAGAGAGAGAGCGAGAAACACAAACTGGGGAGAGAGAAACACAAACTGGGAGGGAGAGAAACACAAACTGGGGGAGAGAAACACAAACTGGAGGAGAGAGAAACACAAACTGGGAGGGAGAGAAACACAAACTGGGGGAGAGAAACACAAACTGGGAGGGAGAGAAACACAAACTGGGGAGAGACACACAAACTGAGGGGAGAGAGAGAAACAAACTGGGGGAGAGAGAAACAAACTGGGGGGAGAGAGAGAAACTGAGAGAGAGAAACACAAACTGTGAGAGAGAGAAACACAAACTGGGAAGAAACAGAAACTGAGAGGGTGAGAGAGAAACACAAACTGGAGAGAGAGGGAAACACAAACTGCGGGGGGAGAGAGCGAGAAACACAAACTGTGGGGGGGGGGAGAGAGAGAGAATCACAAACTGGGGGAGAGACAGAAACACAAACTGGGGGAGAGAAACAAACTGGAGAGAGAAACACAAACTGGGCGAGAGAGCGAGAGAAACACAAACCGGGGAGAGAGAGTAACATAAACTGGAGAGAGTGAAACTGAAAGGGGGGGAGAGAGAAACACAACCTGGGAGAGAGAGAGAGAAACACAAACTGGGGGAGAGAGAGAAACACAAACTGCAAGAGAGAGAGAAACACAAACTGGGGGGGAGAGAGAAAACACAAACTGGGGAGAGAGAAACACTAACTGGGGGAGAGAGGGAGAGAAACACAAACTGGAGAGAGAGAAAAACATAAACTGGAGAGAGTGAAACTGAAAGGGGGGAGAGAGAAACACAACCTGGGGGAGAGAGGGGAAACAGAAACTGGGGGGAGAGAGAAACACAACCTGGGAGAGAGAGAGAAACACAAACTGGGGGAGAGAGAGAAAACACAAACTGGAAGAGAGAGAGAAACACAAACTGGGGGAGAGAGAGAAAACACAAACTGGGGAGAGAGAGAAACACAACCTGGGAGAGAGAGAGAAAACACAAACTGGGGAGAGAGAGAAACACGACCTGGGAGAGAGAGAGAAAACACAAACTGGGGAGAGAGAGAAACACAAACTGGGGAGAGAGCGAGAGAAACACAAACTGGGGGAGAGAGCGAGAGAAACACAAACTAGGAGAGAGAGAAACACAAACCGGGGAGAGAGAGAAACACAAACTGGGGAGAGAGAGAAACAACAAACTGGGAGAGAGAGAGAAAACACAAACTGGGGAGAGAGAGAAACACAAACTGGGGGAGAGAGAGAAAACACAAACTGGGGAGAGAGAGAAACACAACCTGAGAGAGAGAGAGAGAAACACAAACTGGGGGAGAGAGAAACACAAACTGAGGAGAGAGAGAGAAAACACAAACTGGGGAGAGAGAGAAACACAAACTGGGAGGGAGAGAAACACAAACTGGGGATAGAGAGAAACACAAACTGGAGAGAGAGAGAGAAAACACAAACTGGGGAGAGAGAGAAGCACAAACTGGGAGGGAGAGAAACACAAACTGAGGATAGAGAGAAACACAACCTGGGAGAGAGAGAGAAACACAAACTGGGGGAGAGAGAGAAAACACAAACTGGGGGGAGAGAGAGAAACACAAACTAGGGAAACAGAGAAAAACAAACTGGGGAGAGAGAGAGAAACACAAACTAGGGATATAGAGAAGCACAAACTGGGGAGAGTGAGAGAGAGAAACACAAACTGGGAGGGAGAGTGAGAAACAAACTGGGAGGGAGAAACACAAACTGGGAGGGAGAGTGAGAAACAAACTGGGAGGGAGAGTGATAAACAAACTGGGAGGGAGAGTGATAAACAAACTGGGGAGAGGGAGAGAAAAACACAAACTGGGGGAGAGAAAGAGATAAACACAAACTGGGAGAGAGTGAAACAAACTGGGGGGAGAGAGAGAGAGAAACAAACTGGGGAGAGAGAGAGAAACACAAATTGGGGGAGAGAGAGCGAAACACAAACTGGGGGGAGAGAGAGGAACACAAACTGGGGGAGAGAGAGCGAAACACAAACTGGGGGAGAGAAAGAGATAAACACAAACTGGGAGAGAGTGAAACAAACTGGGGGGAGAGAGAGAGAGAAACAAACTGGGGAGAGAGAGAGAAACACAAATTGGGGGAGAGAGAGCGAAACACAAACTGGAGGGAGAGAGAGGAACACAAACTGGGGGAGAGAGATAAACAAACTGGGAGAGAAAGAAACAAACTGGGGAGAGATAGGGAAACACAAACTGGGGGAGAGAGAGAGAAACACAAACTGGGGGAGAGAGAGAGAGAAACACAAACTGGGGGAGAGAGAGAGAGAAACACGAACTGGGGGAGAGAGAAACAAAGTAGGAGAGAGAGAAACACAAACTGGGGGAGAGAGCGAGAGAAACACAAACTGGGGGAGAGAGAAACACAAACTGAGAGGGAGAAAGAGAGAAACACAAACCGGGGAGAGAGAAACACAAACTGGAGAGAGAGAGAAACACAAACTATAATAATCTAATAATAATAATAATAATCAACTTTATTGTCATTGTTAGTGCACAAGTGCAGTACAACGAAATGTAGACTTGCGGCTCCCGAGAGTGTACTTTTAGATTAAGACATTTAAACATTCAACATTCATTTGGCTTGTAATACATTAACATAAACACAATAAAGTGCATTGGCAGATGTGCAGGCTTTAGATTTTTTTGTGGAGTTCAGTAGGATGACAGCCCTGGGAAAGAAGCTGTTCCTAAATCTGGTCATTTGGGTGTGAATGTATCTGTAGCGTCTCCCAGATGGCAGGAGGGCGAACAGACTGTGGCTGGGGTGGGTAGGGTCTTTGATGATGGTCTGTGACCTCCGTAAACAGCGTTTCTGGTATATGTGCTCTATGGTCGGTAGCCAGGTGCCGGTAATGCGTTGGGCAGTTTTGACTACCCGCTGCAGGGCTTTCCGGTCATAGTAGCTACAGCTGCCATACCGTACTGTGATACAGTTCGTCAGGATGCTCTCTATTGTGCAGCGGTAAAAGTTAGAGAGGATCAGGGGTGACAGGTTACATCCCTTCAGCCTCCTTAGGAAATATAGGCGCTGCTGGGCCTTCTTCACCAGAGAGGAGGTATTGAGGGACCAGGAGAGGTCTTCCGTGATGTGGACTCCGAGGAACTTAAAGCTGTCCACCCTTTCCACCACAGCCCCATGGATGTGGATGGGGGTGTGACTTCCGCCTTTAGACTTCCTGAAGTCCACAATGATTTCTTTGGTTTTCTTGATGTTGAGGGCCAGGTTGTTATCGGCGCACCACTTCACGAGATGCTGGACCTCCTCCCTGTAGGCTGACTCATCGTTGTTGGTGATCTGGCCTACCACCGTGGTATCATCCGCAAACTTGATGATGGAGTTGGAACCATGAACAGCCACACAGTCGTGGGTGAAGAGGGAGTAGAGGAGGGGGCTCAGCACACATCCTTGTGGGGCCCCCGTGTTCAGGGTCAGGGGGGGTGGAGGTGTGGTTACCTAATTTGACAGACTGGGGTCTGTTTGTTAGGAAGTCCAGGGTCCAGTTGCAGAGGGAAGTGTTCAGGCCAAGAGTGTGGAGTTTGGTGGCCAGCTTGTTGGGGACGATAGTGTTGAATGCTGAGCTGTAGTCTATGAACAGCATTCTGATGTAGGTCTCTTTACCGTCTAAGTGATTCAGTGCAGAGTGTAGAGCAGTTGTGATTGCTGTGATGAAATATGCCGTTCATCAGGCACTGTATTCTGTGTTTAGTTTAGCTTCAGTTTCATTTCCCCTCCGGTACTGTATTGTGTGTAAGGCTCCGCCCATACCTGGCCACTACTTAAGCAGGCTGCACTGTCTCACAGGCAGTGCAGATCTTTGGATGGGAGACACTTCTCCACTGTGTGTTACTTTCTTAGTTAATAAAAGCCTTGCTTTGCTCCGTTAACGTCGAGTCTCGGATTCATTGAGGCACATCAATTTTATTAACTAAATTTTCAACGCAATGGATCAACTCTTGAAACCCGAACGTTTGGATTTGGACCAGCATGCTTCAGACGCATCGGCACGCTTCGGACACTGGTTTAAGTGTATGGAATTCTTCCTGGACAATTCCGTAGCCATCACAGGCGCTACGGATGCTGAAAGTATGAAACTCGGAATCCTGCGGAATTGGGTAAGCCACCGGGTTTACCCCCTCATCCAAGACGCTGACACGTACCCGGCCGCCTGCGACATCCTTAAGGCGCATTACCAGCAGCCTACGAATGAGGTGTACGCTAGGCATCTGCTCGCTACTCGCGCACAGCGACCTGGGGAATCGCTGGATGAGTTCCTAGTCACCCTGAAAACGCTTGGCAAAGACTGCAAGTGTACACTGACGAGCTTGTTCGCGATGCCTTTATCACAGGCCTCAGCTCCACTTACATCCGGCAGAGACTACTGGAAAAAACGGGATTGGACCTGTGAAGTAAGCCCCCAAAGTGTGGACTGAGTGATATACAAAGTCGTCAACACTGGCTTGTTGTAAGAAAGACAGACCCAATAATTGAGGTAAAAACGGTTTATTCAGGCCTGGGGAGCTATGGCTCTTGCGTCCCAACACAAGGCTCCAACTCCACCGAATCTCTTGAGGTTTACACAGTTATACACATATTCCGAGACCTCCTATTCCAGAGGTCCAATCGATTTAAAAGTCTATACATTAATCACTAACTAGGTGTGTCTAACTTCTACAAGGTAACCAATAACATAAGTTTCACTTTTCACTGCAGGGGCCTGTGGACCCTCTGATTTCTTGGAAATGAGTCATCAGGTCATGTGATTTCTGAGAAACGAGTCCCTCTCTCTCTTGACCACTACTGAGTTTCGTTTTTCCAGAAAAGGGTTATGTCAGTGTCTCTTTTTGTAAGTTTCATCTCTCTAAACTGGTATGGTCATTTCTGCAATTAAACATACGAGTAATTAGTACATTTCATCTTTAAACATTTTGCTGCCGCAATTGCGTTCTACTAACCGTGCCCTGTTACGCTCATTTTTAAATCTTACTTCACCTGAAACAGGCTGTGGACACAGCGCGATCCCTGGATGTGGCCCAGAGAAACTCGGACGCCTACTCTTCAGCCCGCGCCGCCCACGCCGCCACGTGTGCACCAAGGGCGCCGCCATCTTGGAAGGCATCTTCCCCGCCCGGCAGCCCGACACCGTCGGGGCCCCGCTCTCCCCCCAGAAGCCCTACGACAGCCGCGACGCGTCGGGGCCCCAACTGCTACTTCTGCGGGCAGCCGAAGCACACCAGAAACCTGTGCCCGGCGAAAGGCACCACCTGCTTTAAGTGCGGTAAGAAGGGGCACTTTGGGAAGGTGTGCAGAGGGAACCCCGCTGGAAAACCCGCCACCGCCGCGTGTGCGCTGTGGGAGCGGCCATCTTGGACGCCATCTTGCCCGACCTCGTGGGGTCTGCCATTTTGTGAGCAGACAGCGTGGACGCCATCTTGTCTCGATCAGGGCCCTACCGTGGCATCGGTCACAGTGGACCAGACCAGACCGCACCCGCTATCCAAATCAATGGTGGACATCGAGGTAAACGGGTGCGGGGTTAAATGTTTAATTGACAGTGGAAGCACGGAGAGTTTTATCCACCCTGAACTGGCACAACAATTCTCTCTAACGGTGGTCCCTGCTCGGGGCACCATCTCTATGGCTGATAAAACCCAGACATCGACCGTTATGGGTTACTGCGCGGTACAATTGTCCGTTAACGGAACTGTATACGATAATTTTAAATTGCTAATCATGAAGAATCTATGTGCGAGCGTGATCTTGGGCCTGGATTTCCAGTGCCACCACCAAAGCATCACGCTCAATTACGGTGGGTCCCAGCCGCCCCTCACAGTGTGCGGTCTGGCTACCCTGAAGGTAAAGCCGCCTTCGCTATTCGCGAACCTTACTCCCAACTGCCGGCCAATAGCGACCAAAGGCAGGAGGTACAGCTGGGAGGACAGGCGGTTTATCGCGACCGAGGTGGACAGGCTGCTGAAGGAGCGCGTCATTGAACGCAGCAACAGCCCGCGGCGCGCCCAAGTGGTAGTGGTGAGGGGTAGCGAGAAGAAACGGATGGTGATCGACTATAGCCAAACGATCAACATGTACACCCAACTAGACGCCTACCCGCTACCCCGCATATCAGAAATGGTGAACCAAATTGCCCAATACCGGGTGTTCTCCACCATCGACCTCAAGTCAGCGTACCACCAGCTCCCTATCAGACCAGAGGACCACCCGTACACCGCCTTCGAGGCGAACGGACGCCTCTACCAATTCCTCAGAGTCCCCTTTGGGGTGACGAATGGGGTCTCGGTCTTCCAGAGGGAGATGGACCGCATGGTCGATGACCACCACTTGCAGGCAACCTTCCCCTACCTCGACAACGTCACCATCTGCGGTCACAACCAGCAGGATCACGACTCGAACCTCGAGAGGTCCCTGAAAACCGCACAAAAACTCAACCTCACTTACAACGAGGACAAGTGCGTTTTCAACACCACGCGCCTCTGCATACTAGGCAGCGTGGTGGAGAATGGGGAAATCGGACCAGACCCCGACCGATTGCGCCCCCTACGGGAGCTGCCCCTGCCCAACGCACCCAAAGCCCTGAAAAGGTGCCTGGGGTTATTTTCTTATTATTCCCAATGGGTCCCCAACTACTCCGACAAAGCCCGCCCCCTCTTGAAAGCATCCTCTTTTCCGCTCTCTGCTGAGGCCCACGCCGCCTTCAAAAGCATTAAGCAGGATATTGAGCAGGCCACGCTACAGGCAGTGGACGAGAACACTCCCTTTCAAGTGGAAAGTGATGCGTCTGACTTTGCCTTGGCGGCCACCCTCAACCAGGCGGGGCGGCCCGTAGCTTTCTTCTCGAGGACCCTCCAAGGGCCTGAGATCAGACACTCCTCCGTGGAAAAGGAGGCCCAAGCCATCGTGGAGGCAGTGCGCCACTGGCGCCACTACCTAGCCGGCAAACGCTTCACCCTACTTACCGACCAACGGTCGGTAGCGTTTATGTTTAATAATAAACAGAAGGGGAAGATTAAAAATGATAAGATTCTCAGGTGGTGGATCGAGCTCTCCACCTTCGAGTATGACATAATTTACCGGCCAGGGGCCCTTAACGAATCCCCCGACGCCCTCTCACGAGGGATGTGTGCCAGCGCCACCGGGGATCGGCTACAGACCCTCCACAACGACCTCTGCCACCCAGGGGTCATGCGGCTGTTCCACTTCATAAAGTCCCGCAACTTACCCTACTCGATTGAGGAAGTTCGGTCTCTGACCAGGAACTGCCGCACTTGCGCTGAGTGCAAGCCTCGGTTCTACCGCCCAGATAGAACCGACTTAATCAAAGCTACACGGCCCTTTGAGCGGCTCAGCTTAGATTTCAAGGGCCCCCTCCCGTCAGTCGACCGCAATGTTTACTTCCTGAACATTGTGGACGAAAACTCCCGTTTCCCATTCGCCTTCCCCTGCCCAGGCATGACCAGCGCCACGGTCATTAAATGCCTCAACAGCCTATTCTGTCTGTTCGGTATGCCGAGCTACATCCACACGGATAGGGGGGCGTCCTTCATGAGTGAAGAGCTACGCCAGTACATGCTGTCCAGGGGGATCGCCACGAGCCGTACCACCAGCTACAACCCCCAGGGTAACGGCCAGGTGGAGCGAGAGAACGGGACAGTATGGAAAGCAGTCACTCTAGCTCTAAGGACCAAGGGCCTCCCTATCTCCCGCTGGCAGGAAGTCCTCCCAGATGTGCTTCATTCGATACGGTCGCTATTGTGTACTGCCACTAATGCCACGCCTCATGAACGAATGTTTGTCTTTCCCCGGAAATCCACCTCAGGCGTATCCATGCCGTCATGGCTCTCCACCCCAGGTCCGGTATTTGTACGAAGGCATGTGAGGGGCCACAAGACGGACCCTCTCGTGGAGTCAGTGCACCTACTCCACGCCAACCCCCAATACGCGTATGTCCGGCACGCCGACGGAAGGGAGGACACCGTGTCCATAAAAGATGTCGCCCCAGCCGGTAACGACAACAACCACGACAACAACAGCAACAGCGATCACAGCAACTCTTACCCACCCACTACTCTTTCATCACCCCCGGAAGAACATCGACCAACGGTGCCCCCACCAACTACCCCTTCAACAACCCTGGCGGCGCCCCCGGCAGAGACCCAGGAGGCCACCGGGGACACCCAGCCGACACCCGCGGCAACACGTCGGTCACAGAGGACTATCAAACCCCCGAACAGACTAAATCTATAGAAGGGGTGAATGTGATGAAATATGCCGTTCATCAGGCACTGTATTCTCTGTGTTTAGTTTAGTTTCAGTTTCATTTCCCCACCTGTACTGTATTGTGTGTAAGGCTCCGCCCATACCTGGCCACTACTTAAGCAGGCTTCACTGTCTCACAGGCAGTGCAGCAGATCTTTGGATGGGAGACACTTCTCCACTGTGTGTGTTACTTTCTTAGTTAATAAAAGCCTTGCTTTGCTCCGTTAACGTCGAGTCTCGGATTCATTGAGGCACATCAATTGCATCCTCCGTTGATCTGTTTGCACGATAGGCAAACTGGTGTTGGTCAAGAGAGGCGGGAACACTGGCTTTGATGTGAGCCAGGACCAGTCTCTCGAAACACTTCATTATGATGGGTGTGAGTGCGACAGGTCGATAGTCGTTCAGACACGTCACAGCCGTTTGCTTTGGCACAGGAATAATGGTAGCGGTCTTGAAGCATGTAGGGACTACTGCCTGGGCCAATGACAGACTGAAGATGGCGGTGAAGACATCAGCCAGCTGATCAGCACATTCCTTGAGTACCCGTCCAGGGATGCTATCAGGTCCAGCAGCCTTACGTGTGTTCACTCCGCGTAGAACACCCCTTACGTCGGAGGTCGACAGAGTGAGCACCTGGTCTTCCGGGGGTGGCAAGGCTTTGGTAGCCGGCTCCCTGTTGTCCCTGTCAAAGCGAGCGTAGAAGATGTTAAGCTCCTCCGGAAGGGAGGCATCGCTGACCGGTGGGCTTGTGTTTTTACTCTTGTAGTCAGTGATTGACTGGATGCCTTGTCACATGTGCCGGGGGTCCGAGTTGTTGTGGAAATGATCCTCTATCCGCAGTGTCTGTTTCCTTTTGGCAGTCCTGATACCCTTTTTTAGGTTGGTCCTAGCTGCACTGTAAGCCGCCGCGTCGCCAGATTTAAATGCTGCGTCGCGTGCTTTCAACAGCGAGCGGACCTCCCCGTTCATCCAGGGTTTCTGGTTGGGGTATGTCCTGATATTTTTATGGGTCGTGACGACCTCGACGCAACTGTTAATGTAGAATAGCACTGTGGATGCGTATTCCTCGATGTCATTATGGGCAAACATGCTCCAATCAGTGCGTTCGAAGCAATCCTGAAGCTCCGAGACTGCCCCCTCTGGCCATACTTTCACTGATCTCACTGATGATTTCACTCTTTTGATGAGCGGTTTGTATGCCGGGGCTAGAAACAGGGAGGGAAGAGAGAGAAACACAAACTGGGGGAGAGAGAGAGAAACACAAACTGGGGAGAGAGAGAAACACAAACTGGGGAGAGAGAGAGAAACACAAACTGGGGAGAGAGAGAAACACAAACTGGGGGAGAGAGAGAGAAACACAAACTGGGGAGAGAGAGAAACACAAACTGGGGAGAGAGAGAGAAACACAAACTGGGGAGAGAGAGAAACACAAACTGGGGAGAGAGAGAAACACAAACTGGGGGAGAGAGAGAGAAACACAAACTGGGGAGAGAGAAACACAAACTGGGGAGAGGGAGAGAGAGAAAACACAAACTGTTGGAGAGAAACACAAACTGGGAGAGAGAGAGAAAAACACAAAATGGGGAGAGAGAAACACCAGCTGGGGAAAAGAGAGAGAGAGAGAGAAACACAAATTGGGTAGAGAGAGAAACACAAACTGGGGGAAAGAGAGGAACACAAACTGGGGGAAAGAGAGGAACACAAACTAGGGGAAAGAGAGGAACACAAACTAGGGGAAAGAGAGGAACACAAACTAGGGGAGAGAGAGAAACACAAACTGGGGGAGAGAGAGAAACACAAACTGGGGGAGAGAGAGAAACACAAACTGGGGGAAAGAGAGGAACACAAACTAGGGGAAAGAGAGGAACACAAACTAGGGGAAAGAGAGGAACACAAACTAGGGGAGAGAGAGAAACACAAACTGGGGGAGAGAGAGAGAAACACAAACTGGGGGAGAGAGAGAAACACAAACTGGGGGAGAGAGAGAAACACAAACTGGGGGAGAGAGAGAGAAACACAAACTGGGGGAGAGAGAGAAACACAAACTGGGGGAGAGAGAAACACAAACTGGGGGAGAGAGAGAGAAACACAAACTGGGGGAGAGAGAGAAACACAAACTGGGGGAGAGAGAGAAACACAAACTGGGGGAGAGAGAGAGAAACACAAACTGGGGGAGAGAGCGAGAAACACAAATTGGAGCAAGGCAGAGTTTATGTCGGCTTGTGATGTGCGCTGTTGTACAATGTGTTTTGTTCCTGGAGTCATCAGCTTTGGTGCCTCTCGGGACTGAGCCTCATCTCCCTGAAGCTGGGCTTCACTGGTGGGGTGTGGGAGTCAGTAAATTGAATTAGGTTCAGTTTTTTTTAATCATTGCTGTATATTGTGAAAGTTCCTCAAATTAAGAAAAAAAATTTAGTTAGAAGTTACTTATATCGATGATGTTTTGTTGAATCAGTGGTATTTACTTGATGTTTCTCATTACAGTCAATACTGCAGAAACATCACAGAAGTCGTTTTTATTTAAACATTGTTTATCCTTAAATCTTTCTATTATTTTGTGTCCTTTCTGTGATTTATAAACTATGTTAGTCATCTCACTATATAAAAAAGTGAAATAGTTTATTTGGGGCTTGATACTAAGACACTCAACTAAGGTAAATGGAATAACATTTGTAAACAGTGGACAAATGTCACGTGATCAAATGTTGTAATTAAGCATCACATGATCGGTGTCACGTGATCGAATGCCATGTGATCAAATGTGACATGAGCAAACCTGCAGGAATACATCAAACAAGAGATGGCAACCCTATCAGAACCCCTCCCCGCCACTGTGTGATCAAAATCGAACCTCCCAAGCTCCACTACCGAGAGCAAAATCAAGCCTCAACAGCAACTCCCCCCACACTGAGAACAAAATCCTCTTCCCCCTTCTCCCTCCTGTTTTCTTTCTCTCCCTATACCCTCCACTTCCTCTCCCCTCCCATTTCTCCCTTTCTCCCCTTCCTAACTCCCCCACCTGGGCCCAATTATTCCCCCAACTTTTAACTCTGTTTGACCTATATACTGCCCTTGTCTTGCTTCCTCATATGCAGTGCCATGGGGAATCGACGAGTTGAATTTAAAATTCTCATCCTCATCTTCCAAACCCTTGCAGAGTCTTGCCCAGCCTACCTCTGCAACATGCTCTAGCCTTACATCTTCTCCCGCACCCTTTGGCCCTCGTGCTCTGGCCCTCTGTGCTTCCCTTCATCCACTGTTGGTGGCAGAGCCTTCAGCTGCCTCGGCCTTACTTTCTGGAATTCCCCCCCTAATCCCTTTCATCGAGTACAGGAGCAAGGATGTCTTGCTGCAGTTGTACAGGGCCTTGGTGAGACCACACCTTGAGTATTGTGTGCAGTTTTGCTCGCCTTATCTGAGGAAGGATGTTCTTGCCATGGAGGGAGTGCAGCGAAGATTCACCAGACTGATACCTGGGATGGCAGGAATGACGTATAAGGAGAGATTGAATCGATTAGGTGTTGAGATACCGCGGCAAACGTGGGAGTCGAGACCAGAGCCAGTGAAACAGTACAGCTTTTTATTTCAGCCTCATGGCAAAACAGGAACTAGAAAAGCCTGCGCATCCACTTAAATACTTCCCAGACAGGAAGTGCTCCCGGCAGCCTGTCCCTGCGGGAAACAAGTTGCTGGAGGAAAGGGCCCCCGGCTGGGGGCTTCTGCTTAGACTGTCTGTGCCGCCGTGAGCGGATTATGTCCAGTGGTGGCGTGTCGCCACAGAGCTCCCCCCAGAATCCGCTTAGGAGGAGTGGACGAGTCGTGACGGTGGTCTAATGGTTCTGCCGCAGCGGCTCTGAGTGGTCGCCGGTCTGGTTGGTTGGGCTGGGCGGTTCGCCGCCGGCTGTGCTGGCTTGCCGGGGGGACGGCCTCTAGTTGGAGGCTGGGCCACGGGGACCTGTTCCCCTGGTTCGGTGTGTGCTGGTTTGAGCCGGTCGATGGAGACTGTGTCGACCCTGTCGCCGAGTCGCAGCTTGAAGACCTTGTCCCCGGTTTGTAGTACCTCGTACGGTCCGTCGTACGGGGGTCGCAGGGGCCCGCGGTGCGCGTCGTGTCGCACGAAGACGAAGCGCGCCTGCTGTAAATTTGGCGGGACGTGAGGTGCGAGTTCGCCGTGTCGGTTGACCGGAAGTGAGGCGAACTGCTGAGCGGAAGAGAAAGAGTTGAGCCGCTGCTGTTCGGCCGACCAAGGCTTGGTAGGCTCCGGAAGGAATTCGCCTGGGACGCGCAGCGGTTGTCCGTAGACTAACTCCGCTGCCGAGGACTGGAGGTCTTCCTTGACCGCGGTGCGTAGGCCGAGTAGCACCCACGGCAGGTGGTCAGTCCAGGTACTGTCCTGCAGGCCGGCGCGGATTGAGGCCTTGAGTGACCTGTGGAAGCGTTCACAAAGTCCGTTGGCCTGCGGGTGGTACGCCGTGGTGCGGTGGAGCGTCACCCCCGAGGTTGCGTGCTGTGGCCGTCCAGAGTTCGGAGGTGAACTGGGCGCCTCTGTCGGAGGTTATGTCGGCCGGCACGCCGAACCTCGCAACCCAGGTGTTAACGAACGCCCTGGCGATGTCGGCTGTGGTGGTGGAGGACAGCGGCACTGCCTCAGGCCAGCGTGTGTAGCGGTCGACCATCGTGAGGAGATAAGTTTGGCCTTGCGATGGCGGCAGGGGACCGACGATGTCGACGTGTACGTGGTCGAAGCGGCGGCTGGGTACCTCGAAGTCTCCCAGGGGTGCTTTGGTGTGCAGCTGTACCTTAGCCCGTTGGCAGGCGAGGCAGGAGGTGGCCCAAGTCCAAACATCTCTGCTGAGGCCGCGCCAGACGAAGCGCTTGGAGAGGAGTTTGATGGATGCGCGGGAACCCGGGTGAGAGAGCCCGTGGAGCGCGTCGAAGACGCGGCGGCGCCAGGTCTCAGGGACGACTGGCCTGGGGTGGCCGAGTGAGACGTCACAAGTGACTGCCGTGGCTTCGGGCCCGTGCGCGACCTTGGCTAGGCGTAGCCCTGGCAGGCTGGTAGCCGCCGATAGGAGGTCTGGGTCCATGAGCTGGTCCACTGCTAGTTGTGCGTAGTCGACCACGAGGTGATTCGCACAGACGGCGGGACGGGAAAGGCAGTCGGCGACCACGTTGTCTCTACCGGAGACGTGCTGAATGTCCGTAGTAAACTCGGACACGGCCGCGAGCTGGCGTTGCTGCCTAGCGGACCAGGGTTCGGTGTGCTTGGCCATCGCGTATGTGAGTGGCTTGTGGTCCACATACGCGGTGAAGGGGCGGCCTTCCAGGAGGAACCTGAAATGGCGGACCGACAGGTGGAGCGCGAGAAGCTCGCGGTCGAAAGTGGAGTATTTGACCTCCGGGGGGCGCAGTTGGCGGCTGTAGAAGGCAAGTGGCTGCCACGCGCCATTGACCCACTGCTCGAACACGGCCTCGACCGCATGGTCGAAGGCGTCGGTGGTGAGCGCGACCCGGGCATCGGCCCTCGGGTGCGCGAGCAGAGTGGCGTCGGCAAGCGCGTTTTTGGTGGCGTCGAAGGCAGCTGCCGTGTCAGTGGTCCAGGCTACGTCCATCTTGCCGGATTTTCCTTGGAGGGAGTCGTATAGGGGCTTCATGAGGGCTGCAGCTCTGGGGATGAACCTGTTGTAGAAGTTCACCATCCCGAGGAACTCCTGGAGGCCCTTGATGGTTGTGGGGCGGGGAAATTGCTGGACGGCCTGCACCTTGTTGGGCAGGGGGACGGCCCCAGCAGGGGTGATGTGGTGACCGAGAAAATCGATCTCGGTTTGGCCGAATTGGCACTTCGCCGGGCTGAGGATGAGCCCGTGTTGGGCTAGGCGCCCGAACAGGATGCGAAGGTGTTCGAGGTGTTCCTGTTTGGAGGAGCTGGCCACGAGAATGTCGTCTAGATAGACAAATAGGAAGTTCAGGTCCCGGAGGACTGAGTCCATAAGGCGCTGGAAAGCCTGTGCTGCATTCTTGAGGCCGAAGGGCATCCTCAGGAACTCGAACAGGCCGAATGGGGTGATGACGGCCGTTTTGGGGATGTCCGCGGTGTGTACGGGGACTTGGTGGTAACCGCGCACCAGGTCGACTTTGGAAAAGACGGTTCGTCCGGCCAGTCGGGCCGAGAAGTCCTGGATGTGTGGCACCGGGTATCGATCGGGGGTGGTGGCGTCGTTGAGGCGGCGGTAGTCCCCGCAAGGGCGCCAGCCTCCGCCGGGCTTGGGGGCGATGTGGAGGGGCGAGGCCCAAGGGCTGCTGGAGCGGCGGATGATGCCGAGTTGTTCCATGGTGGTGAACTCGGCCCGCGCGATTTCCAGCTTGGCCGGGTTGAGTCTGCGGGCGTGGGCTGAAACTGGGGGGCCGGTGGTGGGGATATAGTATTCCACACCGTGCTTGGCGGCTTTGGCCGAAAAGGTCGGGTTAGTGAGGGCGGGAAACTCAGCTAGGAGTGCCGAGTAGTCGTCCGTGGCTCTGGCGAGGCAGTAGGTCGTCAGGCCGGCCGAACGGGCCGGGGTAAAGGCGCCGGGGATGGGGGCCATAGTGTTGATGTCGACGAGGCGGTGCCTCGGAATGTCGACAAGGAGGCCGTGGGCGCGTAGGAAGTCGGCGCCGATGAGTGGGCAGAGGACCTTGGCTGTGAGGAACTCCCAGCGGTAGCGGCGGCCCGCGAGGTCGAGCGTGACCATACGGGTGCCATATGTGCGGATGTCAGAGCCGTTGGCTGCAGCCAGTGTGATACCCCGTGTGCCGCGTTGGATCTCGAGGGCGGAGGCGGGGGTGATGCTGTGCTGGGCCCCTGTGTCGCACAGAAATCGGCGGTTGGTTCTGTCGTCAGTGACGTACAGTAGGGGCTCCTTCTGCCCCGTGGCCATCACGGGGGCCGGTGCGGGGGGGGGTTTGAAGGTACACGGTGGCGTGCAGCGTTGAGCCCTAGCGCCAAAATGGGTGTGGTAGTAGCAGTGACCCGGAGTGGTAGGGCGGTCGGGCCTAGCGGCCCGGGAAGACCGCGTGGTCGTTGCCGTGAGGTCGGGCGCGACGTCGCGAGTGGCCTGTGCAGAGAGCAGCCGGTCGGCCTTTTTGGCTATATCATTCAGGTCCGTGGAGTCAGACTCCACAATGAGCGGGCGGATGCTGGCGGGGAGCTGCCGAATGAAAAGCGTGCGAAAAAGGGCGCCGGGATTTTTGTCGTCTGAGAGGGACAGCATGTGGGAAAGCAGGTCTGATGGTGAAGTGTCACCAAGGACGGGGAGGTCGAGGAGTTGGCAGTGGCACTGGTAAGAGGACGTTTGAAATTTTTTAAGTAGCGCAGCCTTCAGATGTTCGTACTTGCCCTCCGTTGGTGGATTCTGCAGCGCTGCCCAAACCTTGGGGACTGTAGCGTAGGTGAGCGAGGCGACGAGGTAGTCGTACTTCGTGGCGTCGACTGTAATGCCTTTCAGCCGGAATCTGGACTCAGCTTGAACGAACCAGGCTTCGGCGAGGTTCTCCCAAAAGTCTGGTAATTTAACCGTGACTGCGTTTGTATCCGCCATGCTAGCTTAGGATTCGTCCTGAGCGTCGGGGTCACCAGTGTTGAGATACCGCGGCAAACGTGGGAGTCGAGACCAGAGCCAGTGAAACAGTACAGCTTTTTATTTCAGCCTCATGGCAAAACAGGAACTAGAAAAGCCCGCGCATCCACTTAAATACTTCCCAGACAGGAAGTGCTCCCGGCAGCCTGTCCCTGCGGGAAACAAGTTGCTGGAGGAAAGGGCCCCCGGCTGGGGGCTTCTGCTTAGACTGTCTGTGCCGCCGTGAGCGGATTATGTCCAGTGGTGGCGTGTCGCCACATAGGCTTATATTCGCTAGAGTTTAGAAGAATGAGAGGGGATCTCATTGAAACTTATAAAATTCTAACAGGACTAGACAGACTAGATGCAGGAAGGATGTTCCCGATGGCGGGGGAGTCCAGAACCACGGGTCACAGTCTAAGGATAAGGGGTAAGCCATTTAGGACTGAGATGAGGAGGAATTTCTTCTCCCAGAGTGGTGAACCTGTGGAATTCTCTACCACAGAAGGCAGTTGAGGCCAATTCATTAAATATATTCAAGGAGGAGTTAGATATATTTCATAAGGCTAAAGGGATCAAGGGATATGGGGAGAAAGCAGGGACAGGGTACTGAATTTGGATGATCAGCCATGATCGCATTGAATGGTGGAGCAGGCTCGAGGGGCCGAATGGCCTACTCCTGTTCCTATCTTCTATGTTTCTATGTTTCTATCTCTCGCCTGCTCTCGTCACCTATCGTTTTGACCAAGCTTTTGGCCACTTCATGGCTTGTTAAGCAATGTTTTACAACATTAAAGGTACTCTATAAAGACAAATTGTTCTTTGTAACATGTAATAAAGTGGTACTTGTGATGAAAATATTACATGATCATTTACAGAAAGGATTTTCTTTGGACCTTCAGTAACAGAGAAGACAATTTTAACCCTACCCACTCGTTGGAAACCGTAAGCAGTTAAAATTCAGCAGGTCACTTACCCACCTTGGAGGCACTGGGAACTGACCTTCCACCATTGTCATCTCCGGAGCATTCACAGCAAGAGGGAGGTTGTTTCTAAGCTGTTGTATGTCTACATTATTGCTCTCACATACAACAGACTGTTCTTTTCTTTATTAACCATCTAAGGAAATAGTACTCTTGATTTTATACACAGTGAATATTAAAATTATTTTTACATGTTAGTGGCAAGTTCCATACTTGGAGAAACAAATCTGGTAAACATGTTAATGATATGATGATGTCTATCTGTATATCTAACAGTATAATTACGTTAGACATTAATAATTGTGGATACAGTTTACATAAAAACTCATTTGATTTGGATTGGTATTGCTAATTAACTTTGGTGCATTGTAATTATTCTAATTGTGAATAAATATTGGTGACATCTGAGAGAAATTTTAATTATGTTGTTTGTTAACTAAAGTATATTTATCCATTATAATTTTACCAAACAAACCTACAGCCAAATTAAAACATTTGCCATATTTTTTGTTACACATGCAAAATTATTGATAAATCATTAAATGGAGGGCATACTGCGATTTACAACCCAGGTACTCCATACCCTAATAATTAATGAATGAGGGCAGCATTGTGAGTGGCATGGGTCCTTTTAATATATTGGGTTTATACCTTGTTGTGTCTTGTGGTAGTTACTTTCAATCAGGACACAGGTAGAAGTACTATAATTGGGCTCAGCAATCCTCGGGAGAACGTTAGCCTATATTCCCACTCCTAATTGCTAGCCACTGACCCCCTGCTGAAAATGTGTGCAAGTATAAGGTAAGGACAGGAGGATCAAGCTCAGTTCATTCCTCCATAGTTGAATAACCTACCAACTAACACTCACAAATGAAACAACAATTAAACTTTTTTTCAAGCACAATTCACCCAATATCGGCAAAAGATCGCGGAATTTTAAGCGCAAATTGCATTCAGCGCAAATTGAGATTCCGTGATCTTTTGCGCTGGTTTTAAAACATTGTGCTAGAAGCAGGATCTGCAAGAACACTAATGGACACATTTTGAAAGGTTTTGAATTTTAAAAAATTACTAAGGAACTGATTACTGTACCCCATCTAACTAGAAAATAGTTTTGTATATTTTTTTAAAGTAATTTTCAGTCATTTAAAATTGAGTGATGGATTTACACGGTGATTTAAAATGCTTATTGTTTGTGATAAACCCATTTGCAGCTGTATTCATCGAACGTTACCAACTTACCGCTCTTAAATAGATCAAGGAATATTTTTTAAAGCAACATTTAAAAAAAAAATGTGCAGATTTTGTGTTCGGCGATATGCAAATGAGTTTGAGAGGAAACTCAGGGGTAAAAAAAAACTTTTCAAAATGGGTGCAATTTTGGTTGCAATTTGCAGCCGTCTTGCCAATTGTGCCCAAAGCAGAAACTCTACCTTAAATACTTAAACAGAAAGAGAAAAGAGGCAGAGATTCCTCTTCAGCACTCAGTGATAAGAGCCTGGCAGGGCCAAAGCTCTTATTGCAAATTTGGACACAAGCTGTTCATGATTTTCCATCTGTTAATGTTCAGGGGTAGAAAATTATGGATAACTTTTGCCCAGATTTGCAATAAGCACTTCTGCTCTGCCAAGCACTTAGTGTCAAGCTCTGAAGAGGAAACCCTGCGCTTCAGTGTGCCACTTTGACCCAAAGAAACAGAAAAAGATAGTGCGCCAAAGTGTTTCAAAGATTTAATCAGAAAGAGGCAGAATGTAAGTATTTTAAATGGCAGTTCCAGGTACAGAGAGAATTGAAACTTGTTGATATCACACTCAACTTATGGCAAATAGATGCAGAATCCAGTGAAACACTGGAGGAAATTGAGGGTCTGAGATGTCAACTAGGACAGAGTGAAAGCAGTCCTGGATTTATGGAGAGCGAAAGTAAGCTAACAAAAAAGAAAGCTAGAAACAGTTACTAGATGACTAGAGGACCAATAGGTGCACAGACAAGGTGTGTGATTTCAGAATAGTGTAATACATTAAGATGATTAGCAATCTGAATCAGGAACTGGCTGGCACTAAGTATTAAGTACAGTTATTTAATCATCATCACTATCAGAGGGAACAAGTGTATGAAGAGCTAGAAATTAAAAATGCCCAAATAGAAGAGGCACTGAAACAAACTGAGAATGTATCTAATGAAGGGGGAAAGGAAAGTGTCCAATAGAGTTAGTGTAGTGTATGTGCCTTTAAGAGCCCCATGTGTACTGTAATGCCGGTAATGGCCACTCGGGCTACATAAGCCTGTACATTGTGTTGTATCAGTTAGTTCCCCTCCAGACTTTGTTTAGTAAACACCTGTGAAACCAACTCCTGTCTTCAGTGTCTCTATCAACACATGGACACAACAGTGGCGACGAATTGGAAACGGACTTACCTGCAATTCGGCAGCACCTCAAGGACATCGATTCCTCTGGCGTCCAAAGTTGAAGAAAAATCAAGAGAAAGAAAAAGCTGTGGTTTCACCAGCTAGCCAAGCTGGTGGGAGGTACTGCAATATTCCTTCCGGGGCGTCGGGCTGGGGCTCCAGCGGCTGGCTCTGCAGCTAGGCCAAGCAGCGAAAGCGGAGGCAAGCAGTAACAGACGGGGAGGGAGCACTCGGGAGACGGCCGGCACTGCAAGCAGGTCGGCGTTCAGACCTAGAAAGTCCGGTGGGAACGAGTCTCCAACTGTAAATAAATAAATAAAAAGAACGGAAACTGTGGGAAACAGCGTTGTCATCGGCAGCAGCGGCGGGGAAACGCGGGAAGCGCGGGAAGCGCCATATCTGTTCTGCAGAAAAGAAAGAAAAGCGCGGGAAGCGCCATTTTTTCTCTAGGATGCCTAAGTCTGGCAATATTGATGCTTTTGATAACGAGATAGAGGATTGGACCACATATGTGGAAAGAGTGGAGGTATATTGCACCGCAAATGGAATAGAAGATGAAAAAAAAGCTTCAGTACTGCTAAATCTAATGGGCGCAAAGACATACGGGCTGTTACGAAATTTAATCACTCCAGCCAAACCAAAGGACAAGAATTTTAAAGAAATAGTTGATACCCTACAGGAGCACTTAAACCCAACACCGCTGCTGATAGCGGAACGATTCAAATTCTTCAAGAGAAATCAACACAAGAATGAAATTAAGACTGATTACCTCACCGAATTAAGAAAGCTATCAAAACACTGCCAATTCGGGGCAGGACTAGCAGATTATCTTCGAGACAAATTCGTCTGCGGTCTCCTAAGTGAAGGAACACAGAAAAGGCTGCTTTCTGAAAAAGATTTAACACTGGACAAGGCTTTCAGTATGGCTGTATCATACGAAGCAGCCACAAGAGGAGCTGCAGAGATACAACAAAAGACACAGGACTTCAGCACCCATGAAATGACACAGGGTTTCGAGAGATGTTATCGCTGCGGCAGATCCACCCATGACCAGAGGGACTGCTGGTTCAAGGACAAAGCATGCAGGCAATGCGGAAAGATTGGACACATTGCACGGGTATGCCGATCTGGACAAAAAAAATCCACGGACAGGAAAAAAAAAATCAATAAAGAAAAGTACAGAAAGGTACAAATGATGACGGACCGTAGCTCCAAAGACCAGAAGAGTGATAGCGACTCTGAAAACAAGAGACTAAGCTGTCTCAAATTACATAATGTAATTGCCAAAGATGATTACCAGACCATTTGGGTTACCCTCACGATAGCAGGGTCCCCAGTTAAAATGGAGCTAGATACAGGATCAGCTCTGACCGTCATAAATCGACGGGATTACGAGCGGCTATTTCTGCATATACCTTTAAAAGACACATCCTTTATCTTGAAAACATATACGGGGCAGAAAGTATACCCCAAAGGAAAAATAAGGGTGCCTGTTGTATACAACGGCAAGGAAATACAAAAGTTGTATTTATACATTCTACAAGATGGTGGTCCACCGCTGTTGGGACGTGAATGGATCAGGAAAATACGTTTAGACTGGCACTCCATTCAGGCACTGACAGTGACCAGTAAGAAAAAAAACGATGATGATGTCATACCTGAACGATTAAAAGACATCTTGGCCAACGCCAAAGAAGTGTTTCAAGAGAAACTAGGAACCTTGAAAGGCATCACCGCCTCAATAAAAGTGGAAGATGCAGCAATTCCCAAGTTTTTTTAAGGCAAGACCGGTGCCATACGCAATTCGTCCAGCAGTCGAGGCAGAGCTGGAGAATTTGGAAAAGGCAGGCGTATTATCCAAAATAGATTGGAGCGAGTGGGCAACACCCATCGTCCCAGTCATGAAGAAAGCATTGAATAATGATAAATCTGAAGAACAGAGAAAAATTCGCATCTGTGGAGGCTTGAAGGTGACTGTAAACCCGGTCCTTCACACGGTACAGTATCCTCTTCCGAGGATAGAAGATATTTTCGCCTCACTATCCGGAGGGAAACGTTTCACCAAAATTGACTTGGCACAGGCATATCTACAGATGGAGGTTGAAGAGGCCTCTAAAAAATCTCACGATAAATACACACAAAGGTCTGTACCAGTACAATTGACTGGTTTTCGGAGTAGCATCCGCTCCAGCTATCTGGCAAAGAGCTATGGAGCAAGTCCTCCAAGGGATTCCGGGGACTCAATGCTACCTAGACGACATCCTTGTAACAGGAGAAAACGACAACGAGCACCTTGCCAATTTGGAGCAGGTGCTCACTAGGCTGAGAGAACGGGGCCTACGAGCAAATCGCCCCAAGTGCGAATTTTTCCAAAATCAAATATCATATTGTGGCCACATAATTAATAAGGAAGGGTTGCATAAGTCACCTGAAAAAATTGAAGCGGTCATAAAAGCCCCAGCACCTGAAAATGTTTCACAATTAAGGTTGTTCCTGGGATTAATAAATTACTATCATAAATTTTTACCGAACTTATCAACTCTTCTACACCCTCTTAATGAACTGCTACAAACAGGAGTAATTTGGAAATGGAGCGAAGACTGTAAACGTGCCTTCCATAAATGCAAAGACTTAATCACGTCCAAAGAAGTTTTGGCTCATTACAACCCATCACTGCCAATCAGACTGGCGTGCGATGCATCCCCTTACGGCATAGGAGCAGTATTATCGCATAAATTCCCTGATGGCTCGGAACGGCCGATAGCTTTTGCATCACGCTCATTGAACTCAGCTGAGCGTAACTATGCCCAAATCGACAGGGAAGCACTCAGCCCGGTATGGGGAGTGAAGAAATTCAACCATTACCTACACGGACAAAAATTTACCTTGTTGACTGACCATCAACCCCTCATCTCCATATTCAACCCTAAAAAGGGTGTTCCCATTATGACAACGCAAAGGCTACAGAGGTGGTCCCTTTTTCTAGGGGCACACCAATACAACATAGAATACAAAGGATCAAAACAGCATGGGAATGCTGACGGGTTATCGCGCCTACCGTTGCCAACAGTAGAAGAAGCACCTACCGTAGACCCAGTAGAGATTTTCCACTCTACCATAGTCGAATGTCTACCAGTAACAAATTCTGCCATTGAAAGGGAAACTAGAAATGACCCGACTCTCTCACGAGTCTATGATTTAACAGTGAAGGGATGGCCAGCACATGGCGAACCACTGTTGCCAACATTCTCGCAAAGAGGAGAACAGCTGTCAGTGTGCCGAGGAACCTTGATGTGTGGATCCAGAGTCGTGATTCCACCCAAACTCCAGGATAAAGTTCTAAAGGAGCTTCACGAGGGGCATCTGGGTGGAGTGAAAATGAAGAACCTAGCCAGGGCGTTTGTATGGTGGCCAGGTATCGATGGAGACATCGAAGAAATGACCAAGAGCTGTCTAGGATGCCAGAAGGTCCAAAACGCTCCACCACAAGCCCCTCTACATCCATGGGAGTGGCCCTCATCTCCCTGGCAAAGGGTACACATCGACTTTCCTGGTCAATTTATGGACTCAATGTTTTTAATCGTGGTGTTGATGCACACTCCAAGTGGCCGGAGGTAATAAAGATGTCCTCCACCACCACGGAAAAAACCATCACAGTATTAAGGACCATATTTTCCAGGAATGGGCTGCCGGAACAAATCTGTTCTGATAATGGACCGCAATTTGTGTCCGAAGAATTCAGGAAGTTCTTAAAAAACAATGGGGTTAAGCACTACACGTCCGCCCCATACCATTCCGCCACCAATGGATTGGCTGAAAGGTTTGTCCAGACCTTCAAGAAGGCCATAAAGGCCATGGGTAATGAAGACATAAAACTTCAGCACAAGGTGGATAACTTCTTGTTCGCGTACAGGAATGCAACACATATGGTTACAAACCAAACTCCCGCCATGATGTTCTTCAATAGAAGCCTAAGATGCCGGCTGGATTTGATCAAGCCAAACATCAGAAGGGACGTGGAGAACCGGCAATTTCAAGGCATGAATGAAAGGCCAACTAGAACCTTCCAGATAGGTCAACAAGTTTTGGCCCGGGACTATCGTACCGAGGAATGGCAGCCTGGAACTATCTGCACACGACTAGGACCACTGATATATACCGTGGACATCGGAGAAAGCATAATAAGGCGCCATGCTGACCAAATCATAGAGTCATCCGAAAAGGGACACCCTACACCACAACTCTATACACCTAATGATGAAGTAGAGATACCCACATCTACCTCCGATCCGGTGATACTGGAACCCGATGAACCCGACACTGGCATTCAAGCCGAATCAGCCTTGCCAAAAGAACCTACTACACCACCAGAAACTACTACACCACCGAGGCGTCACCCGGACCAAGTCAGGAAGCCTCCAGAGAGACTGGCTTATAATTAATTAACTACAGCAATGTGTAGATTATTTTTCTTGTAACATGTAATTAATGATTACTTAAAATATTATGTACTGGTTGGCTAAAAGGGGAGGAATTGTAGTGTATGTGCCTTTAAGAGCCCCATGTGTACTGTAATGCCGGTAATGGCCACTCGGGCTATATAAGCCTGTATATTGTGTTGTATCAGTTAGTTCCCCTCCAGACTTTGTTTAGTAAACAACTGTGAAACCAACTCCTGTCTTCAGTGTCTCTATCAACACACGGACACAACAGTTAGTGCATGGCAAATATAGCTCGCTGTAGGGAGACCTAGATTAGTGAAGAGAGATCAGTCCAATCCAAGAGGGTGAATTTTGATTCTGCTGTACCCATTACTTTCGGTGAACCAGGACATTGGAATAAACTAGTACAGAACTGAATGGGTTTATATTGAACCCCCTTCCAAAGGGAAGGTAGCACCTCCTAGAGGTAGGAGTTACGGTACCTACAGGATAGAGTTTAAGGCTTCTTCCAGAAGCAGAAGCTACAATACCAGCAGCACAGAACTAAGGAACTCTATTTCTGTGCATTTAATGGTTTTTAACTTCCATCTAGATCATCTAAGCCTTGTGCCTGCAGAAGATCAGGCTTGGTTTCTATCTCACAGTGTCTGCTGCGGTTTTAATATGGATAAAAGAGAATCATGGTAATCATGGAAGACCTATGGATTGCAGCATGAGTTAGTAAAAAGGAGAATATAGGGTCGGTGAGGCAACTAGGTGAGGATTTCAAAATTATGTTTTGATAGAGTAAGTACACAGAAACTGTTCCACTGGCAGGAGGTCTGTAACCAAAGGACACAGATTTAAAATAATTGGCAAAAAAGAGGGGAGATGAGGATAAAAGTCAAGATCTACCCCACGATGTGGGAATCGCTAAACCTGGTAAAATTTTAATTTTGATCCACTTAAATTAGGCCATGACCATATTGTGCTGTATTGACTTTTTGCATATCCCTGGAGTACGTACGTTCTGTACATTTAGATACAGTTAAAGCGGCCCTGGCAAGTGTTCTACACCTCCGAGCCAAAACCAGCTTTCAGAAAGCTCAGCGGTCCGGAACCTCGCCTGAGCGCTCTCCCCACTTACACTCTAACCTCCAAGTACTGTTCGTCGCTTATATTTCAGTCCTTTGGCCGTAAGGAAATTAGCGCCACTTTACCTTCAATTTGTGCAGGAGCGCAGTTTGTCTCCAGTATTAACAGCGGAGCTCACAGCAAAATATTGGCGAGGCAGCGAGGAGTGAAGATGAGGATGTATGGACGCCTTTTAGCTAGAGTATAGGACAGAAATATTTCCGCTGGACAGGTTCGCCGATAAAGCAATTGTGTTCACAAGTACATCCGTTAATTCAACCAGTTCTGAAGTTGATTTGTTCTCCTGTGTATGGACAGAATCCTTGAGCCGCTATCTTGATTAAATAAAAGTTTTGTTTGGTAAAGTAAGAAATGTGTAATATTACAGTAACATCGAGCAATGATGTGTTTAATCTATATATATAAACCGGTCTGTCTGTCTTTCTGTCTGTCTCTCTGTCTGTCCGGCTATACAATCAAACGTTATAGAGCGTACCTACACACATGTTATATCTAAAGAAAGCTTATCATTAGGGGAGTCTAATAGGCATATCTACTTTTTGGTCAGACAAAAATTGTTCAGACAGTATACAAAATAGTTTTAAAAAATGGCAACATTCCGCTCATTAGCGTTGAGTGACGTGATGGTTGACCAATCGTACAGGGGATTAACCTGATGGTTGACCAATCGGTGCGTCACAGGGGGCGTTTCATTGCATGTGTGGGCGGGCCTAATCCTTCTGAGCTGAGGTGAGTGGCGGCCATCTTGATTCCTAACTCTTGATTTATTTTTCCCACTTTGTGTGTGTGTGGAGGGGATTTTGGGAGCGAGTTGAGGTGGGGAAGGATTTCCCCGGCAACCGGGCCCGGGCCTCTCTCACAGCCTGTAGCCGCTCAGGTGGGCGGGGGAGGAGGGTTACCCCGGCAACCAGGCCCGGGCCTCTCACAGCCTGTAGCTGCTCAGGAGGGGGGGGGGGTAGGGAGGAGGGTTACCCCGGCAACCGGCGGCGTCTCACTCTCCCCCCCAGTCTCTCTCTCTCTCTTCCCCGCGCAGCCCAAAAGCCCGGGGGAAGAGGGAAGCGAGCAGGTGAGGAACGATGAGGAACCCCGGGCTCGCTTCGGAGCGATGTGCACCCGGCCTCCCGATGTCGGACTGACTCCGTTCTGGTACCGGAAAGGAGGGAGAGACAGGGGGAGGAAGGGAGTGAGGGAGAGGGGAGAGAGGGGGGAAGACAGGGGAGGGAGGGACAGGGAGGGAGGGAGAGGGGTGAGGAGAGGGGCAGGGAGGGAGAGGAGAGGGGAGGGAAGGAGAGAGAGTAAAGCAGGGAGAGACAGGGGCAGGGAGAGAGAGAGGGTGATGGAGGGAAAGAGTGAGGGGTTGGGACAGGGAGGGAGAGCTCGCCTTCTTCCTTCCTTCCTTCGCAGGGGTCCATCGGGCCAGGCCTGAGGCGCTCCTTCCCCCCTCTCTCTCCAGGCTAATCCCGAACTAAATCCAGCAGTCTCTCTCTCTCTCTTCCCCCCCATCTCTCTCTTCTCCCCCCAGTTCCTCTCTCTCTTTCTCTCTCTCTCCCTCCCCCTCTCTCTCTCTCCCCCCAGTCTCTCTCTCTCTCTTCCCCCCAGTCGCTCTCTCCCCCCAGTCTCTCTCTTCCCCCCCAGTCGCTCTCTCCCCCCCTTCCCCCCAGTCGCTCTCTCCCCCGCTTCCCCCCAATCGATCTCTCCCCCCCAGTCTCTCTTTTCTCCCCCAGTCTCTCTCTCTCTTCCAACAACAACATGCCCTCAAAAGACCCTCGGCACCGCCGGGCACTCCAGCTCGTATATTAATATAAACCAGAGGAACACATTGAATGACACAGTAAGATCAGGCCACTCTGCTTCCAGTTTCACTCACTTTAAATGATCTACCTTCAGTTGCTCAAAGCCAGGACTGTGTTTATTGTTAGTGTAGATTATTTTAGGATAAATCAGCCTCCCCTTATGCCCCAAGTAACCCTTTTGCAACTTTAACTACAATAATAATATTAGTAATAGTGTACATAGAGAACGCAAGTCTTTCAAAGACAGCTCCCGGGATGTACCCATGAGTTAAACATCTCCACTAAAGAATGGAGGGACACGCCACAGAAAATGCAACTTTGTAACAGAAAGAAATCTGATCATTCACAGACACCCTGATCAACTCTTATGGATGAAACAAGAAAGCAGAATTATGGGGAAAGTGACATATTAACATTTGGGGTGGGAATGGAAGAAGGTGACAGGACGGAGTTCTAAAATCTAACACATTCTCGGCATCTATACAGTAGAAATAAAATCTTACTTCCACATATACGTGTCAGAAATACTTTGTCCTTTAACCAAGGTCGTCCTTCTGGGGTCAGAGAAGGTGTCATTCCTACACAGGCTCAGCTACGTGTACTCTTCTGGTTGGGTGTTTAAACAAATCAACTGTAACTAATAAAACTTTAAAAGAACCTTAACAAATTAAATTAAAATTTCATTGGCCAGGGTGATGATGCACTCCAGTCCCCGCAGTGACCACCGGTCGCGGAATGCCTCAAGTGTGCCGGTGGACACTGCGCGCTCCATCTCCAGGGCCACCCGGGCGTGAACATGGTCACAGAAGAGAGGCAGGCAATCGGGCTGAACGACCCCCTCGACCGCCCGCTGCCTGGACCAGTTAATGGCCACTTTGGCCAGGCCCAGTCCTAGGAGGAGTCAGCCACGTGTAACGAGCTGGGGGAGGGCCAGGGCCAATTGCTCTCCCACGTGCAGAATGATCCCGGTAATTTGGCACCGGCGGATGCTTATCCAGTGCACTCAGAACGCTGGCTGATTCTTTTTGTTCTTTTTTTAAGGCTAGGCCTCACCCATGCTCGGATGGAGCATAAGTCACCTCATGGGCGAGTATACGTTCCTATACGGCACATGGAGGGCACTCTATCAGATTTGATGCAAAAAGTAAAAATTAATGTCTTAAAACGGGAACATTTATGAACATTAACACAGCAAATGAGTCTATAGAGTGAAGAGAGACAGCAGGGATGATGGCATCAGCTGACAGGGTCACACACTGGTAAAAGCATTTTATAGTTTAACTGCGAAAAGACAATGGCCCAGAAATTCAGGTCTCCACAGGTGAGTACGCACGGGGTACTCACCCGTAGGCCCAATGGAAGTGCCAGTTTCGTGCATGCACTGCGCATGCGCGGGAAACTGGAACTTCCGTTCCCTTAAAGGAAGGGGTTCAGAGATCGAACGCGTGTGCCGGAGCCGCCGTGCGTGCGCATGTAACTTACGTTTGTTTGCAGGGTTCTCCGGGAGGGTAAGTCGCCAGGAGTTACACATGTAAAAAGCAGGCGCAAGGCCTGCTTTTAACAAGGTAAGTGGTGAATTAATTAAAATTAAAACATTTTTTCCACAGGTTTATTATTTTTAAATACTTTAAAGAAAGGTAAGTTTATTCTTAACCCCATTAGAAAATGTAATAAATTTTTTCAAAAATTTAAATTATTGTTTAAAATAGATATTTTATGTAATTTATAGTTATTTTAAAAATGTGATTTAAAAAAAAATTATTTGAAGTTTTAGTGATGTTTTGGGGCTTATAGTATTTATAGTTTTGACAGCTCTTCCTGTCAATTTTATGAATGGGGCTCTCCATGGCCCACGTGATCCCAGGGGACGCATCGAACTAACTGCGTGCCTGGGATATGCAAACACTGCGCGCCGGCCCAGGATCGGAATCCCACGTGGGCCCACAGCTCAACGGCCGGCGCGCTAGGTAAGTGCAGGTCGGGGGCTTACACCCGCGGGAAGCCACTGACCCGAATTTCTGGGCCATTGGCTGACAAAAGGATTTCTAAATACTGTATAGTGGTACTGTTGTGTAATCTCATTTCGGAGCCTTCTTCCATTGCCGTGAACGTCTAGTCCTGGAATGGTCATTATGCAGCTGAGATAACAATCCGGCATTAGCCGCTATCTGGAGAAGTTACCCGCCCACCCACACTCTGTAATCTGGAGATTGTGTGATCAAAACTTCAGATGAAATGTTGTGTATCAAGATACTGTGATACACAAGGAGGTAAGGTCACACAAACCTTTGAAGATCTGAAATAACGTATTTCAATGTACGCAATAGTATAATAATCCCCAGCATTAATGTGCCAATTTTGTAATGTTTACTCTCCTCATGCCAAGATTGTACACGTGGGCAAAGTGTGAACACTTTAACCCTCAGCTGTTTTCTGAGCACGCAGGGAATATTTTGTATTGGAGCGTGAATGAATTTCTACTAATGAGCAAGTGAGATTGTAGCCCGCCGTGTCGAAGCAACTAGTGCCTATTCCAGCAATTTAATCTCAATATAAAACTTCAAAAACGAAGGAAGTCATAAACATCAATGTATGTCATAAAAACAGAAAATGCTGGAAATACTCAGCAGGTCAGGCAGCATCTGTGGAGAGAGAGAGACAGAGTTAAGGTTTCAATTGTGACCGTCAGAACTGGAAAATGTTACAGAGGTAACAGGTTTTAAGCATGTACAAAGGCAGAGAACGGGGGGAAGGGACGAAGGAACAAAGGGGTAGGTCTGTGATCGGGTTGAAGGCAGGAGTGAATACAATAAACAGCTAAAATAACAGAAAATGCTGGAAAAACTCAGCAGGCCAGGCAACATCCATGGAGAGAGAAACAGAGTTAACGTTTCAGGTCGAAGACCCTTCGTCAGAATTGAGAAAAAAAGCAGGAAATGAAACAGATTTGGGTGTTGGGAAATGGGGGAGTGGATGAAAGAACAAAAGGAATAAAAGAGAGGTAGCAATGAAGATGAACAAAGTTGAAGAGCCAAACGGAGATCCCGTCGAACAGAAGAGCAGAACTTCTTCAAGGTGAGCATTCCTGGAAGAGAAGTGGCAGAACAGCTAGATTGACAACCTACGATTTATAATTTTCTGGCAAATCTTTTTGCACCAGAACCTGTGTGTAAAGATGGAGATGTATATTTTTAGTTATTCAATAGCTGTAGAGATAAACAGTTGTGAAGATACCTGAAATCTGAACACCTGAGGGCAACTTATAGTTCACAGCAACAGCACCAGGTGTGATTTGGAAACATTTATGTTTGTAATATGTCATTAGCACCTGTTGGTCCTAATCTGTCGAACCCCTAAAATTTTAGTGCAATGACTTGATGTAAGAGCAGAAAATTTTTGAATCATCTTTTAATGTTACTTTGCAGTAATGGTTCAGTTTTTTTTATAGCTATTGTATTGTTTTGGTCTTCATAAGGAGTGCTGTCTATCAAGTACTTAACGTAAGATCATAAGGTAAATACTAGTAAGGAAAGCAATTGTGGCCATCCGAGTTCATCCATATAGAAAGGTTCTAAAGTTTCCCCGCATTTCCCACATTACAACAGTGACTACACTTCAAAAAGTACTTCATTGGCTATAACGTGCTTTGAGACATCCGGTGGTCGTGAAAGGCGCTATATAAATGCAAGTCTTTCTTTCCTTCCCTTTCCCTTTCTTTCTTTCGTCTTTCTTTCCCTTTCTTTCTTTCTTTCTTTCCCTTTCTTTCTTTCTCTTTCTTTCTTCTCTTTCTATAATTCCAAGGTTTTCACCTCCCCTACTTTCTCTCAAAGACCATTCCATGTGTTGATGGCTCTTTGTGTGAAGAAGTACATTTGCCTTTAGGAGTTTTGTCCTACTCTCACAGGTTAGTTTGAGGTAGTTTCTCACATTATCTTTCCTTACTATTTACTATGTTATAGCCTTCAACATGGTCACCTCTCACACCCTTTCAAGTTTATCATGTCTTTGCTCATCTCTCAGTTCTTGGACACCAGGGAACAACCTTGTTCTCTGAACTGTCTCCAAGGTTTAAATGCCCCTTGTATCTAGGTGACCAGAAACAGACACAGTACGAGATGTGGGGTCCAATCAGCACACTGCATTTTGGCTCTATAATTCAGCATTCAATTTGCTTTTCTGATTGCTGCTGATTGGTAGGACATATTTAGATTCAAGTCTATTAAAACTCCCACATCTCTTTCAACGTCATCCTTATTGTTTTGCAACCATTCATGGGATACTTATGGTATCCATATTACATGCTATTTACAGTACTTTACACTTGTTGATATTAAATTTCATCTGCCACTGTTCCACCCACTTACATATTTTGTCCAACTCATTTTGCAGTTCCTGACCTGTCCACACAGATTCAATTGCCCCTCCTAGTTTGGTACCACCTGCAAATCTTACCAATTTCCCCAGCGTTTTTGAATTGAAGTCATTGATGTAAATTAGAAACAGTGGGAAGGGGGAGGGGTTTATCTCAACACTAGTCCCTGGGGCACTGGTCAGTACTTCTCCCCACCTTGACATAACTCACAGTGCCTATTGCTTTCTACCCTTCAACCAATTTCTTATCCATTCCTACCATTTATCCTGAATCCCCACTGTTCTAAGCTGGACAGAAGAATTTTATCAAATACTTTTTAGGCCTACCACCTTGCAATGCTTCCCACAGTCATCTTGACATATTACTACCTCAAAAAAGGTAAGGACATTGGTCAGTCAGGGTCTTCCTCTCCTAACTGTCATTTACTAAATTGATTTTAGGCAAGAAATCCTCAAGTTTGCTCCTTAGAATCAATTCCATGACTTTACCTGATATTTTTCCTGATTGAAATGCAGCAGAAACAGGTGCTAATGGAGTGGACCAAGAAGGATAATCTACCATGTTCTGACCTCCAAACTTGTATAACCTTGTCACAGAATCTGCAACCTCACTTGGGATTGGCACAGAATTTTGCCTTGAAGTACCACAGAATTCTAAGTTGCCTGAGTATAACTGTCTCCTGAAAGGTGCAGCTCATACATTGACTTTTCTTCTTCAATGCATGTGTAACTATTGGCCCATAATTTGCGGTCAGCAATAATGTTCCCGTTTAGCTGCACGGCAGTGCAGCTGTCCAAAGCTCCAGCGCAGGCCGCTTGCCGGTTCCTAAATGGAAAAACCGCGCGGGAGTTTGAATGGGCCGCGCAGCCCTTTAAAAAATTACAGGGAACATTGATCAGCAGCAAAGCAAAGGCGCTCGCCTCTGGCCCTGAAGAAAGCTGCCCACAGAGATCTCGCAATCTCTGTGGTGAGATGTTTGCCTTTTTCGACGTTCAATTGATTTCAGTGCTCTGTAATGGGAATCCCTAGTGTGACGCTGCTGTGACATCAACAAGCTGCCTAAGCAGCCAAACACCTGACAGAATTCTCACCGACAGGAAACCAAGAAATGAGAAGCTGCTTTTATCCAGACTTTTTAAAAATGTTAAAAAATGTTAGTGAAGCAAAGAATGGGACTCTCACATGGTAGAGCCTGAAATATCATGAACAAACTTTAAAATAAAAGTTTTTTAAAAATTGTAATTTTTATCATAATGGAGAAAGGTGACACTCCCCAAATATAAAAATTTGTTTTTCAGGGCCAGAACATTTTTTTACCAGTCAATACACTGAAAACCTCAGTTACAGCTATTCCAACAAGGCTTAACATTTAATGGGGTATTTAACAGCGATATTACCGTGGAAGTGCCCAAGTTTTCATCAGTTTCACTGCTTACACTGATTGCTAGCTCTGGGGGTATGGGGGATGTGCACAGCACAGCCAGTGTCGGAGCAGTGAATGACAACAACAACAACTTGTATTTTTTGGCACCTTTTAACGTAGTAAAACGTCCCAAGGCACTTCACAGGAGTATTTTAAGACAAAAAAATTTGACACCGAGCCACATAAGGCGAAATTAGGGCAGGTGACCAAAAGCTTGGTCAAAGAGATAGGTTTTAAGGTGCCTCTTTAAAGGAGGAAAGAGAGGTAGTGAGGTGGAGAGGTTTAGGCAGGGAATTCCAGAGCTTAGGACCTGGGCAACAGAAGGCACGGCCACCAATGGTTGAGCGATTATAATCAGAGATGTTCAAGAGAGCAGAATTAGAGGAGTGCAGATTTCTTGGGGGGGGGGGGGGGGTTGTCGGGCTGAAGGAGATCACAGAGATAGGGAGGGGCAAGGCCATGGAGGGATTTGAAATCAAGGATGAGAATTTTGAAATTGAGGCGCTGATTAACCGAGAACCAATGTAGGTCAGCGAGCACAGGGGAGATGGATGAACTGGACTTGGTGCGAGTTAGCACATGGGCAGCTGAGTTTTGGATGACCTCAAGTTTATATAGGGTAGAATATGGGAGGCTAGCTAAGAATGCATTGGAATAGTCAAGTCTAGAGGTAACAAAGGCATGGATGAGGGTTTCAGCAGCGGATGAGCTGAGGCAAGGGAGGAGACGGGTGATGTTATGGAGGTGGAAATAGGCGGCCTTTGTTATGCTGCGGATATGTGGTCAGAAGCTCATTTCAGTGTCAAATTTGACATCACAGTTGCGAACAGTGCGGTTCAGCCTCAGATAGATGTTAGGGAGAGGGATGGAGTCAGTGGCTAAGGAACAGAGTTTGTGGCAGGGACCAAAAACAATGGCTTTGGTCTTCCCAATATTTAATTGGAGAAAATTTTTGCTCATCCAGAACTGTATGTCGGACAAGTGGAGGGGTCGAGAGGAGAGATAGTGAGGTAGAGCTGGGTGTCGTCAGCGTACATGTGGAAACTGACGCTGTGTTTTCAGATGATGTCGCCAAGGGGCAACATGTAGATGAGAAATAGGAGGGGGGCCAAGGATAGATCCCAGGGGGACACCCGAGGTAACGATGTGGGAGCAGGAAGAGAAGCCATTGCAGGTGATTCTCTGGCTACGATTCGATAGATAAGGATGGAACCAGGCGAGTGCTGTCCCACCCAGCTGGCCGACTGTGGAGAGGCGTTGGAGAAGGATGGAGTGGTCAACCGTGTCAAAGGCTGCAGACAAGTCAAGAAGGACGAGGGGGGATAGTTTACCTTTGTCACATTCACAAAGGATGCCATTTGTGACTTTGATGAGAGCCATTTCGGTACTGTGGCAAGGGCGGAAACATGCTTGGAGCGATTCAAACATGGAATTGCAGGAAAGATGGGCACGGATTTGGGAGGCGACAACAGGTTCAAGGACTTGAGAGGAAAGGGAGGTTGGAGATGGGGCGGTAGTTTGTAAGGATGGAGGAATCAAGGGTTGATTTTTTGATTAGAGGGGTGATGAAGGCAGATTTGAGGGAGAGAGGGACAGTACCTGAGGAGAGAGAACCGCTAACAATATCGGCTAACATGGGAGCCAGAAAAGGAAGTTGGGTGGTCAGCAGTTTGGTGGGAATAGGAGGGAGCAGGAGGTGGGTCTCATGGACAAGATGAGCACAGAGAGGTCATGAGGGGAGATCGGAGAGAACCTGGAGAAAGATATGAGTTCAGGGCTAGGGCAGGGGGGAACCTTAGAGGATGTTTGGCCCAGTGGGCTAGGGGAAGGAAGGGAAGTGGCAGAGGCAGCTGAACGGATGGTCTTAATCTTAGAAACAAGGAAGTCCATGAGCTCCTCACACTTGTTATCAGAGGTGATGGCGGAGGAGACAGAGGAGAAGGGTTTAAGAAGATGGTTAGCAGTAGAAAATAGGAGCCGGGGTTTATCTTTACATTCCCTCTGGAATAGTGAGTAATTTTTGGCAGATGAGAGCAGGACCCGATAATGCTTTATGTGGTTCTGCCAGATCTGGCAGTGAATGGCTAAACTAGTTGTCCGCCATATCCGTTCAAGTCTGTGTGCCTTGGACTTAAGGGAGTTAAGATGAGAGCCGTGACAGGAGGAACGGCCAGGGTGAGAGGGTAGTTGTTTTAGTAGGGTCTAGGGCATCAAAGGTGGTGGTGAGGGGGTGGTCGAGCAGATCGGTAGCTACAGAAATGTCATGGTGAACGGAGCTGACTGCAATTTAAGGATTTCCATGTTAGGATGCGCATGCCCTACATCCTGAAGTTGTGGTCAGTTTCAGAGGGGTAATGACAGCAAATGCTGTTGGTTCGCTGTCACTACCCAGCGCAAATTCCGGGCCATCTAATTTCAGCAAAAGCACAATACCTCACAGCTGGAAATCTGAAATAAACACACAAATTGCCCAAGTATGTCCTGTCTACAAAAAGCAGGACAAATCCGACCCGGCCAATTACCGTCCCATCAGTCTACTCTCAATCATCAGCAAAGTGATGGAAGGTGTCGTCGACAGTGCTATCAAGCGGCACTTACTCAGCAATAACCTGCTAACTGACGCCCAGTTTGGGTTCCGCCAGGGCCACTCAGCTCCTGACCTCATTACAGCCTTGGTCCAAACATGGACAAAAGAGCTGAACTCAAGAGGTGAGGTGAGAGTGACTGCCCTTGACATCAAGGCAGCATTTGATCGAGTGTGGCATCAAGGAGCCCTAGCAAAACTGAAGTCAATGGGAATCAAGGGGAAAACTCTCCATTGGTTGGAATCATACCTAGCACAAAGGAAGTTGGCTGTGGTTGTTGGAGGTCATTCATCTCAATCACATGACATCACTGCAGGTGTTCCTCAGGGCAGTGTCCTAGGCCCAACCATCTTCAGCTGTTTCATCAATGACCTTCCCACCATCATAAGGTCAGAAGTGGGGATGTTCGCTGATGATTGCACACTGTTCAGCACCATTCGAGACTCGTCAGATACTGACGCAGTCCGTGTCCATATGCAACAAGACCTGGACAACATTCAGACTTGGGCTGACAAGTGGCAAGTAACATTCGCACCACACAAGTGCCAGGCAATGACCATCTCCAACAAGCGAGACTCTAACCATCTCCCCTTGACATTCAATGGCATTACCATCGCTGAATCCCCCACTATCAACATCCTGGGGGGTTACCATTGATCAGAAACTGAACTGGACCAGCCATATAAATACTGTGGCTACAAGAGCAGGCCAGAGGCTGGGAATTCTGCGGCGAGTGTCTCACCTCCTGACTCCCCAAAGCCTTTCCACCATCTACAAGGCACAAGTCAGGAGTGTGATGGAATACTCTCCACTTGCCTGGATGAGTGCAGCTCCAACAACACTCAAGAAGCTCGACACCATTCAGGATAAAGCAGCCCGCTTGATTGGCACTCCATCCATCACCTTCAACATTCACTCCCTCCACCACCGGCGCACTGTGGCTGCAGTGTGTACCATCTACAAGATGCACTGCAGCAACTCGCCAAAGCTCCTTCAACAGCACCTTCCAAACCCGCGACCTCTACCACTTAGAAGGACAAGGGCAGCAGGCGCATGGGAACATCACCACCTACAAGTTCCCCTCCAAGCCACACACCATCCTGACTTGGACCTGTATCGCCGCTCCTTCACTGTCGCTGGGCCAAAATCCTGGACTCCCTTCCTAACATTGTGGGTGTACCTACACCATATGGACTGCAGCGGTTCAAGAAGGCAGCTCACCACCATCTTCTCAAGGGCAATTAGGGATGGGCACTAAATGCAGGCCTAGCCAGCGACGCCCACATCCCATCAGGCTGTAGGGAGAGAATGCTGCCTGGCGATTGTTTCAGTTTCGTTTCTCTTTCTGAAAGTGCGCACACAGTTTCTAATTCACTCACTTGGGTCAAGATGCATTACTAAGAAATAATACATTTCTCATATGTATTTGATCACAGGCATATTAAACTCATATGAAGTAAATTCTGCGCCTGAAGTACAATATGGACTCACTCATGTATATTTATGTGATTAATTACACAAACGTTATGATAAATCCCATGATTAGCTGTCCAATCAGTAAAATTTAAATATTCAAGTAATTCTGACTTTTTAAATATCTATTTTATGATAAATGCATTAAAACTTGCCGATTCCAACAGTGAAATAGTGTATTGGGCCTTAAAGCGGGATTGTAGGCGGTTTAAGGCGAGGTCTGTTCACAACCTGTCGAGCTTCCCTCTGCCTCGACACAAGTGACGGAGCTGAAAGGCGGCGTTGAATAGGCGCTTCAACTCAACTCTGGGTAAATTCCGCAGTGAGCGCCCAGCTTGTGTTGCTGTTTGTACCGAGCAGAGGATTCTGCAGTGTTCCGCACCGAAACTGAAGCGATTGAGCAGTAATGTACGTTTGTATTAAATGTTTTTGTAACTATAATTCTAGTTTATTGTGATTATTATCAAATGTGATCTGTTTATTGATATGAAACAGACGGTCAAGCAGACTAACTTTATTTGATTGTGCGTGGTGACGTTATGCATGTAGAACTATCTATTAATGCGAATTAATAATATATTCAGAAAGTATTTAATTTAATTGTAAATATAACAAATATGTTAAAGGCATTTTAGAACCTCCTGAAGGATGCTTCATGGCAGTGGAAGGCATTATATAGAAATTACAGCCTGGGAACAGGCCCTTCGGCCCAAGCAATCCCTGTGGGTGTTTCTGTCCCACAGGCCCAGTGGTCTTAATCCCATGTGCCGTCTGTTTCTGCCGATACTGTTCCTTCTCTTACTTTAACCACCTCTATCAAATCCCAGTATAATCTTCACTTCTGATGAGAACAGCCTCAATTTTACGTAGTTACATAGTATTTACAGCGCAGAAACAAGCTATTCGGCCCAACTAGTCAATGCTGGCGTTTATGCTCCACAGGAGCCTCCTCTCACACTACTTCATCTAACCCCCATCAACATATCTTTCTATTCCTTTCTCCCTCTGGCTTCCCCTTATATTTATCTTTGCTGTTTGCCTCAACTCGCTTGTAGTAGCGAGTTCCACATTCTAACCACTCTCTGGGTAAAGAATTATCTCCTGAATTCTTTATTGGTTTTATTACTGACTGTCTTATATTTATGGCCCCTAGTTCTGGTTGTCCCCACAAGTGGAAACATCTTCTCTACGTCTGCCCTATCAACTCTTTTCATAATCTTAAAGACCTCTATCAGCAGGTAACATAAAAAGAAACCCCTCAATTTCAAAAGAGCCCCAGCCTGTTCAGTCTTTCCTGATAGTTATAACCTCTCAGTTCTGGTATCATCCTTGTAAATCTTTTTTTCAACTTTCTCCAGTTCCTGTATATACTTTTTGTAATATGGAGACCAGAACTGTGCACAGTACTCCGTGTGGTCTAACCAAGGTTCTATATACATTTAACATAACTTCTTTACTTTTCAATTCTATCCCTCTAGAAATAAACCCTCGTGCTTGGTTTGTTTTTTATGGCCTATTGACCTGCGTCATAACTTTAATGATTTAAGTATTTGTACCTCCAGATCCCTTTGCTCCTCTAGCCCATTTAGATTCTGATTTCTACATAATATGTGTCCTCCTTATTTTTCTTACCAATATGTAATACCTCACACTTGACTATGTTGAAATTCATTTGCCAATGATATGCCCATTCTGTATGTTCATTAATGTCGTCCTGTAATTTGCTGCAGTCCTCCTATCCCTCCCAATTTAGAAATTGTGTTTTTGATTCCAAAGTCAAAATTGTTAATGTAATTTGTGAACAACATTGGTCCCAGCACTGATCCTTGTGGGACCCCACTTCCCACCTTCTGCCACTCTGAATAGCTACCCTTTACCCCTACTCACTGCTTTCTGTCTTTCAGCCAGCCCGTTAGCCATTCTGTAGAGGGTTTAAAGACTGAATCTATTTGGTTAGAGTTAAGGAATAGAAAAGGAGCTGTTATAGTGTTTACTATAGACCCCCAAATATTGAGAAGCAGTAATGGTAGGGGACATCAATTATCCTAATATAGACTGAAAAAAACAGAGTAAAGGGCAAAGAGGGTGAAGAATTCCTAAAATGTGTACAGGAGAACTTCCTTAATCAGTATATTTCTAGCCCAACAAGGAAGGGAGCAGTGCTGGATCTACTTCTGGGGAATGAAGTAGGGCAAGTGGAGTGTGTTGCAGTGGGGAAACATCTGGTTAACAGTGATCATCATACTATAATTAGGGTTAAAGTAGTCATGGAAAGGGGCAAATAAAAAGTAAAGGTGCAAATACCTAGCTGGAAGAGAGCCAATTTCAGTTATTTAAGAAGGGATCTATTACAGGTGGACTGGAAACATTAAATGAGCAATGCTAGGCCTTCAAGGTGGAGATACTTTGGGTACAAACCAAACATATTCCCATAAGTAGGAAAGATGGGGCATCCAAAGCTAGAGCTCCCGGGATGACAAAGGAAATACAGTTTAAAATAAAACAGAAAAAGGAGGTTTATGACAAATATCAGGTGCAGTCAAAAATCAGGCAGAATACAGAGTGCAGGAGTAATTTGAAAAATGATATAAGAAGGGCAAAGAGAAAGCCTGAGAAAAGATTAGCAGGTAACATAAAGGGGAACACAAAAAACTTTTATAAACATATAAAAAGTAAAAGAATAGTTGAAGGAATGGTGGGGCCGATTATGGACAAAAAAATCTTCTTGTGGAGGCAGAGGGCATGACTGAGGTACTGAATGAGTACTTTGCATCTGTCTGCACAAAAGAAGAGGATGAAGTTAATATCGCAGTAGAGGAGGGGGGAGTAGAGATATTGGATAGGATAAGATAGATAGAAAGGAGGTGCTAAATAGGTTGGCATCACTCAAAGTTAACAAATCCCCTGGCCCAGATAGGATGCATCCTAGGTTGCGGAGGGAAGTAAGGGTGGAGATAGCAGAAGCTCTGACCATAATCTTTCAATCCTTGGTATGGGAGTGGTGCCAGAGGACTGGAGGATTGTAAATGTTACACCCCTGTTCAGAAAAGGGGAGAGAGACAAACCTGGTAATTACAGGCCAATCAGTCTAACGTCAGTGGTGGGAAAACTACTGGAGATGATTGTCAAGGACAAAATTAATTCTCACTTGGAGAAGAATAGGTTAATAAGGGACAATCAGCACGGTTTTTTTTAAAGACAAAACATGTCTGACTAACCTGATTGGGTTCTTTGGAGAAGAAACCGAGAGGGTTGATGAAGGTCATGCAGTAGATGTATATATGGACTTTCAAAAGGCTTTTGATAAAGTACCACATAACAGACTTATTCAGAAAATAGAAGCACAAGCTATTAAAGGGCTGGTGGTAAATTGGGTAGGTAATTGGCTATGGGATAGGAGAATGTTTTTCACACGGAGGGTTGTTAAGATCTTGAATGCACTACCTGAAAGGGTGGTGGAATCAGATTCCATAGGAACTTTCAAAAAGCAATTGGACATGTATTTGAAGAGAACTGATTTGCAGGGTAATGGGAAAAAGCTAGGGTGTGGGACTAATTTGTACAGCTCTTTCGAAGAGCCGGCACAGGCACGACGGGCTGAATGGCCCCTTCTGTGCTGTAACATTATATGATTCTAAGTATAAAAGGCACTGAAACAGGCTGAGCGTGTGTCTAATGAAGGTAGGAAGAAGAAACGAGCATATTCAATTGAGTTAGTGCATAGCAAATATAGCTTCCTGTAGGGAGACCTAGATTAGTGGAGAGAGATCAGTCCTGTCCAAGAGGGATGAATTTTAATCACATAAGAATTAGAAGCAGGAGTAGGCTATATGGCCTTTTGAACCTGCTCCGCCATTCAATAAGATCATGGCTGATCTTCGACCTCAACTCCACTTTCCCGCCTGATCCCCATATCCCTTGATTCCCCAAGAGTCCAAAAATCTATCTATCTCCGCCTTGAATATACTCAATGACTCAGCATTCACAGCCCTTTGGGGTAGAGAATTCCAAAGATTCACAACCCTCTGAGTGAAGACATTCTTCTTCATCTCACCCCTATTCTGAGACTATGCCCCCTAGTTCTAGACTCTCCAACCAAGGGAAACAACCTCTCAGCATCCACCCTGTCAATCCCCCTCTGAATCCTGCATGTTTCAGTGAGATCACCTCATTCTTCTAAACTCCAGAGAGTATAGGCCCAATCTACTCAATCTCTCCTCATAGGACAACCCTCTCATCCCAGGAATCACTCTCATCCCAGGAATCACTCTAAGGCAAGTATGTCCTTTCTCAAATAAGGAGATCAAAACTGCACAGTACTCCAGGTGTGGTCTCATCAAGGCCCTGTACAATTGTAGTAAGACTTCCTTACTCTTGTACTCCAACCCCCTTGCAATAAAGGCCAACATGCCATTTGCCTTCCTACTTGCTTGTTGTACTTGCATGCTAACTCTCTGTACGAGAACACCTAAATCTCTCTGAACACCAACATTTAATAGTTTCTCACCATTTAAAAATATTCTGTTTTTCTATTCTTCCTACCAAAGTGGATAACCTCACATTTCCCCACATTATACTCCATCTGCCACCTTACTGCCCACTCACTTAGCCTGTCTATATCCCTTTACAGGCTCTTTGTGTCCTCACTGCTTACTTTCCCACCTAGTTTTGTATTGTCAGCAAACTTGGATACATTGCACTCGGTCCCTTCATCCAAGTCATTTATTAGATTGTAAATAGGCCCCAGCACTGATCCTTGCGGCACCCCATTAGTCACAGCCTGTTAACTGGAAAATGACCCGTTTATTCCTACTCTCTGTTTTCTGCCCATTAACCAATCCTCTATCCAAGCTAGTATTATACCCCCAACCCCATGAGCCCTTATCTTGTGTAGTAATTTTACTGAACCCATTACTTTCAGTGAGCCAGGACATTGGAATAAACTAGTACATAACTGGACAGGTTTATACTGAACCCCCTTCCAAAGGGAAGGTAGCACCTCCTAGAGGTAGGAGTTACGGTACCTACAGGATAGAGTTTAAGGCTTCTACCAGAAGCAGAAGCTACAATGTCAGCAGCACAGAACTAAGGAACTCTATTTCTGTGCATTTAATGGTTTTTAACTTCCATCTAGATCATCTACGCCTTGTGCCTGCAGAAGATCAGGCTTGGTTTCTATCTCTGTGTCTGCTGCAGTTTTAATATAGATATAAGAGAATCATGGAAGACCTGTGGATTGCAGCCTGAGTTAGTAAAAAAAGAGAATATAGGGTCGGTGAGGCAACTAGGTGAGGATTTCAAAATTATGATAGAGTAATAAAGAGAAACTGTTGCCACTGGCAGGAGGGTCAGCAACCAGAGGGCACAGATTTAAGATAATTGGCAAAAATAAAGGGGCGACGAGAAGATAATTTTTGTATGCAATGAGTTTTTATGATCTAGAATGCACTGTCTGAAAGGGTGGTGAAAGCAGATTAAATAGTAACTTTTAAAAGGGAATTGGACATATACCTGAAGTCAGTGGAAATAAAAACCAGGAGAGATGTAAAACAGGCTGTAAAACAAGTTATTTTGTTTTTTAACCAAGCTCCTTCTGGGGTCAGATGCCAGAAATCTGAACACCCACTGTGGGTCACCTGAGAGCAACTTACAGTCCACAGCAACAGCACCATGTGTGCTTTCGGAAACATTTGTGTTTGTATTATGTCATTAGCACCTGTTGGACCCCATCTATTGAATCCCTAAAACTTTAGTACACTGACTTGATGTAAGAGCAGAAAATGGAAAATGTTTTTCAGAATCATCTTTTAATGTTGCTTTTCAGTACTGGTTCAGCTTTTTTATAACTATTGTATTTTGGTCTTCATAAGGAGTGCTGTCTATCGGGAACTTAGCATAAAACCATAAGGTAAATACTAGTAAGGAAAGCAATTGTGGCCATCCGAGTTCATCCATACAGAAAGGTTCTAAAGTTTCCCCATGGCAGCATTCAATCTTTTCTTTAAATAATTCCAAGTTTTTCACCCCCCCCTTTCTCTCAAAGACCAATCCATGTGTTGACGGCTCTTTGTGTGAAGAAGTGCATTTGCCTTTTAGGAGTTTGATTGCACCCTCTTGTCCTACTCTCACGGGTTAGTTTGAGGTAATTACTCACATCTATCTTTTACTAATTACTATGTTATAGCCTTCAGCAAGGTCAATTCTCAGACTCTTTCAAGGTCAACAAGCCTTAGTTTATCAAGTCGTTCCTGATCTTTCAGTCCTTGAACACCACAGAACAACCTTGTTCTCTGAACTGTCTCCAGGGTTTTAAGGCCCTTTATATCTAAGTGACCAGATCCAGACACAGTATGAAATATGGGGTCTGTTGAGAACACTACATTTTGGCTCTATAATTCAGCATTCAATTTGCTTTGCTGATTGCTGCTTAGGATTGGTAGTTCAACCCACTTACGTATTTTGTCCAACTCATTTTGTAGTTCCCGACCTGTCCACAGATTCAATTGCCCCTCCTAGTTTGGTACCACCTGCACATCTTACCAATTTCCCCAGCGTTTTAAAATCCAAGTCATTGATGTAAATTAGAATCAGTGGGAAGTGGGGTTCCCAAAACTCGTCCCTGGGGTACTGGTCAGTACTTCTCGCCACCTTGACATAACTCAGTACCTACAGTTTCCTACCCTTCAACTGGTTTCTTATCCATTGCCACCATTTACCCTTAATCCCCACTGTTCTAAGCTAAACAGAAGAATTTTGTTCAATGCTTTTTAGACATCTAGTACTACCACTTTGCAATGATTTACACTATCCTCTTGATATATTACTATCCCCAAAAAGTTAAGGACATTGGTCAGTCAGGATCTTCCTCTCTTGAATTTGTGCTGATTGCCGTTTACTATTTGTTACCGTGCAAGAAATCCTCAAGTTTACTCCTTAGAATCAATTCCATTATTTTTATCGGATATTTTTCCTGATTGGAATGCGGAAGAAACAAGTGCTGACGGGGTGGACCAATGAGGAAAATTTAGCATGTTAAGACCCACAAAGTGAATTTCGGGTGCTGGGGGTGGGGCGGATGAGTGGGTCCGAATGTTGCCTGCCCATTGCAGTATTTTCTATTCCAATTTCAGTTTCGTTTCTCTTTCTGAAAGTGCGCAGTTTCCAGTTCACTCACTTGGGTCAAGATGCAATGGTAAGAAAGAATACATTTCTCCTATGTATTTGATGACTGGCATTTTAAACTCATATGGAGTAAATTCTGTGCCTGATGTACAATATGGACTCACTCATGTATATTTATGTGATTAATTACACAAACGTTATGATAAATCCCATGATTAGCTGTCCAGTCAGTAAAATTTAAATATTCAAGTAATTCTGACTTTTTAAATATCTATTTTATGATAAATGCATTAAATCCTGCCGATTCCTACAGTGAAATAGTGTATCGGGCCTTAAAGCGGGATTGTAGGTCAGCGCGGTTTAAGGCGAGGTCTGCTGACATCCTGTCGAGCTTCCCGCTCTGCCTCGACACAAGTGACGGTGCTGAAAGGTGGCGTTCAATAGACGCTTCAACTCAACTCTGGGCAAACTCCGCAGTGAGCTCCCAGCTTGTGTTGCTGTTTGTACCGAGCAGAGGATTCTGCAGTGTTCCGCACCGAAACTGAAGAGATTGATCAGTAATGTAAGTTTGTATTCAATGTTTTTGTAACTATAATTCTAGTTGAATACAAATGTGATTTGTTTATTGATATGGAACAGTCCGTCAAGCAGACTAACTTTATTTGATTGTGCGTGGTGACGTTATGCATATAGAACTATCTATATAGTTAATGCGAATTAATATATTTATTAAGAAACTATTTAATTGTGAATAGAAGAAACACGTTAGACTGGGAACAGGCCCTTCGGCCCAACCAATCCGTGTTGGTGTTTCTGCCCCACAGGCCCAGTGGTCTTAATCCCCTGTGCAGTCTGTTTCTGCCGATTCTGTTCCATCCCTTAATAACTTTAAGACCCAAAATCAAATCCCAGTGTAATAAACCCTTTCATAATCTTCAAGACCTCTTATCAGATCACACCTCACCTTTTTTTCTAGAGATAACAGCCCCAGCCTGTTCAGTCTTTCCTGATCCACCTCTTTCCACACAGTGTATCAGTATATGTGTGTGTAGGGGGAGGGGCGGATCAGTGTGTGTAGGGGGTGGGTCAGTGTGTGTAGGGGGAGGGTCAGTGTGTGTAGGGGGAGGGTCAGTGTGTGTAGGGGGAGGGGCGGATCAGTGTGTGTAGGGGGAGGGGCGGGTCAGTGTGTGTAGGGGGAGGGGCGGGTCAGTGTGTGTGGGTGGTGAGTTGGATTAGTGTGGGGGAGGAGAGGCGGGTCAGCGTGTGTAGGGAGGGAGGGAGGGGAGGGGCGGGTGAGTGTCTGTGGGGGGGTGGCTCAGTGTGTGTAGGGGAGGGACGGGTCAGTGTGGGTGGAGTGTTGGATTAGTGTGGGGGAGGAGGTGCAGGTCAGTGTGTGTGTGGGGGGGAGGGGCAGGTCAGTGTGTGTGTGGGGGGGGAGGGGCAGGTCAGTGTGTGTGTGGGGGGGAGGGGCAGGTCAGTGTGTGTGTGGGGAGGAGGTGGTGCAGGTCAGTGTGTGTGTGGGGGGGAGGGGCAGGTCAGTGTGTGTGTGGGGGGGAGGGGCAGGTCAGTGTGTGTGTGGGGGAGGAGGTGCAGGTCAGTGTGTGTGTGGGGGGAGGGGCAGGTCAGTGTGTGTGTGGGGGGGAGGGGCAGGTCAGTGTGTGTGTGGGGAGGAGGTGGTGCAGGTCAGTGTGTGTGTGGGGGGGAGGGGCAGGTCAGTGTGTGTGTGGGGGAGGAGGTGCAGGTCAGTGTGTGTGTGGGGGGAGGGGCAGGTCAGTGTGTGTGTGGGGGGGAGGGGCAGGTCAGTGTGTGTGTGTGGGGGGGGAGGGGCAGGTCAGCGTGTGTGGGGGGGGAGGGGCAGGTCAGTGTGTGTGGGGGAGGGGCAGGTCAGTGTGTGTGTGTGGGGGGTGGGGGGGGGAGGGGCAGGTCAGTGTGGGTGGAGTGTTGGATTAGTGTGGGGGAGGAGGTGCAGGTCAGTGTGTGTGTGTGTGTGTGGGGGGGGAGGGGCAGGTCAGTGTGTGTGTGTGTGTGGGGGGGGAGGGGCAGGTCAGTGTGTGTGTGGGGGGGGTGGAAGGGCCGGGTCAATGTGTAGTGGAGGGGTTGGTCCGTATGGGGGTAGGGTGGGACAGTTCAGCGCAGGGCTGGCTTTCCACAAAGGGCACGGCATTGTTTGGGATTCTCAGAAAAAGGGGGCGCTGATAATACAGTGTTATTCACGGGGGAGACTTGGGAAATCTCACCATTTCCCACACAGCCAGTTCTCCCGTTTGTATTTCCTCCTACCAGACAGCATCATAGTGGCCCAGAAATTTGGGTCGGAGACTTCCCGCGGGTGCAAGACTCCAACCTGCACTTACCTAGCGCGCCGGCCATTGTGCTGTGGATCCGCGTGGGATTCCGATCCTGGGCCTCCTCCAACTGCCGGCGCGCAGTGCTTGCGTATCCCCGGGGAACAGTTAGTTCGAAGCGTCCCCTGGGATCACGTGGGTCATGGAGAGCCAATGGTAGCAGGGAATCTGTATTCATAGATTTGACAGGAAGAGCTGTCAAATCTATGAATACAATTCAGCCCCAAAACATAACTAAAACTTCAAATGAATTTTTTTAAAAATTACATTTTTAAAATAACTATAAATGACATAAAATAACTATTTTAAACAATAATTTAAATTTTTGAAAAAATTAATTACAGATTCTAACGGGGCTAAAAATAAACTTATCTTTCTTTAAAGTATTTAAAAATAATAAACCTGTGGAAAAAATGTTTTAATTTTACTTAATTCACCACTTACCTTGTTAAAAGCAGGCCTTGCGACTGTTTTTTAGAAGCATCGCTGCTGGAGACTTACCCTCCCAGAGAAAGCTGCAAAAAAAACAGAAGTTCCAGGTGTTCTCGCTGCCTCTCCGGCGCACGCGTTCGACCTGTGAACCCCTTCCTTTAAGGGAATGGAAGTTCCGGTTTCCCGCGCATGCGCAGTGCATGCATGAAACCGGCACTTTCGTTGGGCCTACGCATGAGTACCCAGCGCGTACTCACCTGTGGGGACCCGAAGTTCTGGTCCAGTGAATCTGTGCTGTGCCCTCTCTACTGCCTCAACATCCTTTCAGTAGTTTGGAGCTCAAAGCCATACACAGTACTCCAACTGTGGTCTGATTAAGGTTTTGTATAGATTCACCATTAAACCCTGATTTCTATATACCTGTAACTATTGCCATAAAACCCAGTATTCCATTAACTTTTTTGTGGCCATATCCACTTGAGGTACTGCTTTTAATGTCTTGTGAACCTGAATTGTAAATCCACATCACCCAGATTTCCCCAGTTCAAAGTAGCATGAACAGAGAGATATAGGGGGGGGCACGGTGGCATAGTGGTTAGCACTGTTGCCTCACAGCGCCAGGGACCCGGGTTCAAATCCGGCCTCGGGTGACTGTCTGTGTGGAGTTTGCACATTCTCCCTGTGTCTGCGTGGGTTTCCCCCGGGTGCTCCCACAGTCCAAAGATGTGCAGGTTAGGTTGATTTGGCTATGATAAATTGACCCTTAGTGTTAAGGGATTAAATACGTGGGGTTACAGGGATAGGGTGGGATATGTGTCGGTGCAGGCTCGATGGGCCAAAATGGCCTCTATCTGCACTGTGGGGATTCTGTGATTCTGTGATATGTGAACAAATCGTTGAAGGTGGCAGGGCAGGTTGAGAAAGTGGTTAAAAAAGCTAAATGGGATCCTGGGCTATATGAATAGAGGTAGAGAGTACAAAAGCGTGGAAATTATGATGAACCTGTATAAAACACTGGTTTGACCTCAACTGGAGTATTGTCCAATTTTGGGCACCGCACTTTAGGAAGGATGTGAAAGCCTTAGAGGGGGTGCAGAAAAGAGATACAAGAATGATTCCAGGAATGAGGGGCTTCAGTTATTTGGAGAGGCTGGGGTTGTTCTCCTTAGAACAGAGAAGATTGAGAGGAGATTTGACAGAGATGTATGAGGGTCTGGACAGAGTAGTTGGAGAGAAACTGTTCCAATTGGCAGAAAGGTCAAGAACCAGAGGAAACAGATTTAGGGTGATTGGCAGAAGAGGAAACACTTTTTTACTCAGCGAGTGGTTAGGATCTGGAATGCACTGCCTGAAAGGGTGGTGGAGGCAGACTCGATCACAGCTTTCAAAAGGGAGTTGAATAAGTACCTGAAGGAAAAAAATGGCAAGGCTATGGGGAAAGGGCTGAAGTGCTCTTGTAGAGAGCCGGCACGGGCTCGAAAGGCCGAATGGCCGTCTTCTGTGCTGTAACCATTCTATGATTATTACTTTTCTTTATGAAAATGTACCACTTCACATTTGTTGACACTGAATTCCATCTGCCACTATTTTGCACATTGCACCATCTTCTTGTAGCTTCCTTTAGTCCTCAAATATTTTCATTACCCACTTCCAACCATTTGGAAACTGCCCTTAACTCTTACTCTCAGCTTCCTCCCTTCTAACCAGTCATTAATTCTTTTTCAGGATGCCGTCACTGCGCTGTCTGGTACTTTTCTTGCTGTTTATTCATGGTGGTAAGTTCTTTTCCTTCCTTTGCGGGATTTTTTAAATAATTCATTTGAACATTTAAAGCCCATGAATAAACTTAAATGAAGATTAAATGCAAATATCAATGTAACAGATACTGGATACATAAATAATATGAAATTTAATTTCCCCTTTGTTCAAACAAGTATCAACTCTTATTTTCTCCTTAATTGTGACTTGATAACAAGAAGCCAAGTGTGGTGGATTTTAAAGGCGTGATTTCATACAATGTGATTTGTTTTTAGTGGGACCAACAATCATGACTCGACTGTATTGATGAAGCTTTAACTCTTCTCAAGCTAAAAATGACCCACTTAACTGATGCATTTGATGAAACATTTGGTTATCCAGCTGTGGTAAATGCAATTTTATGTGAAAAGTTTGAGCAGGAGGTTCAAAAAGCTCAAGAACAACCCTTTCCAAACCCCCAAGCCCATGAAAGCCAAACAAAACAAACCAGCAACTAATAAGTATAAGTGCAAATAAAACAAAGTTCTTGTCTTTCATGAGCTGGATGCCATGTGCTGTAGAGCACGAGGCTCATGGGCCATAGCTTGCACACTCTTCTTTGACAATCTCAATATTAAATGTGCGAGCAATGCTTACACCATAATAAATTGGATTTGGGAACAGGTGCCTGAAAATATACTGATTTAATTTGCGAGAAGTGGACAAAGAGAGTGGCAGGAAGTTAGCAAAATGAGTATGGAGTCTTCAGTTAGGAACATGAAAGAAAATTTGTGACATAAAATACTGTGCACAAGTAAATGTGATACCACCCAGTGGGAGATACTATTACATACAATACCCTTGTTCCCTTTCCTTGTTCACTGCCCTTAATAAGCCACATAGGCTCCCAGTTGCTATGGTTAATGGTGCACCTCACAGTCTGGGGTTCACATTCTGCTGTGCTGTGGGTGTAAAGATACCCCACCAGGGATGTTCTGCTGCCAATCTGGCAGGACACTGGGCAGAATGAAACGGAGAGGAAATATTCAAAGATTACCAGCTTTTTAATCAGTGCAGAAATGCAAAGAAATGAAATGATTAAGAACGTAGATATCTACCAATCTAAATTTATCCCTGATAAAATTTACTGCAAAGCTGCCACCATAATATATTAGTTACTGAGTCATGATTGAGAAGTTGAAAGTTTCTGGGGAAGGAATTGATTGATTATTGTATAAATTATTGCTCAGACTTGCTTTCCTCAACTGAAATGTTAAATATTACCAAACTTGGTTGAAACAGCACTCACAAAATTAAAAATTCTTAAGTGGTCTTAAATTACATTTAACTTAAGAAAGGAAGGGCAGAATTCAAAGATGACTTTAAAGGGTACATTTTCCATGTGCTCTTGGCACAGAGGCTAACCCGCCAGCAGCACATGTTGTGAAATCCGATACATATTCGTTGGTTTTATTGGATGGAAAATTCATGGGCTGTGCATACATGATTTCATGCTATGTACCCAGGAGCATGCAATCTGAAAATCTACACCCAAAAGAAACACATTTCCATTCAGCCCCATCAACGAAACATTAGCTAGAATAACCAATGAGTAGAAGAGCCTTTGTATAGTGTTGCAGATTTCTGTCGGACTGGATTTTATCTGATGCTGCTTAAAATCAATCAGCAAAAACAGTCTGAATTCAGAAAAATCCATGGATTTGAATAGTTTGGATACAAGTAATGCAGCTGACAGAATAATCTTGGATATTTGCTAACTGTCTGCTGCGGTATTCAGCGTTGGCTATGGGGTAACATTCTCGCCTCCTTGCCACATGTCTCTAGGATTTGAGCACATATCCTAGGCTGATAATGCAGTACTCCTCAATACTGCACTGAAGTATCAGGGATCCTGGTGGCAATCTTGGATTCCGCCCCAAACAGTGGTGAAGTCGATGGAGTGGCCGCACTGCCCACCCAAAGCTGGCGTCGGAAAGCCCAAACTGGTTCTGGATTGGGTTCCAATTAAATGTCGCCAGTGAGCTGCAGGCACCAAATATTCAGTCAGATAAAAAAAGATTTCAGTGGCTTGCTGTCAGACTGTGCTGTTTGTGGTTTTTCTAGTCTCTTCAGCATAGGGCCAAATCACACTTGGTAGAAACCTAGGAAACAATTTGAATTTAAAATGACCTTCCTATTTTGTTATTGGTTTTGTTATTGGATCTTAAAAAGTCACATTGGTCAGTGTAGAACAGCAGCCCTAGGCGGACGATAGACTAGAAAATAAATGAAGTGTAGATATTGGGCTGTTACAACCACAAACAGCACAGTCTGACAATGTCAGAGAGGTAGGACGTCAGTTTATGAATTTGTACAGCGAGGGGCATAGCAAAGTGGAGGCCAGTTGTTTCCCCTCAGATGAATAGCCACCTGGTGCTCTTATTTATGATCTAACAGTCAGATCCAGAAGATAAGGTCTGGGAACAATGCATCCCACAAAGGATGAAAAATGAGGGGAGAAAATCAAATGTAAAATGGAGTCATGCCACTCCTTGTTATTGTTTGTTACACAATGGAATACAGGGGAACCGGGTTGGCAGCCAGTTAAATTGGAGTGGGGGACTTACCCACTCTGTTCCCGCACTCTGGCCCACTGCAATTTTAAATGGCAAGTGGCAAGGACACCCGCTCAAAGCCAGCAGGGTCCTTTTTAAATAAGCAGATTGGGCTCCGATGACATCATTGGGGCCCAGCTGCTATTTTTACCTGAGGCCTGAACAGGGGAGCAGTGGTGACTTCCCCGCCAGGCCAAACCTGCCAGGCACAGGAACAAGGGCCGGATGAGACCTGTCCTGTGAATTTGTCTTTCAAGTGGACTTTTGTGTCTTACTGAAAATCTCTAAATGTAAATTCAGGTGAAACACTGGGGTGTTACAGCTCCAGAAACAACAAATTAGACATGAAGATATTCAAAATTTACAGTAGGCTCAGATTTTTATAAAAATATTCAGGTACTTACCAACAATTTACAAAAGCTGGGAAATTCCTCGGCGCTCATCCTGCTCTGTTGCTGTACCTTCACCAAAAGTGAGGTGGAAACCAGCTCTGAGGAATTTCCTGGCCATAATCTACCCATTTTATGGGTGTAAAAATGTGCTTTTTATGATACTTGTTTTGTAAACGATAGAAAAACTGATCTGGACAGAAGTTAATATATATTTATATGAATATTTGTTGAAGGTTTTATTTGTAACTGCATTATTTCCATTCCTTATTCAGAGACGTTAACTGTTTCCTCTGATCAGACCACTGCTGCAGAGATTGGCAAACCTGTCACCCTCAAGTGTACATTTGACAGTGTTGGCAACAGTAATCCTACGGTGGTCTGGGAGAAGGAAGGTGTGGAGGGAACCGTGCACAAGTACAAGGGAAATGAGCATGACTTCAGCAAACAGCACGTCAACTACACGGGAAGAACTGTAGTTGATGGAAACTCAATCAACAAAGGAGACGCATCCCTTACACTGAAGAATGTTAACATCTGGGATGAAGGAACTTACAAGTGCAGTGTCAGCGCTAGCAATGGATACGATACAGCATCTGTGGCTCTGTTGGTTTGGGGTATGTCAGCTGTCCTGTTTCTGTCTGCAATCAGGGTCAAGTGCAGCTCGGTTTCATTTCTTGTATTATGACATGCATTTCCAGTGGCACCAGAGAACAGAACAATTTTCATTTCATTTACTTGTTAACAAAGTTTGTTATAGACAGACAATAATAATGGCTTCTCACATGGAACGTTGAGCTATACAGCAATGAAAATATACGCCATGAATTTCTATGGGGTTCTCCTGATCTCCTGCGGTAAGAGCGGCGATTATGCCATTTTTCCACCAAAGCTGCAGTGGGAGATCGGGAGACCGCTGCTGAAATTCTACCCCATAGTGTTTAGATGACGCAATTGTCAAACTTTACCCCATGCAGAGGTAGGGATTCGAACAATAACACAACTCTGTAATGATGATGAAAATGTATCCCTGATCCATTTGCAGCATTGCCTCAGGAGAGGAGCATTGTAAATACAGGGGGGGGTAGAATTTATTTATGCTGGGGTTCTCCTGATCTTCTGTTTTGATGAACACTCAGCGGAAACCCCAGAGAAATGACATCAATGGCAATTCTCCTGCAAATGGAAAAATACTTTGAAATAATTCTGAAAAGCGAAAAGACAGAACAATGTTTTGGCCAGGGTGCTTCTCCAGATTTGGTAAATGAAAGATAAACATTTTAATTGAACTGAATAAAGGGGAGGGGCAGACCAAAACAAACCAATGGATACTTCAGCATAGACAGGGCATCATTGGTTGCTGGCCTATAATTTGCATTAAAGAAAAGCAGGGGATTGGTAGCTGATGTAAAAGATCATTTTAGTCAGTCAATAGACCAAAACATTAAGGACGTGTTTATTGACAACAGCGAAAGCTCTGATTGGTCCCCTTCCTCTTGTGTTAAACCAATAAAAATACATTAAACAAATACACTAACAAAAAAACCCAGAAACAAGACTTAACCCATTAAATTAAAGTTTGGTTGTTTAAACCAATTATGCACTCCAGTCCCTGCGGCGCCCACCGGTCACGAAAGAGCTCGAGCTCGCCGGCGGACACCGCGTGCTCCATCTCCAGGGCCACCCGGCCGCGAACGTGGCCGCGGAAGAGAGGGAGGCAATCCGGCCGGACGACCCCCTCGACCGCCCGCTGCCTGGACCAATTAATGGCTTTCTTGGCCAGGCCCAGGAGCAGACCCACGAGGAGGTCCTCCGACCTGCCCGCTCCCCTCCGCACCAGGTGACCGTAGATCAAGAGCGTGGGACTGAAGTGCAACCAAAATTTGAGGAGCAGCCCCTTCAAATAATGGAAGAGGGGCTGCAACCTCCCACACCCGACATAAACATGGAACACGGACTCCTCCAGACCGCAGAACAAACAAGCGGCCCGGGAGTCCGTGAACCTACTTAGAAACTTGTTGCACGGGACTGCTCTGTGCTGATTGGTCCCCTTGGATGACAAGTCCTGATTGCTGATTGGGACAAGACATACCCAGCAGATTCTCTGGCATGTGTAATTAGATCCTCCCTGCCTACGTAATCAGTTACTTTACAAAGTGTAATTCGAGCCATTCTGACTGCCTACTCCAGACACAACAGAGCTCACTTGGAACCGACGGAGCTCACCCTCGCGGGTTAAGACCTTCTCCACCCCACAAACAAGCTCCTGCCTCCCTCCCAAGTTCCCGCACACCCCCCCCCAGCCCAAGTTCCTGACCCCTCTCCGGTTCCCCCTTCTCTCCTATTCCACTCTCTCCCCTTCTCCGATTTCCTCTCTCTCTCTCTCTCTCTTCCCCTCCGATTCCCTCTTCTCCCCCTCTCTCCAAATCTCTCTCTCCGATTCCCTCTCTCCCCCTCCCTCCGATTCCCTCTCCCCCACTCTCCCTCTGATTCCCTCTCTCTCCCCCCCTCTCCCTCGGATTCCCTCTCTCTCTCCCCCCCCCTCTCCGATTCCTTTCCTCTCCCCCACCCCGAAGTGGCGAGGATCACACACCTGTCAAGGTGCTTTCCTAATTTTTGGTCCATTTTAAATGAATAGAAGGAAAATCACTGGCTCCCTCACAGGTGTTCCATTCTCCCTACCTGATTTTCTTTTCCGCACTGCGTCCAGGCAAATTTAATACCTCAGGAACAGGAAAATCTGCCAAACGGTCCTTTAAAATCAACATAAAAAGAAAAAAAAAGTGACATTTTATGGATTTATTCAAATTAGAAACGTCATGAAAAAGAAACACAAGAAAACAATGGCCGGAATTTTCATGCTGCCTTGGAGGTGGGTCGGGAGTAAAATTCCCAATAAATGGGAGCATGTTGGAACCCTGACATCATCCCGCCTCCTCGCGCCTTGATCTCGGGCGCATTTGCTGGCGCGGCACGGACCAGAACGGCACAGGCGGGCGACCTAATTTAACTCATTAATACCTTGTTGTCAGACCCTTAACTCTGTTTTTAACCAGACCTTTTAAATTTAACTGCATGACCACGGGAATCACGCAGCTTGTGAACCATGTCTGTCAACCTGAGGCGGAAGTTCAGTGACCATTGATCAAGGTCATTACTGCAGCGCATGGAAAGCACAATAAATACTGCCACTGTATACTTGCCTAAGGGAAAGGCTCTTGCTGAGTGTATTTTGAGTACAGATTTTGCAAGTCTTTTCTGCAAATTCAGAAGCCACTCTCACTGCATTACTACTAACTATCACTGATCTCTACTTGACCTGCCATCTATTACATCAGCATGGGTGCCATTTGTACTGTCTCACATTGGTCCTCAGAATCAGACCATGATGAGCTCCAACACCAGCAGCAGCATCCGTAACAACACCAACAACCTTCTCCTCAATGACCTGATGCTCCACAGGACAGAGGGCATCAGCGTAGGGCTGCACCGCGCGGGAGGTGATACCCCCAACACAGGGTATACAGGCAGAGGATGAGCTTCCTCAACATGACTGAGCAGCAGTGCCAAAGGAGGCTCAGGCTATCACGCCAGGTCGTCAGACATTTGCAGCTCGCTGGAACAAGACCTGCAGCCCAAAGGGCCTGGTAGATGCACCTTACCCGTGGCTGACAAAGTCACCACCGCCCTCAACTCCTTCGCCTCAGGCTTCTTCCAGGGATCTGCAGCAGACATTTGCGGCATGTTGCAGTCGGCCGCCCACAGATGCTTCTCCCAGGTCACCGATGCCATGTTTGACAAGTCAGCCAATTATATCAACTTTGCCACTGATGAAGCCAGTGTTACTGAGCGGGCGCTCGGCTTTGTGGCTCTGGCTGACTTCCCACAGGTGCAGGGCGTCATCGACTGCACACGTGGCACCCCATCATCACCCAGGAGTGAACCGCAAGGGCTTCCCCCTCCCTCAGTGTGCAGCTGGTCTGCAACCAAAGGAAGATTATCATGCATGTGTGCACCAGATTCCCTGGCAACTGTCTTGACCCTTTCGTCTTGCGCCAGTCCACCCTTCCTCAGCTCTTCACTCCACAAAATACATTTACCGGCTGGCTGCTTGGAGACGAGGGCTATCCACTGAAGATGTGGCTCATGACACCTTTGAGAAGGCCAAGTACTGAGGCCGAGAATAAATACAATGAAAGCCACATGTCCACCAGATGTGTCATCGAGCAGACAATAGGCATGTTGAAAATGCGCTTCAGATGCCTTGACAGATCTGGAGGAGCCCTTCAGTATGCACCAGCCAGGGTCTCCAGAATCGTCGTTGTCTGCTGTGCGCTGCACAACATAGCGCAGCAGTGAGGATTAGTGCTGCATGAGGAGCAAGGCACTGAGCGCACAGCCACTTCAGAGGAGGAGGAACCTCAGCTGGAAGATGAGGAGGAGGAACCTGAGGTCCAGATGAGAGCAGCACCTGAGCACATTGCTGCCGGGAGGCCAGGGATGGCCTCATTGTGGCCAGATTTACTTACGTTCCTGCATTACACCCATATGGCTGCCACACGCTGCGCCAGGTTCTCCACCCGTCCCCCCGACCACAACACCATAAAGCATCCCTACAATGACCAAGCCATTCCTTTCACACTGACCCCCATTGGTGGAAGTAACGTTATGTCTCACCATTCACTGCAACTCACTGCACTAAGTAGGAGACAAAAATAGGCATGACCTGAAAGTGGTGAAAATAAATAGTTTTATAAGTGACATAACAGTAATGGAACTTTAACAAAAACACTTCTTTAAACACCCATGTGCTTACCCTTGCGCTCTCCATAGATAGCATGTGCTCATGTGAGTGGCGCATTAGCTGCTCCACGCAGGTGACCATCCTTTTCATGGAAGAGCCTACAGTCGCCATCACCTGCGACATGGTGGTGCTCATGTTGGAGATGAACTCTTCAATTCACTGCACATTTGCAGATATTGCAGCCGCAAAACCTGTCAGAGCCTCCTGCACTTTTTCCTGCACCTCCAGGATCGCCCGCTTTCTCGATGGTCCCCGAGGCTGAGCGTCTGTATGCTGCTGAGCAGGGCTGGGTGCGTCCTGCAGCGAGGAGTCTCTACTGCTCTCCCTGTCGCCATCATCTCCTCTTGCTCACTTGTGATTTGAGACACCAGGTGACTGTGGTAAACCACTGTTGTTAGTATTGTTGTTCACTGTTAGTACTGTTGTTCACTCTTGCATATTGTTGTACTTGTCTGTGCATGCCTCAGCTGACTCCGCCCCTGGCTCCACCCTCATGGCTGGGTATAAAGGTCGCTGCTCAGAAGCCTCCAGCCCTTTTGGATACCAGGCAACCACAAGAGGCATGCTCTGTTCTTTGGTAATAAAAGCCTGTTTATTACTTTCTCAATCTCCAGTCTTTTGTAGCAATTGATAGTGCATCAATTTTATTACCAAAGTTAAATGTTGGCTGCGGATGCTGATCAACCGATGGCGCAAAACGCTGAGCAGCAGGCGCTGCTGCGAGCCCTCAGACCAACATGCCTGGACCTAGACCCCCAAGAAGCGGGTTCGTCGACTAAATTCGCACAATGGCTGCGTTGCTTTGAGGCGTATCTGGAAGCCTCGACCGTGACTCTTGATGAAAATAAACTGAAAATCCTGGCCTCGAAGGTGAGCCACCAAGTCTATACTTTAATCCAAGATGCGACGACCTACGCGGCGGCTATCGACCTACTGAAAGGGCAGTATGCACGCCCGGTTAACACGGTCTATGCCAGGCACCTTTTAAGATCTCGCAGACAGCAGCCCGGGGAATCGGTGGAAGCCTTCCTACGGGCACTGCGGGTACTCGGACGCGGCTGCGACTGCAAGGAAGTATCGGCCGCGGCACATGCGGAGGGATTGATACGAGACGCTTTCGTTGCGGGTCTAAGGTCCGACTACTCCCGGCAGAGGCTGCTGGAGAAGGGTGAAATAGACCTGACAAAGGCAGTGTCCCTCGCGCTCTCGCTCGACGCGGCCCACAGAAATATGGACGCTTTCTCCCCTCATCGCCCCGCGCCGTGGACGCCGCAATCTTGGGCCATGGGACCGCCACCTCCGACTGCTGCAGCGATGTCCAAGGCACAAAAATGCTATTTTTGTGGCCAAGCTAAACACCCTAGAGCACGCTGCCCCGCGAAGAATGCTACCTGCTCCGACTGCGGGAAGAAAGGTCACTACGTTAGCGCCTGCAAAGGGAAGACCGCTAACGCCAGCAGCTTTTAAATCGCCCGCCGTGCACCATTTGCAGCCTCTCCACCCTTAAAGTCCCCCCCCCCTCCTTGTTCGCTAACCTCACCCGCGACTGTAAGCCCATCGCTACCAAAAGCAGGCGTTACAGTGTTGGGGATAGGAGCTTCATTAAATCCGAGGTAGCGAGACTCCTGAAGGAAGGGATTATTGAAAGTAGCACCAGCCCATGGCGAGCACAAGTGGTGGTAGTGAAGACTGGCGAAAAACAGCGCCTAGTTATTGACTACAGCCAGACGATCAATCGCTACACCCAACTAGATGCATACCCACTCCCCCGCATATCTGACATGGTCAATCAGATAGCACAATACCGGGTGTTCTCGACGATTGATCTGAAGTCGGCATACCACCAGCTCCCCATCAGGGCTGAGGACCGCCAGTACACAGCTTTTGAAGCTGACGGTCGGCTCTATCACTTTCTCAGAGTTCCCTTCGGCGTCACCAACGGAGTTTCTGTCTTCCAACGGGAGATGGACCGGATGGTTGACCAGAACGCGCTCCAGGCCACTTTCCCATATCTAGACAACGTCACCATCTGCGGCCACGACCAGCAGGACCACGACGTTAATCTAGAGAAATTCCTCCGGACGGCCCAGCGGCTGAATCTCACATACAACAAAGACAAATGTATGTTTCGTACTACGCGCCTCGCTATTCTTGGCTGCGTAGTGGAGAACGGAGTCATCGGCCCAGACCCCGATAGAATGCGCCCCCTTATGGAGCTCCCCCTCCCCCACTGCCAGAAAGCACTGAAGAGATGCCTGGGGTTTTTCTCTTACTATGCTCAGTGGGTGCCCAACTATGCGGATAAAGCCCGACCCCTCATCAAGTCCGCCTCCTTCCCCCTGACAGCAGAGGCCTGTGCAGCCTTCACTCTCATAAAAGGAGACATTGCGAAGGCCACAATGCACGCTGTGGATGAGTCCCTTCCTTTTCAAGTGGAGAGCGACGCATCCGACTTTGCCCTAGCTGCAACCCTTAACCAGGCGGGGAGACCCGTGGCCTTTTTCTCAAGGACCCTCCAGGGCCCCGAGATTCGACACTCCTCTGTCGAAAAGGAGGCCCAGGCCATTGTGGAAGCCGTGCGACATTGGCGGCATTACCTGGCCGGAAAACGATTTACCCTGCTCACTGACCAGCGTTCAGTGGCTTTTATGTTTCATAATAAGCAGCGGGGCAAAATCAAGAATGACAAGATCTTAAGGTGGAGAATCGAACTCTCCACCTACAATTACGATATCTTGTACCGGCCCGGGAAACTCAATGAGCCCCCAGATGCCCTATCACGTGGTACGTGCGCCAACGCGCAGGTTGATAGGCTACAGACCCTCCACAATGACCTCTGCCACCCGGGGGTCACCAGGTTCTTCCATTTTATCAAATCCCGTAACCTGCCCTACTCCATCGAGGAGGTCAGGACCATGACCAGGCACTGCCAGATCTGTGCCGAGTGCAAGCCGCATTTTTATAGGCCAGACAGAGCGAGCCTGATCAAAGCCACGCGCCCCTTCGAGCGGCTGAGCATCGATTTTAAAGGGCCCCTCCCCTCCTCTGACCGCAATGTGTACTTCCTCAATATAATTGATGAGTACTCCCGTTTCCCGTTTGCCATCCCTTGCTCGGACATGACCAGTACCACGGTCATTAAATGTCTGAATGACCTCTTCGCCTTGTTCGGTTTCCCTAGCTATATCCATAGCGACAGGGGCTCATCTTTTATGAGCGACGAACTTCGGCAGTACCTGCTCGCGAGAGGCATTGCTACAAGCAGGACCACCAGCTACAACCCCCGGGGTAACGGCCAGGTGGAAAGGGAGAATGCGACAGTCTGGAAGGCAGTCCTTTTAAACTTAAAATCTAAGGGCCTTCCGACCTCCCGCTGGCAGGAGGTCCTCCCTGCGGCGCTCCATTCCATTCGGTCGCTGCTCTGTACACCCACCAATGCCACTCCTCACGAGAGAATGTTCTCCTTCCCCAGGAAGTCCACGTCGGGGATTTCGCTACCAACATGGCTGACTTCTCCAGGTCCCGTCCTACTGCGGAAGCACGTGAGGACCCATAAGGCGGACCCCCTGGTCGAGAGGGTGAGCCTCCTCCACGCCAACCCGCAGTATGCTTACGTGGTGTACCCGGACGGGCGGGAGGACACAGTCTCCATTCGAGACCTCGCACCTGCAGGTGCTCCTGAAACACCCTCTTCGCCACCCACCGCTACTCCTGCCTACCCCCAGGACACAGTCCCCGCACGAGACCTCGCACCTTCGGGTGCCTCTGAGAGACCACCATCGCTACCTCCCATTACCCATGCTCTGACCCCTGTAGACGGCATGCAGCAGCCCCAGGGTCCGCCACCTGCTACACCTCCTCTGAACGAGACACCGGGTTCACCATTGGATGCTGCACCATCACCGCCGCTGCTGCGACGCTCAGGACGGCTTACAAGGCCTCCTGATAGACTTCAGTACACGAATTTTTAGTGCACTTCACCCCGCCGGACTCAATTCTAAACAAGGGGTGAATGTGGTAAACCACTGTTGTTAGTATTGTTGTTCACTGTTAGTACTGTTGTTCACTCTTGCATATTGTTGTACTTGTCTGTGCATGCCTCAGCTGACTCCGCCCCTGGCTCCACCCTCATGGCTGGGTATAAAGGTCGCTGCTCAGAAGCCTCCAGCCCTTTTGGATACCAGGCAACCACAAGAGGCATGCTCTGTTCTTTGGTAATAAAAGCCTGTTTATTACTTTCTCAATCTCCAGTCTTTTGTAGCAATTGATAGTGCATCAGTGACAAAACTACTCTGTCACGTAGGACCCACCAAGTGCGCGTATCTGCGCTGGTGCTGGGTGTGCATAGGTCTGGTGACTGCACCCTCAGAGGCTGGAGGCTCCTCTGAGGAGTCGTCTTCCTCTTCCTCTTCGGCGGGGGGGGGGGGGGGCGGGGTATGGAGGAGTTCTTAATGGACCTGTGGGAGAGTAAAGAGATGATTTAGATATATGTTATATTAAGAAAGGCTAACGATACCAACGATACCATTACGCACGTGATGAACATTCTCTGGCTGCTGACATCAGTCCCCATATGAGTGACTGCTGTATGCCATGTGGCTGTATGAGATGTAATTTTGTCACCAGGTTGCTGTGAAGTCCTCCTTTCTCTGTCTCCCACCGCCAGCTGCTCTGCAACTCCTGAGACCTCCAGGGTGGCCTCCTCTGCTGGAGTCAACGTGGCGAATGATGGAGGGCCACCTCCGGTTCTCTCCCCCTCCCTGTTGTGCGCGCGTTTCTCCTACAAGGATGGATGTGGTGTATGTAACCGTTCCACCTTTAAGAGAACTATTTTAAGAGTTGCACTACTTTATCTTGGCTGCTGTATACTGTAATACCGGTGGTGACCACACCGGTATATAAGTGCTGTGTAATGATTTATTGGGCAGTTCCGCCCTGACCTTCGACTAGTAAAGTCCTGTTAAAATGTACTCTTGTGGTCTGTGTAGTAATTCTCACTATAACACACAGACTTAACAGTGGCGACGAGTACGATCTTACCCTGCGGCAGAGATACATCCAAGGCAGTTGACGGGTGTTGAGAGGAGGCATCCGCCCTCATCATCCTGCTGAGAGAAGACGCAGGTCTGAAGAGCAAAGGAAGAATCCTGACACGAAGTCTTCCAGCAGCAACAGGCAGTGATCATCCCTTCTATCACGGTGGTGGGTAAGCCGATCAGCGATGAGCAGCAAGTCGGCCACGTTGGCTGTGAAGTAGGGGAGGGAAAAACGGAGGATATAAGGGCGGAGAACTCGACCACGGCCGGGGAAAAGAGCCGGACAGAAGTCGGGGCCAGAGGTGCTGAGACTGGGGCAGCGTAAGGCATGGGAGCCGCGGTGAATGCAAACGCAGCCGGTGTAAAAGACCGGGCTGCAAGCGGGCTGGGAGACGCAACAGCGTCGAGAGAGCTCGACCGCGACCGGTGAAAAAGGCCGGGCAGCTACCGAGGCCGCGAGGCGCAGCGACCGGGTCAGCGTAAGGCGCGGGAGAAAATAAAAAAAAAAAAACGCGGAGAACTCAGCCGCAGCCGGGGGGGGAAGGACCGGACTGCAAGAGGGGCTGGGAGGCACGATTTGAAAACCGCTGGGGAGGGCGAACGCAGCAATACGGCAATCGCCATTACAGCCAGTGGGGGAGAAAGGCAAACGCGGGAAGCCGCCATTTTTGTAGGCGGGGGAAGAAGACAAGCGCGGGAAACCGCCATTTTGGAAAAAATAAATAAATAAAAGAAAAATTTATTTTTGTTTCTCAAGAAGATTGCGAGGATGCCTAAGCGTGGTAACATCAACGATTTCGATCCCGATGTTGAAGATTGGGCCACGTATGTAGAACGCATAGAGATATATTGTAAGGCAAATAAAGTATCAGATGAAGATAAAGCACTAACCTTACTAAACTCAATGGGTGCGAAGACATACGGGCTATTGAAGCATCTTCTATCACCAGCTAAACCGACGGATCAGACTTTCGCTAAAATTGTTGCTGTCCTGAAAAATCATTTGAACCCCACACCGCTGATGTTAGCGGAACGATTTAAATTTTATGCGAGAACGCAACTGAAAGAGGAAAGCAACGCGGAGTATTTAATTGAACTGCGTAAGCTAGCGAAATACTGTCAGTTTGGGGAAAGACTGACAGAGGCACTGAGAGACAAATTCGTGTGTGGATTGTCGAAAGAAGGAACACAAAAGCGGCTGCTTGAAGAGAATGATCTTACACTTGATAAGGCTGTCACTATTGCAGCATCGCACGAAGCCGCAGCGAGAGGCACTGCGGAAATGCAGATGAAGGCAGCGGTACTCAGCGTAGATCAAATGGCTTTGGGTATAACGAAATGTTATCGTTGTGGAAAGACAACACACGATCAGAACCAATGCTGGTTTAAAAACCAGGAATGTAGAAAATGTGGCAAGCTTGGTCACATAGCTAAAGTATGCCGGTCAGGAAAGAAGACCAGCAACAAAAAGTCACCGCAGGAAAAGTGCAGAAAGGTACATAAGGTGGCTGAGAAGAGTTCGGATGAACAGAATTCGGATTCAGACTCCAACAGCAAGGAACTGGGTAGTCTGAGAATTCACAATGTAATTAAGCTGACCTACAAACTATCTGGGTCACACTGCAGATAGCAGGAGTCCAAGTGAAGATGGAATTGGACACCGGATCGGCGTTGACGGTCATGAATAAGCAAGATTACAAAAGGTTATTCACACATATTCCCCTACGGGATACGGAGATAGTATTGCAGACATACACGGGGCAAAGAGTATACCCCATCAGAAAGATAAAAGTCAAGGTGATACACAAGGGCAAAGAACACCAAGGAATGGACTTATATGTACTACCTGAGGGAGGTCCACCACTTCTGGGACGGGAGTGGATCAGGAAAATAAATATGGACTGGCACTCCCTAAAAGCAATGACGGTAGATTCCGGAAAAAAAAATGTCAAACCTGAACGATTGTCCAGAATATTGGATGAGGCTAAAGAGGTGTTCCAACAGGGACTGGGAACATTAAGAGGAATTAAGGCAAAAATCAAGATTGCAGAACATGCAAACCCAAAATTTTTCAAAGCCAGACCGGTACCTTATGCGATATGACCTGCTGTGGAAGCTGAGCTGGAAGGGCTAGAACGTTCAGGAGTACTGTCTAAGGTGGACTGGAGTGAGTGGGCCACGCCCATTGTTCCCGTCATGAAGCGTTCATCGAGTAACAAGCCAGGGGAACCGGGGAAGGTCCACATCTGTGGAGACTTCAAGATCACAGTTAATCCGATGCTTCACACGGTGCAATATCCGCTTCCGCGGATTGAGGATATCTTTGCTTCATTGTCTGGCGGGAAACACTTCACCAAGATAGACCTGGCGCAAGCGTACTTACAGATGGAAGTTGAGGAAGAGTCGCGCCAGTATCTCACAATCAACACGCACAGAGGCTTGTATCGATATAATAGACTGGTTTTTGGAGTGGCTTCGGCTCCAGCAATCTGGCAGAGGGCCATGGAGCAGGTATTACAGGGAATTCCAAACACTCAATGTTACTTGGACGATATCCTGATTACAGGAGATGACGATGAGGAACACCTTGCAAATTTGAAACTGGTGCTCACCAGATTGAAGGAATATGGACTTCGAGTTAATCGCCAGAAACGTGAGTCCTTTCAGAAACGGATCTCGTACTGTGGTCATGTCATTGACCAGGAGGGGCTGCACAAGTCACCTGACAAGATCGAAGCTGTTGTGAAGGCTCCCGCTCCGGAAAATGTATCCCAGTTGAGGTCGTTCCTAGGGTTGATTAACTATTACCATAAGTTTCTGCCAAATCTATCCACGGTGCTGCACCCGCTGAATGCTCTTTTGCAGAAAGAAGTACCATGGAAGTGGAGCGAGGACTGTAAGAAGGCCTTTCGCAAAAGCAAGACATTGATCACCTCAGAGGAAGTGTTGGCTCATTTCAACCCAACGCTACCTATTCGTTTAGCTTGTGATGCTTCTCCTTATGGTATTGGAGCAGTACTCTCACACAAGTTGCCAAATGGCTTGGAAAGGCCAGTCGCATTTGCATCCAGATCATTGACCTCCACTGAGCGCAACTATGCTCAGATAGATAGGGAGGCTCTCAGCCTGGTGTGGGGAGTAAAGAAGTTTAATCATTACCTGCAGGGCCAGAAGTTTACACTGCTGACAGACCACCAGCCGTTGGTATCCATATTCAACCCTAAAAAGGGCGTTTCCATTATGACAGTGCAAAGGCTACAGAGGTGGTCCCTTTTCCTAGGGGCACACCAATATGACATAGAATACAAAGGATCAAAACAGCATGGGAATGCTGACGGTTTATTGCGCCTACCGTTGCCAACGGTAGAAGAGGCGCCTACAGTGGACCCAGTGGAGATATTCCACTCAACCATAGTGGAATGTCTACCAGTAACAAATTCTACCATCGAAAAGGAAACGAGAAATGACCCGACTCTCACGAGTCTACGATTTAACGGTGAAGGGATGGCCAGCACATGGTGAACCACTGTTGCCAGCATTCTCGCAAAGAAGAGAGCAGCTGTCAGTGTGCCGAGGAACTTTGATGTGTGGATCCAGAGTGGTGATTCCACCCAAACTCCAGCATAAAGTGCTAAAGGAGCTTCACGAGGGACATCTGGGTGGAGTGAAAATGAAGAACCTAGCCAGAGCGTTTGTGTGGTGGCCAGGTATCGATGGAGACATCGAAGAAATGACCAAGAGCTGTCTAGGATGCCAGAAGGTCCAAAACGCCCCACCACAAGCCCCTCTACATCCATGGGAGTGGCCCTCATCTCCATGGAAAAGGGTACATATCGACTTTGCTGGTCCATTTATGGACTCAATGTTCTTAATCGCGGTGGATGCACACTCCAAGTGGCCGGAGGTAATAAAGATGTCCTCCACCACCACGGAAAAAACCATCACAGTATTAAGGACCATATTTGCCAGGAATGGGCTGCCAGAACAGATCTGTTCTGATAATGGACCGCAATTTGTGTCCGAAGAATTCAGGAAGTTCTTAAAAAACAATGGGGTTAAGCACTACACGTCCGCCCCATACCATCCCGCCACCAATGGATTAGCGGAAAGGTTTGTCCAGACCTTCAAGAAGGCCATAAAGGCCATGGGTAATGAAGACATAAATCTACAACATAAGGTAGATAACTTGTTGGCGTACAGGAATGCAACACATGTGGTTACAAACCAAACTCCCGCCATGATGTTTTTCAATAGAAGACTAAGATGCCGGCTGGATTTGATCAAGCCAAACATCAGAAGGGACGTAGAGAACCGGCAATTTCAAGGCATGAATGAAAGGCCAACTAGAACCTTCAAGATAGGTCAACAAGTTTTGGCCCGGGACTACCGTACCGAGAAATGGCAGCCTGGAACTATTTGCACATGACTAGGACCGCTGATGTATACCGTGGACATTGGTGAAAGCATAATAAGGCGCCATGCTGACCAGATCATAGAGTCAGCCGAAAAGGGACAACCTACTCCACAACTCTATACGCCTAATGATGAAGCAGAGATACCCATAGTATCTACCTCCAATCCGGTGATACTGGAATCAGATGAACCCGACACTGGCATTCAAGCCGAATCGACCTTGCCAAAAGAACCTACTACCCCACCGAAAACTACTACACCACTGAGGCGTTATCCGGACCGAGTCAGGAAGCCTCCAGAGAGACTGAACCTGTGAACTGTTTTTACATGAAGTTGTGTATATATGTTATTATGTTATGTTAATGGGGAATATATACTGTTAAGCTAAAAAGGGAGGATTGTGGTGTATGTAACCGTTCCACCTTTAAGAGAACTATTTTAAGAGTTGCTCTACTTTATCTTGGCTGCTGTATACTGTAATACCGGTGGTGACCACACCGGTATATAAGTGCTGTGTAATGATTTATTGGGCAGTTCCGCCCTGACCTCCGACTAGTAAAGTCCTGTTAAAATTTACTCTTGTGGTCTGTGTAGTAATTCTCACTATAACACACAGACTTAACAATGGAAAGAAGAGAAGTTTGAGTGAGAGTGATGGCATGAGTGTAAGGTGTGTGTGGGTTACATCTTTAGAGGATGACTGTGATGGAGTGGGGTGCCAATGCCAAAGTGCCTCCTTGTGTGTTAGTTGGTATGATTGCATTAGGATGAGGGTGAGTGTGAGGGGTGGTTAGTCAGAGGGGGATGTGAGTATGTAGATAGAGAGGGATGGGTGGACATGCAAAGGTATGTTGGTGTGAGGAATGATGTGCAGGAGTAGGGTTGGGAAGGCAGAGTGATGGGGATGCGGTGACAGGCACAGCAGGATGAAGTGGAGTGTGGCTTTGCACTCACCTTTCCTGATCTCAGGAGATCATTGAAGCGCTTCCGGCACTGCACCCAGGTCCTCCGCACCACATCCCTGCTGTGGACTTCCTCTGCAATTTGGAGCCAGGCTCTTTTTGTCTCCTGGGGAGGTCTCTTGCGCCTATCAGCAGGGCAAAGGATCTCTCTGCGTGCTCTGACTCCCTCCACAAGAATGTGTAGTGAGTCATCGGACAACCCTGGGTGCAGCCTTCTGTCTCTGTGAAGCCATCTCTGCAAGGCTGAGCAATAACCAGATGGTGCTGTGTACTGCCTGCACACCCCTAGATGAACCTTCAAACACAATGTGGCCAAGCCTGCTTTAAATATCCCCGCTGCAAATGAGTCATCGATGATGTCATCGGACCCGCACTATTTAATAGGGCAGGGTAGCTCACAGGCCTGCCTTAATAGGCGCCATTAACGGAAAGTCGATCTGAGGAGCGGGATGAAAAGAACGGGGTTCCGACCCGCAATGGCGACTGCCCGCATCCGACCCGTCTAGGTAATGAAAATTCCGGCCAATATGTTTACAAAGAACTTGGCACATCAGGACTATCTGTCAATACAATCACCTACATACCTTTATGCTGGAATTAGGAGCTTTATTAGATTAAATAAAGCACACAACTCACTCCTTGCACTTTCATTGGGGCTTTTTTGCTCTGAAGTAAACACCATCACATTATTGGCTGTGGTATAGAGAATCTCTTAAATATCAGCTATTATGAAAAAAGTAATGTTCTATAACGGGGTTGCAGGCACATTCTTATCTATATTGTGCCCTATCTAATGACATGCTAAAGTTCAGTGACTATAATTCACATTTCTTTCTTTGCAAAAGGTACTGCTGATATCCATATCTCATGGAAGTCTGATGAAACTGGTGCTGACGTGCTGTCTTGCCACTCTTCAGGATGGTACCCAGCCCCAGTGATTAACTGGAGTGATACATCCGGTGACGATTTGAACAAGGATTGTAAAACAACCCTGACGCCAGACAACAATGGATTTTTGAATGTGTCATATGACCTAAAACAGCAGCATAACTTGGCGAATCAGTATATCTGCTCCATGAAGCATAAGTGGATGGCAGAGCCTAAGCGTATTCGAGTAGCATTCTCGGGTGAGTTTATTTGTGAGGTTAATGCTCATGTTAAAGGTAACTTAACAGACCATTGTAAGAGTTGTGAAAAAGAAATATATCTGTTGGGTAGAAGGAGAATCACAGCAAAACAAGACCGTAGAGGCTGAGTAAGGACAAAAATAACCTGAAGGAGAAGCAGAAATATTTTAAAGACACAGGAAACCTATGCCTTGAAATTATACTGCGTGATATTAGAGTGAACATGTAACACATTCATTTGCAATTCCTTTGGTACTTTTAACGGAGGTGTTAACCCAACAAGAGGGATTCATGAAATGTTTATTTGCAAACAGAGTGGAAACCCAGATCGATAATTTAAGGGATAAATTGGGTATAACGGTTACCCCATATTAGGAATTGACTGATACGTTAGAATTCTTTATATCCGTCTTCACAAATAGTTGGATTAATGTCTTAAAATAGCAGCTAAAGTAAAGTTTATGCATTCTGTTTTAGTATGGGAGGTATTGCATTGTGATTTCACCTACAGTTCTAGTTTTGTAAGGCTGTTACAGTGTAAGCTGTTAGTGACCAAAAGTGAAGAATCTTTTTCTTGAATGTGACTCTTAATCTGCCAGTTTCTTCAGGGGTTGAAAGCTTAACTGAGGAATATATACAAAACCCAACATATTTGTTTCAATAAGAAAACAGGGGTCTACTCAAACAGGGAGGAAACTTTCTATCCATGTTAAAAATTAGCATCTTTATCTGTACTGTACTTGAAACTATTCTTGAGGAAAGTCAGGGAATGTGAGGACAGCCACTTCAGGACTAAGCACATTTAGAACCTTGTGAGTAAATCAAAATGTTTTTTTTAAAAGTAATTTTACATGAAAATTACAATCTGCTCAGCTGAATTAATTAATTTTGGGATATTTATACTGGATGTAGCTCATGAGAAGCTTCAGAAGATTATTGTTAGTGGTGCTGAATGATTGGGAGCTATTTTTTGCATTCTTACTAACAATCACATTTTGAGGAAGTGCACATTTCAGCACTGTTAAAACAGCAGCTAAAGAAAATGGACACTTCTGTTATTTCTTGGAACTGAGGATGAAGTAGCCCAAGGTTACATATATAAAATGGGCATCACCCATACTCTTGCATTTACAGTAATTGTAATTATAAGATATCTTGAACAATTATATTAGATATTGCAGGACTCTAATGTGATGGCACTGTTTTTACACATCTGCATCTCATAACAGCACTAACTGAAGAAATACTGATGTCTTTATATTTCCTTTATTTTCAGATGGGGGAACCATGATTCGTTTAGATGATGGAAAAAAATTGTCAGATTTATAAATCAAAAGCTATGTTGCCTTTGGAGCGTGTAAATAATTTCTCAGAATAATTCTTCGATCCTCATTATGGATTGCAAAGCTTTTTCAGAAGAAAACCTGTGGCTATTCTAATCATTTAAAGAATTGTCTGTTTCTTTGCTTATAGATCTAGGGATGGGCAATAAATGCTGGCCTTGCCAGCGACACACGCATCCACGGATGCTGGCTGACCTGAGTATTTCCGGCATTTTGTGTCTTCTCAGAGGTCATCCTTTACCATCCGAGGCCTTTGAAGTGTCCAGCTGCACTCCCTGCACACTTTATATAAAAAAAAAAAAAAAAAAGTTAACATTTATTGCACCAAGCCACTGCTTCAGTAAAATAAAAATCCAGTCCAAAAGTTTAAATGCAAAGTGCCCCTTTAAGAAGTGCTGACAGCATCTCTGTCAGTCTGCTGCATGCTCACATTTCAGAGTGAGCTTAGGACTCAGCGCTAAGATCGAAGTTCGCAGAGTGCGATGGTAATCGGCGTTGCAAGCCGACTGACGTCACACTGTTCCCATTTGCATCTCCAGGGCCAGCACTGCTATTGGCAGTACTAAGGCCCTCGCCAAAATAGCAGCCGCCGAGTCCCGTGCCAAAGAAGGGTGTTAGAGTGGCGGCCACCATTTGTTGCCAGGATTCCAGCACTAACGGGTGGTGGTAAGTAACCCAATTTCTGGGTCTTGTAAATCTGAAGTTAATTGCGTTGAACGTTGCAGACACAAGCCTTTGTCTCAACACTTCAGATGAATAGAATATGTCCTGTAACCTGTAAATCATTCTATAGAATGCTCAAAATTTGTATTTGTAATTGCCTGTAGGTGCTTCTGTAATAGGATTTTTCCATTTAGAACACTTAGCTCTGTCAAATTTTCCCTGTCACACAACCGCTGTGATCCTGTGTAATTCCCCTAATTAAAAATACTTTGTCTGAATCAGCAAGTAGGCTCTGGCCAGCAGCTGCTGTTGTGGAGCAGATTAGTCAACCATCATCTGAAAACTTAAGATCTGCCATTTTTTCCAGTAACTGAAATTTCTTTTGTCTAAAATAAGGATTTAAAAATGTAATTCACCTCTCTTTAGTTGATGCTTCACTATACCATGATTACATTTATCCATTGAATTGTCTTTTAAGTCTTTCAATAAAGGTTTTTCCTTTAAGTCCTTGGTTTCTTCCAAAGGCTTGGGCTTAAGCTTGTTGTTTTTCCCAGAGCATTGACTCTGTGAGCTGTATTTGGATTGTGCAGTCTGAGCATGAGCATTGTACCTAATTCCCCAGATACATCAGTACCCTTCAGTCAGTTGTAGTAATGGAATATTTTTCTTAATTTTCTCGCAGTAGATTTTCTTAAAATAACTTTTGAAATTTGTGCTTGTTTTACAAAGCTTTATTGAGGGAAGTTTTTATTAAACAGGCTGTGTGCGCATGCGTGCACTTGTTTGTGTGTGCAAGAGAGTGAGAAAACATAATCGCCTACTGTTTAGACACCTTTTTCTATAAACTTCAGAAAGTATATTAACCTAAGCAAAAGAAAGACCGAGGTCAAAGTGAGATGTGGGTGACGAAGGTTGTGAAAGAATTTGTCTTCATGCTTACAGTTCAATTTTCAAAGAATAAAGCTGAATTTTGAAGCCAAATAATGACCTCACCTCTGTTTTATTGATGGTTGTTAATTGCATACAACAGAGAGAAATTCTAATTGCTAATAACTAAGAGAGAGAGAAAGCGAGAGAGAGACATGGGAACAAAATTGAATGTCAGTGGGGCAAAAATGGGTGATAGTGGTTCAGCCATCGATTATACACACTGCCCAATTTTCCTTTCCACAGTGAGGGTAGAATTTCCACGCGGGTTCTCCTAATTTCCTGCCATAACTTTGGCAGAAAAATCAGTGGAAACCCTAGGGAAATGGAGGAGATGACCATTTGTACCATTTCTCCAAGGTTGCTGTCCACCTACCACTGAAGTTACAGTGGGGGGAGCAAAAGAACCATCCGTGAAAATTTTACTCCACAATGTTGTTCCTCCTTCTAATTTAATTTTTTTTTAAAGAAAAACAAATTTAATTTTGAAAGTAAACAATGGCTTTTTGAGGTAAACAGAGAAGAAAGGTGAGTAGGAAGGGAAGGAGAGGAGAGAAACAGGTTGAAGGTGAGGAAAGCTCTGATCTCTCACCATCTGCCTTTGGAGGGCAACTGGGAGTGGAGAAGCTGAAAAATACTGGTACAAATGGGATCTACATACGCAGGCCAGCGGGCAACTACATCTTTCATTGAGTGTACTGACCCATCGCTGTTCATCCTCATCTGAGAGTTCCCTCCCCTTGCCACGCCCCATCTGGTGGCAATGTCTTTGCTTTGCTTGAGACTCCACCCCAAGCAAGGCTGCAAGGCAACTGGCAGGGAAGGTCAGATTACAGCATATCTAGATCCCAACATCAGAGGGCTTTAAACTTTTATCTCATGTCTGGCTTCCCCAGAATGCAAGGGGCTATAGATCATCATATCCATGTAGTAATAAGGGTTGCACCTCAAAACCTCCTGCACTTCTTGAATCACAAGGAATTCCAGTCCCTCAATATATAGGTGGTATGAAACCAGCAATGTAAGATCTTGCACGTCAATGCAGGAAGCTGCCATGACACTGTAGGGTTCTCAAAATTCCCACATTCCCCAAAAGTTATGGATAAAGGGACCCTGTATGGATAAGTTATTAAAAAGGGTACCCAAAATGGCTTCTGAAAACCTTGTGACCAAAACCGACAGGATTTTAAAAGCAAGGCCCTGCAAAAAGGCAGGCCCTGAAACGAAACCTAACATGCATGAATCTGTGAAAAGACTTTGTAAAGCCAGACAGCTAGGTAAACACAGAATATGCATTCTTCATCTTGGAACAGATCAAGTCAGAATGGACCTAATCTTGAGGCCATCAACTTTTTGCATACATAATCGGTAACAGCTCACAGGTAGCTGCCAAGCCAGGAAACCTGATTAAATTTCATAAATAACAAACAGCCAGGATATCGAAGCCATTAAAACAAGGAGACAACCACCCCAGAAGTCGTTAAAGTAAATGACTAATCATTTTAGACGAGCCCGCCAAAAGTTAGACAAAAACTGACCTGATTTGGTGCGCAGATAAGGGGTGAAGAACCGGGTATAATTGTAGGCCCACCGGTAGCCAAGGGCTCTCTTCCTCTTCGTCCTCTCCTCCCTCCCCACGCTGCTTGACACCGAGGACGCCCATTACAACACCGGGGGCCAGATTTGGGAGGAGGACAGAACCGAATCAAACAAGCACAGGACACACAGGCCGCAACCGGCGAGACGAGACGAACGGTAAAACAGGTAAAGGCAGAGAAGGGCAGCGGAAAGACGCGTTGGGGGACAAACGGCCTAGTTATAAGCTGGCGTTTGTTGAATAAAGTGGCGTTCAAAGCATAGGTAGTAAAAGCACATTGACATTATAAACTGCCACCCGAGCCCCAACCGTCGTAAAAACCGTCGGCAACCAAACCGCCTGAGGAAGGAGACGAAGACCCATCGCGAATCAACGAAGACATTGACGAAGGAGGGGTACTTTACTCAGACGACTCCATCGCTGCGCCCTGTGACCACGTGACGACGACGAACCCCAAAGGACAACAAGAGTGAACCTCAAAACCCACTACCAGTTAAATTAACAAGTTTCGAATTGGTGAGCATGAATACCTGGCCCCTCGTAGCTTAATCTAGTTAGGTATTGGGGGTGGGGTAAGGATAAGGGGATTTTTAATGTATTTGTTTCCCTTGATGTGCCGTGTGTTCCCCATTCCCATATAAGTGTAATTGTTTATGCCTGTAACTATATCAGTAATTCTCAGTAAGACTGTGTTATTGTGCCTTTAATAAAATTTGCAGTTTTCTTGCACCAAACCACTTGTCTACTCGATTTTCTGTATCGCCGCCTGTACCTAAGTCCGGTGTCTAGAACCCAGGGGTGTGGGAGCGATTCGAACCGCTCAGGGACAGTCGGGCAGAGCTGACTGGGCACACGCCAAGCCCCTACAACACCTATACATTGAGGAACTCCAGCATCCCTCCAATGCTTCAGAGAGAAGAAGGGTCTGGCTGGCTCCTTCGAAACAAGGATTACCCTTGCTATCCTGGCTAATGAACCTGACTGCATCCCCGCCACTACTGCATAACATTTCCCTGCTGAAGGGTCTTTCAATGGACACCCCAAAAGAGAAAAGGGAGCCAGCAGCGAGAGCTCAGCAGCCACTTGACCAACAGCAAAGGAAGAAGAAAAGCAGGCCCTGGGACATAGAGACAATCTCAACAACACCTGATGAACACCGGTTTCTCCAACCAATGAATAAAGAGGTGGGCTTATCTTACAGCCCTTACACTACTGCCAATAACTTTGTCATTAATGTCAATCCATGACTTTATCCTTTTCCTGATCACTATTTTCCAACGAATGTAGCTCAATTTCCCTTGCCTGTCCTCTCTATTGAAAATCTTCAAGTGCATTTTAACATAGACCCAGTTTCAGAACAGTTGTAATTCTAAACACTGGACTTGATACCACAAAGCATTTTTACTGCACACTTTTTGAAGGATTGGCGATATATTTCCAAGTCAGGATGGTGTGTGACTTGGAGGGGAACTTGGAGGTGGTGGTGTTCCCATGCACCTGCTGCCCTTGTCTTTCTAGGTCGAAGAGGTCGCGGGTTTGGGATGTGCTGCTGAAGAAGCCTTGGCGAGTTGCTGCAGTGTATCTTGTAGATGGTACACACTGCAGTCACAGTACGCCGGTGGTGGAGGGAGTGAATGTTTAATGTGGTGGATGGGGTGCCAATCAAGCGGGTTGCTTTGTCTTGGATGGTGTCGAGCTTCTTGAGTGTTGTTGGAGCTGCACTCATCCATGTAAGTGGAGAGTATTCCATCACACTCCAGACTTGTGCCTTGTAGATGGTGGAAAGGCTTTGGGAAGTCAGGAGGTGAGACAGTCGCCACAGAATACCTAGCCTCTGACCTGCTCTGGTTGCCACAGTATTTATGTGGCTGGTCCAGTTAAGTTTCTGGTCAATGGTGACCCCCCCCCCCCCAGGATGTTGATGGTGGGGGATTCAGCGATGGTATTGCCATTGAATGTCAAGGGGAGGTGGTTAGACACTCGCTTGTTGGAGATAGTCATTGCCCGGCACTTCTTTGGTGCAAATGTAACCTGCCATGTGTGGCGTACCGATCACAGAACGGACACAATCCGCTTTCCGGTCCGTAAACTATAAATCAGGCGTCATGCCTTTAAGAAGGATCACACCTTTAAGAAACTGGATCTGCAACATAGTTAAGCCCAGAGCGGGGGAGGAGCAGTCGAAGCTGTGCACTGATGAAAGAGAGGTGTACTTTGTGTAGTCTCTGACTCCATTTTGTGTTCAGCATGCAGCCTCAACAATTAAACCTTTTCTGTTGAACCTCTCTGAGTTCAGTATTTTTTGCTAGGAGTACGAAGACTCCGACATTGGTGACCCCGATGCTCAGGACGACTGCTAAGCGTAACCATAGCTGACACAAACGCAGTTTCTGTGAAGCTGCCAGAGTTCTGGGAGAACCTGGCCACCGCCTGGTTCCTTCAAGCCGAATCGCAATTCCGACTCCACGGCATCACCGCCGACGCAACGATGTACGACTACCTCCTCGCCTCCCTGGGCAGCTCCACAATCACGAAAGTCTGGACAACACTACAAAACCCTCTGGAGGAAGGCAAGTGCGCACATCTCAAGGCTGCGCTCATTAAAAAATTCACAGCCTCCCAATTTTTGCGCAACTGCCACCTCCTCGACCTCCCGGGCTTCGGTGACTACACGCCGTCAGACTTGCTCTCTCAAATGCTTGCTCTGACCGACGAGAAACCGCCCTGCTCCCTCTTCCGCACGTTCTTTATCCGCCAACTACCTCCCAGCATCCGCCTGGCGATCGTGGCATCCAGCCTCACGGACCTCGAGGCCCTGGCCGACGAAACCGATAAGCTCCTGTCCGCCAGCTCCAACCACGCCGTCACCCCCGACCTGGCCTCCGCAGCTTCGGCGCGCGCCCCACCCTCTATCGCGTGGCCACACAACTCGGCCACAAGGCCCCCCAGGCCCCCACGTCCCCCAAGCCCTCCGACCCAGGGCTACTGCTACTTCCATACCCGGTTCGGCGCACGGGCACGCCGCTGCAGCCATCCCTGCACGTTTCCATCCGCCCCCACACCGGCCCACACGATGGCTGTGGGGCAAGCAGGCGTGCTGCCATACGTTACGGACAGCGCCTCTGGACGCCGTTTCCTATGCGACACGGGCGCGCAGCGCAGCATCATCCCCGCGTCCGCCCTCGAGATCCAGCGAGGCGGCCGCAGCCCTGCGCTGGCTGCCGCCAACGGCACCGACATCCGGATGTACGGCACCCGCACCGTCACCATCGGCCTCGCAGGCCGCCGCTACCACTGGGAGTTTATCACCGCCAAGGTGCTCTCCCCGCTCCTCGGTGCGGATTTCCTGTGCGCCCACGGCCTGTTGCTCGACATGCCTCGGCGCCGCCTCGTGGACATGAACACCATGTCACCTGTCCCTGGCGCCATGGCCCCCCGCAACCCGCCAAAATGGCGTGGCAGTGCCGCGCCCGCTCAACGGACGACTACTCAGCACTCCTGGCTGAGTTCCCAGCCCTCACCAACCCAACCTTCTCTGCGAAGGTTGCTAAGCACGGGGTAAAACACTTCATCCCCACGACAGGCCCACCGGTGTATGCCCACGCCCGCAGGCTGGACCCGGCCAAGCTGGAGATCGCGCGGGCCGAGTTCGCCACAATGGAACAGCTCGGCGTCATCCGCCGCTCCAACAGCCCCTGGGCCTCCCCACTCCACATCGTCACCAAACCCGACAGGGGATGGCACCCCTGCGGGGACTACCGGCGCCTAAACAACGCCACCACGCCGGATCGATACCCCATACCGCCCATTCAAGACTTCTCGGCTAGACTGGCCGGCCGCTCAGTCTTCTCCAAAGTTGACCTAGTGCGCGGTTACCATCAGGTGCCAGTCCACCCCACGGACGTTCCCAAGACAGCCATAATCACCCCTTTTGGGCTATTCGAGTTCCTCCGAATGCCCTTCGGCCTCAAAAACGCAGCCCAGGCCTTCCAGCGGCTCATGGACTCGGTCCTCCGGGACCTGAAGTTCCTCTTTGTCTACCTGGATGACATCCTGGTAGCTAGTTCCTCCAAGCAGGAACACATCGAGCACCTCCGCACCCTGTTCCAGTGGCTCAGTGAGCACGGGCTCATCATCAGCCCAGCCAAGTGCCAATTCGGCCTCAGCAGGATCGAATTCCTCGGCCACCACATCACGCAGGACGGAGCCATTCCCCTGCCCGCCAAGGTGCAAGCCGTCCAGCAGTTCCCCCGGCCTACCACCATCAAAGGCCTCCAGGAGTTCTTGGGGATGATCAACTTTTACAACTGCTTCATTCCCGGAGCGGCCTCCCTCATGCGGCCCCTATACGAAGCCCTCCGGGGTAAGAAAGACAGAATGGCAATCGAGTGGTCGGCGGACATGTTGACCGCTTTCGGCTTGACCAAAAAGGCGCTCGCCGACGCCACCATGCTCGCTCACCCACAGCCCAACGCCAGGGTGGCCCTCACCATGGACGCCTCCGACCACGCGGTCGGCGCCGTGTACGAACAGTGGGTCGACGGGGCCTGGCAACCGCTGGCCTTTTTCAGCCGCCAACTGCTCCCCCCAGAGGCCAAATACAGCGCCTTTGACCGCGAGCTCCTCGCACTGTACCTGGCAGTCCGCCATTTTAGATTTCTTCTGGAGGGCCACCCCTTCACCGCGTTTGTCGACCACAAACCCCTGACATTCGCAATGGCGAAATCTGCGGACCCGTGGTCAGCCAGGCAACAACGCCAGCTCGCCGCGGTGTCCGAATTCACCACGGACATCCGGCACGTCTCCGGTCGAGACAACGTGGTGGCCGACTGCCTATCCCGCCCCGCCGTCCACGGCGCCCACCTCGCAGTGGACTATGCTCAACTGGCAACGGAGCAACGGTCCAACCCCGATCTGCTCTCCGCGCCCACAACCCTCCCAGGGCTGCGACTGACCGACGTCGCCTGCGGCACGTCCGCCGTCACAGTCAAATGCGACACCTCCTTGGCGCAACCCCGCCCTGTAGTCCCGACGTCCTGGGGAAAACGGGTGTTCGACATCGTCCACGGCCTCTCACGCCCCGGCACCCGCGCGTCCATTAGACTGGTGGCCAACCGATTTGTCTGGCACGGCCTGCGCAAAAATGTGCGCGTCTGGGCCAGATCCTGCATAGCTTGCCAGCATGCCAAAATCCACCAACACGTCAAAGCCCCACTCGAGGAGTTCACCGTGTCAGAAAGAAGGTTCGACCACGTCCACATCGACCTCGTCGGGCCCCTGCCGCCATCACAAGGTCACACGCACCTGCTGACAATCGTGGACCGTACCACCCGCTGGCCCGAGGCCATTCCACTGATGTCCACCACCACCGCCGACATCGCGAGGGCGTTCATTGGTATCTGGGTCGCTCGGTTCGGCGTCCCCTCCGACATGACGTCGGATAGAGGCCCGCAGTTCACCTCTGATCTGTGGGCCGCCATCGCCCGAAACCTCGGGGTGGCCGTTCACCGCACCACGGCTTACCACTCCCAAGCCAACGGACTGCGCGAGCGATTCCACAGGTCCATGAAGGCATCCCTCTGCGCCAGCCTCGAGGACGAGGCTTGGATCGACCGCCTCCCGTGGGTGCTACTCAGCCTACGCTCCGCGGTCAAGGAAGACCTGCAAGCCTCGGCAGTGGAACTCGTGTACGGCCAGCCGCTGCGCGTACCCGGAGAGTTCCTGCCCACCGCCACGACCCCCTGGTCGGCTCACCAGCAACGCCGCACTTTTGCCAACCGAGCACAACAGTTCGCTCCGGTACCCACCGGCCAGCACGGCGAACCAGCAACCCGTGTACCACCTAGCCTGCACATGGCCAAATTTGTTTTCGTGCGCCATGACACCCACCGAGGACCTCTACGGCCCCCATACGATGGACCCTACAAGGTACTCCAGACGGGGAACAAGTTCTTCCTCCTCGAAGTGGGCGGCAGAACTGACAAGGTGTCGGTCGACCGGCTCAAGCTGGTGCACCTAGAGCCCGATGAACCCGTTCAAGTGGGCCAACCCCCACCGCGGGGCAGACCGCCTAAGAGCCCGACGTGTCCGACCGCCCCGCTCCCGACACCAACTGCCAAGAGCCGTTCCGGCCGTGCCATCAAGCCACCACGCCGGTTCGTACACTCCCTACTAGCGGATTCTGGGGGGAGCTGTGTGGTGTACCGATCACAGAACGGACACAATCCGCTTTCCGGTCCGTAGACTATAAGTCAGGCGTCATGCCTTTAAGAAGGATCACATCTTTAAGAAACTGGATCTGCAACATAGTTAAGCCCAGAGCGGGGGAGGAGCAGTTGAAGCTGTGCACTGATGAAAGAGAGTTGTACTTTGTGTGGTCTCTGACTCCATTTTGTGTTCAGCATGCAGCCTCAACAATTAAACCTTTTCTGTTGAACCTCTCCGAGTTCAGTATTTTTTGCTAGGAGTACGTAGACTCCTACAACCTGCCACTTACCAGCCCAAGCCTGAACATCGTCCAGGTCTTGTTGCATGTGGGCATAGACTGCTTCATTATCTGAGGAGTTGTGAATGGCGATGAACACTGCAGTCATCAGCGAACATCCCCATTTCTGATCTTCTGTTGGAGGGTAGATCATTGATGAAGCAATTGAAGATGGTTGGGCCTAGGACACTACCCTGAGGAACTCCTGCAGCGATGTCCTGGGGCTGTGATGATTGACCTTCAACCACCACAACCATCTTCCTTTGTGCTAGATATGACTCCAGCCAGTGGAAAGTATTCCCCCCGATTCCCATTGACTTCAGTTTTACTAGGGCTCCTTGATGCCACACTCGGTCAAATGCTGCCTTGATATCAAGGGCAGTCACTCGCATCTCACCTCTGGAATTCAGCTCCTTTGTCCATGTTTGAACCAAGGCTGTAATGAGGTCGGGAGCTAAGTGGTCTTAGCGGAACCCAAACTGGTCATCAGTGAGCAGGTTATTGGTGAGTAAGTGCCGCTTGATAGCACTGTTGATGACGCCTTCCATCACTTTGCTGATGATTGAGAGTAGACTGATGGGGTGGTAATTGGCCGGATTGGAATTGTCCTGGTTTTTGTGGACAGGACATACCTGGGCAATTTTCCACATTGTTGGATAGATGCCAGTGTTGTAGCTGCACTGGAACTTCAGCGCAATAGCCGGGATGTTGTCGGAGCCCATAGCCTTTGCTGTATCCAATGCACTCGGCCGTTTCTTGATATCACGTGGAGTGAATCGAATTTGGCTGAAGACTGGCTTCTGACATGGTGGGGACCTCAGGAGTAGGCCGATATGGATCATCCACTCGGCACTTCTGGCTGAAGATGGTTGCAAATGCTTCAGCCTTGTCTTTTGCACTCACGTGCTGGGCTCCACCATCATTGAGGATAGGGATAATCATGGAGCTTCCTCCGCCCGTTAGTTGTTTAATGGTCCACCGCCATTCACGACTGGATGTGGCAGGACTGATCCAGAGCTTTGATCTGATCTGTTGATTGTGGGATCGCTTAGCCCTGTCTATAGCATGCTGCTTCTGCTTTTTAGCATGCATGTAGTCCTGTGTTGCAGCTTCCCCAGGTTGGAACTTCATTTTTAGGTATGCCTGGTGCTGCTCCTGGAATGCTCTTCTACTCTCCTCATTGAACCAGGTTTGGTCCCCTGGCTTGATGGTAATGCTAGAGTGAGGGTTATGCCGGGCCATGAGGTTACAGATTGTGGTGGAATACAATTCTGCTGCTGCTGATGGCCCACAGCGCCTCATGGTTGCCCAGTTTTGAGCTGCTCGATCTGTTCTGAATCTATCCCATTTAGCACGGTGGTAGTTCCATACAACACGATGGAGAGTGTCCTCAGTGTGAAGACGGGAGTTAATCTCTACAATGACTGTGCAGTGGTCACTGCTACCAATGCTGTCATAGACAGATGCATCTGCGACAGGTAGATTGGTGAGGACGAGGTCAAGTAGGTTTTTCCCTTGTGTTGGTTCTCTCACCACCTGCCACAGGCCCAGTCTGACAGCTATGTCCTTCAGGACTCGGCCAACTCGGTCAGTAGTGGTGCTACTGAGCCACTCTTGGTGATGGATATTGAAGTCCCCCACCCAGAGTACATTCTGTGCCCTTGCTACCCTCAGTGCTTCTTCCAAGTGGTGTTCAACATGGAGGAGTATTGATTCATCAGCTGAGGGAGGGCGGTAGGTAGTAATCAGCAGGAGGTTTCCTTGCCCATGCTTGGCCTGAAGCCATGAGACTTCGTGGGGTCCGGAGTCAATGTTGAGGACTCCCAGGGCCACTCCTTCCCAACTGTATACCACTGTTATGCCACCCCTGGTGTGTCTGTCCTGCCGGTGGGACAGGACATACCCGGGGATGGTGATGGAGGAGTTTGGGACATTGGCTGAAAGGTATGATTCTGTGAGTATGACTACGTCAGGCTGTTGCTTGACTAGTCTGTGAGACAGCTCTCCCAATTTTGGCACAAGTCCCCAGATGTTGGTGAGGAGGAGTTTGCAGGGTCGACTGGGCTGGGTGTGCCGTTGCTGTGTCCATAGCTGTAATGTATGTACCTTTAAGGGGAGAACTACTTTTTACAGCTCCTGTATACTGTAGTACCGGCAGTGACCACACCTGTATATAAACCCTGAGTAGTGATCTGTATAGTTAGTTCTAGAGTAACCCTCATTCAGTAAACACCTGTTGAATCATTCCCTGCAGTCTGTTGTCTGATTATTGAAGGACACAACATTAAGATGCACGGATCTAACATTGGCGACGAGGTAGATTCGAACCTATCTGCAACTGTGCATCACCTCCCAGGGATTCGCTCCTGGAGAACAGTGGAAGAAGGTCGAGTCCAGAAGCACGGGCGTCGACCACGGGCAACCGCCCAGTCATCCAGCGGAGATTTGAGCATTGCAGGGGAGGCTGTCGAGAGCCAGGCTTGGCTTTGCAGTCACGGTGGTCCAGCGAAACGGGCTGGCAACAGGATCTGCACAGACCCTTCCCGGACAGCGACGGGCTAGAGCCCGACCGAGCGGCAGAGAAAAAGGCCGAGCAGCGTTGAAGGGAGAGAGAGAGAGGGCAGAGTGCACAGGGCGCAGCCGGTGTTCAGGACCGAACGGCGTCAACGGGGGAGAGAGACGAGAGAGAGCAGAGCGCAGCCAGTGTTCAAGGGCCGAGCAGCGTCAATGGGGGAGAGAGGTGCGCAGGAAAACGCGAGGTGCTGCCATTGCCACGAGAACCGCAGAGAGCGGCGTTGGCAGCAGCGCAGGAGCAGCGCACGAAACCCACAGGGCGTCGCCATTGGCCACGAGGACCGCCGAGAGCGGCGTTGGCAGCAGCGCGGGAGACGCCATTTTAAGCTGCAGCGGGGAAGAAAGGAAAGCGCGGGAGACGCCATTTTAAGCCGCAGCGGGGAAGAAAGGAAAGCGCGGGAGATGCCATTTTTGGCCAGTTTAACCACACCCAAAAATGCCGAAGAGTGGCAGTATCACAGCATTCGAAAATGAAGTCGAAGATTGGACGACATATGTCGAACACATAGAAGTATACTGCAAGGCGAATGAAGTGCCAGATGACAAGAAAGCGCTGGTATTGTTGAATTCAATGGGTGCAAAAATGTATGGCTTACTACGAAACCTAGTAACCCCAGAGAAGCCAGTAGAAAAGGATTTTGAAAACATAGTGTCAATCCTACAGGACCACTTAAACCCCACACCGCTGCTGATAGCAGAAAGATTTAAGTTTCACAAAAGGAACCAGCATAAAGATGAAAGTAATGCTGAGTATTTAACGGAACTGCGCAAGCTATCGAAACACTGCCAGTTTGGAACGAGACTAGCAGATACTTTAAGGGACAAGTTTGTGTGTGGGCTTCAAAGTGAAGGAACCTAGAAACGGCTTCTATCAGAAAAGGATCTTACGCTGGACAAGGTTTTCAGCATTGCAGTATCACACGAAGCAGCAGCACGGGGCACTGCAGAGATACAATGGAGACCGCAAGAATATGGCACAAATGAAATGTCATACGGAACAGTGAAGTGCTATTGCTGCGGCAGAACAACACACGACCATAATGATTGCTGGTTCAAGGACAAAGTGTGGAAAAGTAGGACACATAGCAAGAGTCTGCAGGTCGGGAAAGAAAACCAGCAGCAAGAAATCTCCACAGGAGAAGTACAAGAAGGTGCATAAGGTGACGGAGAGTAGTTCAGACGAACAGAAAAGTGATACAGACTCCGGAAGCAAGGAGCTGGGTTGTCTGAAACTATATAATGTGATCAAAACGGAGGATCACCAAACTATCTGGGTCACGCGCAAAATAGCAGGAGTCCAAGTGAAAATGGAATTGGACACAGGATCAGCCCTAACAGTCATAAACATAAGAACATAAGAACATAAGAAATAGGAGCAGGAGTAGGCCAATCAGCCCCTCGAGCCTGCTCCGCCATTCAATAAGATCATGGCTGATCTGATCCTAACCGCCAATCTACTATCACTGAACCATCTCCTGAATCTAACAGAGTTAGACACACGAAATAGGAGCAGGATCAGGCTACATGGCCCCTGGGCCCGCTCCGCTACCCACAGGGCCATGACCGATCCGAACCTAGACTCATGTCCAAATTCCTGCCCGTTCCCCATAACCCTTTATTCCCTTTACTTCTAGGAAACTGTCTATTTCTGTTTTAAATTTATGTAATGATGTAGCTTCTACAGCTTTTTGGGGCAGCATATTCCATGGACCTACCACCCTCTGAGTGAAGTAGTTCCTCCTCATCTCAGTTTTGAAAGAGCAGCCCCTTATTCTAAGACTATGCCCCCTAGTTCTAGTTTCACCCATCATCGGGAACATCCTCCCTGCATCCACCCGATCCAACCCCTTCACAATCTTATATGTTTCAATAAGATCGCCTCTCATTCTTCTGAACTCCAATGAGTAGAGTCCCAATCTACTCAACCTCTCCTCATATGTCCATCCCCTCATCCCCGGGATTAACCGAGTGAACCTTCTTTGTACTGACTCGAGAGCAAGTATGTCTTTTCTTAAGTATGGACAACAAAACTGTATGCAGTATTCCAGGTGCGGTCTCACCAATACCTTGTACAACTGAAGCAATACCTCCCTATTTTTATATTCTATCCCCCTAGCAATGAAAGCCAACATTCCATTGGCCTTCTTAATCACTTGCTGCACCTGCATACTAACCTTTTGAATTTCGTGCACCAGGACCCCCAGATCCCTTTGTACTTCAGTACTTTCCAGTTTCTTGCCATTAAGATAATAACTTGCTCTATGATTTTTCCTGCCAAAGTGCATAACCTCACACTTTCCAGTATTGTATTCCATCTGCCAAATCTCTGCCCAGTTACTTAGCCTGTCTATGTCCCCTTGCAGGTTTTTTATGTCCTCCTCACTCACTACTTTCCCTCCCATCTTAGTATCATCTGCAAACTTTGATATGTTACACTCGGTCCCCTCCTCCAAATCATTAATATAGATTGTAAAGAGTTGGGGACCCAGCACTGACCCCTGTGGAACATCAATAGTTACTGATTGCCAGTCCGAGAATGAACCATTTATCCCAACTCTCTGCTTTCTGTTAGATAGCCAATCCTCTATCCATGCCAGAATATTACCCCCAATCCCGTGATTTTTTATCTTAAGCAATAATCTTTTGTGTGGCACCTTGTCAAATGCCTTTTGGAAGTCTAAATACACTACGTCCACTGGTTCCCCTTTATCCACCCTATATGTTACTTCCTCAAAGAACTCCAGCAAATTTGTCAAACATGACTTCCCCTTCATAAAACCATGCTGACTTTGTCCTATTAAATTATGATTATCCAAATGTCCTGTTATTGTCTCCTTAATAATGGACTCCAATATTTTACCTACCACAGATGTTAGGCTAACCGGTCTATAGTTTCCAGCCTTCTGTCTACTGCCCTTTTTAAATAAGGGCGATACATTAGCAGTTTTCCAGTTTGCCGGGACCTTTGCTGATTCCAGGGAGTTTTGGAAAATTATTACCAATGCATCCACAATCCCTACCGCCACTTCCCTCAAGGCCCTAGGATGTAAGCCATCAGGTCCAGGTGATTTATCCGCCTTGAGTCCCATTATTTTACCGAGTACCACTTCCTTAGTGATTTTGATCGTGTTTAGCTCCTCCCCCCCTATAGCCCCCTGTTTGTCCAGGTTGGGATATTCTTAGTGTCTTCTACTGTAAAGACTGATACAAAATATTCATTCAGTGTTTTTGCCATCTCCATATTTCCCACCATTAATTTCCTGGTCTCATCCTCTAAGGGACCAACATTTACTTTAGCCACCCTTTTTCTTTTTATATAACTATAAAAACTCTTACTATCTGTTTTTATATATTTTTGCTAATTTACTTTCATAATCTATCTTCCCTTTCTTAATCAATCTTTTTGTTACTTTTTGCTGTCTTTTAAAGTTTTCCCAATCCTCTATCCTCCCACTAGATTTGGCTACATTATATGCCCTTGTTTTTAGTCGAATACTATCCTTAATTTCTTTACTTTGCCACGGATGGCTGTCTTTTCTTTTACACCCTTTTCTTCTCAGTGGAATATATATTTTTTGGAAGTTGTAAAATAACTCCTTAAATGTACACCACTGATCATGTATCGTCTTACCCTTTAATCTGTTTTCCCAATCCACTCTACTCAATTCCGCTCTCATACCTTCATAGTCTCCTTTAATCAAGCTTAGCACGCTTGTTTGAGATCCAACCTTCTCACCCTCTAATTGAATATGGAATTCAACCATGTTATGGTCACTCATTCCAAGGGGATCCTTTACTCGGACATTTTTAATTAATCCTGTCTCGTTACACAGGACCAGATCTAAGGTTGCTTGCCCCCTGGTCGGTTCAGTTACATACTGCTCAAGAAACCCATCCCTAATACACTCAATGAACTCACCCTCAAGGCAGCCCTGCCCAATTTGATTTGTCCAATTAATATGATAGTTAAAATCCCCCATAATTATAGATGTTCCCTTATTACAAGCCTCAACTATTTCCTGATTGATACTCCGTCCAATAGAGTTGCAACTGTTCGGAGGCCTATAGACTACGCCCACTAGTGTTTTTTTCCCCTTATTATTCCTTACCTCCACCTAAACTGTTTCATTATCCTGATCTTTTGACCCAATATCATTTATCTGTATTACAGTGATTCCTTCCTTTATTAACATAACCACCCCACCTCCCCTTCCTTCCTGCCTGTCCTTCCTGATCGTTAAATAACCTGGTATGTTTAATTCCCAGGCATTGTCACCCTGCAGCCATGTTTCTGTAATGGCTACAAGATCATACCCATATGTAGTTATTTGTGCAAATTAATTCGTCTATTTTGTTACGAATGCTACGTGCATTCAGATAGAGAACTTTCAAATATGTTTTGTGACACTTAGTTCCTGCTTTTGCCCTTTTTATTACTTTACCTTTTACTCCATACCTTCTGCCCCTTCCTGACACACTCTGGTTTTTAATTTCCCCACTGCTACCTAAGTCTATGACATTCTCTGTTGTCATTTTTATTATTTGCTCTCTAGGAACCTCCCCCCCACTAGTTAGTTTAAAGCCCTCTCTACAGCCCTAGTTATATGATCCACCAGGACTCTAGTGGGGACTACAAGTGGCTATTCTCACATATACCCTTGAGAGATACAAAGATTGTCTTGAAGACGTACACGGGGCAAAAAGTCTACCCCAAAGGAAAAATAAGGGTGAACTTTATGTATAACGGCAAGGAAACATCAAAAATGGACCTATATGTATTGCCAGATGGAGGACCACCACTACTACGACGTGAATGGATCCGGAAGATACAGCTAGATTGGCATTCCATACAGGCACTGACTGTGGCTGACAAAAAGGATGACGACGTCACACCTGGGCGACTGTCAAAGATCCTAACTGACGCGAAAGAAGTGTTCCAGCAAGAACTCGGAACACTAAAAGGAATGACAGCGATGATTAAAATGGAAGAAAACGCAAGCCCAAAATTTTTTAAGGCCAGACCGGTACCTTATGCGATCCGCCCAGCCATCGAAGCAGAGCTGGAGAGTCTGGAACGTTCAGGTGTACTGTCCAAGGTAGACTGGAGCGAGTGGGCTACACCCATCGTCCCTGTGATGAAAAAGTCGTTGAGCAGCACGCCTGGGGAACCAAGGAAGGTTCGCATCTGTGGGGACTTTAAGGTAACAGTGAACCCGGTCCTTCAGACTGTACAATATCCACTTCCGTGGATTGAAGATATTTTCGCCTCGCTATCTGGAGGGAAACACTTCACTAAGATTGATCTGGCCCAGGCGTATCTGCAAATGGAGGTAGAAGAAGCATCAAAAAAATACCTCACAATCAACACCCATAAAGGTCTCTACCAATACAACCGGCTGGTATTCGGGGTAGCATCAGCTCCGGCTATTTGACAGAGGGCAATGGAACAAGTCCTGCAAGGGATCCCAGGGACCCAGTGTTATTTGGACAACATCCTGGTCACGGGCGAAAATGACAGTGATCACCTTGCCAACCTGGAGCAGGTGCTCACTAGATTGCAGGAATATGGGCTCCAAGCTAACCGCCCCAAATGCGAGTTTTTTAGAAAACAGATCTCGTATTGTGGCCACGTTATCGATAAAGAGGGGTTACATAAGTCCCCAGAGAAGATTGAGGCAGTATTCTGGACTCCCTGACCATCGGGAACATCCTTCCTGCATCTAGTCTGTCCAGTCCCATCAGAATTTTATAAGTTTCAATGAGATCCCCTCTCGTTCTTCTAAACTCCAGCGAATATAAGCCCAATCGACCCAATCTCTCCTCATACTTCATTCCTGCCATCCCAGGTATCAGCCTGGTGAATCTTCGCTGAACCTCTTCCATGGCAAGAGCATCCTTCCTCAGATAAGGCGACCAAAACTGCACACAATACTCAAGATGTGGTCTCACCAAAGCCCTGCAGCAAGACATCCTTGTTCCTGTACTCAAACCCTCTCGCTACGAAGGCCAACATACCATTTGCCTTCTTAACCGCCTGCTGCACCTGCATGCTTACCTTCAGCGACTGGTGCACAAGGACACCCAGGTCTTGTTGCACTTCCCCTTCTCCCAATCTATTGCCATTCAGATAATAATCTGCTTTCCTGTTTTTGACACCAAAGTGGATAACCTCGCATTTATCCACATTATATTGCCTCTGCCATGCTTCTGCCCAATCACCCAACCTGTCCAAATCATCCTGGAGTTTCTCGGCATCCTCCTCACAGCACACACGCCCACCCAGCTTTGTGTCACCTGCAAACTTGGAGATATTACATCTAGTTCCCTTGTCTAGATTGTAGGTGGTGGCGTGTGCCCAGTCAGCTCTGCCCCTGACTGTCTCTGAGCGGTTCGAATCGCTCCCACACCCCTGGGTTCTAGACACCGGACTTAGGTACAGGTGGTGATACAGAAATAGAGTAGACAACTGGTTTGGTGCAAGAAAACAGTATTTTTATTAAAGGCACAATAAAATCACAACATTGAAAATTACTAGAATAATTACAGGCATATAAAAGTACACTTATTTGGGAATGGGGAACACACAGCACATCGAGGGAACAAACGCGTCAAAAATCCCCCTACCCTTGTCCCACCCCCAATACCTAACTAGATTGAGCTACAAGGGGCCAGGGATTTATGCTCACCAATGGGGTTCCTTTTGACGGTTCGAAACCTGTCGATTAAGCCGATTGCAGTTTTGGAGTTTGCTCTTTGTGTCCTTTGGGGCCTGCCGTCGTCTCATGGTCCCAGGGCGCAGCGGTGGAGTCGTCTGAGTAAAGTACCCTCTTTTGCTCCATTAGAGATAGGGAGTAAAGTCTTTGTTGGGTACTTTACCTTGCAGAATGGTTGTTCTTCTGGTGGTGGTCTGGTCGTCGAAGGTTTTGTTGCGGCTGGGGTTCGGTTGTCGATCTATGGTGTTGGCTTGAGTTTGTTACCACGGTGCTCGTGGTCGTCAGCTGCTTCTTCCAACCATGCTTTTGAATACCAGCTTATACCTGGACCAAGGTGTGTGCCCACTCGTCCCCAACGCTTCTCTATGCTGCCATTCTCTGCTTATCGGCCTTGCCGTTCGTCTCGTCTTGCCTGCCCGCTTGCTGCCCCGTGTGTCCTGTGTGTTTTGAGTCAGGTCCCATTCTCCTTTTCGGTTACCGGTGGGCCTACAATTATACTATTTCGGAGGTTCCTTATCTGCGCGCCAAATCAGGGTTAGTTCTTTGTCTATTTTGGTGGGCTCATTAAAGTAATTATAGTCGTTCACTTTAACTGTTTTTGGGGCGGTTGTCTCCTTGTTTAATGGCTTCAACATCCTGGCTGTTTGTTATTTATGATTTTTAATCAGCGTTCTCCTGTCTTGGTGGCCACTTCGAACTGTAGCTGATTATGTATGCAAAAAGTTAATGGCCTCAAGATTATGTTTATCCTGAGTTAAACTGTTTCAAGATGAAGGATGCATATTCTGTGTTTATCTAGTGTTTGGCTTTTAGAAATAACAAAATCCTTCACACAGATCCATGCATGCTAGGTTTCATTTCAAGATTTGAATGGGCCTGCCATTGCAGGGCCTTGCATTAAAAAAAAAAATCCTGCAGGTTTCTGTCACGAGGTTCAGAAGCCATTTTTCTTTCGGGTACCCTTTTTAATAACTTGTCCATACAGGGTCCCTTTATCCATAACTTTTGGGGAATGTGGGAATTTTGAGAACCCTACAAGATCATTAATATATATTGTGAATAGCTGGGGTCCAAGGACCGATCCCTGCGGTACCCCACTAGCCACTGCCTACCTCTCGGAAAAAGACCCATTTATTCCAACTCTTTGCTTTCTGTCTGCCAACCAGTTCTCTATCCAAGTCAATACCTTGCCCCCAATCCCATGTGCCTTAACTTTACACGCTAATCTCTTATGCGGGACCTTATCAAAAGCCTTCTGAAAGTCCAAATACACTACATCCACTGGTTCTCCCTTATCTATTTTACCAGTTACATCCTCAAAAAATTCCAGTAGATTAGTCAAGCACGATTTACCGTTTGTAAATCCATGTTGACTTTGTCCGATCCTGTCACTGTTTTCCAAGTGCTCTGCTATTACATCTTTTATAATGGACTCTATCATTTTCCCTACTACTGATGTCAGGCTTACCGGTCTGTAATTCCCTGTTTTCTCTCTACCACCTTTTTTGAATAGCGGGGTAACATTAGCTACCCTCCAATCCATGGATACTGTTCCAGATTCCATTGAATGTTGGAAGATGATCAGCAATGCATCTAATATTTCTAGGGCCACTTCATTAAGTACCCTAGGATGTAGATTATCAGGCCCTGGGGATTTATCGGCCTTCAATCCTGTCAATTTCCCTAACACCATTTCCCTACAAATACTGATTTCTTTCAGTTCCTCCCTTTCATCAGACCCTTTGTTCCCTGACATCTCTGGGAGGTTATTTGTGTCCTCCTTTGTGAAGATAGAACCAAAATATGTATTTAGTTGGTCTGCCATTTCTTTGTTCCCCATTATAAATTCCCCTGATTCTGACTGCAAGGGACCTACACTTGACTTCACCAATCTTTTTCTCTTCACATATCTATAAAAGCTTTTACAGTCAGTTTTTATGTTCCCTGAAAGCTTACTCTCATATTCTATTTTCCCCTTCTTAATTAATCCCTTTGTCCTCCTTTGTTGAATCCTAAACTGCTCCCAATCCTCAGGTTTACTGCTTTTTCTGGCCAATTTATATGTCCTCTCCTTGGATCTTATGCTATCCCTAATTTCACTTGTTAGCCACGGTTGAGTCACCTTTTTTGTTTTATTTTTATGCCAAACTGGGATGAACAAATTCTGTAGTTCATCCATGCGGTCTTTGAATGTATCTTACAACCCCTACGGGTGTGTACGAGTCATGCACGTGGTGGTAGGGGCTGCGCAAGTTCCGGGTTTAGGCATGCAAAGCGCATGCGCTACAACCCGAAACTTGAGATCTGTCAGAATCCTCTTGCATCCCCGGGTGCTAGGCCTCTGCGGGTGGAGAGTTGCGCTATCTGTCCAACTTCCGCCTGCTGAATGCCTGTGAAATTCTTATGCCTGGTAAAAGCAGGCCTTACGTGGCATAAGAGTTTTAAAAATAGAAAAATAAAACTTTATCACTTACTTATACATTAAAATCCCTGTCCAATAAGGTAAGTTTATTTTTAGCCCCATTAAAACATACATTTTTTTTTCAAAAAATTAAATTTTTGTTTAAACGTTAATTAAATGGCATTTTAATTAATTTTAAATTTGTGATTTTTAAAAATTTATTTCATGTGTTCGTGTATTTTGTAAGTGATCCCCATTCATAATTATGGGAGTTCCATATGTACGCAACTCCCAGAAGTATGAATGGGGATTCCCTTCTTTTATTGGTTGGGCCGGCCCACGTGATCCCAGGGGCGCTTGTGATCCGCATGTGCCCCGAGATATGTGGGCCTCTACCTGCATGGACCTGGAGAGCCTCCGTATCTCCCAGGTAAATGCATAGATTTTTTACAGGTCAAAGGCATCCGCCCACGGGAAGCCTCCGATCGCAAACTTTGGGCCTATATATTTTATTTGAGTAGCTTTACAATATATAGTGTTGGCAGTTGATATTTGAAATTGGTGGCAATTTTGGCTAGATCTGATCAAAAGAAATGAAATGTACGCATGCATGTTTGCCTTGTTTTTCATTTCTGATCAACTTAAGAGTGGCAGACCAAGGAAGATTGGGAAGGCGTGGTAGGGTTGGGGAGAATTTAACTCAGTTGCCATTGTTGGTTCCATACCATAGTTTTTATTTCAAGTGATGCATTGAGTTTCTTGTGTGAAAATTGATGAAACTTGAACTTTTGATTAAATCTGCACTATGTCTGAATGTCTTAGTCACATACTTCTCACTCACTACTGCCTTGTGGACTTACCCTGGGAATTTTTCAAAGTAGGTGTTAAGCCTAGTTTGGGTCTCTGTGCAATTTTATATATAATGTTCATAAGACAGCTATCACAATTGCGGTGTTGAACTGTATGTGTGAGCTAGGCCGTTGTTGCAGAGCCTGGTCTCCAATCGTCTTGGATCCCCTTGCCATTGGACCAAGACCTTGCTCTGTCAAGCCCGTGTGTTAGCTGGTGTGCAACGGCCACCCCACATTAAAAGAATTCACGCACAGGCATCTTCCACCCTTTAAAATGAAGTTCAGGACCTGGAACGTCAGGACCCTCATGGACAACCCCAACAGTAACAGAGACTGTAGGTCCCGCATTGGACTCATCAGTCACCTGAGAGCTCATTTTTGTGTGGCAGCAAGTCACCCTCGGTTCCGAGGGACTGCCTAAGAGAAGAGTGGGGAAGCTTTTAGAAACAATAATCAGGGACAAAATTAACAGTCACTTGGGCAAGTGTGAATTAATTAAGGAAAGCCAGCATGGATTTGTTAAATGCAAATTGTGTTTAATTAACTTGATCGAGTTTTTTGATGAGTTAATAGAGAGGGTTGATGAGGGCAATGCGGGTGACGTGGTGTGCATGGATTTCCAAAAGACGTTCGACAAAATGCCACATAATAGGCTTGTCAGCAAAGTTGAAGCCCATGGAATAAAAGGGACAGTGGCAGCATGGATACGAAATTGGCTAAGTGACAGGAAACAGAGAGTAGTGGTGAATGGTTGTTTTCGGATTGGAGGAAGGTACACAGTGGTGTTCCCCAGGAGTTGGTTCTAGGACCACTGCTTTTCTTGATATATATTAATGACTTGGCTGTTGTTGTACAGGGCACAATTTCAAAATTTGCAGATGACGCAAAACTTGGAAGTTTAGTGAAAAGTGAGGAGGATAGTGATAGAGTTCAAGAGGACATAGACAGGCTGGTAGAATGGGCGGACACGTGGCAGATGAAATTTAATGAAGTAAAGTGCAAAGTGATACATTTTGGTAGAAAGAATGAAGAGAGGAAATATAAACTAAAGGGTACAACTTTAAAGTGGGTGCATGAACAGAGAGACCTAGGGGTATGGTGCTGTTAAAAAAGCTTATGAGATCCTGGGCTTCATGAATAGAGGTATAGGGGGCAAAATTGGGTGACTTTGTGCCTCCCATTAGTGCAAATGGGTCACAAATGGCTTTGCGACTGGGCGCGGCGCTGACATCAACTCCCATCATATTCGGAGGGAGTTTTGCGGCAGCGCTACAGCGTTTCACCCCAATCTCCTTCACCCAGAGATCGCGACATCATCGCCATGCGCTTTGCCCCCGTAGCGCCCCGGACTCAATATTGACTGCTGCCCCCTGCAGCAGCGTTGGTCAAAAACACCGACAGCTGCAGGAGGCGGGCACATCGGGCGGCCAGCCACTTTGGGGGCGATGATTAAAGGCGAGGTGGCTGAGGTAAGTAAAAAAAAAACTTTACCTTTCTTGTTCCAGTTTTTTTCCTGGGTTCCTGCCTGCGATCGATCAGCCCGGCACTCTGCTTGAGTGCTGGGCTAATCACGTGAGATTGCGGCTGCCTTGGTGGTGTAGGCAGGTACTTTTTATATTGTAGAGCCTGCAGCGATGGCCCTTCCCTTTAAGGGAGGGAAGGAGCCTTTGAACACGGCAGCGCTGCACGGCCCAGTGTGCATCGCTGCTGAAGTCTCTGCCCGGCCTGCTGCTGCTTGTGCTCCAAGAAGGAAGTGGATGCTTGATTTAGCATTCCACTTTCTTGGAGCGCAAACAATGAATTTTTCAAAAGTTTTGAATTATTAGTGCCTGGTGCTAACTTTTCAAACTTTTAAAAATTAGCACCCCAGATCTCCCCCTTTGAATACAAAAGCGTGGAAATTATGATGAATCTTTATAAAACATTGATTCGACCTCAACTGGAGTAATGTGTCCAATTCTGGGCACCACAGTTTAGGAAGGATGTGAAGAGGGTGCAGAAAAGATTGCAGGGAGGAGGGACTTCCATTACGTGGATAGACTGGAGAAGCTGAGGTTGTTCTCCTTAAAGCAGAGAAGGTTGAGAGGAGATTTGATAGAGGTGTTCAAAATCATGAGGGGTCTGGTCAGAGTAGATAGAGAGAAACTGTTCCCATTGGCGGCATGGTCGAGAACCAGTAGACACAGATTTAAGGTGTTTGGCAGAAGAACCAAAGGTGACGTGAGGAAAAATTTTTTACTCAGCGAGTGGTTAAGATCTGGAATGCACTTCCTGAAAGGCATGGTGTGGAGATGCCGGTGTTGAACTGGGGTGGACAAATGTAAGAAGTCACACAACACCAGGTTATAGTCCAACAGTTTTATTTGAAATCACAAGCTTTCGGAGCGTTGCCCCTTCGTCAGGTGAAGTGGAGCGATGCATAAAGACACAGCTTATATAGTCAGAGAATAATGCCAGATGATTACAGGTAATCTTTCTAACTGCCATTTATCACACCTCGGCAGAGAGATAATCACAGCAATTAAAGGTGTGAATGGTGTCCAAACAGGTCAGTCAGGAAAACATTACATCAAAGAACAATGAGGTGGGGTCTCAAGGGGTCAAATGTTGCAGATGCTGGGGTCTGTATGAAAAACAAAAAACAGACAAAAAAACATTTTTTTTTGCTGGAAATCACAGCATCTGTGTAGAGAGAACAAGCCAATGACGACTCGAGTCTGGATGACCCTACGTCAGGTGGGGTGACATGTAGCGTGACATGAACCCAAGATCCTGGTTGAGGCCACCCTCATGAGTGCGGAACTTGGCTATCAGTTTCTGCTCTACGATTTTGCGTTGTCGTGTGTCTTGAAGGCCACTTTGGAGAATGCTTACCCGAAGATCGGAGGCTGAATGTCCTTGACTGCTGAAGTGTTCCCCGACTGGGAGGGAACACTCCTGCCTGGCGATTGTTGTGCGGTGTCCGTTCACCCGTTGTCGCAGTGTCTGCATGGTCTCGCCGATGTACCATGCTCCGGGGCATCCTTTCCTGCAATATATGAGGTAGACAATGTTGGCCGAGTCACATGAGTATCTACCATGTACCTGGTGGGTGGTGTCCTCATGTGTGATGATAGTATCTGTGTTGATGATCTTGACATGTATGCTCAAGCTGTCAGGAGATGCATCAACACCAGGTTCATCAGCCGCACTCACAAGACAGTCCAGAATGTCACCCGAGCACAACTCAACGCCATCCATGCTCTCAAGACCAACCGCAACATCGTCATCAAACCAGCAGACAAAGGAGGAGCCATCGTCATACAGAACAGAACGGACTATTGCAAAGAAGCATACCGACAACTGGACATCCAGGAACACTACAGACAGTTACCCACAGATCCGACCAAAGAACACACCCGCCAACTCAACGGACTGATCAAGACCTTCGATCCAGACCTTCAAAGCATCCTACGCACTCTCATCCCACGTACTCCCCGCGTGGGAGACTTCTACTGTCTCCCAAAGATACACAAAGCCAACACACCCGGACGTCCTATCGTATCAGGCAATGGAACCCTGTGTGCGAACCTCTCTGGATATGTCGAGGACATCCTGAAACCCATCGTACAGGGAACCCCCAGCTTCTGTCGCGACACTACAGACTTCTTACAGAAACTCAGCACCCACGGACCAGTTGAACCAGGAACACTCCTCACCATGATGGACGTCTCAGCACTCTATACCAGTATCCCCTACGATGACGGCATCGCTGCGACAGCCTCAGTAGTCAACACCAACAACAGCCAATCTCCAGACGCCATCCTACAACTCATCCGCTTCATCCTTGACCACAATGTCTTCACCTTCGACAGCCAGTTCTTTACCCAAACACACGGAACAGCCATGGGGACCAAATTCACACCCCAATATGCCAACATCTTCATGCACAAGTTCGAGCAAGACTTCTTCGCTGCACAGGACCTCCAACCAATGCTATACACCAGATATATCGACGACATTTTCTTCCTATGGACCCACGGCAAAGAATCACTGAAAAGACTACACGATAACATCAACAAGTTCCATCCCACCATCAAACTCACCATGGACTAATCCTCAGAATCGGTTTCATTCTTGGACACACGAATCTCCATCAAAGACGGACACCTCAGCACTTCACTCTACCGCAAGCCCACGGACAACCTCAGGATGCTCCACTTCTCCAGCTTCCACCCTAACCACGTTAAAGAAGCCATCCCCTATGGACAAGCCCTGCGAATACACAGGATCTGCTCAGACGAGGAGGAACGCGATGGACACCTACAGACGCTGAAAGACGCCCTTGTAAGAACGGGATATGACACTCAACTCGTCGATCGACAGTTGCGATGGGCCACAGCAAAACATCGCATAGACCTCCTCAGAAGACAAACATGGGACACAACCAACAGAGTACCCTTCGTCGTCCAGTACTTCCCCGGAGCGGAAAAACTACGCCATGTTCTTCGCAGCCTTCAACATGTCATCGATGACGACGAACACCTCGCTAAGGCCATCCCCACGCCTCCACTACTCGCCTTCAAACAGCCGCCTAACCTCAAACAGACCATCGTTCGCAGCAAATTACCCAGCTTTCAGGAGAACAGCGACCATGACACCACACAACCCTGCCACGGCAACCTCTGCAAGACATGCCAGATCATCAACACAGATACCATCATCACACGTGAGGACACCACCCACCAGGTACATGGTACATACTCATGTGACTCGGCCAACGTTGTCTACCTCATATGTTGCAGGAAAGGATGCCCCGGAGCATGGTACATTGGCGAGACCATGCAGACACTGCGACAATGGATGAACGGACACCGCGCAACAATCGCCAGGCAGGAGTGTTCCCTCCCAGTCGGGGAACACTTCAGCAGTCAAGGACATTCAGCTTCCGATCTTCGGGTAAGCATTCTCCAAGGCAGCCTTTGAGACGCACGACAACTCAAAATCGTAGAGCAGAAACTGATAGCCAAGTTCTGCACTCATGAGGATGGCCTCAGCCAGGATCTTGGGTTCACGTCATGCTACATGTAGCCCCACCTGACGTAGGGTCATCCAGACTTGAGTCGTCGTTGGCTTGTTCTCTTTACACAGATGCGGCCGGACCTGCTGTGATTTCCAGCAAAAAAAAATGTTTTTTTGTCTGTATTTTGTTTTTCCTACAGACCCCAGCATCTGCAACATTTGACCCCTTGTGACCCCACCTCAATGTTCTTTGATGTAATGTTTTCCTGACTGACCTGTTTGGACACCATTCACACCTTTGATTGCTGTGATTATCTCTCTGCCGAGGTGTGATAAATGGCAGTTAGAAAGATTACCTGTAATCATCTGGCATTATTCCCTGACTATATAAGCTGTGTCTTTATGCATCTCTCCACTTCACCTGATGAAGGAGCAGCGCTCCGAAAGCTTGTGATTTCAAATAAAACTGTTGGACTATAACCTGGTGTTGTGCGACTTCTTACATTCTTCCTGAAAGGGTGGTGGAGGCAGACTCAATCACGCTTTCAAAAGGGAATAGGATAAGTACCTGAAGGAATTTTTTTTGCAGTGTTATGGGGAAAGGGCGGGAGAGTGGGACTAGCTCATGTGCTTTTGCAGAGAGCCAGCACGGGCTTGAAGGGTGGAATGGCCTTCTTCCGTGCTGTAACCATTCTATGATTTTCTATGATTCTATAACAATCAATTGTGTAATTCAGTACCCAGTAAAAATGTCAATACCATTCAATAAAAATGGAATTTGATTTTTTCAATCACTGTAAATAAGCATACCTGACATTATCTCCTACATCGCATAAATACTCTATATTGTTAAAATCAGCAAATCTTCCAACTCACCTTGGGCAATGCCATAGGAGATCTACTAGAATAGAATTATAAATAGTTGAAATTGCATAAGAATCTGTAATTTTATGAAAAAATTCAAATATCATAAATCATGGGATCAAGAGTCAGAGGAGGCGGAAATGTAATAAAATTGTAAAAGTTATGAAGGGTTTTGATAGGGTTAAAAGGGAAAGACTATTTCCTCTGATTGGGTGGTGAGTGATGCAGGGCCTTCAATTAAAACTTGCCACTATGAGAGGGAGGAGGAAGGTTTGGAGACATTTCTTTTGGCAGAAAGCTGTTGGGAAATAGGGTGTTGTGCCACAAACCATAGCTGAATCAAAGGGCGTTCACTTTTAAAGGAAAAGTGGGTAAATATTTGAAGCAGGCAGAACTATGGGGACAGAGGGATTAGTTCGGGATTGCTCTAGCAAACAGCGGGCACAGCCACGAATGCCTTTCTTCCATGCTGTAAGCTTGTTCAGTTGTAAGTGGTTTTGGACGTTAACTGAACCCTGAGATGGAATTACAATACAGTTAGTCTCTATGTAGATTCTACCTACACGTTATCATCTCAATAAAGTGAAAACAAAGATAACGGTAGGGCAGAAATTTCACTCCAGGATGACGAGGCTTCACAACAGAATGTGTAATACAGGATGAAACAGATTGACATCGGTCAGTAGCACATCACGCAGCTCAGGTGATCTCATAAACCAAATGAATGTTCTAGGTGTTACCTGAATTGCCCGGCGAGTTCCATCAGCTGGAATTCGTGTGGTTTACAGATATATTTATTTTGTATTTTTTAAAGTAAGTCAGGGTCGGGTGATTGTACCACTCAGTATAAAATGACATGATACTGTATTACCAGGTTGAACTGCAATGATACAGAATTTTGTTGCACTGCATGTTAGGGGGAAATACATTTCAATTGCACAGAAGGAATGAAGAGACTGCCACATATATTTAGTTGAACTATTCTATTCGGTCGGCAACCAGCAGCTGGTGTGATGTGACGCACTGTGCGCTACAACCACAATAATCTTTAGAACAGCCAACCGGTCTAACCAACCGGTGACTCGGTGCTTTCTTCAGCAATATGGCTCCATTTACAAACATTGTTCTCAAACTCTGGCTCCTTGTCTTAGGTAAGCATTCACTCCTACCCCGGTTGACAGTTATTCTAGTTGTAGTCAGATAATTTGAATGTCATGTTCCTACTTGTTGTGACTTTATGTCCCAGGGCCTGCTGTCGGTCTGAAAGTGATCCAGTCTCCTTTAGCTCTGTCCCTCCTGAGAGGACAGACAGTTCGGATCAACTGCACCGTGGTACCCGAAGAGGAGCGGCTGGATTCGGTGAGATATTATTGGTTTAGGACAAGAGACAACAAATCTAGGAATTTCCTCAATAACTCTCGTGTGTCTGTATCTGAGGGCTCGCTTATCATCCGGGAGGTGACTGTGGACGATTCCGACACTTACCACTGCCTGATTCTGAGAGAGGAGCCTCGGCCCTGGAGAGAATTTACAGGAGAGGGAACAGAACTGAACATCCAAGGTAATTAGATGAACCAATACTGAAACAGTTCAATGTATGGGGCAAAGGAATCAGAACTCGCTCCACACACATATCTAATCTGGGACTGACATGCTCTGTGCACTGGGGGCTGGACTGAATACACCAGCGTTTAACTTTAATTCCACAATATCCATTAAACAGCAGGGACTTTCATACAGTTTAAAAAAACACTTGGTTTGAAGAAAAACATCCAAAAGACAAAATTATAGAATGCTGATACTAATACTAACAACGGAATATAATTTATATAACAAGCGAATTGCAAATAACGACACTGATTTGGTGAAATAAGTATTGTCATTTTATTTCAATGTTCTTGACGATATTGGTCCAAAAAAAAACAAAGGGAATTTGTACCCGAGCGAAACTTATTGTAAAGTCACGGATATTATTCAGGCTCGTTTTCCATTCTGTTCCGTGTTGTTGGATTTTATTATATATAAACCTAGTGATTTGTATATTGAGACATAATCTAATCAAATTGATTCTTCAGTTTCTCATTTAGTTTCAAATATGAACCAGTTTAAATCTTTTTTGTACAGTTGCACTCTCTATAAGGTCGGGCAGCATCTGTCGATTCTCTCTCCACAGCTGCTGCCCGTCCTGCTGAGTATTTCCAGCATTTTCTGTTTTGATTCCAGATTTCCAGCATCCGCTGTATTTTGATTTGTCTCTCTATATATTTGCTTTAACTCAGATTGATATAACTTGTGATTTTTTTAATGTTTATTTAGCGAAACCTGAAGTCTATCTCTCTGCGGATCCCGAGAATGAAGTTGCTGGGATTCAGTCTCTGACTTGTGTGGCGGCGGGATTTTTCCCAAGAGCTCTGAACATTTCTTGGATTGTAGCGGGAGATGTCTCCTATCACATAGAACCGGACTCTCCGACAGTAAACAGTGACGGCACCTACAACCTGAGCTCCCGGCTGTGGATTACAGACACTCACTGGGACCCGGGAACCGCTGTCACCTGTCAGGTTCAGCACCTTACACTGGAAGGGTCAGTGAGGAAAAGTTTCAGTCCCAGCGGAGGTAAGTTGTTGACAAAGGGAATAAATCCCACAGCCCGCTGCTCCCAGTTACTGTTAATATAGGGAGGTAAAAATAGTAATTTTATGCAACCACGCGTAAAAGGCGACTCATTAATCGGGATAGAATTACAAAAGGTAACGCGATGTGCACACCGGAGATAATTGGTCTTATTTTTTTAACGCGTAGCAATAAACAAATTGCACGCTGCAATAAATTAAATTGATACAATACAGACGCTGTGTTTTATTGCTAAATATTACAGATAATGATGGTATGTCGAGAAGGCGGGTGAATTGAGATAGGCAACATTAACCAACTAGACTGAAACACAAAACAGCTGGAAATGCACAGCATCTGGGACCAGAGCTATTCATCTCAAACATTGACTGGTCTTTTTTCGTTACCGATGCGAACTGACCTGCCATGTATTTCCAACATTTCTTTTTACTGATGCCGACTAGGTAGATTCGCTTCTAGTAACTATGTTTTACAGCAGAGAATAACTCAAATAAACACAAAAATGGAATGCAAGCAGCAGCGAGTTTAAAACACGGAGCTGTTTCAGGGCTGCTTTATAAACCGTCCACTGTGGAATCGGTTTTAACTCCCGAGTTCTGGTTTGACACGGACAGACTCGATAAAATATGATTAAAAAGCAGTCATTAAATGTCCTTTGTGTATCTGAAAAGTTCTACATTATTGAATGAATTTAATTTATTCTGGCTTCATAAATCGACAGAGGAAAAGTCGCCGGGAACCAGAATAGGCAAAGTTTAAACAGCACAAAACAAGACCGTTTATGCCCCAGAGCCGCTGCACTGCTCACTCGGACTTACCTTGATTTCCATATTTGAAAAGGAAGAATGTAGAAGGAAAGGGTGGGGGGAGGACAGGGAATTGAGATAAAGTTAGGTAAAAGCTAGCACGGACATATAAGCAGTGGGCCGAATGGTCTCCCCCTTGTGCTGTCATTTCTATGATTCCGATTAACAACCATTTGCCATTGAACCAGTTGACAGAATTCTCAATTTAAGTAGCAGCGGTGAATAAAATGCAGACATTTGCAATGTGGTGTTTATGTCCTGCAAAAAAAAGCGCCCAATATTACCAGATATGCCTTCCGCCAAGTCTCCACCTATTGATTCTGTTATAATACCAGCTGTATACAGGCAAAAATAACAGAAAATGCTGGAAACACTCAGTAGGTCAGGCAACATCCGTGGAGAGAGAAACAGAGTTAACGTTTCAGGTCTGTGACCCTTCTTCAGAACTGGAAAAAGCTGGAGATGTAACAGATGTATGGGTCACAGACCTGAAACGTTGACTCTGTTTCTCTCTCCACGGATGCTGCCTGGCCTGCTGAGTATTTCCAGCATTTTCTGTTATACCAGCTTCATTGTTTGGTTAAATTACAAAGCATGTTAAAATTTTAGATTCTAAGGAGAGTATGATCAAGTAAAAGCCACTGTGTCCATTCAGTTCATCCCTTCACACCTCAGGCCATTAAGAGGCTCTGTATCTCATTTCTATCCCTGCTTATTGAAGCTCAATTAGGAATAATATTTAAATCCCCAATCTCGACATTTTTTTTACAAGTACCCTCTTCTTTAAGTTAACATATACAAATGAAACAGCGAGAAAACAGATTTAAAACATACAAAGATATCATTTAGCTGCTAGCAGGGTTGAGAGCTATGGTTATACAGCCCGCTTTAAGCGCTTGAGAGGGTGGGTACTGGGCGATGGTATGGGCGCATTGGATTTGTACGTCTGCAGGAAACTTTTCATCATAATCTTGGACAACAATGAATTATTACTGACTTGAGAATATTCTATAATTGGGAGTGCAGCGGTCTGCCTTAGGCTGCCAGTGTTTGGTTGATGCAAAGTGGGCTTTTTGGGTGCACATCAATACAGAAGTGGCATTATAACTCAGAAGACTGCAGAATGCACTAAAGTCGTTGGGTATAAGATTTCCTCTTGGAGGCTACCTCGCAATGGTTTCTGTTTCCAAAGTGTGCAGTATAAATCCAGTCTTAATTTTTTAATTTAATATTTTCTGCTGTCATTAGCATACCTGCTAGACCAGAAAACTAACTAAAGCTGACCAACTGCTTCAGAAAAGCTCACATAGCCCAAGAAAAGCTGGTAGCTCAATAATAGCCCTCAATACAGGCCTCTCCACACATGGAGTTAGACTGAGAGTGTAGTGGGATATGGGCTTGCCATAACAATCTGCAGATACAAACACACAGCAACAGTGGTGATTTAGAAATGACTAAAGATGGATGCGAATGCTGAAGGCATGAGATTTATTTTCAACAAAAACAACTTGCATTTATATAGCACCTTTAACATAGTAAAACATCCCAAGGCACCTCACAGGAGCTATTATCAAACAGCATTTGACACCGAGCCATATTAAAAAAATCAAATGAAATTCATCACCTCACCAATCTCATCCCTATTTTATTTCCAAACTCAGGCAATTCTGTAACTGAGGTCATCTGTATTCTCAAATAAAGTTAGTTGGTGCATTCACACCAGGGAACATCACGTTATCTCAGAAAGGCAGCTGCAACCACTCTTTAAGAAAAAAAGCCTTCATATGAAACAACAATAGGGCATGCCCCTAATAGTTCCTTTGTGGAAAACAAAAGTTTGAAAAGCTGTATTTTAGCAGCTTATTTGTTATATATAACTTCTTTGGGAGTAAACATTAAATACACACACCTATAAATGTGACTCTCAGAAACCAGCAGTTCATTTCCAATTGTTCACCTCAAATTTGCAACCACAAAACAATGAGAGAAAGTAGCATCTGATTGATTCCAGTTCTATCCTCCAACCAGTTCAGTCCTGATAGGCTCCAGTTCCAACTTTCAAATGATCTGATTGATTATACTGACAATCTCCAATGAACCTGAAAAAAAAGTTGAAATTTCTTGTGAAACACTGACAAACTGGCAGGTTGAAATATTAACTGTCAGCTTGAAACACTGACGGCTGTCATGTATGCACTGATGCGAATCAAAAATAGTGCAAGTATACACGGACAACTTGCTTATTATTATCTGACCAGGGCAACATTACAGTTGGATATAGCCAAAGGTATGGGATGAGGGGATGGGAAGGAGAAATAATGCATAAACATTGTAAAGTAGTTCTGCAAATAGCCGGCATAATTTGAGCAGGGAGTTGAGGTTAAGCTGCCACTTCAAGCCTGCACAACTGCTGTAGCAGCGGTGGAGGAGAGGGTTCAGTAAGGTGATGGCAGAGCATTGGTATTGTGCACTCAAGTTACATGGATAATTTGCTCCTTATTATCTGACCATGGTAAATTTATTACTGATTTATTACTGTTAGTTTCGATTAGCTATGGAAAAGGACAGGGAGCAATCTAGAGTAAAAATACTTCATTGGAGGAGGGCCAATTTCAGTGGGTTGAGAACGGATCTGGCCCGGGTAAATTGGAATCAATGATTGGCAGGCAAAACTGTAATCGATCAATGGGCTGCCTTTAAAGAGGAGATGGTTCGGTACAGTTGAGGTACATTCCCACGAGGGGGAAATGTAGGGCAACCAAAGCCAGAGCTCCCTGGAAGATTAATCAGAAAAAGGGGCCGTATGACAGCTGTCAAGTTGAGAATACAAGTGAGAACCAGGCTGAATATAAAAATTTCAGAGGGGAAGTGGAAAAGGAAATAAGAGGGGCAAAAAGAGAATATGAGAATAGACTGGCAGCTAACATAAAAGGGAATCTAAAAGTCTTCTATAGGCATATAAATAGTAAATGAATAGTAAGAGGGGTGGGGCTGATTAGGGACCAAAAAGGAGGCCTACGCATGGAGGCAGAGGGCATGGCTGAGGTACTAAATAAATATTTTGCATCTGTCTTTAACAAGGAAGAAGATGCTGCCAAAGTCATAGTGAAGAGGAGATAGTTGAGATACTGGATGGGATAAAAATTGATAAAGAGGAGGTACTGGAAAGGTTGGCTGTACTTAAAGTGGATAAATTACCAGGACCGGATGGGATGCATCCTAGGATGCTGAGGGAAGTAAAGGTGGAAATTGCGGAGATACTGGCCATAATCTTCCAATCCTCCTTAAAAATGGGGGTGGTGCCAGAGGACTGGAGAATTGCAAATGCCACCGTCTTTTTCAGAAAAGGGTGTAAGAATAAACCCAGCAACTACAGACCAGTCAGTTTAACCTCGGTAGTGGGGAAGCTTTTAGAAACGATAATCTGGGACAAAATTGGCAGTCACTTCGACAAGTGTGGATTAATTAAGGAAAGCCAGCATGGATTTGTTAAAGGCAAATTGTGTTTAACTAACTTGATCGAGTCTTTTGGTGAGGTAACAGAGAGGGTTGATGAGGGCAATGCGGTTGACGTGGCGTACATGGACTTCCAAAAGGTGTTTGATAAAGTGCCACATAATAGGCTTGCCAGCAAAGTTGAAGCCCATGGAATAAAAAGGACAGTGGCAGCATGGATATGAAATTGGCTAAGTGACAGGAAACAGAGAGTAGGAGTGAATGATTGTTTTTTGAACTATAGTGGTGTTCCCCAGGGGTCGGTACTAGGACCACTGCTTTTCTTGATATATATTAATGACTTGGACTTGGGTGTACACGGCACAATTTCAAAATTTGCAGATGACACAAAACTTGGAAGTATAGTGAACAGTGAAGAGGATAGTGATAGACTTCAAGAGGACATAGACAGGCTGGTGGAACGGGCGGATGAAATTTAATGCAGAAAAGTGCAAAGTGATACATTTTGGTAGGAAGAATGAGGAGAGACAATATAAACTAAAGGGTACAATTCTAAAGGAGATGCATGAACAGAGAGAACTGGAGGTATATGTGCACAAATGATTGAAGGTGGCAGGGCAGGTTGAGAAAGTGGTTAAAAAAGCATACAGGATCCTGGGCTTCATAAATAGAGGCATAGGGTACAGAAGCAAGGAAATTATGGTAAACCTTTAAAGAACACAGGTTCGGCCTCAACTGGAGTATTGTGTCCAATTCTGGCCACCGCACTTTAGGAAGGAGATGAAGGCCTTAGAGAAGGTGCAGAAAAGATTTACAAAAATAGTTCCAGGGATGAGAGACTTCAGTTACGTGGATAGACTGGAGAAGCTGGGGTTGTTCTCCTTAGAGCAGAGAAGTTTGAGAGGAGATTTGATGGAGGTGTTCAAAATCATGAGGGGTCTAGACAGCATAGATAGAGGAGAAACTGTTCCCAAATGGGGGAAGGGTCAAGGACCAGCGAACACAGGTTTAAGGCGATTGGCAGAAGAACCAAAGGCAACATGAGGAAAAACTTTTTATGCAGTGAGTGGTTAGGATCTGCAATGCACTTCCTGAAAGGGTGGTGGAGGCAGATTCAACCATTCCTTTCAAAAGGGATTTGGATAAGTACTTGAAGGAAAAAAAATGCAGGGCTATGGGGAAAGGGCGGGGGAGTGGGACTAGCTGAAGTGCTCTTGCAGAGAGCCGGCATGGGCTCGACAGGCCGAATGGCCTCCTTCTCTGCTGTAACCATTCTATGATTCTATCATGAAGTGTTAGGGAATGGAAGCACAGCTGGCTGTTTTAGCTTTTAAAGTTATTTTTGAATATACAGTTATTTGGTACAAAGTAAAAATATCACGAGAACATTTCTTAGGGTGCAGTAATTTTGCAATGATGCAAAGTGATTTTGGATGTTGTTCAATTAAAAGTGGTAACATAACTCAGGAAGTTACTCAGCACATTAAAACAGTGAGGTGTGAGATCCCTGCAGACGGTGATAACATTCCTCATGAATAATAAGAATATTACCATAGAGACTTAGGACTCCATGGCGGATTGGGCTTTCTCCTCCAACCAATAAAAGACTGCTACATTTCTTTGAGGATTATTAGTAGAAATAGGATAATGCATGATTATGTAATATTACTATTTCTACAAATGGAAGTATTCTTGACATCTATCCTCAATGCAGTTCCTGCTGGGTGAATCCTATTGGTATAGTTCACAAGAACAAGTCAACTCAAAAACTCAGAAATGACAGATGTTAAATATATTTCTGATTCAATATACGGTTTAAATAATATACGAAGATGTATATTTAAAAGTGTTGCATGTAATGTAATATATATCACTTATGTTTGTAATTAATTGCAACTAATTGTTTTGATTCACATTTCAATTGTAATTTTGAAGGTTTTCCCAAGTACTACTATTACTTCAGCCTGCTGAGTCTTATCCTCATTGTACTATTTTGCCTCTGGATCATTAAGAGTCAGTGCAGTAAACTGAGGAATGGAAAAGGTAATCAGATACAATGTACATTTTATTTTGTAACTGAACTAAACATACCAAAAGTGAAAATTGTATTTAAATTGTATGCAGAAGAAATAATTCCAACAAAAATAATGTAAAAAATGAAAACCAATTTCATATCCCATCTAAAATTCACTTTTTGGTAAGAACATATTAACATAACCTGTAAAATTAATATAGCTAAGCTAAGGGAACTGTACATAGGTTTATATGTTTTTTTAACATAGCTAACTATAAATATCTTTGCATCCAAATATCCTAACATAGTTTTCATGTGTAAATGAAGCCTCAGATGTAAGGTAAAAATGGGAATGGTGATACTCACTAGTATCTAAAAGTTATAGGGCTAGATTTTCAGTATAGACAGTTTTGGGGCGCTAACCTTAGCGCCCGCCCGAAGTTAGCGCCCGCCCCAAAGTAGCGCCCCGTTGCCGGAAATTCAGTGGCTTCGCCCTAAGAGGTTGGTGGAGCGCTAAAAGAGGCGTTCCACTACTATCTTTAGGCGCTAAGCCGGCGGTGCAGAGCACAACACCCGAGCGCGGGCGCAGCGCACGGCAGACACTCTGGTGCCAGTGAGCTCTTAAAGGGGAAGGGTGTTATTCTCAAAGGCAGAGTCTGGGGGGGGAAACAGGAGGGGGAGGGGGAGGGGGAGGAGGTGGTGGTGGTGGCCGGAAACATAAATACACCGTTCACAACAACACACTGGATCCTTCCACACAACACATGCAGACTGCCTGTTATAGTGCAGGAGGGGTGCCCTTTAATTTGCGCTCCCCAGGGTGTGTAGCGTTCCATTTTACAAACGCTCTGGACGCCAGCCGCACAATGGGGCGGTCCGACTGAAGTTTGGATTCAGGGCGGCCAAAGGGTGTTGCACGAGGATGTGACGTCATTTTCTGCGCGCGCATCCGGGCGGCCGCTAAACTTTGCGCCGGCGCTAACGGGCAACTTAATTTGGGGCGGGGCGCAAACTGCGCTGCACCCAGGCGCTACACGCATAGCGCCCGAAAATCACTTCTCTTAAGGCGCTAACTGCTGGCGCAAGCAACTGAAAATCTAGCCCATAGACTCTTTTTATTGTTGTTTCTCGCTGCATACACCACTATACTATATGTTACACTAAGACATTTCTAATATTCATGATATTTTTATATAGATTCATCGATCCATGACAAAAATATTGATGATCAAATAATGGGAAAAGGGGTGAATGAATCAGTAAATGCTGTAAGTATATTGTTTTGATATTTTTCCTACACTGCATGCACCTGCACTGTGCTGAACTGAATACATTATAAAGTATCGTCAGCTCATTTAAATAAATTGTCAGCTCTGTTGGACATGATGCACTGGGAACACAAAGGCGGCAGAATATCTAGTGCCAGTGGGGTGGATATTATTAAGCATTGCCTGGAGGAAGTGCAGCGAGGAAAATTGGGTGGGGAGGATCACATCACTGCTATGGGGCCTGCCCAATTTTCCTTCCAGCATTAGTTGGTACTAGCCTGGAGCTTGCAAAACCGTCCTGTAATATCCATCCTGACTTTTTCTATGTACTCAGAGCCCACAACCTCAAGGGTCAACTTCTCCTGGAGACTTAAAGGTTTAATATTGAGAGGAGCTCCACCAGTTTTGTGCCAGTTCCGTCTCTTATGGGCGCCTTTTTCCTGTAAACAGATACAAATGATAAAGTGTTGGGAGTCTGAAAAGTGCACACGTTGCCCCCATGCATCCAAACCTATGCACAACTCAATGCATTTGCAGCATGCACATCAATGGTGATGGAAGCTACATTAGTGGGCAACATCAGCTGTGTGAAAGTGTGTGAAAGAGGCTGAAGATTCGCATGTGTCCACATTCCAGATGCAACTGGTTGAAATAAAAGTCTTTGTTCCAGGTATGCCGTACCAATATACTTGATGTAGTTAAATGCAACAACTTTTACCTTGGGAAACTTCCTCAAGGTGGATTTTTTTTCCCATCTGGACAACAGACCTAGACCTATACATGGGAAGGTGGCATTAAATCATTGTGACCTCCTCCCAGGCAAACCAGACAGCCAAGTTTTGTGCCCCTCTTTCCCAAAAAGAGCAGCCCTTTATTGTTGCACCTCTTCCAGAAAAGCTCTGCAAGGCTGAGTCAAAAAAGTTGGTTGTCTTTTCACTTGGCCCAGGCCTGCTTCCAAATAAAGCAATCTTTGACCTCATTTCAACAAGTTTCAGTGGGCAAAGATAACCTACTCCTAATGCTGCAGCACTCCTTAAAATAACATTGGCAGCAGATTCTTATGAACTATTGCTGTGCTGGGTATACCGTTCCCAGCATTAGCTCACTCCCTGCACAGGGATCAATGAATAATTATGTGGATAAGCAGACCTCGAAATGTTGCAGGTCTATTCCATGTTCCTTCGTTGTGAGCTGTGCTCACAGCATCCAGTCTGGGCTGCAATTAGCTGAGACAGGAAAATCCACCCTTAAGTTACAAGCTTTCCAGGGTGAGGTTGTCCAAGGACTACTGATATTAGCAATATACTTGGGAACATTAATACACTTTTTTTGTAAATTCTCCAAATTGCTGATATTTTGGGACCAATTCTGAAGTAACACTAAAGCCTACTGGCCTTTTATACAGTGTTTTGTTAATCTGGGGAAATACCAAGGGTGGGGGTTTGGTGATGGGATAGGGTGCCTATTTCTCTATAACTACCATTTGTTTAGTTCTAAATCTTTTGGCCCTTTGTCAGAATATGATAGCATTGTAAAGATTGCTAGCCAACACCAACTGAAATAATAATTTTCTGAAATAATAATAAACTATGAAAGTGATGATACTAGGATTTTGCATTGGATCTCAGTCTTGTTAACGAATTATTCCAGGAGGTAAAATGATGAATTGCAGTCCTCAAAAAATGTCTGTGTCTTTTTATTTGGCTACCTCATCTGCTTCAGATGAGTGATAATGTTGTTAGTGGATCCTCACTTGCCACAATGGTACATGTGGTTTATGTAATTCACATTTAATGGGCTATTTTATTTTAAACTGCTGCTGAAGTTTTGTCATTTTAAAATCAATTTTCGCTCTTCTACTCCTGAAGGCATTCACTGGAGTATGGTTCCACAGTCCCAGCAGCTGTCACGTACGTTGCCCAGATGGCTTTTCTTCAGGTGTTAGTCTATGCAGTGAACATTAGCAGGTTGTTTGACCAGAGGGGGGCATTGTGGCAAGCGGGTGCACATACATACACTCACGCACATACTTTTCAGCAGGAGTCACTGGGAAGCATTCAGGAGTACAAACCTTCTTCTATCCCTAGAATAGTAGCACCCAGGCCAACTGTACTGGCCCAGCTGCTGCCAGATAGAGATCAGGGAATCAGAACTGGAATCTTTTGGTCTGTATGGATTAATAAACACTGGGTGATGCTTTACCCAGTAGTCCATCACTGAATGCGTTACAGTAGAGAGTGATTGAGGTGGATTATGTCTCTGGCGCATATTGGGCAGGTGTTGACCTGCTTAAATACAACAGGTGGGCTGTCAGCACTAATCACGCTGCCTACAGGGAGCTCACTGCTTGGGAGGGCTGGAAATCCAGCCGAATGGCCTCCTTCTGTGCCGTTATGAATCAATAACTCTATGACTTCAACATCCCACAGTCCTTAAAGACGAGGTTCACTTTTCAAAGGTAGTCTGTGTGAACAGTGCGTTACCGAGGCAGCATGACATCGGCCAGGGCCCCCTGATTCTCCAATACAGCCGTGGAGCTGCAAATGAGGAACAGGAAGGCGGTCTTCCTTACCAGTGATGGCCGCCAGGTGCCCCGGCCAATTAGCCAGCAACAGTGGAGAGAGCTGGCTGGGCATGTCAATCAATGATTTCAGTGAAATGAACATCAGGCAGGGTCGATAAAGGGCCTGTGATCCACCCTGTCAGACTACTGCCCAGGCAGTGAAGACAGAAAGCTACAGTTTAGTTGCTTCCCATTGGATGTTTGCTATAGGAGGTGGGTATTTGACATTTCCATGTAGCTTTGCATCATACAACAGGAAGACAGCATTTACGCTAAATCAAGGTCAGGCCAAAAATGTAATGCAAAATAATATGTCGTGCTTTTTAATGGTATAAGCGGGTGTGTTCTTATTGTTGTTTGTTATTACTATGTTACAGGGTAATGTTTCTTTCAGCAGTGAAACTCTGCATTATGCATCTGTTCATGTCAACGCTCCTCTAAAGAGGAAGCAAAAGCAGAAATTGAAAAGATTAGAGCAGGACCAGGCAACTGAATACGCTGTTTTAAAGGTCAAAGATAAAAAGAATCCATTTGGTGAAGAATCGCTACATTACTCCACCGTCACCATTTGTCCCACATCAAGCAGAACACAAACTGCTAACTACAATGCAACCACGTATATTTCACTTAAGCTTTAAACATTTGATATATTTATTTGGGTGACCTTAAACTCTGATGTGATCGAACAACAAAAGTGATTTTTGTGAAGTACAGCTTTGCAGCTACAAATATATAAACAAATGTAATATTAAAGTGGCTCCAATGTCTCAAAATGGACTTTGACAGTCATTGCTCCTTTAAACCAAACTCAAATAAGGTATTGATGGTTGAAATGCTTAGGGTACAAGGTGATGTTTACCAGATTCATTGAACATTTATATGCTTCATTTACTATCTTTTACAATTCGTTAAATTCTACTAATAAATAGTTTGATGATTTAATAAAGTTTATTACATTTTCCTTCCTTTTTCGTTTGACTGCATTTTGCGTATTTTTCATAGCTTAAGTATAATCAAAAATAACATTGGTGTTTTTTTTGTTGAGCTTTCTGTCAAGGTAATTGATGTTTTAAATCAGACTGTGGGACAATTTTCACCTCTCGATTATCTCATTTGCGCTCAAAACTGGAACAATAGTGGGTGGAAAATAAAATAGCAGTTCATCTCACCCACTTATGCCTGTTTTTATAGCTGATCAGATTTTCGAGGTCACATCAATCCTGGCAGCCAGACCTCCACATGAAACAGGCTTATGAATAAATTCAAATTGTGGTCATGTGGCGATGCCGACCCCAATTTCGCAACCGCATTGTCTGCCGCCAATTTCTGCTCCCACCCACCAACCGTGTGCATCCATTTAAAATGCTATCTGAAAGGATCCTCAGCTGCTATCAAGTAAAGTTGTATAGAGCATTTGGAGACAGCTTTATTGCTGTAGTTTCTGGATTTTTTTTGACCTTGAAGGATTTAAAAGTGTTTGCAGTTGCTAATGTAAGCTGTTAATTACAGAAGGACTGAGACAATATTTGCAAGTGGGTGCAATTTTGGCAGATGAAATTCAATGGAGATAAGTGGAACAAAATTGATTGAATGGTATTGAACTAGCTAGGAAGAGGCTGAAAGTGACCTGGGAATGAAAGTCTCAACACTGGCCTTGTCCAGTCATTGCAGAGTAGCAATTACCAAAGCCAACAGGATGCTGAGCCATATTGGTAAATCAGAAAAAGTATGAATCTACACGTAGAGGCTGTCATGCTGAAGCTGTACAAAGCTCTGCTCAATGGCTGCACCTTGAATACTGCATTCAGTTATGGTCACCAAGGAACAGGGAAACATTTAAGTCCCGGGGCAGGACAATGCCACTTCTCGTAAGTTTACCACTGCTGGGATTTAAAATGCTGCAGCCAGTTGAAGGGCACATGCATTTTTGGAGAGTAAAAAACTGGAGTTGCCACCATGCCAGAGACAGCAGCAGCCTTGAGGGTGTCAGGAGGGCAGGAAGCTCCATAAGAGGCTGGCTCAGGCAGTATAGAGGGAGCTAGCAGAGGCAGTCAGTGCGACCTCCACCACCCCAAGAACTGTCATACAATGCAGAAAAAGGTTCAATCACCTCATAAGAGTAAGTGGGGTATGTCAAGGCACTGTTGCTAATACACATCTTGTACCACCAATACTCACCTCCTTACCTATCATACTACTTCTCTATCAGCACTTGGGTGTCAGGGATGCTAATGTACACAAAGACCAACCTCTGCAAGTACAATATAGACTGGCCATTCAGCTCAACCAATCTATGTTGACACAAGCAGCAGTCCTAATCCCATGTACTCGATCTGCTCCCATATTTCTTTTTCCCCTTTCCTCAACTACTTATATAACCTATTGTTAAAAGATGACATGATCTCTGCTTCAATCGTTAACTCCAGTAGTGCATTCCACAGCCTCACAAGCCTCTGTGTAAAAATGCTTTTCTTGCTCTCTGTCCTAAATCTCTTACATTTAATCTTATATTTATGTACTTTGTTCTAGATCCCTCAACTATTGAAAATAATTTGTTTCTATCCACTCTACCTCATCCCTTCATAATTTTAAACAACTCTATCAAATCACCCATAATTTCCTCGGTTTTAACAAAAGCAACCCCAATCTTTTAAGTTCTTCTGCATATATGGATTTCCTCATACCAGGCAGCATCTAAGTGAATCTGTGGTGTACCCTCTCTATGGCCGCAACATTCTTCTTTTAGTATGCCCAGAACTGTGCAGAGTACCCCAGCTGTGGTCTTACTAAAATTTTATAAGAGATTCACCATTACATTTTACATCCTATACTTCTTGCCATAAAACCCAATATTCCATTAGCTTTTTCATGGCCTTATCCACTTAAGGTTGCTTTTAATATTTTGTGAACCTGAACCCTCAAATCTCTCTGCTCTTCCACAGCATCCAGCTTTCCCCCATTCAAAGCATAATTTAAGAAAATCAAATTGTACCACCTCGCATTTCTGACAATGGGCCAGAATTTACTGTAGCAAACGAATGGTGCCGGCCGGTTGTTAGACTTGCCCTTGCTCATTTAATTTCTATGACCTTTTGCACTGGAAGTTGCTGTAAGTTAGAGAGCCAAACATTGCAGCTGGGCATCTGGGACCTGTGTAAACAGGGAAAGCAACTGTGTGTCTCCTTAACCAATCAAATTGAAGTATTGTTAATAAACACTGCAGAGTTTGAACCAGGAAGTGTATGTTAGAATAGTGAATTCAATGTCAATCAGCGGGAAATAGAGACTTTATTAAGAGAGAGTGAAAGGAGACTGAAAGCAAAAGCAAAAAAAAAAATTAAATTGAAAAAAATCTCCAACAACAATTAAAATCTGAAGGAATGAGACTCCACAATTGTAAAAGTTATTTTTCAGTGCCAGAGAGGTTGTTTGGCAGTAATTAAGACTTATCATACTGTACAAGTACAGGAACTTCATGCCATGTAATACATTTGAATGGGGAGCCAGACAGGGAGATGCTGTTTTTATACAGTTTAATGGGAGCATCGCATCTCGGATAGCAACTTCTGGATTTTCATGTTTAAACTGTGCATCTGCGCTCGTCTGAAGTTGGGGCAGATTTTACTGTTCCTGTATGTTGGAGTGCCTGGGCACAGCACACACACACACATCAGACAGGGATGAGCATGCCTTGTGTGTATTTACTAGAATGGTTCCAGAGATGAGGGATTACAGTCACGTGGACCGTTCTTTTAGGTGTCAGGCATCTTGCCTCTGAGTCAGAAGGTTGTGGGTTCAAGTCCCACTCCAGAGACTGGAGCACAAAAATCTAGGCTGACACTCCAGTGCAGTGCTGAGGGAGTGCTGCAGTGTCAGAGGTGCCGTCTTTCGGATGAGACGTTAAACCAAGGCCCCATCTGCTCTCTAAGGTGGACATAAAAGATCCCATGGTACTATTTCGAAGAAGAGCATGGGAGTTATTCCCAGTATTTATCCCTCAATCAACATAACAAAAACAGATTATCTGATCATTATCACATTGCTGTTTGTGGGAGCTTGCTGTGTGCAAATTGGCTGCCGTGTTTCCTACATTACAACAGTGACTACACTTCAAAAGTACTTCTTTGGCTGTAAAGCTCCTGAGGTCATGAAAGGCACTATATAAATGCAAGTCTTTCCTTCTTGCAATAAATTCTGGTCCATTGATTCCATCTGCCACTTTTCTTGCCCATTCCACCAACAATCAATATTCTCTTGCACCTTCCTTTGGTGTTCAGAATTATTCACTGTGCCTCCAATTTTAGTATTGTCTGCAAATTTGGACACCGCTCCCTCTAGCCTTATATCTAAGATGTAGACAGTGAACAGAAGCAGTCTCAGAACAGAACCCTGTGGGACACCGCTACACATTTCCAAGCATCAAGAAACTGCCCTTAACTCCTACTCTGTTTCCTCTCTTCCAACAAGTTTTCAAACCAAGTTTCTACCCTAATTGCATACCCCTTAATCGTCTCCAAAAATTTCCTTTGAGATGCCTAGTCAAAGGCTTTCTGAAAGTCCATGTTTACCACATCCCCTGTATTTTCCCATCCAGCATACCCGTTACTTCCTCAAAACAACTGACTCAGGTTTGTCAAAGCTGATCTCGATTTAAAGGGACAATGCATCTCCACCTCTCATCATTATGGGATGCATGCACTCTTATGGGGGAAGTGTCTGTGACACTCCTACGTCTTTAACATTATGGTCTCTCCTTCCAAAGGAAAAACACATCAATAACCATCGCTGTAGAAATGCAATTAGGAGAGGAGCACCAACACTAAAATACCCGAGTCTGGGTGAAGAGGAGGTGTTAGACATCATACGTACTGTGCTGCATGTCACAACATGGCAATACAGAAAGCAGTTGGAGGAAACAGAGTAACAGGAAGAGTCATCATCTGATGAGGAATAATTGGTTGATGGTGAGGGCGAAGCAAAAGAAAGAAGGCGAGTACAATGCATTGCAACTAAGGAGGCCAGGGATCAGTTTTTAGAACAGTGCCTCCAGTGACCTGCACATTCCCCTCCCCTGAAAAGTTACACAAAGCCCCTCTGCATTAATAGTCCTTGTCACGCCCTTCACCGCACCTTTAATCCTGCATTAATGAATATTGAAACTATTTAGCTAACTTTTAAATTAATGACATAATGACATGCTGACAATGCTGAATTATGTGATTAACTTAATGCCAAACATAATAATTGCCTTCAATTCATCTCTGACCCAAATGTCAACCCATACTGCTTTTCTTAAAAGAAGATTTACTAACTCTACTACTCCTACGAGGCGCTCCCTCAGTGGCTTCAGCAAAGCTGGTGGAAGGTTGCTGTTGCCCATAGAATCATAGAAAGTTACAGCACGGAAGGAGGCCATTTCAGCCCATCGTGTCCGTGCCGGCCAACAAAGAGCTTTCCAGCCTAATCCCACTTCCCAGCTCTTGGTCCGTCGTGTCCGTGCCGGCCAACAAAGCGCTTTCCAGCCTAATCCCACTTCCCAGCTCTTGGTCCGTCGTGTCCGTGCCGGCCAACAAAGAGCTTTCCAGCCTAATCCCACTTCCCAGCTCTTGGTCCGTAGCCCTGCAGGTTAGAGCATCCCATGTGCACATCCAAGTACTTATTAAATGTGGTTAGGGTTCCTGCCTCTACCACCCTTTCAGGCAGTGAGTTCCAGACCCCCACAACCCCACAACATTTCCCCTCAAATCCCCTCTAAACCTTCCCCCAATTACTTTAAATCTGTGCCCCCTGGTTTTTGACCCCTCTGCTAAGGGAAATAGGTCCTTTCTATTCACTTTATCTATGCCCCTCAATTTTATACACCTCAATAAGGTCTCCCCTCAGCCTCCTCTGTTCCAAGGAAAACAGACCCAGCCTATCCAGTCTTTCCTCATAGCTAAGATTCTCTACTCCTGGCAACATCCTTGTAAATCTCCTTTGTACCCTCTCTAGTGCAATCACATCTTTCCTGTAATGTGGTGGCCAGAACTGCACGCAGTACTCTAGCTGAGGCCTAACTAGTGTTTAGCACAGTTGAAGCATAACCCCCCTGCTCTTGTATTCTATGCCTTGGCTAAACAATGCAAGCATTCCGTGTGCCATCTTAACCACCTTATCTACTTGGCCTGCTACCTTCAGGGATCTGTGGACATGCACTCCAAGATCCCTTTGTTCCGCTACACTACTCAGTGTCCTACCATTTAATGGGCCAGAAATTAGGATTGGGTGCTTGCCGCGCGTGCAAGCCCCCGATGTGCACTCACCCGGTGCGCCGACATCTGAAGCCTGGGCCTGCTTGGAATTCCTGTCACTGGCCCGGTTCAGATGTCAGCGCGATGTGCTTGCCTGATCCAGCGGCGTAGTTAGTGCGATGTGCCAGCTGGGATCAGGTGAGCACTGTGCAGCCAATCAGGGGAGGGGAAACTTCATTCATGAGTTTGATAGTAAGGACTGTCAAACTCATGAAAAGTACGGGCGCCCAAAAGACTAGTTTAACTTTAAATAAAAATTTTTAAAAATCCCAATAATTAAATAAACTATAAATAACTTTAAAAAACTATTTTAAACAATTAATAAAATTTTTGAAAAAAATAATTTTTTAAGAAATCGGGGCTAAAAATAAACTTACCTTACTGTAAAGTCCTTAAAAACAATGAAGCTGTGGAAAAAATGTAATAATTTTAAATAATAGACCACTTACCTTCAAGAATCCAGTCCTTACGCCTCCTTTTTATATGTGTAAAAAGTTCAGGCCCTTGCACACGGGCAAACATGTCAAAAAGAAGGAAGTTCAACGCGTGCGCGCAGAGTCCTGCGCGCACGCGTTGGACCTCTGAAACCCTTGGAGGAAATGCCGGTTTCCTGCGCATGCGCTGTGCATGCTGAAATCCGGCACTTCCAACGGGCCCACGCGTGAGTACCCCGTCCGTACTCACACGTTGGGACCGGGATTACTGGCCCAGTATTTCCTTTCCTTGTTAGCCCTCCCCAAATGCATTACCTCACACTTCTCTGGATTGAATTCCATTTGCCACTGTTCTGCCCATCTGACCAATTTATTGATATCTTCCTGCAGTCTACAGCTTCCTTCTTCAGTATCAATCACACAGCCAATTTTAGTATCATCTGCAAACTTCTTAATCATACCCCCTATATTCAAGTCTAGATTAGATCATTGATATATACCACAAAAAGTAAGGGACCTAGTACTGAGCCCTGCAGAACCCCACTGGAAACAGCCTTCCAGTCACAAAAACACCCATCAACCATTACCCTCTGCTTCCGGTCTCTGAGTCAGTTTTGAATCCAACTTGACACTTTGCCCTGGATCCCATGGGCTTTTAACTCATGACCAGTCTGCCATGTGGAACCTTATCAAAAACCTTGCTAAAGTCCATATACACTACATCAAATGCACTACCCTCATCTACCCTCCTTGTTACCTCCTCAAAAAATTCAATCAAGTTTGTCAGACACGACCTTCCCTTAACAAATCCTGCTGACTATCCTTGATTAATCTGTGTCTTTCTAAATGAAGATTTATCCTGTCCTTCAGAATTCTTTCCAATAATTTTCCCACCACCGAGGTTAGGCTGACTGGCCTATAATTACTCGGCCTATCCTTTTCTCCCTTTTTAAACAAGGGTTCCACATTAGCAGTCCTCCAGTCCTCCGGCAGCACACCTGAAGCCAGAGAGGATTGAAAAATGATGGTCAGGGCCTCTGCTATTTCCTCTTTTGCTTCGCTTAACAGCCTGGGATACATTTCATCCAGGCCTGGGAATTTATCCACTTTTAAAGCTGCTAAACCCCTTAATACTTCCTCTTTCACTATGTTTATTTCATCTAATATTTCACACTCCTCCCCCCCGATAGGAATGTCTGCTTCGCCCCTTTCCTTTGTGAAAACAGACGCAAAGTATTCATTAAGAACTGACATCTCCCGCCTCCACACACAGATTACCCTCATGATCTCTAATAGGCCCTACCCTTCCTTTAGTTATCCTCTTACTCTTAATATATTTATAAAACATCTTTGGGTTTTCCTTGATTTTACTTGCCAAGAATTTTTCATGCTCTCTCTTTGCTTTCCTAATATCCTTTTTAATTGCACCCCTGCGCTTTCTGTACTCCTCTAAAGATTCTGGAGTATTTAGCCCTCGGTATCTGTCATACGCCTCCCTTTGTTTCTTTATCCTACCCTGTATGTCTCTAGACATCCAGGGGGCTCTAGATTTGTTAGTCCCACCTTTTTTCTTTATGCTCCTGTTGGAACCCTTGAGATGCTTGTGGCTTTGAGGGCTTGGCTGCAGACTGCACCTCTTCAGCTGCTGGTGTGGCAGTCTGGTCCAGTTGGCTTTCATGGTACCATGATGCGTATTTGTTGAGGGGGTGTTGTGAGAGTAGATGTGATGACATCCTGAGAGAGGGCAACTCGTGCCGCTAACATTGCACCACTGACACTCTTATGGGGCTGTGGCTCATCAATCCCACTGGTTTGTGGGAGAGCAGACTCCAGAAAATGAATGACAGCAAGATGGAGGTCAGAGTCTGGATGGCAGCTGTTTGAGCTACAAAGACAAGTGGCATATGGAGGCGATTTTCCCGGTCTGCCGGGAAAATGGCAGAATCTGGGAGCGGGTACCCATCCCGCCCCCAACCCGCCTCCGTGCCATCATTAGGTAGTTAACAGGCAGTTTTTTTGATAATCCCTATTTTGAGCCCTAAAGTGTGGGCTTCCCATTGGCTCCGAACCTCGCCAGGGTCAGCGAGGTGAGCCATGGGTTGGCAGGGGTCGGAGGGGCTGAAATGTCCGGTGTGCAGCTGAGTGATGAGTGCAAGTGTGGAGAGGTAAGTGTGTGAGGTGAGTCTAAAGTATTTTAATAAAATTACTTACCTTTGCTTCTTCCTCCAGGCTTCATCCCTTTAGGCTGCGGAGCTGCCTCATCTCACCGGCAGAGAAAGCAGAATGGCCGCTGCATTCTTAAATACAGCAGCCTTCTGCTTTCTGCTCAGGGAAGCTTTCTAAGTGAGCCTGTGTCCAAGGTCTCAACTTGGAAGACAGATTGTCAGTGTTTGACAGCTTCACAGGGCTGTCAAACGATGACAATTCATCTGTCAAAAAATCTTGACAGATGAAATGTCATTTGCTGACGTCATCTGTCACCAGCTTTCCCTTAATTGGCCGGCTAAGCCCGCTCGGCGGGCTTAACAAGGCCAATCAAGGGAAAATAGTGTGGGTTGGCTAGACGTCGATGGAGGCGGGACTAAAACCCGACAAGCAGCTCTTCCGCCTCCATCACGTCCCCATTGATAAAATCACCCCCATGGACTCCTGTTGTGAGGGCCTGGCTGCAGTGTCCCTGGAGGTGGACTACAGAATGCTAATGCCATGTGAGAAGAAACCACTCAAGCTGGAAATGGACTCCTCCTTATTTTCCACCATGTTGCTTTGCAGCCCTTCTAATATCTGTGTGAGGCAAGCAGTTTTGTTTACTTAGCTGGACCCCTGAAGCCTGCATCTCTGTCCTGTCGAGCAGAGCTGGGAGAGGACCTCACCCTCACTCATGCTGGGTGCTTCAACATGTACAGAACCCTCTAACTCACTCTCTGACCCAGTTGCGATGCCAATCTCCGTGCTAATGCTTGGGAAGGCTGGAATATGTACAAGTGCCTCCTCTGAAGGGTTGTCCTCCTCCGAGGTTTCTTCTTCAGTAGGTTCTTGCTGCTGAGAAAGACCTGGAGGAAAGAGAAAAGGGACAAGAGCTAGCGAGACACTGACAGGCTGGACTGTAGCAAATGTTGTTGTCATACTGGCTGAATGTGCATTTTTCTGAGATACATGAAGATGCACAAACAACAATCAGAGACTCTGAAGATTTCAGGCTGGGGGCTTATTGGAACAATTTGGACAGCTCTCCACAGGGGCCACTGCTGCTCCAGTTCTGACAGAATTGTCAGGTTGGGTGTTCCTCTACTGGTCTACCTCCTCTCCCTGATGTTGTGTGTTGTTTTCGCCTGCAGAAAGAGAGGACCAGAGTTAGTGAGTGTGTACTGAAAAGGAGAGTGGCCATGTGTGGGGCTTCTGCTGGTACTGCTCATGCCAAGAGGGAGAAGAAGCAAGATGAAAACAGGATGGGGAGGTGTTGAATGGAAAGCAAGTGGCTGGAATGTGAAGTGAAGAAGGAGTCATGAGAGAAGTTGCTGATTCTGTGAATGCTACAATGTGAGTGTTAGATTAATTCTTTATCCATTAAACAGACTCATATAGCTAGAGACAATAACATGTTTGATAATTCACTTCATTTTTATTGACAAAACATTCATCTTAAACATCCTAACCACCCATATAGATAACGCACATTAGCCCTGTGTCCAACACTCACATGCATGGACATTAATGAGCAGCCGTGAAGATGGCTTCTCCAAGACTGTTCACGCCACTAGGTCTCGAAGGTAGCAAGAGGCCTTTCTTTCTAAGTAAAAACATGGCATCTCTTTGTACTATTTTCTTTTATGGTTCACTTCCTGTTGGATGCAACCCCATCCGATGTTTAATGACCACCCAGTTGTTTGAATCGATTGCCAAACAGAGCTGAGTGGCCCCATGCCTTTTCACACCATACTGTTACTTCCTATCATTGCTTTTCCCCGAGCCATAGCTTTGTTATAAACAACCTTTGATGCATGTTCTTATAGCAGCATGTTGCCTTTTATATTACAGCAATCTCCTGCCCTTACACTACCTCCTGCTGTGATGTAAAGTCTGCATTTTAAAAGTTTGTATTATCAGCACCATTGACAAGTCTTTTGAGAACACAATTTAAACCAATTCTGTCTACATTACTGTTTTGTCTTTGTTAGAAATAAAAGTAATGTAAAAACATATTGATATTCTCACAGAGAGAACAAAATGCTGTTGTGGCTACTGTGAAGGAAGTAAGTAAGAGGTGAGAGTATGCTTGGAATGAGGATAAGACGTGATACAGTGTGCCCTTGTGATGGATGGTGAAGGATGTGATGCGGAGGAGGGAATTGTTCAGAGTGCTGGGGAAGGGGGAAGCACTGTTGCCAAGTGATATGCAGAGAGATGGAGAACTGAAGAGCTGTACTTACCCTTGCTATCTTGTGAGGTAATTGAAGTGCTTCCTGCACTGGATTCAGGTCCTGGGGGTAATACTCCTGGTGCTGATTCTCTCAACTACATCTCTCCAGGCCTAATGAACATGCATTTTTGGTATCTTCCTGCCATTGGTGGGAGAAAGCATTTCACTTCTCGTCCTCACCTCTTTGACCATGAGCTCCAGGGAGGCTTCAGGAGGCTGGCCTGCAACTCATTTCTTACCAAATTCCTTCTTGCAACAATGAAACCGCTAAACCAACCAGAAGAGAATGCAGCCGCCCTTTAAGAGATTGATTTCCGCTTTAAATAGATCTCAACAGGCTCGCCATAAATCCCGCTCAGAATGTGGGTGAGCTTCTTGTTCCCGAAATGATTCGATGGGAAACCCACCAGTCAAATTGAAATGAGGTTTGGCGCAGCCAGTGTCTGAGCCGTGAATGACTGACCCCAACTTCAGGATTTCCACGTTAGGATGCGCATGCGCTACATCCTGAAGTCGTGGTCCATTTCAGAGGAGTAATAACAGCAAACGCTGTTCGTTCGCTGTTATTACCCACCACAAATTCCAGGCCCATATAGTACAAACCTAAAATAAAATTAATATGGGCTGAGCTTTTCACACTGTGCTTAAGTGGATCACTTTTGTCTATAAATTCAACCACACAGTACCTGTTTTCTGGGCGCTAACTGGCTTACTAAGCCCCCATATGCCGGGCAAGAAGCGAGCACACATTTCCATTTTGGGAAAGGAAAAAAATAGGTGCCAGGGCCCAGGCCTGAAGTAGTGTGATGAAATAACTCTGTGTTCTGGATTGTCTGTTGTTGTACTTGTTAATGTCTGTAAATGTTTTACAGGTGTAACCACTAATGTTCCTCCCTAGCTCCGCCTTTATGGATCCTCCAGATTGGTGCGAGTCTTATTTATAAGAGCTGGGTTTTACTCATAAGGGCTGGGTCTGTGATGAATGATGGTTGCCCTGTGTTAACTTGATGCCAAGATTCTTACTTAATAAAAGCCCTGAGTTTGAAGCCTTGACCTGGACAGAGAGTCAAGGCAGGGACTGGACCTGCTCAGCTCATTCTCAGCCTTGCTGTCTAAGGAGAAACAGAGTGGAAAGTGGTGGTCTCCTTCTACCATCAACTTCAACTACTGAGGTGCCTGGAGAGAGAGGACAGAGGAGGAGAGGAGGAAGGGGACGGCCAACTTCATCATCAACCAGGGGAGAGGCCCTTCCCATCACTGCCTCCCCAAATTGGCCTCCTTTTCAGGAGAGGGAGAGAGGGGAGAAACAAACACTGACCAACCTTTTGGAAGGAGGGAAGAATAAGAACATCTACAGGTGGGTGTTATTAGGTGCACTCTCCTAAAGACTTTGTTTTGTAGGTGGGGGGAGGAAAGAAGACAGAAGACAGAAGGCCGGAACACCAAGGGGTGTCTGTGTGTGTGTGTGTGGCTCTTGTAAAACACTAGGCCACACACACCACTATTAAAACACCCCTTCCACTGCCTGACCTGAGACAGCTGGAGCTGCCTAGGCGAAGTCAATCAACCCATTTAAGACCTGGTGTAAAGGACTGAGCCTGGGCATTCTCCAGCTTTCCTGGGTGAAGACATCTTCTCCCCCCACCGGAAGACCAACAACAGACTTTATTTTTCCATCGGAGAGTGCACCCCTGCCGACACCCACCCACCATCCTGAATGGTGACCCTGCCCTTGCGGCCTCCCTCCTTCCCAACCCCCCCTCTCTCTCTCTCTCTTCATCTCTCTTTGCCTCTCTCTCTGAGGCACCTCTATTTTATATACATGAATTGCCACTTGAGCAGAGGGGAGAAGGCCCCTCTCCCAATTTTAGTTAATAAGGGGAGAGGTGTGCCTTCAATTTAACAGCTCCCTCTGCTCAAGAGAAGACACTAATTAACCTGAGGCCATTAACACTTTCAGGCCTGTGACTTGGGGTGAGTGTGGCTCTTTTAAAAAAAACACCCATAATGGCGACTACTTCATCGCCGGTGATGGGGTCAGCAAGGTCATATGCGGCGGTGGCAGCCACAGCCACGGCTGCTCCCGCTGCTTCTGCTGCCCCGTCACCTTTCACTGTAATAACTTAAAAGCTTGGGGTGAAGAGCTACACCACCCCCACATGACTATTGAGGCCTGCATAAAAGCCATGGCTGGGGTTGTCGGCCCCTCAGCCATCATCGCGGCCTCAAAAATGTACGGGAAGGCTGTGTTCTTCCTGGGGTCGGAGCGGGCGGTGTCCCTGGCCGTCGCCAAGGTGCTCACCGTGGGCGGGACCTTCCTGCCGGTGGATCCTCTCGAGGCCACCGTGCGGAGGATCGTTATTTCCAACGTCCCACCCTATATTCCTGGTGAGCTCCTCCTCCCCCACTTACGCCATCTTGGGGAGGTGAGGTCGGGGATCACGCCTATCCCGCTCGGCTGCCGGGAAGCCACCTTCGGCACGTCTTCTCCTTCCGGCGCCAGCTCTTTATTCAGCTGGCGTGGGAGGAGGACACTGACGGGGCTTTCGTCGTCCTCCACAAGGGGACCGCCTATCGCACCTTTTGGATGGCGGATGGTGTGCGGTGCCACGCCTGCAAGGAGGTGGGGCACATCAGGAAAAACTGCCCCGCCTCCAAGGCCGCCGGATCGTCTGGTGTGGCCAAGGCGGGCGCCGCCGCTGCTCCTCTCCCCCGGTCTGGCCGCGCCCCCCAAACAACCGATGCGCGGTCGTCGTCGGAGGCCGATGCCATCAAGGCCTCCGGCGGGGGGCAGGGAATGCGTCCGGGCGGAAGGAAGGTGCGGAGAAAAGCCAAACACCTTAGGGTGGGTCCCCCCGGGGAGGGCGAGCCCTTGAACCTGGAGCCCCTGACACCCGCGCTCCTCGCGGAGTTGGTCGGGGCAGACGAGGGTGGGAGGGACCTCGTGCCTGAGTCTGTGATCGCGACCGCCGTGGCGGAAACATCAATACCTGCGGCCGGGCTCGGGCCCGAGGAACCCGACAAACCTGCTCCACCGGAGGGAGCAGAGGAGGAGGCCTCTGGAGACATGGAGGTCTCCCTCGCTCCCTCCATGCTAAAAAGAAGGCGCGACCCCCTAGGAGAGGAAGAGGACCGGGAGGAGGAAGGTCCCTCCGACCTGGGGGAGTCGTCGCCCGCCGCAGGTACTGCGCACCCCCCCCCGCTGTCATCATCATCGGCGATCGGCAAGGGTCGCCTGTCCCTCGGGAGGCTGAGGCAGATGTGTCTGTCCAGCACGTGCCTCCCGGGGATGGGGATGAGACCCTGCTCGTGGGGGGGGGGTCGCGGAACAACCCGCGGCAAAAATTGATATTCTTTCGGTGCCGTTACCCCTCGCCGGGCCGGGCGGCCTGGGGTCTGGGTCGGGCAAGCTCGAGCAAAATGAGCTCGCCCAATGTGACCCGGACATTCCCCAGGGGCTGCTCGACCTGGTCGGGGTGTTAGTCCAGTACACCGCATCTGCTGGGTCGGAGGCTGGTGGCGAGGAGGTGGAAGGCCCCCTGACTGTGTCTCCAGCGCCAGACGTCCTGGAGGAATTTCAATTTGTTTTCTCCCCAATTTCTCCAGGCGTTCTGGCGTCTGAGGCGGAGGGGGACTCCGAACCGCCGCCATCTTCTGGCCCGGCGCCCCCGGAGGAGCCCAGGGAGGAATCCTCTGCCACCGATCCTGGGCGTGGGATCCAGGCAGAGGCGGGGCCGGCCGATGCGGCCGAGCCGTTCGCTGCGCACTGCACGACGGATGGGTTGGCCGCTGGTGGCGACCCCCCGGAGGAAGACGGGGACTCGGTGATGGGCGCGGAGGGCGAGTTGGATTCCATCGCCGACGAGGTGATAGATGACCTCGTGCCCCTCGCCGAGTCTCCCCTCAATCCCGTCAGGGAACTCCGGGATTTTATGGCCACGTGCCAGGTTCGTCAAAACAAGACCCAGCTGGCCCTCGCCAGGTGGTCGGAGCTGGCGCTGCTCATCGGGTCGGTCCGCGCCGCCGTCAAGATCATGGGCGCAGACGCGGACATGAGCCCGCTCGAGCTGCGTCGGCTCAGGTTGTTCCTCACTGGGCTGCTGAGGGAGTGGTGGTCGACAAGCGGCTGCGCTCCCTCCTCCCGTTAGGTGTAGGTAGAGGTTGCACTATGCTTCTGATATGAAGATAACCATAGCCAGCCTCAACATCAATGGCAGCAGGGAGGCTCGCCGCAGATTTAATAACCTTTCGGTCCTTCGGGATGGGAAGTATGCGGTGTGCTTCCTGCAAGAAACCCACACCGTTCCGGGAGATGAGGCCACGTGGCTCCTGGAGTGGCAAGGAGGGGTCAGCAACGTTTCCAGCGGGATGGCTATCTTGCTGGCCCCGCATTTTCAGCCAGAGATCTTGGGGGTCAAGGAGCACATGCCGGGCCGCTTGCTCCAGGTCACTGTTCACCTGGGGGGCGTGCAGCTCCATCTAGTGAACGTGTATGACCCTCAGGCCGGTGCGCAGCCAGTGCGCTTCTTTGAAGAAGTGTCCGCTCCATTGACATGGGCGAGTGCGTCATCCTCGGGGGGATTTTAACTGCACCTGCGAGGCGAGGGATCGTCCGGGTCCCCCGCGATGCCCAGCGGCGATGGAGAAGTTGAGGGATCTGGTCAGGTCCTTCGACTTGGTGGACGTCTGGCGAAATCTCCATCCCGACTCCAGCGCCTTCACTTACGTGGGGTCTGGAGCAGGAAGGTCCAGAATCGACCGCCTTTACATTTCCCGGGCGTAGGTCTCCTGCGTTCCGGCGGCTTCCATGCGGCCAGTGCCGTGCATGGACCACCACCTGGTGTGGGCGGAGCTTGTTCCGCTGCGCGCGCGGGGGGGGTCCGCGTACTGGCATTTTAACAACCTGCTGCTGGAGGACGCGCGGTTCTGGGATTCGTTTCGTCGGTTCTGGGCCGACTGGAGAAGGAAGCACGGGGGCTTCCCCTCCTTGAGGCTATGGTGGGACGTGGGCAAGGCTCACGTCCATCTCTTCTGTCAGGAGTACGCGAAATGGTCGACCAAGAGGTGGGAGGCCCGGGTCAGGCGGTTGGAGAAGGAGGTGCTCGACCTGGAGTCCCGTCTCAGTCAAGTCGTCGAGGACCCGGCACTGCGGAAGGTGTACGAAGAGAAGAAGGGAGCGCTGAAGGACCTGCAGCTCGTCGGGTCCCGAGGTGCGTATGTGAGGTCGCGGATCCAGTTCCTCCGGGACCTGGACCGCGGCTCCCCCTTCTTCTACTCGCTGGAAAATAGATGGGGGGTCCGTAAGCAGCTCTTGGGGCTGCTGGCCGACGACGGATCTCTGGTCTCGGATCCGGAGGGAATCAGCGCGGAGGCCCACGCCTATTACAGGGCTCTGTTCTCTCCGGATCCGTCCAGCGAGGATGCGCGCAGAGTTTTGTGGGAGGACCTGCTGAAGGTTGGCCTGGAGGGCGCCGAAAAATTGGACGCTCCTCTGAGTCTGGAGGAGCTGACCGGCGCCCTCCGCCAGCTCTCCAGGGGAAAGTCCCCGGGGCTGGACGGGCTGACCGTGGAGTTCCACAGGGCGTTCTGGGACGTCTTGGGGGGCGACTACGTGCGGGTCCTGGGGGGAAAGTTTGGCGACCGGGGAGATGCCCCTCTCTTGGCGCAGGGCGGTAATTGTCCTGCTGCCTAAGAAGGGCGATCTCCGCCTCCTTAAGAACTGGCGCCCAGTCTCCCTCCTCAGCACGGACTATAAAATTTTTGCCAGGGCCACGTCTACTCGCCTTGGCGCCGTGCTGGCCCACATGATCCACCCCGACCAGTCCTACACGTTCCCGGGCCGGACTATCCACGATAACATCCATCTGGTCCGGGACCTGATCCACCATTCCCAGAGGGCTGGTCTGTCGATCGCCTTCCTTTCCCTGGATCAGGAGAAGGCGTTCGACAGGGTGGATCACGAGTGTCTCTTCGGGACTCTGCGCGCATTCGGGTTCGGGACGCATTTTGTCGCCCGGATCCGACTTCTGTACGCTGCCGCAGAGTGTCTGATTAAAGTTAACGGGTTCTTGACGGCGCCCCTTCGCTTCGGGAGTGGGGTGCGTCAGGGATGCCCCATGTCCGGTCAGTTATACACCCTTTGCGTAGAGCCTTTCCTGCGCCTCTTGCGGAAGAGGTTGACGGGACTGGCTCTGCAAGGGCCGGGCATGGAGGTGGTCCTCTCGGCTTACGCCGATGACGTGCTCCTCACGGATCCTGCTGACTTGCGGAGGATGCGGGAATGCCAGCAGATTTACTCGGACGCATCCTCCGCCAAGATCAACTGGGAGAAATGTTCCGGACTCCTGGTGGGTCAGTGGCGGGTGGACTCCCTGCCGAAGGAGTTCAGGCCCTTCGCCTGGAGCACCACGCATCTCCTCTACTTGGGAGTCTACCTTAGCCCTGCCGAGTATGCCTGGCCGGCGAACTGGCAAGAGTTGGAGGCCAAAGTCACCACTCGCTTAGGACGCTGGACAGGACTGCTCCGAGTGTTGTCCTACAGGGGTCGAGCGCTGGTCATAAACCGGCTGGTGGCCGCCATGTTGTGGTACCGGTTGGTCACTTTGATCCCTCCCCCTGCGTTTGTCACCAAGATGCAGAAGAAGCTCATCGACTTCTTCTAGGGCAAAAGGAAGCACTGGGTCTCTGCTGCGGTTCTGAGTCTCCCGCTTAGGGAGGGCGGTCAGGCGCTGGTGTGCCTTTACACCCAGGCTGCGACTTTCCGTCTTCAGATGCTGCAGAGATACCTGTACGTCGAGAATCCTCCGAGATGGTGTGCGTTGGCGACGTATTTTTTCCGGCAGCTGCACGGCCTCAATTACGACATGCAGCTCCTGTTTGTGAAAGTGGGCGGCACGCGTGCCAGCCTGCGGGAGTTGCCTGTCTTCTACCAGGAACTGCTATGGGTTTGGAACTACGTCGCTTCCAGGCGCAGCTCTCCCCCGTCAGGAATGGCGGCTATCCTTCGGGAGCCGCTGCTCAGGAATCCGCACCTCCACGTCCGCGGGTTCGGGTGGCTGGCGGAGCGCAGGGCTGTGCCTGGCAAGGTGATGAGAGTCGGGGATCTGCTCGATGGCGGAGGAGCGGGCTGGATGGCGCCGGAGGAGTTGGCGCGGCGCATGTCTTGGGCCAACGTCCAGCTCGCGGTCAATGCCATTGAGTCGATGAAAGCGACACTGCGCCCCGGCGCCACAAGGTGTATCGAGGCGGCTCAAGCACGTGGGGCGATCCCGCCCGAGCTTTCCCTCGTTCGGACGGAATTCCTCATCGGCGCCCGGCCCCGAAACTCCCCTCGGGAGCCGGCGCCTCACAACTTGAGCCGTCTCGAGGAAATACCCTCCGTGTCTTTTCATTCCGCACGGAGGTGTTTCCTGTACGGGCTGCTCCTGCACACTCTCCACTTTGCCATCTTCGCCTGCCGTCCGGACACGCCTTGGCGTGCCGTCTTGCCTTCCGGCGGAGGCGGAGGTCCCCAATGGAGGGCTCTCTATGCGGGAGTCTTCCCTTGTTCTATTGGGGACTTGGCCTGGAGGGTGTTGCACGGAGCAGTCCCGTGCAATATATTTTTAAGTAGGTTCACGGACTCCCAGGCCGCCTGCCTTTTCTGCGACCTGGAGGAGTCTGTGTTTCATATATACACGGAGTATGAGAGGTTGCAGCCCCTCTTCCATTATTTGAAGGGGCTGCTCCTCGATTTTTGGTTGCACTTCAGTCCCACGCTCTTGATCTACGGTCACCCGGTGCGGAGGGGAGCGGGCAGGTTGGAGGACCTCCTTGTGGGTCTGCTCCTGGGCCTGGCTAAAAAAGCCATCAATTGGTCCAGGCAGCGGGCGGTTGAGGGGGTCGTCCAGCCAGATTGCCTCCCTCTCTTCCGCGGCCATGTTCGCGCCCGGGTGGCCCTGGAGATGGAGCACGCGGTGTCCGCCAGCTCACTCGAGTACTTCCGCGACTGGTGGGCGCCGGGGGGGGAAGGAGTGCATAATTGATTTGGACAACCAAATTTTAATTTGATTTGTTAAGGTTTATTTAAAGTTTAATTAGTTACAGTCTATTTGTTTATGTTTGGTTCAACCAAAAAAGCGCCTTTATAGATCCTCCTGATTGGTGCGAGTCTTATTTATAAGAGCTGGGTTTTACTCATAAGGGCTGGGTCGGTGATGAATGATGGTTGCCCTGTGTTAACTTGATGCCAAGATTCTTACTTAATAAAAGCCTTTAGTTTTAAGTTGTAACCTCATGGATTCAGGCAGTTATTTGGCACATCAATTTTATTAAGTAACAACTTTGTAAGATGGATCGATTTTTGAAACCAGAGCATCTGGATATCGATCCCCATTCGGCAGATGCATCGAAGAAATTTACGCATTGGCTTCGATCGATCCGATGGTTAACAAGTTGGGTCTTTTAACCAATTTGGTAAGTCATCAAACTTACTCTATATTTGAAGATATTACTACGTATGAAGAGGCCCTTGCAGCTTTTAAGGCCCAGTACCTCAAGTCGGTTAATGAAGTATACGCCAGGTATCATTTGTCTACTCACAGGCAATTACCCGAGGAATCCCTGGATGATTTTCTGCAGGATCTTAAGGCTTTGGCTAAGGATTGCAACTACAAGGCTGTCTCTGCCATATTGTATCAGGAAGAAGCCATCCGTGATTCTTTCATATCTGGCCTTCGATCTAATTATATTAGACAGAGACTCCTCGAGAATGACTCGTTAGTTTTACAAACAGTCGTTGTTACGGTTCGATCGTTAGATGTAGCCCAGAAGAATTTAGAAGTGTATGCATCAGCCCATGCGTCTCTCTCAGCCTCGTGTGTTCTGAGTATGGAGGCATCCATAACGTGGTGCAAGGGTCAAGGATGTCTCCAAGTGGCTGCAGAACATCTTGGAAGGGGAGGGTGAACAGCCAGTTGTCGTGGTGCATATAGGCACCAATGATATAGGTAAAAAGTGGGATGAGGTCCTAAAAGCAGAATATAGGGAGTTAGGAGGTAAATTAAAAAACAGGACCTCAAAGGTAGTAATCTCAGGATTGCTACCAGTGCCACGTGCTAGTCAGAGTAGAAATAGAAGGATACTTCAGATGAATACGTGGCTAGAGGAATGGTACCAGGGGGAGGGATTCAAGTTCCTGGGAGATTGGAACCGGTTCTGGGGGAGGTGGGACCAGTTCAAGCCGGACGGTCTGCACCTGGGCAGGGCTGGAACCGATGTCCTAGGGGGAGTGTTTGCTAGTGCTGTGGGGGAGGGTTTAAACTAAAATGGAAGGGGGTTGGGAACCTGAGCAGGGAGACAGAGGAAAGGGAAACAAGGATAAAAGCAAAAGATAGGAAGGAGAAAAACAAAAGTGGCAGTCAGAGAAATCAACGGTTTAAATCAAACGTGGCAACAGTAAATAATAATTCTAATAGGTCTAAGAGCGTTAAAAAAACAAGCCTGAAGGCTTTGTGTCTTAATGCGAGGAGCATTTGTAATAAGGTGGATGAATTGGCTGCGCAAATAGAGGTAAACGAATGTGATTTGGTTGGTGTGGTAAACCACTGTTAACCTGTACATGCCTGTGTGGTAAACCACTGTTAACCCTGTACAAGTCCAGGCATGTCTCAGCCCCTGGCTCCACCCCTAAGCCTGGGTATAAAGGTGAATCACCACCCTTCCCCCGGGAGCTCTTAGGATGGATTCACTAGCAGAGGCATGCTCTAGTTCTTAGTCAATAAAAACCTACTTCATTTAAGTCCATCTCGTAGTCTTTGGTATTGTTGATAGCGCATCAATTTTATTGACTAATTTTCAACATGGAGCAAATCTTGAAGCCGGACCGTTTAGACCTGGATCCTCAAGCAGCAGATGCAGCCAATAACTTTGAACACTGGCTGAGCTGTTTCGAAGCCTTCCTGGAGGCCTCCAGCACTACTGTCACTACAGATGACGTGAAACGGCTTGTCTTGAACTCACGGGTGAGCCACCGAGTCTACTCGATCATCCAAGATGCCACTACTTACGCGGCCGCCATCGCGACGCTAATGGAACAATACGTGAGGCCTGTTAACGAGGTCTACGCCAGACACCTCCTGGCTACCCGAAGACAGTGCCCCGGGGAATCGGGCGCTGAATATTTACTGGCACTGAGAGTCCTCGGCCGGGACTGTAATTGCAAAGTGGTGACGGCCAAGGAATGCACGGAAGACCTGATCCGAGACGCCTACGTAGCCGGCATCAGGTCCAACTATACTCGGCAGAGGCTGCTGGAACAGAGGGGGCTCGACCTGCAGAAGACGGTGGCCCTCGCTAACTCGTTAGACGTGGCCCTCCAGAACATGGACGCCTACCCCCCTGACCGGATGGCCACGTGGATGCCACGGGAGCAGCCATCTTGGGACCCGGTAAGGCCACAAGCCGCCAGCAGCCCAACTACAGCTGCAATGACCAGAGGCCAGAAATGCTACTTCTGCGGCCAGGCCAAGCACCCCAGACAGCAATGCCCAGCAAAGGACGCGACCTGCTCCAAATGCGGCAAGAAAGGCCACTACGCGAGAGTGTGCAAGGCGAAATCAACCCCCAATTCCAGCAGCGCCACGTGTGAACCGTACAGGCCGACATTTTGGACCCCACCAACCACGTTTGAGCCGTGCGGGCCGCCATTTTGGACACCATCAGCCGAGGGGGAGCCGCCATCTTGGACACCATCTCGGGACCAGGCCCTCGGCGCGGGCGAATACTGCAGCGACCCACCGACCTCGACGATGGCCTCCATCACCCTGGACCAATCTAGGCCCCACCAACTAGCCAGGTCCATGATGAACGTAAAGGTAAATGGCCATGCCACAAATTGCCTTTTCGACTGCAGAAGCACGGAGAGCTTCATCCACCCCGACACGGTGCGACGCTACTCCCTATCAGTTATGCGCACACGCCACCAGGTCTTTATGGCCTCAAAGTCCCATACGGCGGACGTCAGCGGCTACTGTGTAGCGACTCTGACAGTGAACGACGTGGAGTACAGAGAGTTTAAATTCCTCATCCTGCCACAGCTCTGCGCTCCCGTACTGCTAGGATTAGACTTCCAGTGCCATCTGGAGAGCGTCACGATGGCATATGGCGGGCCCCTGCCCCCACTTACAGTCTGCAGCCAGCAGAATTTAAACACGGCGCCGCGCAAAGTATGCAGCCTGTCCACCCTGAAGGTCAAACCCCCCCCGTTGTTCGCTAACCTCGCCAAAGACTGCAAGCCAATTGCTACTAAAAGCAGGCGGTACAGTGCCGGGGATAGGAGCTTTATTAAATCAGAAGTACAAAGACTCCTGAGGGAAGGGATTATCGAGGGCAGCACCAGCCCATGGCGAGCCCAAGTGGTGGTAGTAAAGACCGGCGAAAAACAGCGCCTGGTTATTGATTACAGCCAGACGATCAATCGATACACGCAATTAGACGCATACCCACTTCCCCGCATATCTGACATGGTCAACCAGATAGCACAATACCGGGTATTCTCGACAATTGATCTGAAGTCGGCATACCACCAGCTCCCCATCAGGCCTGAGGACCGCCAGTACATGGCCTTCGAGGCTGACGGTCGCCTCTACCACTTCCTCCGAGTCCCCTTCGGCGTCACCAACGGGGTCTCGGTCTTCCAAAGGGAGATGGACCGGATGGTTGACCAGAACGTGCTGCAGGCCACCTTCCCCTATCTAGACAACATCACCATCTGCGGCCATGACTGGCAGGACCACGACGCCAACCTAGAAAAATTCCTCCGTACGGCCCAACGGCTGAATCTGACATACAACAGAGAAAAATGTATGTTCCGCACCGCGCGCCTCGCTATTCTTGGCTGCGTGGTGGAAAACGGAGTCATCGGCCCCAACCCCGACCGAATGCGCCCCCTCCTGGAACTACCCCCCCCCCCCACTGCCTAAAAGCCCTGAAGAGATGCCTAGGGTTCTTCTCTTACTACGCCCAGTGGGTGCCCAACTATGCGGACAAAGCCCGACCCCTCATCAAGTCAACCTCCTTCCCCCTGACGGCAGAGGCCCATGCGGCCTTCACCCTCATAAAAGAGGACATTGCGAAGGCCACAATGCACGCAGTGGATGAGTCCATCCCTTTCCAAGTGGAGAGCGATGCATCCGACTTCGCCCTAGCCGCAACCCTTAACCAGGCGGGGAGACCCGTGGCCTTCTTTTCACGGACCCTCCAGGGCCCCGAAATTCGACACTCCTCAGTCGAGAAGGAGGCCCAGGCGATAGTGGAGGCTGTACGGCACTGGAGACATTACCTGGCCGGTAAACGTTTCACCCTGCTCACTGACCAACGGTCAGTAGCATTTGTGTTTAACAACAGACAAAGGGGGAAAATCAAAAATGATAAGATATTGCGGTGGAGGATCGAGTTATCCACCTACAACTACGATATCTTATACCGGCCCGGGAAACTTAATGAGCCCCCAGACGCCCTATCCCGTGGGACATGTGCCAACGCACAAGTCGATAGGCTACGGACCCTCCACAATGATCTCTGCCACCCGGGGGTCACCAGGTTCTTCCACTTTATTAAAGCTCGCAACCTGCCTTACTCCATCGAGGAGGTCAGGACCATGACCAGGAGCTGCCAGGTCTGCGCCGAATGCAAACCGCATTTTTATAGGCCAGACAGGGCACACCTGATTAAAGCCACCCGCCCCTTCGAACGTCTCAGCGTCGATTTCAAGGGGCCCCTTCCCTCCTCTGACCGCAACACGTACTTCCTCAATATTATTGATGAGTACTCCCGTTTCCCCTTCGCCATCCCCTGCCCGGACATGACCAGCGCCACAGTCATCAGGTGCCTCCACGACCTGTTCGCCATATTTGGCTTCCCCAATTACATCCACAGCGACAGGGGCTCGTCGTTCATGAGCGACGAGCTGCGCCAGTACCTGCTCGAGAAGGGCATAGCCACGAGCAGGACTACCAGCTACAACCCCCGGGGTAACGGACAGGTAGAGAGGGAGAACGCAACGGTGTGGAAGACCGCCATGCTCGCCCTAAAATCCAAGGGCCTCCCAATCTCCCGCTGGCAAGATGTCCTCCCCGATGCGCTCCACTCCATACGATCACTGCTTTGTACTGCCAGAAACGCCACCCCTCACGAGAAGATGTTCGTCTTCCCCAGGAAATCCACCTCGGGGACATCATTATCGCCATGGCTGACGTCTCTGGGACCCGTCCTGCTCAGGAAACACGTGAGGAGCCATAAGACGGACCCCCTGGTCGAAAAGGTTCACCTCCTCCACGCCAACCCACAGTACGCCTACGTGGCGTATCCTGACGGGCGGGAGGACACAGTCTCAATTCGAGACCTCGCACCCTCAGGTACCACCCGAAACACCATCGATCACCATCCACTACCTCCACCCACCACCACTACCCACGACGCACCACCGGGGTGTCTACCACGAACTGACGACATGCCGGTGCCATCCCTACCCCGAGAGGATGACACGCCAGTGCTCCGTCCCACGCGAGAAGCGGCCGCGGGCAAAGAACCGCCGCAACCAGCACCACGAAGATCATTACGGCAGACAAGACCCCCGGAGAGACTTTCGTATACGAACTTTTGAAACACTTCACCCCGCCGGACTCTTTTTTAAACGAGGGGTGAATGTGGTAAACCACTGTTAACCTGTACATGCCTGTGTGGTAAACCACTGTTAACCCTGTACAAGTCCAGGCATGTCTCAGCCCCTGGCTCCACCCCTAAGCCTGGGTATAAAGGTGACTCACCACCCTTCCCCCGGGAGCTCTTAGGATGGATTCACTAGCAGAGGCATGCTCTAGTTCTTAGTCAATAAAAGCCTACTTCATTTCAGTCCATCTTGTAGTCTTTGGTATTGTTGATAGCGCATTAGTTGGGATTACGGAAACATGGCTCAAGGAAGGCCAAGACTGGGAACTCAACATCCAGGGGTATTTGATATTCAGGAAAGATAGGCAAAAAGGAAGGGGAGGAGGGGTAGCATTACTGGTTAAAGAAGGGATTAACACAATTCTAATGAAGGATATTAGCTCTGATGAGGTGGAATCTGTATGGGCAGAATTGAGAAATACTAAGGGGAAAAAAACATTAGTGGGAGTGGTATATAGACCTCCAAACAGTAAGGCGGAGGTTGGGGATGGCATTAAAAGGGAAATTAAAGAAGCGTGCAATAAGGGCACAGCAGTCATCATGGGTGACTTTAATCTACATATAGATTGGGCTAACCAAATTAGTAACAATACTGTGGAGGAGGAATTCCTGGAGTGTTTAAGGGATGGTTTCCTGGACCAATATGTCGAGGAACCAACCAGAGATCAGGCCATCTTAGACTGGGTATTATGTAATGAGAAAGGATTAATTAGCAATCTTGTTGTACGAGGCCCCTTGGGTCATAGCGATCATAATATGATCGAATTCTTCATTAAGATGCAGAATGAAGCAATTGACTCAGAAACTAGGGTCCTCAATTTAAATGAAGGAAACTACGATGGTCTGAGGAGCGAGTTGGGTAGGATTGATTGGGGAATGGCACTCAAAGGGTTGACGGTGGATAGGCAATGGCAAACATTCAAAGACCGAATGGATGAACTACAGAAGTTGTTCATCCCAGTTTGGCATAAAAATAAAACAAAAAAGGTGACCCAACCGTGGCTAACAAGGGAAATTAGGGATAGCATAAGATCCAAGGAGAGGACATACAAATTGGCCAGAAAAAGCAATAATCCTGAGGATTGGGAGCAGTTTAGGATTCAACAAAGGAGGGCAAAGGGATTAATTGAGAAAGGGAAAATAGAATATGAGAGTAAGCATGCAGGGAACATAAAAATTGACTGTAAAAGCTTGTATAGATATGTAAAGAGGAAAGGATTGGTGAAGTCAAGCATAGGTCCCTTGCAGTCAGAATCGGGGGAATTTATAATGGGGAGCAAAGAAATGGCAGACCAACTAAATACATATTTTGGTTCTGTCTTCACAAAGGAGGACATAAATAACCTCCCAGAAATACCGCGGAACATAGGGTCTGATGAAAGGGTGGAACTGAAAGAAATCAGTATTTGTAGGGAAATGGTGTTCGGAAAATTGATGGGACTGAAGGCCGATAAATCCCCAGGGCCTGATAATCTACATCCCAGGGTACTTAAGGAAGTGGCCCTAGAAATAGTAGATGCATTGCTGGCCATCTTCCAGAACTCGATGGACTCTGGAACAGTACCCATGGATTGGAGGGTAGCTAATGTTACCCCACTATTCAAAAAAGGTGGCAGAGAAAAAGCGGGGAATTATAGACCGGTAAGCCTGACATCGGTAGTGGGGAAAATGCTAGAGTCCATTATAAAAGATGTAATAGCAGAGCACTTGGAAAGCAGTGACAGGATCGGACAAAGTCAACATGGATTTACAAAAGGTAAATCATGCTTGACTAATCTACTGAAATTTTTTGAGGATGTAACTGGTAAAATAGATAAGGGAGAACCAGTGGATGTGGTGTATTTGGACTTTCAGGAGGCTTTCGATAGGGTCCCGCATAAGAGGTTAGCGTGCAAAATTAAGGCACATGGGATTGGAGGCAAGGTATTGACTTGGATAGAGAACTGGTTGGCGGACAGAAAGCAAAGAGTTGGAATAAACGGGTCATTTTCCGAGTGGCAGGCAGTGACTAGTGGGGTCCCGCAAGGATCGGTCCTAGGACCCCAGCTGTTCACAATATATATTAATGATCTGGACGAGGGAATTGGATGTAATATCTCCAAATTTGCAGATGACACAAAGCTGGGTGGGAGGGTATGCTGTGAGGAGGATGTCATGAAACTCCAGTACGATTTGGACAGGTTGGGTGATTGGGCAGAAACATGGCAAATGCACTATAATGTGGATAAATGTGAGGTTATCCACTTTGGTGGCAAAAACAGGAAGGCAGATTATTATATGAATGGAAATAGATTGGGAGAAAGGGAAGTGCAAAGAGACCTGGGTGTTCTTGTGCACCAGTCGCTGAAGGTAAGCATGCAGGTGCAGCAGGCGGTTAAGAAGGCAAATGGTATGTTGGCCTTCGTAGCAAGAGGGTTCGAGTACAAGAACAAGGATGTCTTGCTGCAGTTGTACAGGGCCTTGGTGAGACCGCACCTTGAGTACTGTGTGCAGTTTTGGTCACCTTACCTGGGGAAGGACGTTCTTGCCATGGAGGGAGTGCAGCAAAGATTCACCAGGCTGATACCTGGGATGTCAGGAATGACGTACGGGAAGAGATTGTGTCAATTGGGCTTGTACTCACTGGAGTTTAGAAGATTGAGAGGGGATCTCATCGAAACCTATAAAATTCTGTCAGGTCTGGACAGACTAGATGCAGAAAGGATGTTTCTGATGGCTGGGGAGTCCAGAACCAGAGGTCATCGTCTAAGGATAAGGGGTAAGCCATTTAGGACTGAAATGAGGAGGAATTTCTTCACCCAGAGAGTGGTGAACCTGTGGAATTCTCTGCCACAGAGGGCGGTGGAGGCCAGTTCATTAAATATATTCAAGAAAGAGTGGATATATTTCTTGAGGCTAAAGGGATCAAGGGATATGGGGAGAAGGCAGGGACAGGGTACTGAATTTGGATGATCAGCCATGATCTCATTGAATGGCGGAGCAGGCTCGAAGGGCCGAATGGCCTACTCCTGCTCCTATCTTCTATGTTTCGATGTTTCTATGTCAATGGAGCCTCCACTTAATCCTACTGTTGCGGCTGTACCCCATGGGTCTAAGTGTTATTTTTGTGGCCAACCTAAACACTCCAGGCAAAGATGCCCAGCCAGAGAGGCTACTTGTTTTAAATGTAAGGAACGGGGACATTTTAGTAAAGTGTGTAAGAGTAATCCTGTACCTGATGTCTTCTCTGCTACCGCCTATCGTTTTACTCTAGCCTCGGTTACGGTTGATCAGACCATACCGTGTTCCTTGTCGAAATCTATGATGGACATTAAGATTAATGGTCATCCTACTGGGTGTTTGATAGACTGTGGCAGTACTGAAAGTTTTATACATCCCAACCTTGTTAACTCCTGTTCATTGAAGGTGTATCCTACTCGAAGTGAAATTGTGATGGCGTCCAAGTCCCTTACTTCGGAGGTAATTGGATATTATAAAGTCACATTGACCGTTAAGGATACGGAGTATAAGGACTTTAAACTCCTTATATTAACTCAGTTGTGTGTGAACTTAATTTTAGGTTTGGACTTCCAGTGTCAGCATGAGAGCGTTACCCTTAAGTATGGTGGGTCTCAGCCTCCACTCACAGTCTGCAGCCTTTCTACTTTAAAAGTAAGTCCGCCTTCTTTGTTCGCGAACCTTGCTCCTAATTGTAGACCTATAGCGACTAAGAGTCGACGGTATAGTTCAGAAGATAAAACATTTATAAAAGAGGAAGTGGAAAGGCTTCAACGGGAGGGAATCATCGAACACAGTAATAGCCCGTGGCGTGCCCAGGTGGTGGTGGTTAAAACTAATGAAAAGAAAAGACTTGTGGCCGATTATAGCCAGACTATAAACTTGTATACCCAATTGGACGCCTATCCTTTGCCTCGTATTTCTGAGATGGTGAACCAGATAGCTCAGTATCGCGTGTTCTCCACCATTGATTTAAAGTCTGCCTACCATCAACTCCCTATCAAAATAGAGGACCGACTTTATACGGCCTTCGAAGCTAATGGGCGCCTGTATCAATTTCTTAGGGTGCCCTTTGGAGTGACGAATGGGGTATCTGTCTTCCAACGGGAGATGGATCGTATGGTGGATGAATACGCGTTGGAAGCAACATTCCCGTACCTGGACAATGTTACTATCTGTGGGCGTGACCAACGGGAGCATGATCAAAATCTCGCGAAGTTCCTGGAGACGGCAAAGAGGTTAAACCTGACCTACAATGAAAACAAGTGTACCTTCAATACTACACGTTTGTGTATTCCTGGTTGCGTTGTGGAGAATGGGGTAATTGGGCCGGATCCTGAAAGATTACGCCCACTTAAGGAATTACCTTTACCTCACACTGTAAAAGCTTTAAGAAGGTGTCTGGGATTCTTTTCGTACTATGCCCAGTGGGTGGCTAGCTACTCAGATAAAGTCCGACCTCTTATTAAGTCGACATCTTTTCCGCTATCGGCGGAAGCTCAGGAGGCTTTCTGTAATATCAAACGGGACATTGAGAAGGCAGTGGTATGTGACGTGGATGAGAAGATCCCTTTTCAAGTGGAAAGTGATGCATCTGATTTTGCGTTGGCAGCAACTCTTAACCAAGCTGGTAGACCAGTAGCTTTCTTCTCTCGTACATTGCAAGGACCAGAAGTTCGACATTCTTCAGTGGAAAAGGAGGCGCAGGCGATTATCGAAGCAGTCAGGTATTGGAGACATTATCTCGCTGGCCGACGTTTTACGCTTATAACTGACCAGCGATCTGTGGCCTTTATGTTCAATACTAAGCAGAGAGGAAAGATAAAAAATGATAAGATTTTAAGATGGTGAATAGAACTGTCAACATATGACTGATATTCAGTACGGGCCTGGGGTATTTAATGAGCCATCGGATGCTTTGTCACGAGGAGTATGTGCTAGTCTAGGTATAGATAAGCTTCAAAGTCTCCACGATGCACTCTGCCACCCTGGGGTTACCAGAATGAAGCACTTCATTAAGTCCCACAATCTACCCTACTCTATTGAGGAGGTCCGGACAATGACCAGAACCTGTCGTGTTTGTGCTGATTGCAAACCCCGCTTCTATAAGCCGTCCGAGCCAACTCATCTTATTAAAGCAACTCGACCATTTGAGCATTTGAGTCTCGATTTTAAAGGTCCCCTTCCATCGAGCGACCGTAATGTCTATTTTCTTAATATTATAGACGAGTACTCTCGATTCCCTTTTGTTATCTCCTGTCTGGATGTGACCAGTGCTGTTGTAATTAAATGCCTCTGCCAACTGTTTTCTTTGTTTGGCATGCCTAACTATATACATAGTGATAGGGGTTCTTCCTTTATGAGTGAAGAATTGCGACAGTTTTTGCTATCGAAAGGAATTGCAACGAGTAGAACTACCAGCTATAACCCTCGCGGTAATGGGCAGGTCAAGAAAGAAAATGCGACAGTGTGGAAGGCTATTGTATTGTCACTGACGTCGCGAGGCCTGCCGACTTCTCGCTGGCAGGATGTCCTGCCAGACGTGCTGCATTCCATAAGGTCTCTTTTGTGTACAGCGACGAATGCCACCCCTCATGAAAGGATGTTCAGCTTTCCAAGAAAAGCTACTAATGGAGTATCGTTACCCACATGGTTGATGACCACGGGCCCTGTGCTGTTGTGCAGACATGTGAGAGGCCACAAGACTGATTCACTGGTGGAGGAAGTACAACTCCTCCATGCTAATCCCCAGTATGTGTATAATCAATATCCGGATGGGCGAGAGGATACGGTCTCTATTAAAGATCTTGCACCTGCTGGAGCTCAAAGAGTTCGACTCTGAGAGTAGAGTTTTTAATCGTGGTATTGGACCTTCAGAGACACAAATCCTCAGTGTGGAAAACACTGATGATTCTGGAAATTCAGATGAACCGGAGTTAGTACTCCGGGAGGAGCCTCAGCAAGAGTTACGTCATTCCCAGAGGACTATCAGACCTCCTGACAGATTGAATCTATAGCAGGGGGTGAATGTGATGAAATAACTCTGTGTTCTGGATTGTCTGTTGTTGTACTTGTTAATGTCTGTAAATGTTTTACAGGTGTAACCACTAATGTTCCTCCCTAGCTCCACCTTTATGGATCCTCCTGATTGGTGCGAGTCTTATTTATAAGAGCTGGGTTTTATTCATAAGGGCTGGGTCGGTGATGAATGATGGTTGCCCTGTGTTAACTTGATGCCAAGATTCTTACTTAATAAAAGCCTTTAGTTTTAAGTTGTAACCTCATGGATTCAGGCAGTTATTTGGCACATCAAGTAGGCGTTAGGTCCCTAATATGCATATGTTACTTGAAGATTGGTTTGCCCTGAATGCAGCCCGTTCCAGCATTGGCCGCACTCAGTGAAACCAGGCCTTGGGACTAGCTGTGACCAACAAGGTAAGCTTTTCACATCTACTTACTTGAACATGGAGCCCAGAAAAGCAGGAGTGCTCCGTCCGACCTCACATTTAACGAAAGCTCACCGCCACTCCCGACACCCCCACTCTCCCCGCTGATCACCGCCAATCCCGAACCCGTGATCGCCACCGTTCCCAACTCCCAACCACCCCCCCGCCCTCCCCGCCGCCGCTGGTGGCCTCCTCCACCCCGACTCCCTTGGCCTCCTATCCCAATCCCTGGCCTCCACTCCCACCCACCCCACACCCCCCCGGCCTCCGATCCCTCCCCTGGCCTTCTTTCTCTTCCCTACCCCATCCTCCACCCGCCCTCAGATTCCAATACCAGCCTCCTTCCCCAATCCTTGTTCTCCCGATCCCCGGACTCGACCCTTGACCCTTGACCTGGGTGAGCCTGAATTTCTAGGCCGCTGAGTCCAATAAAAAATATTTATTATCTTATGAAAAAAAAGAGCTTGCATGAGTTGGAGGAGATAGGTGGCAAAACACCATTCGAACTAATTCTCTGTGGTTCAATGTTGGTTATGCATTTCAGCAGAGCTGAGGCTACCCACAAAGAAAACCATTCTTTCCATTCAGACTATGACTGAAGTCACAACACAGTAAAAACAAAACTAATGACAAGGAATGAGTTAGTCATTTGCAAGACTGACCACAATAAAAACACTTCCTGTGCTTCTGACCCTTCATAGAACCAGTCTCGAGCACCAAGCGACAAATCGCTTAATACACACAGCAATCTTTAGCAGCTTGTGGTAAGTATTTACAGCCAGCTAAGGCTATAGATGAAAGCTTCGAATGTTGGCTACAAGTATACAATTCATTAGATGGAATGTACGTAGGAAGTTTATAGTTAGTCACAAATTGAAACTTGTTTTTAAAAAGCTTTTAGAGGTTTAGATTTAAGGACATTCTATGTGTGATTCTTCAGGACTTTTCAAAATGCTATTAGCAAGTGACTAAGGAAGACATTGTGAACAGTTCTTGACACTAAATGGGTGATAATATGACCCTGGCACTGCACTTCCAATGCCACTGCTGCTCAGGTGCTTTGTGCACTTGTGTAGGAATGAGTTGACTTTGCCAAATAATCCAATTATTTGAATATTTTTCCGGTGCCTCGCTTATGACATGCCAGGAGCACCAGAGGAGGCGGGAGCCAGAATTCCAGGCCAATTGTGCCTTTTCGGGGCCAGGATATTTTGTTCGAACCTGTAGATGGGGCTGATGTATGTCAGGGTTGTGCTTTTGGAAATGTTTGGCCATATCTGGGGACTCAGTGCACTTATTGGAAAAAATTACTTTGTAATAAATCATTGGATTATTTGATGTAAGGATTGTTTGGTGTTTGGTTATCTTGTATGACAATGGGTAACAGGTATTACACTGATGTTGAGGTTTAGGATGTAATAGCTAACTGTGAGGGCCAAGGATTTTACTTAGACAATAGAGGATTTGGTGACAGGAACGTTAGCATAGTGGATATGCTACTGGACAAGTAATCCAGAGGCCTGGACTAATGATCCAGAGACATGAGTTCAAATCCCGCCATGGCAGCTGGGGAATTTAAATTCAGTTAATTAAATAAATCTGGAATAAAAAATTAGTATCAGTAATGGTGACCATGAAACTATCGGATTGTCGTAAAAACCCATCTGGTTCACTAATGTCCTTTAGGGAGGAAATCTGCCATCCTTACCTGGTCTGGCCTATATGTGACTCTTAACTGGCCTCTGAAATGGCCTAGAAAACCACTCAGTTGTAAAAAAAACTGCTATGAAAAACAATAAGAACAAAACCAGATGGACCACTTGGCACCGGGTACGGACACGACAACGGCACACCCAGCCCAGTCGACCCTGCAAACTCCTCCTCACCAACATCTGGGGACTTGTGCCAAAATTGGGAGAGCTGTCCCACAGATTAGTCAAGCAACAGCCTGACGTAGTCATACTCACAGAATCATACCTTTCAGCCAATGTCCCAAACTCCTCCATCACCATCCCCGGGTATGTCCTGTCCCACCGGCAAGACAGACCCACCAGGGGTGGCATAACAGTGTTATACGGTCGGGAAGGAGTGGCCCTGGGAGTCCTCAACATTGACTCCAGACCCCATGAAGTCTCATGGCTTCAGGACAAGCATGGGCAAGGAAACCTTGTGCTGATTACCACCTACCGCCCTCCCTCAGCTGATGAATCAGTACCCCTCCATGTTGAACACCACTTGGAAGAAGCAATGAGGGTAGCAAGGGCACAGAACGTACTCTGGACTTCAATGTTCATCACCAAGAGTGGCTCCGTAGCACCACTACTGACCGAGCTGGCCAAGCCCTGAAGGACATAGCTGCCAGTCTGGGCCTGCGACAGATGGTGAGAGAACCAACATGAGGGAAAAACCTACCTGACCTCGTCCTCACCAATCTACCTGTCACAGATGCATTTGCCCATGACAGCATTGGTAGCAGTCACCACCGCACAGTCATTGTGGAGATGAAGACCCTCCATTGTGTTGTGTGGCACTACCACCGTGCTAAATGGGATAGATTCAGAACAGGACAGCTCAAAGCTGTGGGCCATCAGCAGCAGCAGAATTGTATTCCAACACGATCTGTAACCTCATGGCCTGACATATCCCTCACTCTACCATTACCATTCAGCCAGGGGACCAACCTTGGTTCAATAAGGAGTGTAGAAGAGCATGCCAGGAGCAGCACCAGGCGTACCTAAAAATGTGGTGCCAACCTGGGGAAGCTGCAACACAGGACTATATGCATGCTAAAAAGCAGAAGCAGAATGCTATAGACAGAGCTAAGTGATCCCACAATCAACGGATCAGATCAAAGCTCTGCAGTCCTGCCACATCCAGTCGTTAATGGTGGTGGAACATTAAACAACTAACGGGAGGAGGAGGCTCCATGAATATCCCCATCCTCAATGATGGTGGAGCCCAGCACGTGAGTGCAAAAGACAAGGCTGAAGCGTTTACAACCATCTTCAGCCAGAAGTGCCAAGTGAATGATCCATATCGGCCTACTCCTGAGGTCCCCACCATCACAGAAGCCAGTCTTCAGCCAATTCGATTCACTCCACGTGATATCAAGAAACGACTGAGCGCACTGGATACAGCAAAGGCTGTGGGCCCTGTCAACATCCCGGCTGTTGTGCTGAAGACTTGTGCTCCAGAACTAGTCGCGCCTCTAGCCAAGCTGTTCCAATACAGCTACAACACTGGCATCTACCCGACAATGTGGAAAACTACCCAAGTATGTCCTCTCCACCATCAGCAAAGTGATGGAAGGTGTCGTCGACAGTGCTAACAAACAGCACTTACTCACCAATAACCTGCTCACTGATGCTCAGTTTGGGTTCTGCCAAGACCACTCGGCTCCAGACCTCATTACAACCTTGGTCCAAACATGGACAAAGGAGCTGAATTCCAGAAGTGAGGTGACAGTGACTGCCCTTGACATCAAGGCAGCTTTTAACCGAGTGTGGCATCAAGGAGCCCTAGTGTTGTGTATGTACCTTTAAGAGAATAACTGGTCTCAGACTGCAGTACCGGCAGTGACCACCCCTGTATAAAAGGCGCTAGTGAGCCTCTGTTGTTTCAGTTTCACTATTGACTTCCACCAGTAAAGACTTATTTTGTTCCACTCCTGCTGTCCGTGTCTCAATCATTCACGGACGTAATACTGGCGACGAGCAGATACGAACCTACCTACAGTCTGCACCACCTCCTGGGATCCATTCCTACAGCGAAGTGAGCAGAGGTCGAGGCCAGAAAGAAAAGAAAGTAAGAGGCAGTAGAAACGGGCGTCGACCGTGGGCATCCGCCCTGTGTTGCAGAGTTGAAGATTGCTGGAGAAGCTGTCGGATGCGGGGCCTGGTTCCTGTCGACGGTGCTTCAGCTAATCGGGCTGGTGGCAGGTAGTGCACTGATCCTTCCTGGGCTGCGGCGGTCGCAAACTCGAGCGGGTGGTTTGCAACGGGGCCGAGCAGCGTGGTCGGGAAGAAGAGAGAGAGAGGGTGGAGCACACAGGGCGCGGCCGGTGCTACGAAGCCGGGCTGCGTATAGACCCGCGAAGAGGGAGGCAAGAGTCCCACAGGGTTGTTCCACGACGGGAAAATAATTTAAAAAAAAAAAAATTAAATGCGCAAGAAACCGTGGAAAGCAGCGCTAACAAAAGTGGGGAAGAAGGCAAAGCGCGGGAGGTGCCATCTTAATCAGCGGGGAAGAAGGCAAAGCGCGGGAGGTGCCATTTTGTTAAATCGGGGAAGAAGGCAAAGCGCGGGAGGCACCATTTTAGATTTGCAAGATGCCGAAGACTGGCTGTATCACTGCTTTTGATAATACATTAGAGGACTGGACCACGTATGTGGAAAGAGTCGAGGTATATTTCGAGGCAAACGAAATAGCGGAGGAGAAAAAGGCATCGATATTGCTAAACTTAATGGGCGCTAGAACGTACGGCCTATTGCGGGACCTGATTACTCCAGCCAAACCGAAGGCGAAGAGTTTTAACGAAATTGTTGCTGTCCTACAGGAACACCTAAACCCTGCACCGCTGTTGATAGCAGAAAGATTTAAATTTCACAGGAGAACTCAGCACAAAGATGAGAGCAATGCTGAGTATCTTACGGAACTACGCAAGCTATCAAAGCATTGCCAGTTCGGAGCAGGACTGGCAGATACCCTACGGGACAAATTTGTCTGTGGACTCCTGAGTGAAGGAACACAGAAGAAGTTACTCTCAGAGAAAGAGCTGACGCTAGATAAGGCTTTCAGCGTGGCAGTATTGTATGAAGCAGCAGCCAGGGGAGCTGCAGAAATTCAACAAAAACCACAGGAATACGGCACCCACGAAATGACACGGGGATTTGCAAAATGTTATCGCTGCGGCAGAACTAACCATGACCAGAAGGACTGCCGGTCCAAAGACAAAATATGCAGGCAATGCGGCAAGATGGGACACATTGCACGAGTTTGCAGGTCTGGGAAGAAGACCAGCGACAACAAAAAGGCTACTAAGGAACCGTACAAGAAAGTACAAAAGATGACGGGCAGTAGTTCCAAAGACCAGATGAGCGATAGTGAATCCGGGAACAGGAGACTAAGCTGTCTCAAACTTCACAATGTAATCGCAAAAGAGGATCACCGAACCACTTGGGTCACCCTCACGATAGCAGGGTCCCAAGTTAAAATGGAATTGGATACAGGATCAGCGCTAACCGTCATGAATCGACGAGACTACGAGCGGCTATTTTCACACATACCCTTGAGAGAGACATCCATCGTCTTGACGACGTATACGGGCAAAAAGTATACCCCAGAGGAAAAATAAGGGTGCCTGTCGAATACAACGGCACGAAAATACGGAAATTGTATCTCTACATACTGCCAAATGGTGGACCACCGTTATTCGGATGGGAATGGATCAGGAAGATAAACTTAGATTGGCACTCCATTCATGCAATGATGGTGGAAGGTAAAAAAGATGAAGACGTCACTCCTGGACGATTGTCAACAATCTTAGCTAACGCCAAAGAGGTATTTCAACAAGAACTGGGCACGCTTAAAGGCGTAACCGCCTCGATAAAAATAGAAGAGAATGCAGTTCCCAAGTTTTTCAAAGCAAGACCGGTACCATATGCAATTCGCCCAGCCGTCGAGGCAGAGCTGGAGAATCTGGAGAAGGCTGGCGTGTTGTCTAAGGTCGACTGGAGCGAGTGGGCGACACCCATCGTTCCTGTCATGAAGAAAACGTTAAGCAATAAGTCCGGAGAGCCAAGGAAGATTCGCATCTGTGGGGATTTCAAGGTGATGGTGAACCCTGTCCTTCACACAGTACAATATCCTCTTCCAAGGATAGAAGACATCTTCGCCTCACTGTCTGGAGGGAAGTGTTTTACAAAAATTGACCTAGCACAAGCATATTTGCAGATGGAGGTTGAAGAGTCCTCTTGGAAGTATCTCACGATAAACACTCACAAAGGTCTTTACCAGTATCATCGATTGGTATTCGGAGTAGCATCGGCTCCGGCGATATGGCAAATAGCGATGGAACAAGTCCTGCAAGGGATTCCGGGGACTCAGTGTTACTTGGACGACATCCTTGTGACAGGTGAAGATGACAGTGAACACCTTAACAACCTAGAGCAGGTGCTCACTAGACTACGGGAACATGGGCCCCAAGTGCGAATTTTTTAAGAAACAGATATCGTATTGTGGCCACGTGATTGATGAAGAGGGGTTACATAAGTCCCCTGACAAAATTGAAGTGGTTGTTAAGGCCCCAGCGCCTGAAAATGTGTCGCAACTGAGGTCATTCCTCGGATTGGTGAATTACTATCATAAGTTTTTGCCGAATTTGTCGACAATTCTGCAACCACTGAACGCCCTGCTACGAACTGGGGTAGCATGGAAATGGAGCGATGATTGTAAGCGTGCTTTTCAGAAGAGTAAGGACTTAATCACTTCAAGGGAAGTATTGGCTCACTACAACCCAGCACTGCCGATCAGACTGGCGTGTGATGCGTCTCCCTACGGCATTGGGGCGGTACTGTCACATAAATTCCTTGATGGTTTAGAGAGGCCGATAGCTTTTGCGTCACGCTCGTTAACTTCTGCCGAGCGTAACTACGCCCAGATTGACAGAGAGGCCCTCAGCCTAGTGTGGGGGGTGAAGAAGTTCAATCACTACCTGCACGGTCAAAAATTTACTCTACTAACCGATCATCAACCTCTTGTCTTCATTTTCAACCCTCAGAAGGGTGTACCGATAATGACAGCACAACGGCTGCAGAGATGGTCCCTTTTCCTAGGGGCACACCAATATGACATCGAGTACAAAGGAACTAAACAGCATGGAAATGCTGATGGATTGTCACGTCTACCGTTGCTGACGGTGGAAGAAGACGACCATGCAGTGGATCCAATGGAGTTATCCCACTCGACCATAGTCGAATGTCTCCCTGTGACGAATGCAAACATAGAAAAGGAAACACGGAATGACCCGACACTATCACGGGTCTATGATTTAACGGTGAAGGGATGGCCAGCACATGGCGAACCACTGCTGCCAGCATTCTCGCCGAGAAGAGAACAGCTGTCAGTGTGCAGAGGAACCTTGATGTGTGGATCCAGAGTAGTAATTCCACCTAAGTTGACGGATAGAGTGCTCAATGAGCTTCATGAGGGTCATCTGGGTGGGGTAAAAATGAAGAACTTAGCCAGAGCATTTGTGTGGTGGCCGGGAATCGATAGAGAAATCGAAGAGATGACCAAGAGCTGTGCAGGATGCCAGAAGGTCCAAAACGCCCCACCACAAGCTCCTCTGCATCCATGGGAGTGGCCCTCATCTCCATGGCAAAGGGTGCACATTGATTTTGCTGGTCCCTTCATGGACTCGATGTTTTTAATTGCGGTGGATGCACATTCAAAGTGGCCAGAGGTAATAAAAATGTCCTCAACCACCACGGAAAAAACTATCACAGTTTTACGAACCTTATTCACCAGGAATGGGCTGCCTGAACAGATTTGCTCTGACAATGGACCACAGTTTGTGTCTGAAGAGTTCCGGAGGTTCTTAAAGAACAATGGTGTTAAGCATTACACATCTGCCCCATATCATCCAGCCACTAATGGATTGGCCGAGAGGTTTGTCCAAACATTCAAGAAGGCTATCAAGGCAATGTGTAATGAAGATATACCCCTACAACACAAGGTGGACAACTTCTTGTTTGCCTACCGGAATGCGACGCATGCGGTTACCAACCAAACTCCAGCCATGATGTTCTTCAATCGAAGACTACGATGCCGCTTGGATTTGGTTAAGCCAAACGTCCGAAGAGATGTGGACAACAGGCAGTTTCAGAATATGAATGAAAGGCTGACCAGGAGTTTTAAGATAGGCCAACCAGTTTTGGCCCGGGACTACCGCATTGAGAAATGGCAGCCAGGAACGATTTGTACATGACAAGGACCTCTCATGTATACCGTGGACATTGGGGAGAGCATTGTAAGACACCATGCTGACCAGATTCTAGAGTCACTGGAAAACGTCAACTCCACACCACGATCTGATACACCTGGTAATGAAATCGACGTTCCAATTGCAGCTACCGCAGAACCGGTAATATTGGAAGCAGATGAACCAAACAACGACATTGATCCCGACTCAACATTGCCAGAAGAACCTGATACCCCAAAGAGGCGTTATCCAGACAGAATCAGGAAGCCTCCTCAAAGACTGAACTTATAATTGCTTAAACTTAACCAATGTATCTAGCAACAGTAATTGTGATTGTAATTAGTTATCATTTAGTTGTTAAATGAATGTTATGTACTGTTTATCTAAAAGGGGAGGAATTGTTGTGTATGTACCTTTAAGAGAATAACTGGTCTCAGGCTGCAGTACCAGCAGTGACCACCCCTGTATAAAAGGCGCTAGTGAGCCTCTGTTGTTTCAGTTTCACTATTGACTTCCACCAGTAAAGACTTATTTTGTTCCACTCCTGCTGTCCGTGTCTCAATCATTCACGGACGTAATACCTAGTAAAACTGAAGTCAATGTGAATCAGGGGGAAAACTCTCCACTGACTGGACTCAAGCCAACACAAAGGAAGATGGTTGTGGTGGTTGGAGGTCAATCATCACAGCCCCAGGACATTGCTGCAGGAGTTTCTCAGGGTAGTGTTCTAGGCCCAACCATCTTCAGCTGCTTCATCAATGACCTTCCCTCCATCATAAGGTCAGAAGTGGGGATGTTCGCTGATGACTGCACAGTGTTCAGTGCCATTCGCAACTCCTCAGATAATGAAGCATCCATGCCCACATGCAGCAAAACCTGGACGATATTCAGGCTTGGGCTGATAAGTGGCAGGTAACATTCACGCCACACAAGTGCCAGGCAATGACTATCTCCAACAAGCGAGCGTCTAACCACCGCCCCTTGACATTCAACGGCATTACCATTGCTGAATCCCCCACCATCCTGGGGGTCACCATTGACCAGAAACTTAACTGGACCAGCCACATAAATACTGTGGCAACAGGAACAGGTCAGAGGCTGGGTATTCTGCAGCGAGTGTCTCACCTCCTGACTCCCCAAAGCCTTTCCACCATCTACAAGGGACAAGTCAGGAGTGTGATGAAATACTCTCCACTTGCTTGGATGACTGCAGCTCCAACAACACTCAAGAAGCTCAACAAAGCAAAGACAAAGCAGCCTGCTTGATTGGCACCCCATCCACCACCTTAAACATTCACTCCCTCCACCACCAGCATACCGTGGCTGCAGTGTGTACCATCTACAAGATGCACTGCAGAAACTCGCCAAGGCTTCTTCGGCAGCACCTCCCAAACCCGTGACCTCTTCCACCTAGACGGACAAGGGCAGCAGGCGCATAGGAAAACCATCACCTCCAGTTCCCCTCCAAGTCACACACCATCCTGACTTGGAAATAAAATATATTGCCGTTCCTTCATTGTCGCTGGGTCAAAATCCTGGAACTCCCTCCCTGACAGCACTGTGGGAGTACCTTCACCACATGGATTGCAGCGGTTCAAGAAGGCGGCTCACCACCACCTTCTCAAGGGCAATTAGGGATGGGCAATAAATGCTGGTCTTGTCAACGACGCCTACATCCCATGAATGAATAAAAAAAAGGAGGCTGATTTTGACGTCCAAATAATTCTGCTCTATTCACCTGTGACTAATGATTCTGTCTCTTAGCTGTCTAGCAGCACTAACCACTGAACCTGCTGCCTGTTCTTCATGGGCCTGGGCTTCAGCATTAGTAATGTCATAATTGTCAGGCTCTCTGGTATCTTTGAGATATCTAGCACTAGTCCTTTCTTGATTGCAAAGTTCTGAAGCCTGCAGCATGTTACCACAATTTGTGAGCCAGCGTCGGGGGCATAACTACAAAGAACCGCTGGACATATCCACGCACCGGAACCTTCTTTCCAGCATCCCAATGGCTTGCTTAATTCTTATCCTTGCCTTAATGAATTCTTCATTGTAGTGCTCCTCTGCAGCACTGGCACTCCTCCAAAGGGGTGGCATGCGGCTTGGGAGTAGTGGGTATCCTTTGCCACCCAGTAACCATCTAATTCCTTGCCCCTTCTGTTGAAATGGAGCTGGGACATCAGACTGACAAAGTATAAAAACATCATGACAGCTCCCAGCATGGCAAACGAGCTGCACATTAGGGAATAGAAGCTTTTGTGTTTCATATAAATATGGCAGTTTATATTTGGAGCACGCAATACCAGATGGGTACAATCACTAGCCCCTACAGCCCAACAGAATCCATCAACTCTGAAAAACTTATTAGCCCTTTCAGTCATCTGTCTGGGAGCACTGTTGAATTGTATAAATTGAGATGCCTTGGCAAAATGGCCTTTGGTGACATACCTTAGAGGAGTGCACAGCAAAATAGCTGATCTGGCAAAACACCCAGAGGACCTTGTATAAATGGCAGAACTCCAATGCCATCCTCAGTGCTAATATCTGAGAAGGATTTGACACAATGCAGCACTACCTGGAGCAGGTGCTGGCACCACTAACATCTGCATCCATCCCCCTGACGGAGAGGCTTCCACAGCAGCCAGTGTATTCAAATTGGACGTTTTGACCATTGGCCTTCAGGCATTGTGAGACCATTTGGAGAGAACAATAGAATGTGGCTTCCAGGCAACATCTTTCAGGATCTACAGCTTCTAATTGATATTTACCCCTCTCTTCTACAGGCTTAACTGAACACAGGTGCAATTTTGGTGTAAATTTTGAAACAGCTGATTTTGTCATCGTTATCCTATCATTTGCATAAATGCACCATTTGGGGACAGGACCAATTCTACCAAAATGTAGGGTATACTTTAGAATGGGCCTCTCCATGGCTTACACCCAAATTCTGGTTCCCTACGCCAGAACTATACTATTTTTTGCACAAAAAGATTAGAATTCCAGGCCTCATATCTATTAATTATCCTCCTGCATTTCTAACCTCTGCCTCAACAATGGTCCTCACAACTTTTCCTTTAACAGAACTTGACCTACAGCCTTCTGTTTTTAAAAGCCTGACACAAATGTCAGCTTTTACCCCATCAAAGGTGAAGTCCACCAGCCTAATCCCTCAGCATTGATCCCTGCTGAGTTCAGTTGAATGAAATCGTTGCAGCAGCAATGATCACTGCAATGTTAAACTATCTTTCACTGGGGTCATTGTAACTTTCAGCCATGGTGTAAAATAGGTAGTATTGATTCGACTGCCCATTATACACCCCACTCAATTTCCCTTTCCATTGAAGTCAGCGGGAATGAAAACCAGGCAAGCTGTATAATGGGTGGGGGCTTTGATAGCACCCGCTTTACACCATCGCCAAAAGTTAAAATGACCTCCATTGTCTTCAGCACACCTGTTTAGTCATTCAATCTGAATTCTAATCAGCATTTCCCAATCCTGCTGTCCTGTGAATTTAACCCCTTGAGAGCTCGATTTAGGGATGAGCAATAATTGCTGACCTTGCCAGCGGCGCCCACTTACCATGAACGAATAATAATAAAAAAACTGAACAATAGCATTTTAAACACATAGGGGGAAAAATTCAGTTGGTTTGCACCTCCCGTTAGCACCTTAAGAGGGCGCTAATGGGGCGCAAAGCAACTAGCGCCCGGGCGCAGCGATATCTGCGCCTCTCGCGAAATTGACCGGACATTTTGCAGCGGCGCTAAACAATACTGCCCGCTCTCCTGTGCACGCAGATCTTGACGTCATTCGAGCGTGCAACACCCTTGTGGTGCCCCGGAACGGAAATTGAATGGCGCCCCCCTCCTTTCCGCCTGGCGTAACCAATGACAGGTAGACTGGAATGCTTCCCAGTCGCTGTGGGGCTGGGGGGGCGCTATTTAAAGGGGGCCTCTTCCTGGCTTTTTGTGTGGTAGACATTTTTGTACCACTCGTTCTGAGAGAGAGAGAGAGAAAGAGAGAGAAAAAGAGAGACTTCTGCATTGAGTCAATGCTGTGTGAAGTAGTTTTGGCTACTGAGCATCACTTTGCAGGCACTTTGGTTTTTGACCTTCATTACTTTGATTGCCAAGAGACTTTGGGGGCTGCACTGATTGGGGGCATCGTCCTGCGCCAGCAGAATCGGAGGCCACAGAGACGCAGAGAGAGAGAGTGGCAATCATGGCCAGATGGAGGAGGGCCAACAGGTCTCTGTACAGGAGACCTTACCCTCCCAGGGTATTTCGCCAATAATTCTCATACATTAATATGTCTGAGGAGCAGTGTTTGCGAAGGCTGCGCTTCAGCAAGGAGGTGGTCACTGAGCTCTGCCACCTGCTGCAGCCAGATCTGCAGCCTCAACTGAGGAGCAGGACGTCTCTGTCAGTGGCAGTGAAGATAACAGTGGCTCTCAACTTTTATGCCACTGGCTCATTTCAATCAGCTACTGGGGACATCGCCAATATCTCCCAGTTTGCGGTGCATTGCTGCATCCGTCAGGTCACAAATGCCCTCTATAAAAGGAGGCGAGAGTACATCTCTTTCCCCATGACCCCGGCCAAGCAGCATGGACGCGCTATGGACTTTGCGAGGATAGCGGCCTTCCCCATGATGCAGGGCGCCATTGACTGCATGCAAGTGGTTTTGCGTGCTCCGCATGAGAATGCAGAGGATTTCTGCAACCGAAAGGGGTTCCATTCCTTAAACGTGCAGTTGGCCTGTGACCACAGTCAGCTGATACTCACTGTCAATGCCTGTAATCCTGGCAGCAGCCACGATGCATATATCCTGCGCCAGACTACTGTGGCAGAACTTTTCCAGGCACCGCATCACCCAGGTAGTTGGCTTCTTGGAGACAAGGGATATCCACTGTGCACCTGGCTGATGACACCGCTCCGTACGCCCAACAGCCTGCTGAGCTGCGGTACAACGAGAGCCATCAAGCTACCAGGAACATCGTTGAGCACACAATCGGCGTGCTCAAATAACGGTTCCGCTGTCTGGACCATTCTGGAGGAGCCCTGCAGTACTCGCCTGAGCGAGTCTCCCACTTCATTGTTGTGTGCTGTATGCTGCATAACGTTGCAATCCTCAGGACCCAGCCAATGCCACCAGGCCTTGGAGCACCACCAGAGGAGGAGGAGGAAGAGGAGGAGGAAGAGGAGGAGGATGATCATCAGCAGCACCAAGGCGGGAGGGAAGCCCACAATGTAGAAACTGGAAGGGCCGTCCGTCAACATCTGATAGCAAGCCGCTTCTAGGCCCCTGCTGAGGAAATGGCTTCTGCCATTGAGAACAACATGAATGAAACCAACCCGCAACCCTTAAGCCGGCCAAGGCAGCAATGATTGCAAAGACCAAACATGTACATTTTGAATACAAAAACTTATTTATTTTACAAACTCTGTGTGTGTCATTTCCTCATGACAAACTAATAGAAAGAAACACAAAAAAACTGTCATTATCATAACTGGTTCTCACAACCTGGGGATAATGTCCAAAACACTAAACAAAAGTTTGACCACGAACCTCGGCCTTTAATAAAAAAATAACCAACATTTTGTCACACCTCCTACTTTTTGCCCTTCAAGGGTGATCTCCTTCCTTTGCGCACTTCCCACCTTCCCACCCTACTGCTCCTCTGTAATGGGACCCCAGTGGCTGCAGCAAGGCTGGTGGAAGGTTGCTGATTGTCAAAACCTGAGACTGCAGATGCCCTTGAAGGACGGCCTCGACCAGCTCTGGGCCTGGAGGGCCTGGCTGCAGACTGCACCAACTCTGCATGGGCGGCAGCAGTCTGTCCTACAGGCGGTGGCAAGTGCAGTGGAGAAGTGACAGTGGTGGCAGCAGGAATGCTGGCATCTTGAGAGAGGACAGCAACTCTCTGCTCGACCGACACACTGGCACTCCCACGGGGCAGCACTTCAGCATTCGGAGCAATCTGCTGGAGCACAGATTGCTGGCCTGCTGCGGCGCGGTGAGAGCCCTGGGGAAAAGTGTCTGAATCAGCAAGGATGGCAGCTGTCAGTGCTCGCGTGGCCTCAATCTGAGTCTGTATGAGAGCAGTCAGAGATGGGGTCATGGCAGCCAGTGACTGAATTGCAGCACTAAATATTTGCGTGGCATCTGCCTGTGCTACAGCGAAGTGCTCCACACTCCTTGCCAGTGATTCAATGCATTCGGGCACCCTTCCCACTGCACCCATGAGCTCAGTGTGCATGTCCACCGCCTGGGTGTTCATTTCAGCGATCAGCCGCTCCTCCTCTGCGTCCAGTATTCATTAACTATATTCAAGAAGGAGTTAGATATATTTCTTAAGGCTAAAGGGATCAAGGGATACGGGGAGAAAGCAGGGACAGGGTACTGAATTTGGATGATCAGCCATGATCTCATTAAATAGCGGAATAGAATTGAGGGGCCGAATGGCCTACTCCTGCTCCTATCTTCTATGTAGCGCAGTAGGACTCGCTGGCATACTCTTCCTCCAGGGAGAAGGCCCCCGAGCTTCCCTACCCCCATCGCGTTGCTGCAGCCCACTGGGTCCTGGAGCTTCACCCTCATCAGACCCTTCCCCCCTGCTCCCTTCCAGGCATTCTTATTATGAACACAGCTAGCTTTTGCTAGACCTTTTATTGAGCACATGTGGACTAGGTACTGTATCTGTGGAGGCTTCCATCTTGACTGCTGCCTTGTGGGTAGCCTAGTGCCTCATGGGTAATGTAGTCTTAATATCATACAGCTGGGTAGTGTAGTCTTATACATACAGCTATATACAGCTCTCCAGCTCCACCTAGTGTCCACTATAGAATGACATGTTATTGATTGTTACATCCCCCTTTCTTTGAGGTTTAACAAAATCAATATCAATCAACTTTCAAGAAAACAATAAAGATAATATCAGTAACACTTTTGTTAGTGCTCTATAAACATAAACATTTTCAAAACAGTCAACACATTTTCAAAGCTTTACATTGTACTCAAAGATTAAGTCTATCAGGCTCTTTTACTTCATGTGTGGATCTTCTCAACACGGGTAAGTCTGATGTGTCTTCATGAGATTGTTCTGGCAGTGAAGGACAAGATGCAGTTGCGGCATTGTCATCAATCTGCTCTTGTATAGATCGAGGTCTCCTTGCGATCTTTGCTTGGAGAGGGTTTCAGTGTTTCCCTCACTCTTCATGCCATAACTCTCAATGTAGTCAATGCACTCTCGAAAAACTGCTGGCAGCTGGATCCCATCATACAGCATAGTCCTCTCAGCAGCCTCAGCTAATGGAACACCAAAGATTGGCCTGAGGGAAGAAGGAGTATCCACCGGAACTGCTTCCTGCTCTGGTGCAGGCTTCTTCTTTTTCTTTTTCTCTTTCCACTGCTTAACAACATCGGCTGCGGTTATATCTTTGGACTTTTTCTCCTTGTGTTTTTCCTCTTTGTGCTTTTCTTCTGTAGGGTTTGAAAATCCACAACCACGTTTTATTGGAGTCCTCTAAGGGCAAGGTGACCAAAATTGGATTGCCCTATACAGTTTAAAACCAGCATTTTCGGCCAATGCAGTGGTCCCGAAAAGCAGGCTGGGATATCTGAATACAGGGGACTGTGGCTCAGAAGCGAGCCATAGATGTCGGCCAATCGAAACAAAGTGCATTCTCAAAGGCCAATCAGGGGACTGAGTCGGGCCTGAAGCAAGGATATGTGACTCACCCCTAATCGAGCTATGAGTACAGGCCATCATCACCTTAATCAACTCGGACTAGGGACAATAGTTTTGGGATCACTACAGTTAAGAGGTGGCCCAAAATAATCAAGTCCCAGGACTGACAGAATGGGACAGCAGACTTGGAGGAGCCGCTGTGCACTCAAAACAATACCCCTGCCCTCACACTTGTAAACACCAATTTAATTGGGCGCGAAGAGGCCGAAATGGAATTGGGTATAAAATACAGAACCAAGAGATTATTAGGAGACCAGAAGAAAGAGCAGGAAAGCGAGTTGAGAAGCTGAGGGAGAGACGAGCTGGGGCGAACTACCATCTAAAGAACTCCAACCACGCTGATGAGAAGATCCACCATCAGGCCCCAGACTCAATCGGCATACTGAAAGTTTACTCCGCTACCAGACGGCGCAACATCACCGCAAGAAACCGCACCGTATACCGACTCCCGTCCCGGGGACATCAACAAGAAGACACCAACGACCGAAGTGGCTGTGAAAGACGGCATTCACTCCCGCTATTTCGGGAGCCTTTTCCATCAAGCACAAACCAACCAACAACAGCAACAACCCAACAACCGCACTCAAAGTAGGCTGTGAGTATAACCCAAGGGCCTGCAACTGTCAGTCTAGTCTAGGTAGGAAAGTGGGTTGGTGGGATTGGACTTGGTAAAGTTAAAACAGTGTAAAACATTTTCGTTATGTCCGTTCTCTCCCATATTTTATTTATAGTTATAGAGTGTGTGTGCTTATTACGTTTGTGGTAGAACCAAATAAAATTGGTTGTCACCTGTTTTTTCCAAGGACTGCTTGTCTCCGAGTGTCTATTTAAAGTGCATCGTTCTCCATCCAAATTCTGGAGTTAGAACCAGATAGGGGCATTAGGGCGCTTCGAACCCGCCAAACAAGGGAACAGCAGGCTAGGGAAAAAGAGAGAGGACTATAGGAGCCCTTGGGCTCAGGAGTACCCCGCAGATTAGGTATAAACTGTGCGGGTTGTCACCGTATTCTAGTCCTCCTCTATAAGCTGTTGTTCTCTATCTCCTTAGAGGGTGTTTAGTGACACCCGACCTGCAGGCTAACATAAGCTGCAAGGGTATAAAGGAGACAGAGGCCCAATACATTAACAGGCACTAAAGACCCCTGTAATTGGGCAGAGCAAAACCCCCTACACAATGGAGACCACGGCAGGACTCCAGTGGGAGAATGAATGCACAACCTCGGAAACAGTGGTTTTTGGTAAATCTAAGATGGAGAAGAGAATCTCCGCCTACGCTATTTCCAAGGTAAACTTCACAAAAGAGTGGGTACAGAACCTAAGCAGGGCACCACGTCCCGTGGACGCGGCGGCCCAGTGGACGGCAGGATCAAAGCATAATAGGAAGATAGAAAAGGCAATCTGGCTCATATGCCTGACAAGGCAGGTCCGGGCATCGGACTGCGAGATAGCCAGGCTTAGCGAGGAGCTGCGAGAGGCGCTGCTCGCCTCAGAAGCTAGGGAGGCTACAGGGCAGAGGATCATGTTAGAGCTGTTTGAGGAAAGGTTGATAAGGGCCAAAGAGGAGGAAGCCTCCCGCAGCCAGCAACAGTACCTGCAGGGGCAGGTGACCGAGGCTAAGGCTGGGGAGCGCAAGGTTAAGAAGTTGAACGTGACTTATGCGCAGAAAATCGAAGAGCTGGAAGGCCAGCTGAAAGATTTGCAGGCGGCATATAGAGTTAACTGCAAGGAGGGTTTCGAGAAAACAGATCATGGGCCTTGCAGAGAACGGGTTCAGTCGCTGCTCCAATCTCTTGCCCAGGCGAAGGGCACGATCTGTTTGTTAGAGCCAAAGAGGGCTGACAACAGATCGGAGTATTGGGGAATAGTAGAGGACCCGGCTGCGAAGGACAGCCAACTGCTTCCCGAAGCACCGGTAGGTCCGGTTGAGCCACCGGAGGATACAAGGGTGCAGATCAGGGAGCCCACAGGGCGGGGGACCGGACAGGGAGGTCCGGCCCAGCCCAAGGGGTATGGGTCACCCACAGAAGGAGTTGGGTCTGTAGGATCGGAATCCGAGGCAGAGGAAGAGGAGGTAGAGGAAATAGGGACCCCAGCTACGGAGTCTGTGGCGGGACCTATGTGTCCAGTGGTCCAGAAAAAGTACGGGCCTCCACATGGGGCACAGGCCCGTGGGCCACTGGACAGTGAGTTTGTAGTCCCGCACGCAGCTCCAGCTCTGAAGGCCATGATTGCACATATCCCCACGCTCACCAGAGGGGGGGGAGATCCATCTGTACATTTCTCTAACATCACACAGGTGGTAGAAATGAACAATTGTGACGACCAAGAAGCAGTAAAGATGCTGCTATTCTCAATAGAGGGGAGGGTGTACCAGGCCCTCCCAACAGCCTGTAGAACGGGGCAGGTTACCCCAGAGCGGTTACAACGGGCCATCTTAGAAGCCCTGGGGTGTAACGATGGGAACCCCCTTGACAGGCTCAACAAGACCAGCCAGTTACCTGGGGAAGCCCCGCAGGTATACGTGGACAGGCTGTGGACAGTGTACCGTGCAGCCTGTGGCAATATCCTGGATAGAAGGGCTCTTACAGCGGACCAGCGTGAAGCGTGGTTCCGGATGATTATCGCAAACAGTCTGCCCTGTATTAAGACCCGGGCAGATCTCTGGTTCAACCCCAGAGACCCTAACCTCACCGAAGAGGCGGTGGCGGAAAGGATGTCGGTTACCCAGCGTAACGGGGAAACCCCAGATGAAAAGCTGGATAAACCCACAAAGGGGTGAGTGCACGAAGTGCACTCAAACCCTAATCCAAAAAGGGAATGGTATCAGGAGGGCAAGCACCCGTCCGTTAAGAGGGGAGTGTGTTACGGGTGTGGGAAGCCCGGCCATTACCGAAGTAGTTGTAGGAGCAATCCACCCCAGGCGCAGGAAGGAAGGAACCCTCCCGCGACTGCCCAGTCCGGAGGAAAGAATGGACAGGCAAACGAAGTTTTTGAAAACGCAGTGGTAGCACTCCGACAGCTGATGGCAGGGACGGGACGCATAGATGTAGCCGTAAGAAAGGAAATCCCCACGGCGCCACAACCACAGGAACAATGACTAGAGCCCATGCAGCCTGCTTACTTGTGCCCACTAGATTATGACTCATGGGGTAGACCGTGGGTGAAGATGGAGGTAGAGGGAGCACGGGGTACCTACCTGTTGGACACAGGTGCCTCCAGCACCATCGTCCATGCGGCGGATCCGGGGGCTTCACCTCTATCCAGCGGGGTGCCCTATGAACTAGTGGGATTCACGGGGAATGAGAAGACAGGGTACTTCTCACTCCCACTTACGCTTTAGTTAGGCGCACTTACTGCGAAGTGGAAGTGTGTCCTGGTGAGGTGGGAGCAGGCTGACAAGGGGATACTGGGGGCTGACTTTGTAATCGCCCACCAGATCCTGGTGGACTTGCGGAACCATTGTCTGTGGGGAACCGTAGACCCGGGGACCAAGAAGGGAGTTATGATGATTGACAAGGTGCAGGATAAGGGGACTCTCTGTATAGTGAAGCCAAAGGGGGGCTACGACCTGGAGCTTCTGGCCAGTGGCACCCCAGCCGAGTACAGGGCCTATGTGCGAGCCAATCTCGCAGCATTTGCCACCCACAAGCACGACTGTGGGAGAGTCACAGGGGTGGAGGTCAGAATAGATGGGGATCCCATGTCTAGGCCCCAAAGACAATACAACTTCCCGAGAGAGGCGGAAGCCGATTTAGAGGTGGCGCTGGGTTCGCTAGTCGAGCAGGGTGTTCTGAGGCCCATAGCCACCCACGTAAACTCTCCCCTTTGGCCGGTCAGGAAACCGGACAACTCGTGGAGAGCCACGGTGGACTATCGGGTGCTCAATAAGAACATCCCGGCTTGCGCTCCCACGGTGGCGGCGGTTGCAGACCTGATCCGAGAGATCCCTGCTTCCGCCACCACATTTACGGTGCTAGACATTTCAAATGGCTTCTGGTCGATCCCTGTGAGGAGAGAAGACCAATACAAGTTTGCTTTCACGTTCAAGGAGCAACAGTATACTTGGACCTGCCTCCCACAGGGATTCCACAATAGCCCTAGCATCTTCCACCAGTGCATGGCCAATTGTCTAAAGGGTTTCAGCCAGCCAGGACAGCTAGTGCAGTACGTGGATGACCTGCTGCTCTTCACAGAGAGCAGGGAACAACACGGCCCACTGCTGGCTGAGCTGTTGGCTGTGCTGAAAGACGGCGGGTTTAAAATAAACCCCAAGAAGGCCCAGATAGGGCTGAGGGAAGTCAAGTTCCTGGGTTTAACCTTAAGGGCAGGAGAAAGGGGCATTGATGAGGCCCGAAGGCAGACAGTGCAGGAACTCCCGGTACTGACCAACGTGTCCGGAGTTCGATCCTTTCTGGGGATCACGGGCTATTGCAGGGACTTCATCGAGGATTATGCAGCCACGGCAGCTCCCCTGCTCAGGCTCCTCCACAAGGGGGTTGAGTGGCAATGGGACGACGGCTGTCAGGCTGCATTCCTTAGATTGAAGCAAGATTTGCAAAAAGCACCTGCACTGGGGGCAATTGATGGGGGTGAGGATTTCTTTTTGGAAGTGGCAGCCAGCGGGGACAGCCTGAGTGCCGTGCTTTTACAGGAAAGGCACGGACGGCTGAGCCCAGTGGTGTACTCCTCCAGGGTCCTCACGGATGTGGAGAAGGGGTACTCGAACTGTGAGAGACATCTGTTGGCTACTCACTGGGCAGTGAAGAGGTCACAGGTCTTCACAGGAGTATCCCCTATCACACTCCTCACCCATCATACCCTGACCCAGATGCTGCTTGATGGGAGGATAAAAGATGGGACGGTCAGCAGTGCAAGGATCACTCGCTGGACCCTCCTCCTCTCCCAGATGGCGATCAGGGTCAGAGGCCTCTGTGAGCCAAAGCTCGCAGCCAACCTTACTTATGCAGGGGAACCGCACAGATGCTCAGTAGAGGGGGTGTGGGACATCGACTTCGGATTTCGGGCAGGGATACATCTCACAGGCCGGGAGATCTACGTCGATGGGTCAAGTTCAGTGTCCGCGGGTACAAGACTCACGGGCTGCGGAGTTTGGGACCCCAAGGCAGGCATAGCCTTGGCACTTAAACTCCCCAGCACCCTGAGTGCCCAGCAGGCTGAACTCTCGGCGGTGATGTACGTGGTCACTCACCCCGAGAAATTCCCCACACGATTTGCTCGGACAGTATGTTCACATGCAATTCGTGTACAGAGTATCTGGCGATTTGGTCCCGCAGGGGGTACACCTCCGCGGATGGGAGACCCCTGGTCACCAAGCCCCTGCTAGTGAGGATAGTGGCAGCCCTAGAGAGTAGTAGGGACGTCTACATCCATAAAGTAAAAGCCCACTCTAAGACTGAGCCACGGGCAGAGGGTAACCAGCGAGCCGACTTGCTGGCCAGAGAGGGAGCACAGACCGGTCGCTTCTGGGACCCGTACGAGAAAGGCAGTGTAGTAGCTGTCAGAGGCCAGCCGAGGACACCAGGGAGCGCAGGGGTAGGATTGGCCCCGGACCTGAGAATGGTCCAGGCGCAGGATCCCGTCCTCAAGGCGGCCATAACAACCATCCTCGGTGGAGGAAAAGCAGAGGGCCCGTATGATACTGTGGACGTAGCTGTGAAGGAAGGGATGCTGTTTAAGGGGGACAAGTGGGTGGTCCCAGTGCAACACCAGCGGGAGTTCCTACAACTGGCCCATGAGGGCCCAGGTGCAGGACATCCCGGGCCAGAGTCCACCTGGCAGAAGGTGGAACAGGCAGCGTGGTGGCCAGATCTCCGGACCGACGTCCGCGACTTCTGTGCAGCCTGCCTGGTGTGTGCAGCAAACAACCCAGACCCCCAGAAAAGAAAGGCATCCATGGGGCACATAAGGCAGGTAGAGGGACCATGGCAGTCGATCCAGATCGACTACATAGGACCCCTACCGACCACCCAGGGAGGATACAAGTACTGCCTGGTGTTGGTAGACGTATTCTCCAAGTGGGTGGAGGCCTTCCCTTGCCGAACAGCCACCGCAATAGGGACGGCCAGGATCCTGGTCAGGGAGGTGTTTTCAAGGTGGGGACTGCCACAGTTTGTGGAGTCCGACCAGGGGAGGCACTTCACTGGCCAGGTGATGCAGGCCACCCTAAAGGTACTAGGAATTAGGGCAATGTGGCATGTTGCCCACAACCCCCAGTCCTCAGGTCTAGTGGAACGCCTGAACCGCACCATTAAAGAAAGACTCCGCAAGGAGACTGGGGACTCACCGAACAAATGGGTAGAGGTCTTGCCTCTGGTCCTCATGGGAATTCGGGCCAGTCAGTCGAAGAGCACAGGGTACTCGCCCCATGAGCTGATGACTGGACGGTCCATGAGGACCCCGGTACACGTGTTGGTGCCCGGCCTCACCGAAGGACAGCTTCGGGAAACAGACCGGGACCGCTTTGCTGGGAATCTGCTGGAACGACTGCAGCAGATTCACTGGCAAGCGGCCACCAATATGGGGAAACAGCACCGCAGCAACAAACTGCTGCTGGAACCCCGCAAGCAGCAGGACTGGGAAGTCGGCGACCAGGTCATGGTCCGCAGCTTCGCCAGAGTGGGGGTGTTTGAACCACTGTACATGGGTCCTTATAGTATCGTTGATAAGGCCAGCTCAATGGTTTATGCGGTCCAATTACCCTGCCGGGTGAAGTGGTACCACATTAACCAATGTAAGCGGTTTGACCCCACTAGGGCAGGAAGCAAGAAGGTCCCCAAACCCAGAGAACCCCCAGAAGTGACAGGGGACACCCCGGTGGAGGTGGCAGCTTTGACAGAGGTCGATGTCGGCCCGAAGGCTGTGCCGCCCGGGATGGTCCTCTGCCACTGCGGAGACATCACACCACTTGACAGACAGGCAGGAAGGATAGGACAGGAAGTTCAAAGTCAAGGTCACAGGGAGGCTGGAGCTCAGTGTGAAACCAACGCGCAGCCGAAGGAAGCCCTACGGCACGCAGCACAGAAGGGAATTTTGTTAAGCATAGTAACCGGAAAAGCAAAGGAAGGGGAGGATCAGTGGGAGGACGAAGGGATACTGCCCATGATGTGGGACTTTGTACCGTCGGTGAGGCGTAGTTCCTGGGCGGTCTGACCCAGGGTGACTTGGTCCCCCGTGTATCCTTCCCCGAATACAAGGGTTCAAAAACAGAGGAAGCGCCGGAAGGGTAAACTCTGTACTGTGAGGGGTAAGACCCCGTCACAATCCCCAGAACGAGCACCAGACACAGGGGGACAGTTGAAGGAGGTCCTCCTGCAAGCCCTATGAAAGGGGGTATCTCGATCCCCTGGGCAAGGTCGACAGGATGACCAGGAAAGGGGAGGCAGTTACAGAGACTGACCTGGCCACCCGGAGATGGGTGGCGTTGTACATAGCACTGTTTTTTTTTGTTTTTTTTTGAAAGATAGTTCGGGTGATTTCACAGTGAGGTGAGGGTGTTTGGTTAAACAAGGAAATCAAAACTTGGTGCTACTCCAGTCGAGCCTGAAGAAGTCTCAGGCAAGACTGTGCTTTTCAATTTGTGTTCCAGAAGATGCTCCGGACCATTGTGATGATACTCACCTACCTGGGGACCTGCGCCGGACGCCGAGGGGACAACGAGGAGTCCCTGGTGTACGGGTGTTCCGGGGGCAGGGCGCCAACCGTAACCACGGGAGAAGGGATCATGGAGGCAGAAGACCAGGCCACCTACTTCCACGTGGGAAGATGGCCTGGGTGGTTGGGCTCGAATTCCACCTGGTATTCGAGCCACAAGAGCTTTACTTATGGAGAGGCCTCCATCCCCTGTCCGAACATCGAGGTGGCCACTTCCCGGGTTAGGGTGACAGAGGGGAAAAGGGTGTGTTTGACGTGTAAGGGGGACGTACCTTTAGGACGCTGGTGGTGGCTCAGGAAATTGAGCACGGACATCGAGGACAGGAGCTCAGACTGGGAACGTCTGAGCAACGATACCTACTGGACCATCACGGGGTCACTGGGGGAAGTCACAGTGTGTTGGGAAAAATGGTGGGCCTGTAGGGGGTTTCTCTTGCTTGCTCTGGTCTCCTGCCAGGCTTCTTGCAATAATTACCCGTGAGTGGTTCGACCCACTCGCCCCTACGGTTCTAGACCTTGGACTTAGGCGCAGGGAACTGTAGTGCAGAGAAAAACTCAATAGACCAGGTCGAATAGCACGAAATGGATGCCTTTATTGAACAGTTTGCAGCATTATAAAATACATGTCATATGCACAGATTAAAGCAACTACAAGCATGCACACATCTATAAACTTAACTCTATAGAAATGGGGAACACACGGCACATCGTGAAAGGGGTAACACATTACAATTACCCTTAACCCCCTCCCCTAAACCTAACTAAGTTTTGATTTGAGGGACTCGGGATTATGCTCACCACTTTAAGAATTGCGAAAAAGGCTTTGCAGCCTTTCGACACAGCTTTCCGTCGTCACGTGGGTTTGGAAGCTTCTGGCGCAGCTTGTTTTCCTCTTGGTTCTCCTGCGATGGAGGCAGCTGATACAGCCTTGGTGAGCGCTCGCCACGGATGGATCTGTTACCGATGTGATGTTGAAGAACTGGAGTACCCGGGCCCTGAGTGTCTTCTTCTCCGGCCCGGGTCGTCGATGATCTCCCAACAAAAGTACCCGGGCCTCCCTCGTCGTCTTCCCGTCGTGGCCGGGCCTTGCCTGGCCGAGCTGGCTTCCAAGCCGAATTCTTCTCGTCGTCTTCTCGTCGTGGCCGGGCCTTGCCTGGCCGAACATCCCAAAGTCACGGAACACACGGCTGAACACCCCGCTGGACACCGTTTACCGAACCACGAACCGAACATGTTCCGAACCGAAGCTCCTGAACCGAAGTACCGATGGACTTTACTCAATCCACAGTTATACTTTTTGGAACATTCTTATCTCCCGCCAAATCATAGTCCTGTCTTTGTAATAATTTTGGCGGGCAGAACTCTCTGCAGGGGTGTTTTGTCTTCATAACGGGAGTTGGTGATAGCTTAACTGGCCTTCCTGGGCCGATAATGTCTTTGCTTTGTTACCGTAACTTGGTTTTTATATTGATCGGTCTGGAGATTGCCCTGGATGGCTGTTAAACGGCTTGTCTTTGTACAGTGTAATGGGTTAAAGCGTTCGTTCAATTGTCCGCCCATTTCTTGATGGGTCTCATCCTGCCACCCAAATCTGTCCTGTACTTATAATCTAATCAATATGTATGCTCAGTTCCATGAGTTTCGGCTTCCCGAAACTGGTTTTCGCGGGCTTTTAATGCCCTCAATCCACAAGCCTGTCTGGCTTGCAGTAACAGAAATTCAAATGGTCCCAGAAGCTGGTCACGAGGTCTGGCGGCCATTTTGTGTGCCCTTTTATCAAAGGTTTCTCTGTAAAAGCTTCTTTTGGTCAATAAAGCTGTTTTATTAACCCTATTTTCCTACGTGATTATTTAATGAAAATTTCACGAATCTTACAGTCCCTCCTATGATACTGATAGCTTGCTTAAAGTATCAATAACCCTTGGTGAGCAAATTTTCCCTGATTACCCACATCCAAACATTCCTGGTAATTAACTATCTATGACCCCCACGACACATGCAGTTCCCATTTCAGAAAAATGACATTGCGTACAGTTGGACAACCATAGGCAGTACTACGTCAAACTATAACACATTCATCTTTCAGATGTGAAAGGGGCCGATACCCCTTACACCACCTGCATACACATTTTATTAATCAAAAATAGAAAACCGATCAACGGTTATAACACAACAGTATTCATACACTTAAATCATATAGTAACCAAAACCAAGAGTGGAGGGACGCTTTATCCTTTAATACATAGCAGCCTAAGCGGGGGTCTCTTCACCCACTCGTACATAGCGTTCTCTCCATTCTCGTGTGTTCTCGTGCCTCTGGAGGCGTTTGCCTCTCTTGCAATGCACGAACAGTAAATATATTACAATCAAAACCTGACACACTACTAGGATGTGGGATGCTATTCTAATCCAGGGCGGGATCTCTATATTAGTGAACAAGTCCCACCATGGTGGGGTGACTATGTCTAATATGTCTTTCCCTATCTCCAATGTCTTCTGCTCTAGTGTGTAAAAATGCTTCTGTGAGACTATTACGGCTTTTAAAATCTGGGTGAGGTGTTCGGGGAGAGGGGGAATGACATAACCAAAATGCGCAACGAATCACTGCAAATCCGTGAAATTCTCTTTTACAGTGAGGTGAACAGTGGAAGGTACAGGAATGGGAACAATTCACTGTTGTGCCACTTGAACTTCAGCCCTGGGTTTGAAACAGAAACTGCTGTCACTGACCGGACACCACCCGTGCTGCCCGTGGTGGTAGTGAGGCGCTGCAGTGGTAACACAGTATGTTCCACCTCCGATATATGCCACCTGCGGGGGCACATGGTCTTTTGCCATTGCCTCCATGGTGCAATTTACCGGCTTCGCGCTAGCGGCTCTGAACCCGCACTGTGGTTTTAAAAAGGCATTCAAGTGCTGGGGACACAGGATGATGTGTGCTCCCCGGCTTCGACACCCCGAGAGGTCGGTGCCTGTCATCGTACGCTCCCATCTGATGACATAAGGCGGGACCACTGCGTAACGAATGTGCGCACCCCCCTGAATGACTCCAATGTTCTCCACCCTGTATACCGGGGCGGGTTTTGCTGTGGGACCCAACACCGGCATCCTCACCACTATTCCCATGATAGTGTGATTCGAGCGTCCACAGTCCACTGGGACTGGGTACGCCTCTACAGCCAGTCTGAGCTGGCACGGACTTAATGCATTCTCAAAAGGGTGGAGCGCTTGCAAGTGCTTATTGCTGATCCAAGACGGGACCAAACCTTGTTTTAAATCCTCCAGATTACTGCGGCCCTCGCCCAGTAACCACGCCCTGTATAGCACACAAGCCTCGTTCTGTGCAGCCTGATCGGACGCATTCCGATCCTCCCTAATGAGTGCATTTACCGTTCTAGTGTGTTTCTCCAGCTCAGCGATTATTTCTTTTAAGTGTAGTGTCATGGCCTGGTCCTCATGTAGCTCAGAACCCACTACCTTATTTTCATTTGTCAGTATGTTCCTTAACTGGGCCTTTAGACCATTAATTTGTGTCTGCAGCTCCACGTTGTCTAGAGCGTTGACAACAGACGTCCCAGTACTAAAAGCAGTGAAGATGTCATTTACAGTACCCCTTCTTTGCCTCCCTACCCGATCCAAAACTTCCTGTGGTGTGGTGTACAATTCGGCTTTGTCGATGTCGGCAAAGTCAAACTCATAAAATTGTCTGAACATCCTGGTTAACAGGACCTGGTACAATTGCTCCGTTTCCTTGGGACACCACTCTGGCAATCGTACCTCAGTGAGGTTTAAAATCACTGAGGCCACCGCGTAGTGTACCCCTTGGTACAGCATCTGACCGGTGGGTACCAATACTAAACCGTTCCCGGGTCCCTTTGTGGTGGTGGGGCACCCTTCCTTCTGGGCTAGTGCTACCGGAATCGTGGGCAGGGGCTTGCATGGGCGGGTGATGAGTTCAGTGGCGTTTACCGGAATCGGGGAGAATGGGACTCCGCACGCCTGGGTGCTGTCGTCCCACCTCATCCCTTTCCCGGCATCCTGCCACTGCCTCTGGAAAAAGATGGATATGCCTTTGGGGCAAACGTACTTCGAACCCCACATGCAGACATATATCCCTTCATCTGGTTCCCACCACTTGTCCCAACACACACTTAATTGTCCGTGAGTCCCCGTAATTGTCCGATGGGTATTGTTACCCAGTCGCTCCCACTCGATTGTAGAGTTCTTCATATTCTTTCCCAGCTTTCGAAGCCACCACCATCTACTTAGCGGTACATTCCCATTACACACCAAACAGATCCTCTTTCCCACGGTAACGCTGACTCTGGGTGCAATGATCCTCACCCGAGGGCACAGTAACGAAGTCTCTTGGTAGGCAAACCTGGATTTGCTGGAGTATTCTGTAGAATTCGACCCCAGCCATCCTGGCCATCTCCCTTGGTGGAAGTAGGTGGCGGTTTCCTCAACCTCTCGCTTCCCCGTCCCATCCGTCGCGATGGGGGCTGTGTCCCCGGAGCATCCGAACACGACGACGTCCTTGGTGCGGCCTCGGTAGGCCAGCCCGCACCCGATCGCCGCGAGCACCACGAGAATCCTCTCCATTGTATTCCTGGTTTCTGTAACTGATAAGATGATGTAGCCAGGCTCCCAGTAGGCGCTGGCCTAATTAAACGGACGCTCGGGTCCCTTGACCCCGCTTCCAAACAAACACACATACTGGGCAGACTTCGAAAACTACCTTTTAAAACATCCCCATCATCTTAAACTTTACATGCCTTAAACTAACATTAAAATTACTTTACTTAACTTATCATTACCTAAACTTAACATACCTAAACTTATGTACAGCGCCGCCCTCCTTCGAGCGGCCTACCTAATTCCTGTGAGGGCTGCAGCGTGCCGCTCCCTGTGGCGGGGCTGCACTGACCTTTGGCTTTGATCCCCCGCAGCCTGTCGCTGCTGAACGGGAATCGTGTCTTTCCTGGGCTACCCTGTATCGATGTTGGGGGAAGTAAGGAGGATCTGGCCAAAACTTTCTGGGCTGAGGCGTCCGAGCCGACCTGCGAGAGGGCACCTTGGGCAAGGCTCCCAGGGCTAACGTTCCGGGGATCGGGACCTCCACCGTCGCAGCCTGTGGTCCCACCACAGCTGCCGGCTCCGGCTCCCTTCCCTCAGGCTCCGCCCCCCTGGGGCTGGGATCTGTGGCATCCGACTCCACCCCTCCTGTCCCCACAGGTGGTGAGTCTCCGCCCCCAATCCCTACCTCCCCTATGCTCAAGTTGGGGGCGGGACCTTCGTCCTCCGACTCCTCCTCCTCCGTGATCGGGTCAGGGGCGGGGTCGAGCTGTTCGGGCTCTCCCTCGTCCGAATCCCAAACTAACGGGGAGACCTCCCACTCCGATGGGATGACTCCTCCCCTCACGCAGGCTACAGTTCCAGCCTGTGTGGTCTGTGACCCTGTCTCAGGCTGAGGATTTCTGTCCTCAGACCTGGCCCCTGTTATTGGCCCTTGTGCACCCGGCTTAAACAGTTTACACTGGTTAATGTGAAACCATTTAGTACGTCGGGGCACCTTCATTGCGTATACCATGGGGCTGGCCTTGTCTACAATGCTGTAGGGCCCCATGTACAGTGGTTCTAGACTCCCTACTCGGGCATAGTTCCTAACCATGACCTGGTCTCCGACTTCCCACTCTTGCTTCTTGCGGGGTTCCAGCAACAGTCGGTTGCCCTGATGCTGTCTCCCCATGTTCCCAGCCGCTTGCTCATAAACCTGTTTCAGGCGCTCCAAAAGGGTTTGGACGAACTTGTCCCGATTCACCTCTTGGAGCTGGCCCTCAGTGAGCACCGGGGCTAGTACATGGGTGGGTGTTTGCATGATCCTCCCAGTCATTAACTCGTGCGGGGAGTGCCCCGTACTTTTGGACTGGCTGGCCCGGATCCCCATGAGGACTAGAGGCGGGATCTCCGCCCACTTCTGGGGCGAGCCCATTGCCTCTTTCCTCAGCTTTTCCTTGAGGGTCCGGTTCATGCGTTCAACAATCCCGGATGACTGGGGATTGTGCACTACGTGCCACTTCCCTTCAATGCCCAAGAGCATGAGGGTGTTCTGCATCACTTGGCCGGTGAAATGACTCCCTCGGTCGGATTCAACAAATCGGGGGAGCCCCCACCGTGAGAACACTTCCCGGACCAAGATCCTGGCAGTACCCAGCGCCGTAGCTGTTCTACACGGGAAGGCTTCTACCCACTTGGTAAACACATCCACCAGGACAAGGCAGTACTTATAGCCTCCCTGGGCGGTGGGCAGGGGCCCTATGTAGTCGACCTGTATCGACTGCCATGGTCCCTCTACCCTCCTGATGTGCCCCATGGGCACCTTCCTTTTCTGGGGGTCTGGGTTGTTTGCAGCGCACACAAGACAGCTTGCGCAGAACTCGCGGACATCGTCTCGAAGTCCCGGCCACCATCCCGCCTGCTCTACCCGTTGCCAGGTAACCTCAGGCCCGGGGTGTCCTGCCCCTGGACCCTCATGGGCCAGTTGAAGGAATTCCCTCCGGTGCTGCTGCGGCACAACCCACTGTTCCTCCCGGAACAACATGCCTTCCTTGACGGAGAGGGCTGTCGTACTGTACGGACCCTCTACCTGCTTGCCCTCAGCAATAGCATTGAGGACTGTTTTCAGGGCGGGATCCAGGGTTTGGACGGTCTTTAGGTCTAGGGGCGGTGTCACCCCTGTGTTCCCTGGAGTCCCCTCCCTGCCTCGGATCGCTGCCACGGGTCCGGGTCCATAGGGGTCCCAGAAAATGCCGTTGCGGGCACCCTCCCTGGCTAGCGCATTCGCCTGCTGGTTACCCTGACTGCGGGGTTCTGTGGTGGAATGAGCCTTCACCTTGTGGATGAACACCTCCCCTTCCTCCCCCACTGCTGCCAGGATCTCTTCCAGCAAGGGCTTAACTGTTAAAGGTCATCCGTCCGCGGAGGTATATCCGCGACGAGACCAAATGGCCAGGTATTCCGTACACGAATTGCATGTGAACATGCTGTCCGAGCAAATCGTGTATGGGGTTGGGAAGATCTCGGGGTGGGTAACCACGTACGCCACCGCGGACAGTTCAGCCTGCTGTGCGCTCATAGTGCTGGGGAGCCTAATCGCCAGGGCAATGTTTGCCGCGGGGTCATAAACTCCACACCCTGTTAGTCGTTCGCCAGCAGATACCGTGCTGGAACCGTCTATGTAGATCTCGCGGCCTGTGGGGTGTATCCCGGCCCGTAAACCTATGTTGACCTCCCATACCCCTTCGACGGAACACCGATGGGCTGTTCCGGGATATACCATGTTGGCCGCGAGCTTCGGCTCGCAAAGACCTTTAACCTTGAGATCCATCTGGGAAAGGAGGAGGGTCCAGCGTGCAATCTGAGCGCTGCTTACGGTCCCATCCTTAATCCTTCCATCCAGAAGCATCTTTGTGGGTGTGTGATGGGTGAGGAGAGTGATGGGAGAGGTTCCTGTGAAGATCGCTGATCTGTTCACAGCCCAATGTGTGGCCAGGAGATGCCGTTCACAATTGGAAAAACTCCTCTCCACATCCGTAAGCACCCTGGAGGAGTAGACCACCGGCCTCAGCTTGCCGTGTCGCTCCTGGAGCAGCACGGCGCTCAGGCTGTCCCCACTAGTGGCTACCTCCAGGAAAAACTCCTCCCCCCCCATCTATGGCTCCTAGGGCTGGCGCCGTCTGCAGGTCCCTTTTCAACTTCTCGAATGCTGCCTGACAACCCTTGTCCCAAGACCACTCGACTCCCTTGTGTAAGAGTCGGAGTAGCGGGGCTGCTGTGGCTGCATAGTCCTCGATGAAGTCTCTGCAGTACCCGGTCAGTCCCAAAAAGGACCTCACACCCGTTACTGTGTTAGGAATCGGCAAATCTTGCACCGATTCCCGCCTAGCCTTATCTATGGCTCTTTCCCCGGCGCGGATGGTCAGACCCAGGAATTTCACCTCCTGCTGGCCGATCCGTGCTTTCTTTGGGTTTACTTTAAAACCCTTCCTTTCCAGTAGCTCCAATAATTCGGCTAATAGTGGGCCGTGCTCCTCCCTTGAATCCGTGAACAGGAGCAAGTCGTCCACATACTGCACTATCTGATTGGGCTGGCTAAATTCCTTTAAACTTCCTGCCATGCACTGATGGAAAATGCTGGGGCTGTTGTGGAAACCCTGTGGCAAGCAGTTCCAAGTGTACTGTTGCCCTTTAAAAGTAAAGGCAAACTTGTACTGATCCTCCCGCCGCAACGGAATGGACCAAAAACCGTTCGAGATATCCAGCACCGTGAACGTGGTCGCGGATGCTGGAATACTCCCTATTAGGTCGGCAACTGCTGCTACCGTGGGCGCGCAGGCTGGGATGTTACTGTTGAGGACTCTGTAGTCCACCGTGGCCCTCCATGAATTGTCCGGCTTCCTTACCGGCCATAATGGGGAGTTCACGTGAGTGGCTATTGGTCTCAACACGCCCTGCTGCACCAATGAAGATATTGCTGTCTCCATGTCGGGTTCTGCTTCCTTGGGGAAGTTATACTGCTTTTGGGGTCGGATCATGGGGTCCCCGTCTACGCTGACCTCAAACCCGGTGACCCTCCCACAGTCGTGCTTGTGGGTGGCAAATGTGGTCAGATTGTCCGACACAAACGCTTGCAAGTCCGTTGGGACGTCCGCGACCATAAGCTCGAGGTCGTAACCTCCTGACGGCTTCATGGTGCACAGGGTCCCCTTCCCTCCCTTCCCTGGGATCACGGCTACCTCGCCTAACCCTTTCTCGGCTCCCCAGAGACAGTGATTTCTAAGGTCCACGAGGATCCCATGTTCCACCAAGAAATCAGACCCGAGGATGCCTTTATCACCCCCCTCGTTCCACTTCATCAGGATACACGTCCATGTGGTGTGGAGTGCTCCCAAATGAATGGAGAGCGGGATGGAGAACGCGCCAGCCTGTTCTTTGCCTGTGAAACCCGCTAATGAGAATGGAGCCTGGGTAGACAGAGGTGAGGCAAAAGGTTTAGCTGTGTGGATCACGGTACATGATGCCCCCGTATCCAACAGGTAACTACCTTTTTCCTTCTCTACCTCCATCTCCACAACGGGTCTTCTCCACGTGTCATATCGGAGCGGACACAGGTAGACGGGCTGCGCGGGCTTTAGTCATTGGGGCGCTGCGGTTGGGGCTGGGGGAGCAACAGGGCCGTTGGCGACTGCCACCTTCCCCTGCAAGGTCATTAGAGACCGCATTGCCTCTAAAACTGACTCGATCGCAGCGGGATGGATCGACACATCGGCTCCTTTCTCCCGGATGGGCGTTTGGGCTGGGGCTGAGGGAGCTTTTCCCTTTAAATCCTTCCAGGGATTTTTACAGTCCCGGCGCCAGTGACCTTCCTTCCCACACCCGTAACAACTACTCTTGGCTTGGGGAGGGCGATTCCCCTCCTGATGCCACTCTCTTTTAACAGGAGCTGCAGGCCTCACCTCATGCACCTTTCCCTTCGGGGGAGGCACTTCCCTACTCCTGCTGATCCTGTAACCTATCGTGAGCTGATCAAGTACTATCTCCTCCGTGGAGCGGGGGTTATTGGGGTCAAACCATGTTTTGGCCTGCTCCCTCACCTGTGGCAAGCAATTGGTGACCAGGCACCAGAGCCAATGAGCCCTTTGACCAGCGTCCAGCCTGTCCCGGGCCGGCCCGCCCGGGCAGCTGCGCCGATACACTGGCCACAACCTTCCGGCGAAAACCCGTGGGGGCTCTCCCTCTAGCTGTACCGTCCTACCCAATTGGAGGAACGGACTTCCGTCATCTTCCCCCATAATCTCCAGGACCTCGTCCCGTAAATCCTCATACTCCCTGTGCCCTCTCTTGCTCTCGTCAGAGAGACACTGGAGGATCGAGCTGTCCAGGGAGAACAGCAGCATTCTGGACTGCTCTCCCCCGTCACAGTCATTAACTGCTGCGGTCTGCTCCACGTCCCTAAAATGGACGGAGCGATCTCCTGACTCGGAGAGTTTTGGGATGTGGCTTATCATTGCCCTTAGCTGTTGTGCGCTGTGGGGCATTACGATCTGATTCATGAGGGGTCCGTCATTGCCATTCTCGTTGTCCGGACCGAGCCTCCGGTGTCGAGCGGGACACATCGGTGCCGGCTTCGATCCTACTACCTGGGGTTGCTCTACCTCAGGAATCTCTTCGTCTAACTCCATCATTTCCACCCCCGCAACCCAAGACTCATCATAGCTGGGAGGTGCCGAGGGCTCGGTGGTTGGTACCCCAACTGCCTCTCGCGGAATCGGTCTTTTGGATTCCCTGGCTAACTGTAGATGGCTCGCTGGTGGGTTTATGAGACACACCAAGCCGTTTGCCTTCGCTAGGGCCGTTCTCAGGTCCTCTAGCTCCCTTTGGCAAGCGCTATGGTCGGCGTTCTCAGACCTATCCTCGATGGCCATCTTGTACGCTGCTCTAGCTCCCAGAATACTCTCCTCCTGTGCCTTTACCTGCTGAGCTAGGCGGACACACCTGTCTCTTATTCTTCCTTCACTGGACTTGGCCTCAGTGACCTGACACTCCAAGTAATCTATCTTGGCCTCATGGCGATTGGTTACGGAGTGGCGTTCCTGATTCAGCGCGTTGAGCGATGCAATCAGTCTCTTTCCTCCCATAACCTTTTCCTCTACATCTGCTAGTAACCCTTTGATCTGGGCCGTCTGTGCTACAACGACTTGGTCCAAAAGCTGGACTTGCTTCTTGTAGCACATTAGCCAGACCGCTTTTTCTACAGATCTTTTGTGCTCTTTGCTTTCTGTCCACTTGATGGCTGCGTCTAGCGGGTGCCTATCTCTTAATAGGTCGGATATCCACTGTTTTGTAAGGTTTACCTTCCCAAAAACATAATCCGCTATTCTCTCATCCATCACATTTCGTTTATTCAGACCTTGATCTAAAACACTACATTCCTGCTGCCAAGGTCCTGCCGCAGTCGCCATCTCTGTAGGGGGTTTCTCTTGCTTGCTCTGGTCTCCTGCCAGGCTTCTTGCAATAATTACCCGTGAGTGGTTCGACCCACTCGCCCCTACGGTTCTAGACCTTGGACTTAGGTGCAGGGAGCTGTAGTGCAGAGAAAAACTCAATAGACCAGGTCGAATAGCACGAAATGGATGCCTTTATTGAACAGTTTGCAGCATTATAAAATACATGACATATGCACAGATTAAAGCAACTACAAGCATGCACACATCTATAAACTTAACTCTATAGAAATGGGGAACACACGGCACATCGTGAAAGGGGTAACACATTACAATTACCCTTAACCCCCTCCCCTAAACCTAACTAAGTTTTGATTTGAGGGACTCGGGATTATGCTCACCACTTTAAGAATTGCGAAAAAGGCTTTGCAGCCTTTCGACACAGCTTTCCGTCGTCACGTGGGTTTGGAAGCTTCTGGCGCAGCTTGTTTTCCTCTTGGTTCTCCTGCGATGGAGGCAGCTGATACAGCCTTGGTGAGCGCTCGCCACGGATGGATCCGTTACCGATGTGATGTTGAAGAACTGGAGTACCCGGGCCCTGAGTGTCTTCTTCTCCGGCCCGGGTCGTCGATGATCTCCCGACAAAAGTACCCGGGCCTCCCTCGTCGTCTTCCCGTCGTGGCCGGGCCTTGCCTGGCCGAGCTGGCTTCCAAACCGAATTCTTCTCGTCGTCTTCTCGTCGTGGCCGGGCCTTGCCTGGCCGAACCTCCCAAAGTCGCGGAACACACGGCTGAACACCCCGCTGGACACCGTTTACCGAACCATGAACCGAACACGTTCCGAACCGAAGCTCCCGAACCGAAGTACCGATGGACTTTACTCAATCCACAGTTATACTTTTTGGAACATTCTTATCTCCCGCCAAATCATAGTCCTGTCTTTGTAATAATTTTGGCAGGCAGAACTCTCTGCAGGGGTGTTTTGTCTTCATAACGGGAGTTGGTGATAGCTTAACTGGCCTTCCTGGGCCGATAATGTCTTTGCTTTGTTACCGTAACTTGGTTTGTATATTGATCGGTCTGGAGATTGCCCTGGATGGCTGTTAAACGGCTTGTCTTTGTACAGTGTAATGGGTTAAAGCGTTCGTTCAACTGTCCGCCCATTTCTTGATGGGTCTCATCCTGCCACCCAAATCTGTCCTGTACTTATAATCTAATCAATATGTATGCTCAGTTCCATGAGTTTCGGCTTCCCGAAACTGGTTTTCGTGGGCTTTTAATGCCCTCAATCCACAAGCCTGTCTGGCTTGCAGTAACAGAAATTCAAATGGTCCCAGAAGCTGGTCACGAGGTCTGGCGGCCATTTTGTGTGCCCTTTTATCAAAGGTTTCTCTGTAAAAGCTTCTTTTGGTCAATAAAGCTGTTTTATTAACCCTATTTTCCTACGTGATTATTTAATGAAAATTTCGTGAATCTTACAGGCCTACAACGAAGGGATGTACGTATGCCTATGGGGATCAGCCCAAGTATGCCCAGCGGGGCTGTCCATCGCCTTTGTCAGGTGGTGGCAGGACACAGGGTACGGGTTGGAGTGGGATAGAAGCGGGGAAGCTTGCGTCTCCCCTCGCATCCGAGTGCCCATCAATGCCACTGAGCTCCTGGCTCAGGTGAGGAAACCGCTACCCACGCCCAAACACACTGACGCCCACGGATGTCCGACCACCACTAGGGGACCTGGGAATGGGTTGGTATTAGTACCGACGGGTAAGTTGGTGTACCAGGGAGTGCACTATGCAGTTGCATCTGTGGTCCTTAACCTAACAGAAGTTCGCCTACCTGCGTTCTGCCCCCGGAAAACCGAGTTGCTGTATCAGGCTCTGCTGAGGGAGATGTTCCGAAGCTTCTATGAGCTGGACTTCGGGGGCATCAGTGTGGCAGACCTGTACACAAAAGAAGACACGACCGACAGGGGCAGACAGCGCAGGGGGGTTTTGAACGATGTTTTCACTGGGTTTAATACCGGGGCCTCAGTTATGAACAGCCTGGATGATGTGCAGCTGGCCCTACAGATTAATGGGCTAAAGTCTCAGCTGCGCAGCATCCTAGGGAAGGAGAATGATGTTTTGGGCTCCACGCTTCACGAGGGGGTGGCTATGACAGTGCACCTGAAGGAGATTGTCGCCCAGCTAGAGGCTCATGCTCGGACAATAAACACCTTGATTAAGGAGGACCGGCTGGCCTCCAATCAGGCGGCACAGAATGAGGTGTGTGTGCTCTATGGGGCCTGGTTGCTGGGAGAGGGCCGCAGTAACTTGGAAGACCTTAGGCAAGGTCGGGTCCCCTCCTGGATCAGCAACCAGCACCTGGAGGCACTGCACCCCTATAGCCACACCCTCAGCCCATGCCAGCTCCGAGTGGCGTTGGAGACCTATCTTGTCCCTGTTGACTGTGGAAAATCCAACCACACTATTGTTGTGTATGTAATATGTGTGCTACTTTGAACCTATGGACAGGACTGCACTACTTGTTGGGCGTAGTGATACGCAGTACCACTCCTGGCCATAGGGGTATAAATAGTACTGTGGGTACTGATCCCCCTCAGTTCCCGCCTGTGGGCATGAAGTAAAGACCTACGTATAGTCCCTACCTCCAACCAGTAAAGACCTGTTTTATTGTTACTGATTAAGTCTGAGTATTAATTACTTGAACAACTCACAGATTTAACACTGGCGACGAGTCTGATTCGGACCCTGCGGCAGTCACTCCACGGCAGCTTCGTCCACAGCCAGGACGTTGCAGAGAGGTTTCCACCCTCTCCACCCCACTGGAAGACATCCTGACCTCGGAGCCTCCATCGGCGACCGTCAGCTTCTTCTCCAGCTTGGTGGTGGGTAAGCCGTTGTCTGAGCCGGGCAGCGACGCGACAGGCAGTCCACCGCGTTGGCCGCACGAACGGGGCTGGGGGAGCTGGAGGAATAGGGCGCAAGAGCCGCTTCGAGCGGGAGGCGTTTCAACAGAGCGATCGCATCTCCTGATAAGAGCCGAGAGCCGCTTCGCGATCCAGCGATCGCATCCGCTGATAAGGGCCGCACTCGGGCGATCGCGGCGAAGATAAGGGCCGCACTCGGGGGCTGAAGGGAGACGGCGTTGGGGGACGGGTGAAGACCGCCAAGCGCGGGAAAACCGCCATTTTGTGGGCGGAGGACGACGGCAAGAGCGGGAAGCTGCCATCTTGGATAGCAGTAAAAAAAAAAAAAAATCTGAGAAATTGCAAATCTGCAATGCCTAAACACGGGAATACTGGCACCTTTGATAGTGACCTCGAAGATTGGGCCATATATGTTGAAAGAGTAAAAAATTATTGTAAGGCCAATAAAATTCGTGACCAAGATAAAGCTCTAACATTATTAAATTTAATGGGTGCGAAGACATACGGGCAATTGAAACACCTGTTATCACCAGATGAACCGGCGGATAAGACGTTCGATGAGATTGTTACTGTCCTGAAAGATCATCTAAACCCCACGCCGCTGATGCTAGCGGAACGATTTAAATTTTACGACAGAAGGCAGCTACAGCATGAAAGCAATGCTGATTATTTGCTGGAATTGCGTAAATTAGCGAAATATTGCCAGTTTGGAACGGGACTGACAGAGGCACTTCGAGACAAATTTGTGTGTGGTTTATTTAAACAGGATACACAAAAGCGACTGCTCGAGGAGAATGAGCTGACGCTTGAGAAGGCGGTCACTATGGCAGCAGCACACGAAGCCGCAGCGAGAGGCACGGCAGTAATGCAGCTACGGTCACCGGAGCTCAGTGCACACAAATTGGGTGTGAGTTCTGGCAAATGTTATCGTTGTGGAAAGACAACGCATGATCAGAACCAGTGTTGGTTTAAAAACCAAGAATGTAGAACTTGTGGTAGGCTTGGACATATAGCTAGAGTATGCAGGTCAGGGAAGAAGACCAGCAACAAGAAGTCACCGCAAGGAAAATACGCAAAGGTACACAAGGTGACCGAACAGGAGTCCGATTCAGACGCTAGCAGTAATGAACTGGCTAGCTTAAGCTGTAATGAACTGGCTAGCTTAAGAGTACTCAACGCTGGTAAGGGTGCAGACCTCCAGACAATTTGGGTCACTCTTCAGATAGAAGGAGTCCAAGTAAAACTGGAATTGGACACTGGATCGGCATTGACGGTCATAAATAAGAAAGATTACGGAAAGTTATTCCAACATATTCCCCTACAGGATACGGGGATTATATTGGAAACATACACGGGGCAAAGAGTGTACCCCATCGGGAAAATAGAGGTTGCAGTGGTCCACAAGGGCGAAGACAGTCAAATAATGGACTTATATGTGATATCTGAAGGAGGTTCTCCACTACTAGGACGGGAGTGGATTAGGAAAATGAATATGGACTGGCATTTCCTACAAACAATAACGAGTGAGAACTCGGTGAAGATAGTCGGCCCAGACTCTGGAACGGATGATGGTAAGCCCAACTCAGGTGCAAAAGACAAAGTTTCAGCACAGAATTCCACTGAGCAACAACAACATAGTTTAACTGTGGATTCTGAGTCTGGCAAGTCTACTGATGTGCCCATTTCTGAGGGACACCGGGCTCGAACTCAACTCCATTTCAAACTACAACAGCAATTAGAACAAATGCTTCACCGTTTTGAGCAAGAGTTGAATGCAACGAAAGAGTTCTTTGATATAGAGTTGGAGAATCTGGAAAGACAACAGAAGCAGCTGATGGAGAAAATGGAGCAGGAGCACACAAAACGTCTGATGTCAGAGGAGTTAACGGTCAGCCAACTCCTGCATATGCTGAAGGACAGGACTCTGAAATGGGAAAAACTTGAACACGAACTTCAATATTCAAACGAAAGGGGTTCGGAGCTCTCAAAGGTTATTGGAAGAGCTGAGGTGGCAACACAGACTGAGATGACTGCAACAGAGCAGCCCTTGGATGCCAAAAGTACGCTGACTCACGTCAACGTAGAACAACAGACCGCTGAAACAGCTGCTCCGGTAGAGGGATTGAATAGTCCGATCAATCAATCTCCAAAAGAAGTTGAAGTAGTAAAATCTCAAATGAGGTCATTAGTAAACGACTTGCTGAAAGCCCAGAAAAAGCTGGATGAAGAGGTACGCATGAAGAAGTCTCTTCAGGAAAGATGTCTGGACTTGGAACAAAAGCTGGCTAACGCCCAGCTGGGTATGGAGGAAATAGAAGACCCTCTCGCTGGCCTAGATCAGGACGACACCGAATATTACTATGTCCTGTCCTGCCCAACTTGTAACTTCGACTCACACCATACAGAAATCATGGAGGAGCACCGAAAGTCTACGGAACATCGGGAGAAGGTGGCTCTACTACGGAAAAAGGAGGGAGAGAAGGAGGAACTGCGCATGCAGCTGGCAGCTGACAGTGGAGCCCAGAGAGTCTCCAAGAAGCAGAAAAGGAAATGTCGAAACAGAAGATGACCCATCTGAACCATTATTACCTCTACCAGATCACACACGTGGTCCCTCCGAACGGAGCCAATTCAGTTCGGAAGTTCAAACTGTTAAATCCATGGAAGGACTATTGAATGAGTCACTCCAGCAACGTGAACCGACTCCACCACAGAGATTGAATCTGTGAACTGTTTTCCGCAGAGACTGAATCTGTGATCTGTTTTGACATGAAGTTATCTATGTATCTATGTTATTCTGTTATGTAAACCTGAAGTTATATATGTATATATGTTATTACGTTATGTTAAATGGGGAGATGACTGTAAAGCTAGGAAGGGAGGAATGTTGTGTATGTAATATGTGTGCTACTTTGAACCTATGGACAGGACTGCACTACTTGCTGGGCGTAGTGATACGCAGTACCACTCCTGGCCATAGGGGTATAAATAGTACTGTGGGTACTGATCCCCCTCAGTTCCCGCCTGTGGGCATGAAGTAAAGACCTACGTATAGTTCCTACCTCCAACCAATAAAGACCTGTTTTATTGTTACTGATTAAGTCTGAGTATTAATTACTTGAACAACTCACAGATTTAACAACTATTATGGGTGTGGTTGTGCGAATGCCAGTGATGGGGGTCATCCGCCAAACCAGCACCCCTGTGTCGTGTGGAGAATGTCGGGGTCATTCGTGGGGGGGTACACGTCCGTTTCACAACGGTCCCACCCTATGTCATTGTGTGGGAGCACACAGTGACGGGTACTGACCTGTCTGGTTGCCGTAGCCGGGGAGCACAGGTGATACTGTGTCCCCAGCACTTGAACGCCTTCAGGAGGTCACAATGCGGGTTTAGCACTGCTGGGGCAGAACCTATAAATTGCACGATGGAGGTAATGGCACCTGGCCATGTACCTCCACAGATAGCATATGTGGGTGGTGGGACATATTGTGTCGCCACGACTGCCCGCCGGTATAGGCACGGCCCGAGTGAGTGGTGTGATATACCGGACAGCAGCTTTTGCTTTAAACCTAGGGCAGAAGTTCAAGTGGCCCAGGAAAGGATCATTCCAATCCCGGAACCCTCCACAATTCACCTCACGGTACAGTACAATGTAAGTGACTTGCAGAACTATGTTGCCCGGTTTGGGTACTCTATACCACTCTTACCTGAGAAACTCACTGTCTTATTGAAGGCAGTGGACCTCAGTCAAAAACATTACTTCACCCTTGAACAGAAAAACAAAGACATAGCTCTTGGGATCGCAGACATACAGTCACCCGCGTGGTGGGAATGGGGGACAAGGGTAGATATCCCTGTCGGGCTTCGCATGGCCTCCCACACGCTGGTAATTGTACAACTGGTCATTGTAGTGTATCTCATTAGAAACACCTGCAAAGCCAGAAGAGCCCTCAAAGCACACCGCTATCTGAAATTATTCAACAAGCAGCAACAGAAGGACAGCCCAGTATAACCATGAGAAGAATGCCCTTTTGTTTCCAGGTATTCTTTCCTCGTTGAAAACAAAGGACCATTCTGATGCACTGTATCGCAGCACTACTCGCACCCGGAAGCTGGCTAATACCATACACTACGTAAGCTGTCAAAACTTATATACGGCAAAGTTGTATGAACTTACACCATCACGGATGGATAGGGTGAAAGCTGTACAACTTTGCAGGAAAGGACGCAAGGAACACACGCGGCATGGGGTATTTGTTATGCTCTATGTAATGGAAAAATGTAGTACCTTGTTTTGATGTATACCTGAAAGGGGATATGATTATTGTACCTTTTTCTTTAAGGAAGATGATATTGTTTTGTACACACTAACTTTGTAAGGGTTATTAGTTAGACTAAACAACGGGGATGACTGACATAGAAACATAGAAACATAGAAGATAGGAGCAGGAGTAGGCCATTCGGCCCTTCGAGCCTGCTCCGCCATTCAACGAGATCATGGCTGATCATCCAAACCCTAGCACCCGGTCCCTACACCGACAGCCATCCCACACAAGCCCTATCCCCATAACCCCGTAACCCCACGTATTTAATCCCCCCTAACACTAAGGGCCAATTTTTTTTATCATGGCCAATCAACCTAACCCGCACATCTTTGGACTGTGGGAGGAAACCGGAGCACCCGGAGGAAACCCACGCAAACACGGGGAGAACGTGCAAGCTCCACACAGACAGTCACCCGAGGCCGGATTTGAACCCGGGTCAACTTGGTAGGCCTTTGGATTTTCTTACATGTCAATTGACACATCCCAGCTATATCCGGTTGTGTCAAGATGGGGGACTAGGGTTTGAAAATCCACAACCACGTTTTATTGGAGCCCTCTAAGGGCAAGGTGACCAAAATTGGATTGCCCTATACAGTTTAAAACCAACATTTTCGGCCAATGCAGTGGTCCCAAAAAGCAGGCTGGGATACCTGAATACAGGGGACTATGGCTCAGAAGCGAGCCATAGATGTCGGCCAATCGAAACAAAGTGCATTCTCAAAGGCCAATCAGGGGACTGAGTCGGGCCTGAAGCAAGGATATGTGACTCACCCCTAATCGAGCTATGAGTACAGGCCATCATCACCTTAATCAACTCGGACTAGGGACAATAGTTTTGGGATCACTACAGTTAAGAGGTGGCCCAAAATAATCAAGTCCCAGGACTGACACAATGGGACAGCAGACTTGGAGGAGCCGCTGTGCACTCAAAACAATACCCCTGCCCTCACACTTGTAAACACCAATTTAATTGGGCGCGAAGAGGCCGAAATGGAATTGGGTATAAAATACAGAACCAAGAGATTATTAGGAGACCAGAAGAAAGAGCAGGAGAGCGAGTTAAGAAGCTGAGGGAGAGACGAGCTGGGGCGAACTACCATCTAAAGAACTCCAACCACGCTGATGAGAAGATCCACCATCAGGCCCCAGACTCAATCGGCATACTGAAAGTTTACTCCACTACCAGACGGCGCAACATCACCGCAAGAAACCGCACCGTATACCGACTCCCGTCCCGGGGACATCAACAAGAAGACACCAATGACCGAAGTGGCTGTGGAAGACGGCATTCACTCCCGCTATTTCGGGAGCCTTTTCCATCAAGCACAAACCAACCAACAACAGCAACAACCTAACAACCGCACTCAAAGTAGGCTGTGAGTATAATCTAAGGGCCTGCAACTGTCAGTCTAGTCTAGGTAGGAAAGTGGGTTGGTGGGATTGGACTTGGTAAAGTTAAAACAGTGTAAAACATTTTCGTTATGTCCGTTCGCTCCCATATTTTATTTATAGTTATAGAGTGTGTGTGTTTATTACGTTTGTGGTAGAACCAAATAAAATTGGTTGTCACCTGTTTTTTCCAAGGACTACTTGTCTCCGAGTGTCTATTTAAAGTGCATCGTTCTCCATCCAAATTCTGGAGTTAGAACCAGATAGGGGCATTAGGGCGCTTCGAACCCGCCAAACAAGGGAACAGCAGGCTAGGGAAAAAGAGAGAGGACTATAGGAGCCCTTGGGCTCAGGAGTACCCCGCAGATTAGGTATAAACTGTGCGGGTCGTCACCGTATTCTAGTCCTCCTCTATAAGCTGTTGTTCTCTATCTCCTTAGAGGGTGTTTAGTGACACCCGACCTGCAGGCTAACATAAGCTGCAAGGGTATAAAGGAGACAGAGGCCCAATGCATTAACAGGCACTAAAGACCCCTGTAATTGGGCAGAGCAAAACCCCCTACACTTCCTTTGGCTTCTCTTTGACCTTTAAGTCTTTTTCTTTCTTCTTGGAGAAACTAGGCTTTTTGAAGACATGGATACCCTTTGGCCTTTTTATCCTTGATGGGCTCTCTGCTTCATCACCTGAGTCATCTGGTCTGCTTATGGCACAGTTTATACGGTAGACTCTCTTGACCAGTTCTAAGTCTTCACAAGCTTTGTCACCTAGTATCGAATCAAGTCTTTCAGCCACAACAGAAAACATGAGATGATGCACTGTCGTCTTTGACTGTCACTTTAAGTCTGCATACACCTAAGCTATCTATTTTCTGTCCATTATAGTCCTTCAGTAGTACTGACTTTTTCTGTATTTTGGGCTTTTCTTTCATATTGTTAATGTCACTCATACTGATTAAGTTTGCTTTTGCCCCAGTATCCAGTTTCAATGTAACTAATGCTCCATTTATCTGCAGTGGGATCATCCATTTGTCCTCTTTTACTGCATTAACTTTATGTTCAGCATTGTCTATTTCTGAGGGCTGCACATTTTCTGTATCTTTTTTGATATCGTCACATGACACCATCCCTACTAAAAATGTCTCACTTAAATCAGTGTCCTCAATCACATTAACTTGTTGCCCTTTCGTCGTTTTTACTTTTGAAAAGCATTATTTGGCAAAGTGATTCTTTCCATTGCACTTTGTGTACATTTTTCCAAATGCTGGGCATTGTTTTAACTGGTGTTTGTAATCACAGCATTTACAATTAAAAATTTCATCCTCCGATTGCTTTTCATTTCTGTTCTGCCCACGTTTCTTCCCCTCGTAGGACACAGCACCGACAGCAGCATTATCACTCATTACATTCGCATCATTATTGATTTCACTGAAAGTCTTTGCATGCTTTCGAGCTAGCTCGCTGGCTTGGCATATTTCCACCGCATTTTCCAAATTTAGTTCGGTTTCTCTCAACAGACGTTCCCTGACTTTTTTATCATGAATACCAAACACAATCTGGTCACGAATCATGGATGCTTTGAGCTCAGAGAAATTACATGTCTGTGCTTTCAGTTTCAGATCAGTTATAAAGCTATCAAAAATCTCATTTTGTTGCTGTGTCCGAGAATGGAAGATGTATCTTTCATACATCTCATTCTTTTTGGGAGAGCAATGTGCATCAAATTTTTTTAGCACATCTTCTAATTTTTTTCTGTTCTCCACTGGATTAAATACAAATGTATTATATACCTCTATCGCCTGTGGGCCTGCAACCGTAAGCAGCAACGCTATCTTCCTTGCGTCTGGCTTCGTACCGAATCCGATGGCTGCAATGTAGAGTTTGAATTGTTGTTTAAAAATCCGCCAATTGTAGTCGATATTTCCCTCGAGATTCAAACGCTCTGGTGGCTTCAAATTCTCCATGTCGCTTTTCACAATTTTCAGCAGATCTTCACCACCCTGGTACCATGTTATGTTCATTAATAACTAGGCATTCTTATTATGAACACAGCTAGCTTTTGCTAGACCTTTTATTGAGCACATGTGGACTAGGTACTGTATCTGTGGAGGCTTCCATCTTGACTGCTGCCTTGTGGGTAGCCTAGTGCCTCATAGGTAATGTAGTCTTAATATCATACAGCTGGGTAGTGTAGTCTTATACATACAGCTATATACAGCTCTCCGGCTCCACCTAGTGTCCACTATAGAATGACATGTTATTGATCGTTACAGTTCCCAGTGTGGGCATGGGCTTCCTCGGGAGAGGGTGGCACTGATGATCCGGCTTCATCTTCCTCCTCGCCTGCAGCTTCACTCCCACTGGCAGCTTGAGGGCCCGTCTCCTCAGCTGGTGAAAGCAGGGAGGTACAAGAGTGGCTTTAGCGTGAGGACAGGGTGGCAGTAAGGGAGGAATGAGTGCAGCGATTTCGTAAGTTGGATTAAAAGTGTCAAAGGCTGGTGTTCTGAGGGACAAGTGGAAGGAGAGAGGACAAAAAGGTGATGACCTTACCATTGCTATCTAGAACGGGGTCGGCCTCTCCAGTGGCGACGGGACCGATCACCTGGCTTGCCACAATCCTGTGGATGCGCTCCTCAAGATCGCTGAGGGGTTGCAGCTGAGGCCGCCCTCCACCCATCCGTTGCTGCTGTCTCCTATTATGAGATAGCTTGGCCTGCAAGAAAAAGGATGGCGTCTGAGTAAATATACAGCCATGGTCTTGCCTGATGTGCCTCCCATAGGTGAATAGCCCTTACTGTATGCAGCCATGGTCTTGCCTGATGTGCGTCCCATAGGTGAATAGCCCTTACTCTATGCAGCCATGGTCTTGCCTGATGTGCCTCCCATAGGTGAATAGCCCTTACTGAATGCAGCCATGGTCTGGCCTGATGTGCTTCCCATAGGTGAATAGCCCTTACTGTATGCAAAGTGTGGAATGTGCGTGTGTGATTCATGAGAGGGCCATAGGTGTTGGATGAGTGTTGGGCATTGGGGTGTTAAGACCCTCTGGCCATAGAGTGAGGTTGAGATGGAGGGATGGAGAGGTATTGAAAAAAAGCCACTCACCCTGACGACTCGAGTGAGGTCGTTGAGCTTTTTTCTACATTGTATATGGGTCTTGGGCACCATGCTCCTGGAGGAGACGCTCTGCGCCACCTCCCTCCACACTCTTCTGTACTCGCGCGGCAAAGGCCTCCCGCCACTCTCTGGGTATAATATTGATTTTCTGCGCTCCACCGCGCCAACCAGAGCCTCCAAGGCCCGCTCACTGAAGTGCTGTGCTCGCTGCCTGGCCCTCTCCATAGTCCTTGGCTGCAAGATTTAGGCACAGGTCTTTCCAGGCCGAGATTCAAGGCTCCAATGAGCAGGGTGTGGCTGGAGAGCAAGATCGACCCTCCCCTTTAAGAACTGTCCGGCGCCAGTGTGTCTGTGTTCCATGGCTAACTGACAGCACCTGCGCTGCGCCCGCGCTTTGAGTTAGCGCCTCGCTCCTCGGCCTTTGCGCCTTAAGACAGGTGTGAAGCACCTGATTTAGCGCTCCAATCACCTTCAGGGGCGATAAAAGCCAAGTTTGCCGTCGGGGGCGATAATTAGCGTCAGGCGCTAAACTTTGCGCACAGCCGATAATGGCGCCCCAAACGGGGCGATACTGAATTTTCCCCCCATATTACCCCAATGTCCCCCTGGTCAGAAATCCCAAAATGTGACACTCTGGAATTAGCATAAAATCAAATTCAAAGATTGATTTAATTTTCTAATGTTAGAGTGTATATACTTTCCGCTAACGTCTAGAGAAACTGGCGATTGGTATAAAATATTTCAAGCGATTATTCAATATGTAGATGCCTACAACCAGAATATTGTATCATAAAAGGAAGCAATGAAAATTACTCAGTAAATAAATGGGACCTTTAAAACCTCACGGAATGTCATAAAGAAAGCAAAATGTTTATTAAGTAGGTATACAATTTCCCCATGTCTTTTAAGAAAAATAAGCATTCAAAACAAATAAAGTGTAGGACTAAACATAAAACATTAGTGAAAGCTACTCCACGGATATTTTGAGATTTCTTGACAGTGGTCATACCCACCCTTGAGACTGGGAAATGGTAATGTTGATTCACGTCTTTGGCCAGTAAATGGCACTGTTGTACTTTGCAATTGTTGTATTGTGGCCTGTTGCAGAAGGGATCACAAAGGCAGAACATGCCACTGTGGCAGGTAAACCAGTACCACGTTTAACATTACATGGCTGCAAACTCCAGAGTCCAATCAACAGTTCCTGCTGCATGCTTCAAAATCCATCAAAACAGCAAACGCAACTGGCAGATTTTAACATAAATTGCATGATTACACCAACAACTGTTGCATTCTCCTGATTACATTCATAATAACCCTAATCAATATCTTTGTAGTATGCATTAACGAAAAGAGTTAGGGGTGTGATAAAGAAAATTTGCTGTTTGAACAGCAAGCACACTACAACGTTCTGATGTATTCATGTAAAGTCTTCAAGGTGATGCTTTGGAAACATGGTCAAACAATACTTTTTCAGAATGGCAAGTGCCCAATCTGCAACAAATGAAATATTACACCTGGTTTGTAAAAGTCACTGATTGCTATTCTGCTTTAACATCATTAATCAGGAAGTGTACAGATTTTTAATAAATTGCTTTGCTTCAAGGAAAAAGTTTACATTTTTTCACACTGCTAATCAACATCCTGGGCTAGCATAACTTAGTTTGCACCAACTGTGTCTGACACAATGAAAACGTCCTAATTCATTCATATCTTCCTCACTTTGCCAATTTTTGTGAAAAAGTAGATGTTGGTAAAAGGTGGTGTATTATTGGGTAATACAGCCTCTAGTCACTGTATTAGTGATATGAACACACTCACAAAGATTTCCTCTGTTCAGTTTTTCTAACTAAATCATAAACGTATTCTAAAAGAACGTGTTTACAATTTCAGGAAACTCAAACATTAAGAAACCTTCACGAAAGTATTTATGATGTCAGTAATATGGCAACCGGAAGATTTCTAACCCCATTATTTTTCCATATCTGGCACTGCTGTGAGGATGTCTACCCTTCCAAAAATGGAAAGAAAGCCTTGATTGTACTCGCAGGCAACAGCTTGCCAAGGGATGATGGTATGACAATAGCTGCACTCCAGAATTTCAGGTATGCAGCCACTTAGATACAAATTGTTGCAAGATGGGGTAACATTTCCATTCTGCATTTCCAAAAATTGGAAGGACTTTTAAATTATGTTAAACTCTAAGGGGCAAAAATCAGCGAAGGAAGAAAACAGAATATGTGGCCAAGTAATGGAGTGACACAGCACCCAAGTTCCCTGCTTAATGGCTGCCTTAGTGGAGGGGCTTCTGCATGAGGTGACTGCTAGGACAGTTGTCCTGTTTGACATTCCGGAGAACCCTTGCCAAAGGATAACAGTGTAGTACGCCTGAGATGGTGGCTGGAATCAATGCTAAATACACTAACTGCAAGTCCTGGCAGGTGGTAGACCTAAAGGAAGTTGCCATGATAATGCTACCCAATGGTACCATTTACCTGATAGATGGTCCCCAAGTATGCATCACAGAAGTGTTGGCTGTCAATCTAGTCCATATTTACTGCTGGCCCATGTCAAGCCCTCATACAGCCCTACAACACTTTAATTGTATAACATGCATACCCATACTGCAACTTGCAATTGAAAGCCCTGGCATACTGACACCTTCAAAGGACTTCACACATCAAATTATTGTAGCATAACCTAACTACATAATACACAATTGTTTACTGACACACAGAATGGGCTGCAGGCTAGACTCAGCAAAATGGCACTTAATCCACGGGAACAGTTCTGAACTGGAGAACGGTTCAGAAATGACAACCCTTGACTCCTTGTGCTCGATTTTCCAAGCCCCGAGGAGGCGGGTATGGAGGCGGGACAGCACGTAAAACCACCTCCGTGCCCTTTTGCCAGGAGGCGGGAAGATGTGTAGCTTCGGGTCCCGTCTCCTGGAGGCAGGAAAGGCTTTTAATCCTTTTAACTGCCTGTTAACAGGTAGTTAACAGGCAGAAAAAGGGATTAGTGCCATTTTACCTTCACAGGTGAAGTCTTCCCGACCTCGGAGAACACCGCCGGGTTGGTGGAGACGTGGAGGAGGTCTGCGGCGGTCGCAGGCACCTGGAAGTAAGGTGTAGAGGTGAGTGATGGGTGCAAGTGTGGAGTGGTAAGTATGCAAGGTGAGTGATAAGTTTAAAAAAGTGTTCACTTACCTTTTTTTACGTCTGTTCTGGTTGTGTGCGGGTCTGTTCTTGTTGTGTGCTGTTCTGTTCTTGTTGTGTGCGGGTCTGCTCTTGTTGTGTGCGGGTCTGTCCTTGTTGTGTGCGGGTCTGTTCTTGTTGTGTGCTGTTCTGTTCTTGTTGTGTGCGGGTCTGCTCTTGTTGTGTGCGGGTCTGTCCTTGTTGTGTGCGGGTCTGTTCTTGTTGTGTGCTGTTCTGTTCTTGTTGTGTGCGGGTCTGCTCTTGTTGTGTGCGGGTCTGTCCTTGTTGTGTGCGGGTCTGTTCTTGTTGTGTGCTGTTCTGTTCTTGTTGTGTGCAGGTCTGTTCTTGTTGTGTGCTGTTCTGCTCTTGTTGTGTGCGGGTCTGTTCTTGTTGTGTGCTGTTCTGCTCTTGTTGTGTGCGGGTCTGTTCTGGTTGTGTGCGGGTCTGCTCTTGTTGTGTGCGGGTCTGTTCTGGTTGTGTGCGGGTCTGTTCTTGTTGTGTGCTGTTCTGTTCTTGTTGTGTGCGGGTCTGTTCTTGTTGTGTGCTGTTCTGCTCTTGTTGTGTGCGGGTCTGTTCTGGTTGTGTGCGGGTCTGTTCTTGTGTGCTGTTCTGTTCTTGTTGTGTGCTGTTCTGTTCTTGCTGTGTGCGGGTCTGTTCTGGTTGTGTGCGGGTCTGTTCATGTGTGCTGTTCTGTTCTGGTTGTGTGCGGGTCTGTTCTTGTTGTGTGCGGGTCTGTTCTTGTTGTGTGCTGTTCTGTTCTTGTTGTGTGCAGGTCTGTTCTGGTTGTGTGCGGGTCTGTTCTTGTTGTGTGCTGTTCTGTTCTTGTTGTGTGTGGGTCTCTTCTTGTTGTGTGCGGGTCTCTTCTTGTTGTGTGGGTCTGTTCTTGTGTGCTGTTCTGTTCTTGTTGTGTGCTGTTCTGTTCTTGTGTGCGGGTCTGTTCTTGTTGTGCGGGTCTGTTCTTGTGTGCGGGTCTGTTCTTGTTGTGTGGGTCTGTTCTTGTTGTGCGGGTCTGTTCTTGTGTGCGGGTCTGTTCTTGTTGTGTGCGGGTCTGTTCTTGTTGTGGGGGGTCTGTTCTTGTGTGCGGGCCTGTTCTTGTGTGCGGGTCTGTTGTGCTTGTGTGCGGGTCTGTTCTTGTGTGCGGGTCTGTTCTTGTTGTGGGGGGTCTGTTCTTGTGTGCGGGTCTGTTCTTGTTGTGCGGGTCTCTTCTTGTTGTGTGGGTCTGTTCTTGTTGTGCGGGTCTGTTCTTGTGTGCGGGTCTGTTGTGCTTGTGTGCGGGTCTGTTCTTGTGTGCGGGTCTGTCCTTGTGTGCAGGTCTGTCCTTGTTGTGGGGGGTCTGTTCTTGTCGTGCGTGTCTCTTCTTGTTGTGCGGGTCTGTTCTTGTTGTGCGTGTCTGTTCTTGTTGTGTGCGGGTCTGTTCTTGTTGTGCGGGTCTGTTCTTGTTGTGCGGGTCTGTTCTTGTTGTGCGGGTCTGTTCTTGTGTGCGGGTCTGTTGTGCTTGTGTGCGGGTCTGTTCTGTTGTGCGGGTTTGTTCTTCTTGTGTGCGGGTCTCATGTGTTGTGTGCAGGTCTGTTCTGTTGTGTGCGGGTATATTCTGCTGTATGCTGACATAAATTACACTTTAAAATTAGTAGTGAATACTTTAAAGAAAGTTTTGGTCTTATTTAACCAGTTCTTTTCCTCTGATTGTTTCACCTTGCCTCTAATCTCTGCACCACAGCAACTCATGCTGGAGTTAGATGGGACCTCACCAGAATAGCCATTCCTTATACTTGAGCCCAGACAGTGAGCACTAATATTATTCAAAATCTTGACTTAAATTCTACTGCTGAATCTAACAAGATATCAGGATAAAACACTACTACAGTTATTTCATTTCCTCCCATCATGTTCCTTAATCTATTCCCATCAAAAGGCAGAGTCACAGGCAGTTAAAGCATTTATAGAGCTCGAACTATCTCTCTTTATTTTCACAATTTATCATTCCTAGTCTTCTCAAGTAGGTTGGGGTTAATGCCAATATCAATCCTACCTTTAAAGGAATTAAATCATTTATTTAAATCAGTTTGCTTTCCTTCCTAATTGTCACATTGAACATGTTCTATTGTTACTCTTTCTTCACTGCTATGACTTTCTTGAAAAAAAAGGATTATAATGGCATCAATCTTTCTGATTTTCCCAACGACATTGGTCTGTTTTTTTCACAATCCTGTATTCATTAAAAAATAACCTCAGATATCCTGAGGGTTTTTTCATAACTGATTTGCCAAATACTTTAGGAGGGAATTTTTTTTTTTTTTACAGGATGCATTTAGTATATGAGCACCAGATTAAAAATTATTCATTTGAACATGTGTAACAATGATTAAAATAATTAACAAATTATCTGGAAAACCAAAAATATAAAATACTATCAGATTGATTCATTGGCCCAGAAATTCGGGTCTCCACGGGTGAGTACGCACGGGGTACTCACGCATGGGCCCGATGGAAGTGCCGGTTTCTTGCATGCACTACGCATGCGCGGGAAACCGGCACTTCCGTTCCTCTGAACGAAGGGGTTCAGAGGTCGAATGCATGCGCTTTGAACTTACGTTTTTTTTTACAGGTTTTTCCGTGAGGGTAAGTCTTTAGATTTTAGAAATGTAAAAACCAGGCGTAAGGCCTGCATTTTAAAAGGTAAGTGGTCAACTAATTAAAATTAAAACATTTTTTCCACAGGTTTATTATTTTTAAATACTTTAAAGCAAGGTAAGTTTATTTTTAGCCCCGTTAGAATATAATTTTTTTTTTCAAATATTTAAATTGTTGTTTAAAATAGTTATTTAATGTAATTTATAGTTTATTTAAAAAGGGTGATGATTTTTTAAAATTTATTTGAAGGTTTACTACTATTTTGGGGCCGTAGTATTTATAAGTTTTGACAGGTCTTCCTGTCACTACTTATGAATGGGCTTTTCCCTGCGCCGATTGGCTGCCCATGGCCCATGTGATCCCGGGGGACGCATCGAACTAACTACGCCCCTGGGACACGCAAGCACAGTGCGCCGGCAGCTGGGCTAGGCCCCGGAGCGGAATTCCACAGGGCCCTACAGCTCAACTGCCGGCACGCAAGGTAAGTGCAGGTTGGGGGCTTGCACCCGCGGGAAGCCCCCGACCCGAATTTCTGGGCCAATATTTTTCAAAGTTCCAGGTTCTGTTCATTAGCTTAATGAAACAATGGGGCTTGATTTTCAGCCAGGGAAGCTTTATTTACAGGTGTTTTGATTAAAACATCTTTTGTGAGTGAAAATTTTATTTTAAATTACATGGACTAAAACTATGGGCTGGATTTTAACGTGCAGGAACACGTCGGTTTGGGAGCGGGTGGGTGGTTAAAACCAGCGAAATTGACAATGCGTCGGGATGCAAGCTCCAACCCACCAACTTCTACATTTCACTGCGTGTGAGCAACCCCCTGGGGAGAGGCTGGCTGCCACTTAACATATGTTAATCGCTCAATTAGAGTGATATTGACATGGGTTTTCAACTTTAACTTCAGGTCCACGGGTTTCCCGTGCTTCCTGGAACTTGCCAGTGAAAGCAAGGTGAGTGTACACAGTGGCAATTGAGGGGGCTGAAACCATGTCAGGGGAAAAATTGCCAATAAGTACTCAGTGCTCACATTTACTTTCTTACCTGCTTGTGGGGAAGTGTTTGTTCACAGTACCTGTGCTGAAAGGTTACTTTACACACTGGAGGCTTATTCAACACTTTGGAGATGTCATCTACACTTGAGGTTTGGAGGTCTGATCAGCACTTTGAAGCTCTGATCTATCAGATCAGCTTGGGTGCCGCTTACGCTGCCTTGTCAGCTGTGGCTCAGTGGGTAGTACACTCGCCTCTGAGTCAGATGGTTGTTGGTTCAAGTCCCATTCCAGTGACTTGAGCACATAAATCTAGGCTGACACTCCAGTGCAGTGCTGAGGGAGTGCTGCACTGTCAGAGGTGCCGTCTTTCAGATGAGACGTTAAACCGAGGCCCCGTCTGCTCTCTCAGGTGGACGTAAAAGATCCCATAGCACTATTTCAAAGAAGAGCAGGGGAGTTAACCCCAGTGTCCTGGCCAATATTTATCCCTCAATCAACATAAAAAAAACCAGATTATCTGGTCATTATCACATTGCTGTTTGTGGGAGCTTGCTGTGCGCAATTTTAGCTGCCGCACTTTGAGACATCCGGTGGTCATGAAAGGCGCTATATAAATGCAAATCTTTCTTAGGTTAGGCCTTCGGTGAGGACCAAGATAATCAGCAATAGCACCAGCAGCTGCTCAGAGACCTGTAGCTCCACAGGAGAGAGGTGCAGCTCACAGGCGGCCGTACAATATAACAATGTCTAACACACCCTTGTGCAACAACAAATCTTTACTCTTCCTTTCCTTAGTGTTTCAACGTGGTGCAACCCCTGCGGTTTCAATAGAGGTAGACGCAGGCTACTCAGATCCCTGCTCTGACTGTTGAGATGTTCTTGGCCGACGCCCTCTGGCCTTTGCAGCCCGTGAGGACCCGGCCAAAGACTGCTCCGCCTGCACCTGTGCAGGGGCAGACTCAGCCATCGGGACACGAGGCAGCATGTCGGGTATTGACTGGGGGGAGACAATGGGTGAGAAGTGGAAGTGCTTTGAGCGGTGTCCCCACTTCCCTGCTAGCATTGTGCTGGAGACTTTACTGCAGATTAGTAGGGCGATGAAAGGCCAAGGCTAGGTTATCATTCATCCTGTTTAAGGTGGCATCCAGAGTGTGTAAGCCATTGGTGAAGGCCTCATTGCACTGGTTCATTTGCCACGTTTGATGCTTCATGCAGTTGGCCACTCTATCCATGGAAGAAGACATCATCGCAATAGCCTGCAACATCATGCCACTCTTGCTTGAGACAGAATCCTCCAATCTCTCTGCAATCGTGCACAGTGTGACTGGAATGCCTGTCAGTACATCACACATTCTCTGCTGCTGCTCAATAAGTATCTTCTTCATCGACTGCCCCCAGGGTACAGCATCTGCATCCAGCTGAGCCCTCCGATGCGGACTCTCCACTGCTGTCCCTGCCACCACCATCTGCTCTTGCTCACTTGTGAAGTGTGAGTCACCATGTGAATACCCAACTATCTCTCTAACTATTGCCACTGAAGTGTGAGTATCTGCGCTGGTGCATGGTCTGCATATGTCCTGTGATGGTGGACCCTCAGAGGGAGGTGACCTCGACCACCTCCTGATGAATGTGTGAAGGCCCTGTGGGAGATAAAAGACATGAATGAGTACTGTCAAGGTAAGTATGTTTGACGTTATCTTTATGCACATGATCATATTTCACTTGCTGCTGACATCAAGTCAACATGACTGGGTGCTGTATGTCATGCGGCTGTTTTTAATTCTGTCCCCAGGTAGCTGGCAGGCCCCCAGCTCCGACGGCCAGGCACATTGAGACTCCACTGAATTCCAGCGCCTCCTCCTCGAGCTATTAATTACGAGATCTGTGGAGGGCCACCTCCAGTTCTCTGCCACTCCCTGGTATTCTGTGCTCTCTTCTCCTGCAAGGAGGGAAAGAAGAGACCTATGAGTGAGAGTAATGGCATGTGTTCACCCGATGGATGGAGAGCATTTTTGAGGGTGACTATGGGGGATAGGCATGACATTGCATAAGGGTGAGGGTGAGTGTCAGTGGTGGATGGATAGATGGGGATGTGAGGAAGTGCATAGACAGAGAGGGATGGGTGCACCTGCAAGCTAAGTTGGTGTGAGGAGTGATGTGCTGGAGTAGGTTTAAGAAGCAGAGTGAGTGGGTTGAGGTGATACACACATCAGGATGTAAGGCAATGTGCCATTGCTCTCACCTTTCCTGCCCTGCTTAGGTCATTGAAGCGCTTCCTGCATTGGATCCAGGAGTGTGGCACCATGCTTTTGCTGCTAACCTCTTCGGCAACCTTCAACCACGCCTTTTTCATCTCAGCAGCAAGCTTCTTCCTCCTGTTTCTAGTGAACAGTATCCCCCCCCCCCCACCACCACCCCAGGGTCCTCAGAGCCTCCAGCAACACATCCAGGGAGGCGTTGGCGAAGCGGGGCGCAGCCTTTGCCCATCTTGACATCATTCCAACACTTCTTTCTCTCTCCCCATGATAACTCCAACTGCTTCAACTTGCATGTTTGGAGTGTACCTTTGAATACTGGAGTTGAGATCGCGCCATGTGGGTCATCATCACGCCCGTTGATGCTAACTGGACGGGAAACCCGGAAATCAGATGTTAATGAAGTGGCTGTGTTAAAAAGCCACTGACAGATGCGCTCCACTTATTTCCAGGCTTCCCACGTGTGAACCGTGCCCCCCCACCCCACTCCCAGCACGTCTGTGAATTAAAATTCAGCCCTATCATTCAATTATTGTGATCTTATGGAAGTAAGTTTCTCAGGGATGTTTTACATTGCAGAGAACTGAACTAAAACTGTTTGGATCTTCAGTAGGATCTTAATTGAACTCACTATACCATTCAACTAGTTTTCAAATTAAGTGATTGTAGATAAATTGAGGCTTAAAATAACATTGCTAAAGATAGTTGTTCAGAAAATGTCATATTTCCAAATTATTGCGCACCAAGAATGCTTAATTAAGTAAAGGAATGTTGCCACAGAATTGACAGACATACATTTTACTTCAGAATAAGGCTGAGGTATAGTGGCAGTGCTAGTGATTATTAAACTTCTCAGCTGAATAGAAAGATACTCTGTTCATAAAAGTCTGTCATTTATTTCCAAGCAAATTTCAAACTTTCATTATCTGTTGAATAGCATTGTTTACTGATCTAAGTAGATGTATCACACGCCGAGAACTTCCTCAGGAGGATTGGCTGCCATAACTTCGTCGGATGTTTGTTGGTAACCCCGTTTATGCATCTATCTAGGGTTACCGCCAAAATCTAGAGCCGTGATTTTGCCGGCGCATAGCAGACCCATTTGGTGGTGGGTCAGCTGTGAAATTTAAAATGATTGACAGCGGGTCGGGAACCCGCTGTCAAAATGCGCGCACTGTACTTTCCCGATGTTGGGTCTGCTAGCGCTGAGCAGACCCGACAGGCAGCGGCGGGGGACCCAATTCAAATCATTAGTGGCTTGTTTACAGCCACTTAACAATACTTTTTTCCCCAGCTGTTTAACCTTCACAGGTCTCCCACGGGTTTCCCGCAGTGCCTAGACCTTGTCAATGAAGCTGAGGCAGGAGGTCAGTGGCCATTGAATCAGCTGATGAGTTGACAGCTTCAAATGTCAACTCAAAGTTCCCAGCTGATTCAGATATCTTCCCTTAAGCACTAGCATCTCTAAACTGCATTTCCACTACAGATTCAGGATGCTGCAAGTCTTTACACATGTCTCCATGCAGTCTGACCTCATTACCTTTCCTACCATTGACAGATCGCTTCTGTCATCTCTACTTCACCTGCCATCTACTCCATCAGCAGGAGTGCATTTTATACCCTCTCCCCTTGGTCCTCAGAATCTGACCATGATCAGCCCCAACACCAGCATCACCAGGCACACCAGCAGCACCAACAACAACACCAACCTTCTCCGCAATCACCTGATGCTGCACAGGACAGAGGGCATCAGCACCTGACCACATTGCTGCCCAGGATGCCAGGGATGACCTCACTTTGGCCAGATTTACTTCACTTGATGCTGCACACCCTGGCTGCCACATGATGCATCAAGTTGGCACCACCCCACACCAACAACATAAAGCATCCCTACAATGCTCAAGCCATTCCTCATTCGCACTCATCAGCATTGTGGGGGGTACTGTTATGTCTCACCGTTCACTGCAACTTACTAAGCCACTTCCAAAGGTGCACACAAATCTGTCCAAGAAAGCAAAGTGTTGAAAATAAAGATTTCAATGTTTGACAGCACATTAACAGAAATTTCACATGAACATTGGCTAAAACATCCAAGTGCCTACCCTTGTGTGTTGTTAGTTGGTATGATTGCACTAGGATGAGGGCGAGTATGAGGGTTGGCTAGTGAGATGGGGATGTGATAATGTAGATAAAGAGGGATGGGTGGAGGTACAAGGTAAATTGGTGTGAGTAAGGATGTGCAGGAGTAGGGTAGGGAAGGCAGAGTGATGTGGATGTGATGAGAGGCACAGCAGGATGAGGTTGAGTGTAGCTTTGCAGTAACGTTTCGTGATCTACTGAGATCATTGAAAGGTTTGCGCCACTGCAGCCAGGGACTCCTGATGACATCCCTGCTTGTGCCCTCCTGTGCAATGTACAACCAGGCTGTTTTGGTCTCCTGGGGAGGTGTCTTCTGCCCATGGGAAGGGAAGAGGACCTCCCTGCATGCTGTGACCCCATCCATAAACATGTGGGGGAGTCATGGGAGAGCCTCAGGGAGGTGCAGCCTTGTCCGTGTTTGCAGCACCTCAATGCTGTAGAACACTGACAGCACAAATGTCAAAGTAAATTTGTGCATAGTCCCTTTAAAGAGACTGGCTGATGATGTGTCATAAATGATGTCATCAGACCCGCTTCCTTCAATTGGCCAGGAAACTCGCTGGGCGGGCTTAACAAGTCCAATCAGGGGAAAGTCATGTCGGAGGCCAAGATGGAGCCAACAGCGGGGCCAAGACCCGCAACTGACATCGCCCACCACGGACCCGCCGAGGTAGGGAAAATCGCAACCTAGGTTTCTGGATCACCTTCATTTTGATATCATATTCCGTCCCTCCATCTCAGTATCTGCTCTTCTATTATTGGGTTTATGTTTCCCCAATGTTCACTGCTCATTCTGAAGGTTACACCTTGCTATCGAACATGCACTCAGGTAGCAAAGGCAGGCACTGTTCTTTATTAATCCTTAGATTTTCTTCACATTTAAACTGTGTTTATAGACTGTACTCAGCTATTTTTCTTAATGAATCATACTCGAGAGATAGAGGGATACAAAATAATTAATGATTCATGTTAACTATGCCACTACTTTATTTTACTAAAACAGAGGTTACACATTGATCTGATCACACTAAGTTATTAATTAATCATGACTGATTTTTTTGTTATCTTTTGTTTAATATTCACCTATTAGTGGTGTCTTGATTTCCCTTAATCACTTTTAGGTTAACTAGAGTAACCTCCTATGTACGTTGGAATGTGCTGTGGCTGAACAGACAAACCACAGCACAGACCGTTGCTATTAAAGGAACAGAATTCTAATGTGTCCCTTAAAAAATTTGTACTTAAGATTAACCATAGTTTTCATTCATTTGGATTTAACAATGCTCACCTTTAAATATTAGACTTTCTACATGATTCCAAAATGTAAGTAACCCAACAAGTACCAGCCCTGTGAGATTCTTGAGACAGCCACTATTCCATTATATATTAGCTAATAGATCAAATAAATCACAGTTCAAGAATTTCTTGTTTCTCGAGCCCGGCTGCATATTCCATTGACAAATAAGTGTAGAGTCACTGTAATCACTCCTATTGATATATTTACTAAAATGACTACGTTAATCCTTTCTGCCAATACTTCAACACAGAAGCAGATAAAAGGAAAGTGAGAGGAAAATGGATGTGAAACTTCTTCAAAATTTGTACAATTTCACATAGGCCTGAGTGTGGAATCTATTGAAGCCTATCGGATATAAACTCATTAATTAATAAAGTCAAAACTTGCATAACAATAGCCTCAAAATTTTGAATACGTGTAGTTGTAATACTAATACGTGTTTTTACTAGATACATTTATCAAACAGCTTGACATCCATTAGATGTGCATTCATTTAATCAATAGTTAGGTATCATTATTACATTTCAGCAGCAACAACAGTTTGATATTGTCAAACTATAAGTGGCCTGTGTAGAATCAAGTTGCCCCCTGCCTGGCTCAAGAGTATCATTGAGGATTGCTGCATTGCAAGAAATGGTGTATTGTACATGCAAGAAACTACAAAGGAAAGGAAAATATGAAGATAATCTTGGAGGTGCCCTTCAAGATCCATAAAAAATGCATCTGCTGTGATGGTCAACTGTCTCTGGAATGGGGCTTGAACCCACAACCTTCTGATTCAGAGGCAAGAGCGTTAACATTGAGCCAAGGTTTTGTATGTTAGCTGGTGTAATGAATAGACATCATGGTGTTAAGAAGTGGTTGTAAAGCGAATGATTAGAATTTGGGGCACTATTTGAAGATTTGAAGAATATGTTGTGTGAAGTAAACATGGCTTGTGCACGGCTGAGCTCATTCCAGTGCATACTTTCAGTTTTTGAGGGGTTGGGATGATGGCAGGGGAAATTTATCTTTACCGCCTGTCCGTTTGAGGACGAAGACCAGGGACCTGGGGAGGTGGGAAGGCCAGCTGGCCGAAGAGTAAAGAAGCGGGAGAGGAGGAGAGGAACAGCAAACTATTATAAAGCACTTATATGCAGCCGCCCAAGAGAGAAATGGAGGCGGGAGATCCTATTGGAGGCGTAACAATGCCACCTAGTGTTTGGAGGCCTGCAAAGTAAGTAATGGCAAACGTATGCCACCCGGTACCTGCTGGTTCCCGGTCCCAGTGGAGAATGCAGGCCTACCGCTAGACTCCTGCTGGAGGCCCAGAACGGTAGTGCGTAATGTGGCACTTGTATAGATGATTAAGCATGCAGCTATACATATTTCTTTTAATCCTTGTCACTACATGCAGCTGGATTACAGCTGGTGTCAGATATTAAACATAACCCTTCATTTTCTAAACAGGCAACATTTTCTGCTCAAAGACACTCCTGACATTTCTAAATAGCAATTCTTACTTTAGTTCACTTCTGCATAATAATAATAATCTATTTTTATTACCTACAGAAAATGTAATGATGACTGTGGTTGCATTTTTTAATTTATTGGCAAATTTAGAATTTGCAGTAGAATTTAATCTCCCCTAGAATTCAGTCACAGTCAAGGATTTTTATTTTGCACTTTTCTCCCCTCCTTTCCCCTTATGCTGGGATACAGTTCCATGTCGCCCTGCTGGTGCTTCAACAAAGTTGTCATTTTTCATGTGCTAATCTTGCTGGTGAATGTTGGCAGACTATTTGACTGTGAGGGTCTCATTTTGTTCTCACCCAAACTCCACACACGTGCTTTCTAGCTTGTGTGACTGGATAGTGACCACGATTGGGAGTCCAGGCTGATTTTTCAACTCCCTTGTCCGGCCTGATGAGACCAATTGCAGTGTCCCTGCAGTTGCTGCCCCAGAGGAGATGAACAGACTCACCACAAACTGGAAATTGAACCATCCACTCAGTACCACACCAGGCCCATTGACCCACCGAGCCATTGTGCAAGATAAAGTCAAGGATTTCAAAAACACTAAAATCATTTTTTTTTTAAGTTTCACATCGTGCTTTCAATATGTGTAGGTTTCTTGGGATTGTGTGGTGCATATTTTACACACAGGATATACACTGTTAGTGTGCTTTCTTCCTTACTGTAAAATTATTTCATGATGGACTGGGGCCTTTTTATTTGGATGCTGTGCTTTTTGTTTTCGAAGAAATGTAAATGTGAAATTAATTGAAATTTTAAAAACGCTGCTTGCTTTCAGTACTCCTTTTTCTTTAGTAAAATGTTATGTCTGAAAAATTGATTTATGAAATAATTCAGGTCATGCATTCAAGGGAATTTAAGTGAGGCAGAATTCCACCTTTTTGCACATTGAATCCCAGAGTCCTGCATTTATTTGAGCAATAACCTCCATTACTGTTGCGTGCATGAGACACACAACAATTCTCAAGTGCTGATTAAATGTCAAGGTCATAGCCCTTGGCTTAAGGGGAGCAATTGGGAGCTGCTCAATGCTAAGACAGCGCAGTAATTGAAAATAGCATTTTTAGAGTTAGTTTCAGCACAATATGGTTTTGATGCCCACAGGAAAGTAATGCATGATTTCAAAAATACCTGCATGAAATTTAAATTGTTCTGGGCCAAGCCAATTGAGCCAGCATGAACTGATTTGTTTTTAAAATAATATTTATAACTATCATCATCATGTGTTATAGTTTAGACTTTGGGCTAATTTTACATTTTTCATAAGATGTTTTTAAATTCCCTGAAGGCACGTGAAATACATTTTACATTAATTCAGTTTACATGCAGGTAAAACTTCCTTCAAAATCAGCATGTTGAATAATTATCTCAAGATATAATATGAGGAGAATGGTCGCTAAGACATAGCTCTGCTTGACTGCAATACTACAATCAGATCATTTCCATTAGCCATCTATTCACAAAGTACATTCTGCAACTTTTTAACCAAATCAGCAAGCTTGGCACTTGAACCAAAAAAAAACCTTAAAGCTTATCTTTCTAAACAGGTTAAAACCCCTTAGTGAAATATAATTTAACTTTTTTTTTTACAAAGATGCAGGTAAAACTCAGGTTTGTTCCAGCACTTACTTTACTGCGAAGACTTGAGTGATTTTGGATGAAATGCTGACAATTTCTTTTGCTCTTCACAGTGAGATTTTCTTCAGCGTTTCTCTGTTTTGCTCAGGACTGTTACATACCCTCTGATGGTGAACTAACCAAACCAATGAGTCATGGGGGAGAAATTCGGTGGAGCCGCAAACGGGGCGCCCCGCGTCCCTCTTAGGGCGCTGAAACTGAATATCGCAGCGCCACACGCTGCGGCACGGCACGCTGCGGTACTGCAGGCCTTCCTCCCATTCTTAAGGGGGAGGGGCCTGCACCAGCGCGATGAGCGATCGCGAGTGCCGGCAAAAGAGCCCGGCATCGAGGAGAAGTGCCGGGCTCTCGGGACACAGCCGGCACTGCCCGGGGGGGATCAGGAGGCCGGGGACGGAGGTGCTGGTCGGCGGCCACTGAAAAAAATGGCCGCCCCGCACCTCCACCTTACTTTGCGCCACTGCCGCCACAGGTAGGCCCCATGAACCGGGCGCGATTTGCGACCGGCGTTACAGAGGCGGGCGCTAACAAATATCACGATTGGGGTGGTAGCGGGTCGCTGCGCACACTGATGATGTCATCGGTGGCGGCACAGCGTAACAGGCTAACGCCGCCATTAGCGCCCCGCTAAATATCGCGGGAGGCTTGGCCAGTGGCGCTAAAGCCACTGAGTGCCCTCTTTAGACGCTAACTGCTGGCGCAGCCCACCGAATTTAGAGTCATATGCTTCATGTGACATTGGGTGAACTTCTGAACTATGGTATATTTTCCACTGGCGGGTGCTGGATGAGGGGGAGGGGTGGAAAATCAGGGGAAGAGTCTGAGTGCCTGAAATGTGTTACGTAATATATTTCGACCGGGCAGCTCTCAGAGGAGCAGGAGGCATGCATTTCTCCAGTGTACAAGACTCACTGGCCTCGATTTTCATTGGGCCGTGAGCCGGGCTTCTAGGCGTGCGGGGGGTTAAAATTGCAGAACCTGGGGGTCGCGATCCCCTCGCCTGGTTCCTGCCTCCACGCCATTTTAACCTAGGTGTGTCTGATTGACCCTCTTGGCATTAGAGGACCTCCAGCTCCATTCGCGAAATGACACACGCCACAACTGCAGAAGTTGCCATCAGAATTTTTATGAAAAACACACAACTGATGGCATTTGCACAAAATACACAGCATTTCACCCAAGTGACTACCCTTGTGACTATTTGTGCTTTATTTTTCTCTTACGCGTGCTCCTACATAGTGGTTCCCCTGTGGCTTCAGCAGATGTGGAGGCCCCTTGCTCACTTTCCTGCTGCTCCTGTCTCGACACCTTTGGCGGGCGTCCTCTGGGATGGTGAGCCTGTGAGGGCTCGCCAGCAGTTTGCTGCTCCTGCGGCTGTGCAAGGGTTGAGACCTCTATCTCCGTTGGGTGTGGACTCCGGCGGGGCTCTGACCGAGGGCTCTGCAGTGGCATGGAAGTGTGAGCGCTTGGAGAGGAGCCCCCACTTCCTTGAGGTCTGCCACCAACCACCCTCTCATGGGTCAGGTCCCCCTCAGTGCCTGCAAGTGGCTTGAGAGCAGTTTGCTGCACATCAGGGGGGCCATGTGGTCCCGTATCTTCAATGGCAGTCCTACTCAGAAGGACTTCCATGAAGGTCTGGTTTCTCTGTTCAATAGATGCCCATCACTCCTCAAGAGATGTCATTCTATTCTGAACACTCACCATGTTTTCCATACCCTGGCGACTAACCTCCTCCATGGCCGTAGCCCTCCTCTCCTCTACCGTAGCCAGCCTTACCATGGAGGCAGCAATCATTTCCACGTAGGTAGCCATCCTTTCCATGTTGATGCGTTCATGCGCCACTGACTCCACAAAGGCTCTGCTCATGTTTGCTATGGACTCCTCCATTTGCTCCACACTCGCAATGACCCTGTAGGCAAAACCTGCCAGAGACTCCTGCATCTGTGCATGGAGTTCCATCACCTCTGATCTTATGCATGGACCCAGAGGCAGAGGGTTGACATGCAGCTGAGCCGAGCTGGCAGAGTGCTGCACCCTCCGACGAGGACTCTCCACTGCTGTCCCTGTCTGCACAATCTGCTGATGCTCACTTGTGAGCTGTGATACACCAGGTGACAACTCTACTCTATGCCCCGAAGGTCCCATCAAGATGTGAGTGTCTGCGCTGGTGCTGGGTGCGCTTATTTCTGCTGACGCTGCGCCCTCAGAGGTTGCAGATTCCTCTGAGGGCTCTGGCTGCTCAGGCTCCTCCTCCTGCACAGTGGGGATGGGGGCTCTCGATGGTACTATGGGGGAGTCAAGGAAAAAGTTAGAGATGTGATGCCAAGGTTACATGCATATTGCATTTTGCAGATGATCATAAGTCCATATGATGTAGCTTCAGAATCATTATCAGCGACTCATGCAATGCCAATGAGAGAGATGGAAAACTATTCTGTCACCAGCTTGCGGGGATGCTCCTGCCTGTCCTTCCCCAACGTCCACATCTCGGTCAGCCCCGGCAATCTCCAGGACGCCTTCCTCCCAGGGGGTGAGCTGGGCTAATGAGGGCGGCCCTCCTCCTGTCCTGGCTCGCTCTCTTTTCCTGCAATGAGGGAGACAAGTGGAGGTTGAGTGAGAATGAAGGAGTGAGTGCAGAGATTGCATAGCATAGATACTTAGAAGGAGACAAAGATGGAGTGAGGTTGCAAGACCAAGGGCCCTCCCTGTGTGTTGTCAGTTATGTTCAAAGCATCAGAGTGAGAGGGAGTGTGAGGGCTGCATGGTGGAATAGTTCTGTGAATGTGAGCATAGAGAGAGAGGGAATGGGTAAGGGTGCATGGATGTGAGTGTCTAGTGGGATGTGAAGGAAGAGATTGCTAAAGCTGAGTGCTGGTGAGGAAAGACAATGGGGATCAGATTGAGGGTGATGGAAACATCATACAGTACTTACTTTTCCAGTGCGAAGAAGGTCATGGAATATTTTCCTGCACTGCAACCACGTTCTTCATGTGAGCCCCAAGCAGTTGACTTGACCTGCCACCTCTAGCCACACAGCCTTGGTCTGGCTGGGAGGCCTCTTCCGCCCTGAAGAAGGGAAGAGGACCTCGCTGTGGGCCCTAGCACCATCCAGTAATGCCTGTAGTGAAGCCTCATCAAATTTGGGTGCAGATCTGGCCCTCCCGCTGGCCGTTCCTCCTGCAGGCTCCTGTGCCATCTTAATGTTGAAGGTTGGAAGCCTGCAGAGGAAGCAAGGCTTGCTCTGGACCTTAAAAGCAGCAGCAATGATGACATCATATTCTGCGACTTTCTGACTGGAAATACTCAATTGCCAAGGCTTCCCACACGCTGGAAATCAATTAGCCAATTGTGCTAAATTTGCATCAATCTCACAGACCCATTTACAATCATGTCGGAATCACTAAATTCGGGGAACCCGCCAATTCCCCGCACCTGAGATAAAATCGACCCCATTGCATCTTCAAGAAAATACACATGAGACCAGAGCTCTCTGCCCTGCTTTTTTAACGTGTTTGTGACAAAGGTCCAACATCATTGCTGTGAGCCTGTTAAAGGAGGGGCGCAGCACTGCAGAGCAGGCACACACCCAGAAGGCGGCACTTCCTGGTGCTCTCACAGCTCTGTCATCCATTGTTTGGGACAGGTATTTGGAATTTTTTGGGAAGACCTTTCGGTTTCCTTTTCTTGCAATAATTTAAGTACATTTTTAACACTGAGTTTGACTCAGCTGTTTTTTTAAACTTTTGCTTTTTTACTCATTCATGGAAATTTAAGTGAGAATTGCTAACTTGGGATGGAGTGTCCTTTGGGAATTTCTCTTGCTCTCAGGTAGCTGCAGGATGAGGAGGAGTTCGACAGTTATTAACAAAGACATGTGAGCATGCATTGGAGGAGAACTTAGTGGACCCACACTTGCCCCAGGGAGTTTTTATAGAGACAATGGCAGTTACTTGGGCATTTTGGAGGAACTGTATTTACACTGGTTATGCTACACCAGGGAGGCTGTCTCAGAACCTTGCCATCTACAGCAGCTTAACTTTCAACCCTCCTCAGATAGCTCTCACTGCAGTGGTGAAAGTCAAGCTGCCTCAGGTGACATGTCATATCAGTGAGGCTGCAGCACATCATTACATACAGCAGGTTAATGATTCATTGTTTGCCAAGGTGCTGCCAAAGAAGCCTTGGTGAGTTGCTGCAGTGCATCTTGTAGATGGTGCTGTTGGAGGAAATTTTAAAATGGCACCGTAGTGCCTGCTGAAATACTTGACATTCATTGACATTTTGCAGACACTGGCATAACAGACAGCTGACTTGATCTGCTTACACTAAACGTGTGATGTCACTTGTACAGAACAGTAATATAATTAAGTTGTTTGCTAACGGTATAATAATATAATCAACTTGTTTTTGACAGAATGTGATTAAGGGTTGCTAAGGTATCGGATTGGCCAAAGTTAAAGGATGCTAAAGTACCAGATTGGCCAAGGAATTAATGTAATATGGTATCTTTCCTGTTTTTAAATTGTATAAAAGGAGCGCGGCTGCTATTGTAAAGCTGAGAAGCTGGCGATTGCACCAAGGGGGTGTATAGCACTTCTCCCAGAGCGCTCTGTAAATAAAAGTGTACTCGCACATTCCAGCAAGGTCCGCAGTAGTCTGAGTTTATTGCTCTATAAGTCGAAGTTGGGTATACGTCAACCCTGTATATCACTGGGTCCGTTCAGGCTCCAATTCGGCGGTAACAAATTGGCGCTGCGAGCAGGGTCACCGGTGTTTTAGTACTCTGATCAAGTATAAGGACGCCGAGTGATCAAAGAATAAGTAAGTGGACTAGTGGAGTGTGGGACTACACTTGACATTTGTCTGTGATGAACTTATATTCGTATCTGTATTGACAAAATTTTAATCCTCAGGTCTTATTCGGGACTAACAGACTGATGTTAGGAACTTGTGGAGCGGGGTAAAATGTTACACGTCCGGGCACTCTTGAAAGACAGAGAAACCCAGACCTCTGAGAACGCCGTTTCGAGTACGTTAAAACGCCTGGGTATTCTTAGAAGAAAAGAATAGGGGGGCTTTCAAACACATGACTCCAGACAAAGAGGAAAGGTCGGTGGACTACTGATGTCAGGTAAGGAGATTAAGAGGGGGCCCCCGGGCTCCCTCATCGATTCTTATATGACAGACAGGCATTCACTAATTTAAAAAATGCAGAAGGACGGATGGGACGTATCACAGACATTAGAACTTCAGAGAAATTGGCTGAGTAAACAGAAAAAGGATAAAACTAAAAAGGCGGGCGTGTTACTAGTACACCAATTGACAGGACTGATAGAACAAGTAAATGTAATTAAGAAAATTGTTAAAGATAAAACACAGGATCATGGGGACAAGCACAGGCCAGTGGCATACTACTCCACTGCAGAAGGACCTGTAGTAACCGGGCTTTCACGGTGTATAGCCGCATTAGATTGTGCTGCCTGGGCCATAGAGGTCAGCAAGCCAATTGTGATGACAGGAAACATTATCCTTCACACCAAACACACCTTGGTAGAAATGCTGAACACGGGAAAATTGAGATCCGTCTCAAATATGAGACGAGCAAAATGGGAAGCGGTCCTCCTCCCTCCGAGTAAAGCAGTAACCATCATTAGGGATATGGGGGACAATCCGGCAGAAGGAATATTAGGAACCGGAGAGCCTCATAATTGTGGGGGTGTAGATATGAACTTAGAAGAAGATAGAATAAAGGATACCCCTCTGGTGACGGCCGAAGGAACACTTTACGTAGATGGGTCGCGCAAATATATGGATGGACTACCCCGCACAGGGTGGGCTGTAGTTAATGACCGACTGGAAACAGTAGAGTCAGGGCGAATCGACGGGGGTTTGTCAGCCCAAGTGGCCGAGTTAGTGGCACTCACTAAGGCACTGGAGATGTCGGAAAATAAAGTAGTAAACATCTACACAGATAGTAGATACGCCTTTGGGGTAGTCCATGACTATATGACCGCCTGGGGTAGGAGAGGATTCATTACGACAGGAGGCAATCCTATAAAACATCAGAGAAGGATAGAGGCCCTCCTTGAGGCTAGTAATAAGCCCCAACAAGTTGCAGTAATAAAAATCAAGGCACACCAGAGAGAGCCAGACAGAACTAGCCCAGATTGGTTAAACCACCAGGGGAACCAAGCAGCGGACAAAGCTGCACAATTCGCATTAGAACAAGAGGAGATTAGCGACACACCAGTGGCTAGCATAAGTAACCCAGGAGATGAGATAAGTATTGAAGAACTGCACGAGGACACACCAGATGTTGAGAAAGGTACGTGGGAGAAACAAGGCGCTATACGAGGAAGCGATAACGTCTGGCGAAAGGATGATAAGGTAATGGCCCCAGAGTGCATACAAAACACTCTGTTGGAAGTTCACCACGGGCTCTCTCACTCGGGAAGAGAGGCAATGACAGGAAGTCTCGGTACAGAATGGTGGTGGAAAGAGTTGGGAAGAGATATTGCTAAACACTGCCACCGGTGTGTTACGTGTGCACAGTACAATCCAGGCAGGCCAATAAAGGTTAATATGGGACATCAACCTAGGCCGCGAGGCCCATGGGAACATTTGCAAATCGATTTTACCGGCCCTCTACCCCCGTCCCACGGTAAAACATACTGCCTGGTAATCATAGACCAATTCACTCGATGGGTGGAGGCTTTTCCAACACGGAACTGCACCGCCCTGACGGTTGCCAGAATCCTAGCAGAAGAAGTAATTCCCCGATGGGGAGTGCCCCTTCAAATCGACTCCGATCAAGGCACTCACTTTACTGGTAGTGTCATAAAAACCGTATGTCAATTAATGGGTATAAAACAGAAGTTCCACATCCCCTATCACCCACAAAGTTCAGGAATGGTGGAACGGATGAACCGTACCCTTAAAAATGCATTGGCCAAGGCGATGCAAACATCGGGAAAAACATGGACTGAAGTGCTGCCCATCATCCTGATGAAACTTCGGGCCACTACAAACCGAACGACTGGCCTTACCCCTTATGAACTAATGACAGGAAGGGCGATGCAATTACCCAAAGGCATCATAACAGGTAGGGCCGATGTAGGTCCTCTAAAAGATAAATTAAAACAATACGCTTTGGAACTCAGCACTCAATTAAAGGAGATGCGTAAAAATATCCGTGACCAACAGCAGGAAAGGGACAAGAAGCTAGAACTTAACACACTCCCGGACGTTCCCCCCGCCGGAGCGCGGGTCATGGTAAGAAATCTACCTGGCAAACCGGGGTTCGCGCCGAAATGGAGCGGACCCTATGAGATCATAATCAATGGGGACACCTGTGCCTGTCTGGACATAAGGGGAAAGAGCATATGGAAACATTGGACTCAGTTGAAGTTATATAAAGGAAATGAACGTGAATAATTACCCCCACTGTTCTGAATCTGTTCCACAAAAAAAAAGGGAGACCCCTTCGGCAATAACTGGAAGAAGAATATTGCATCAAAAACATGTATAAGTTACTGTGTATAGTTGCATTGATACGTATTGTCACGGGAGATGCGGCGACAGGACTGCATAGAAAACAGGGATTGCATGTAAATACGTTTTTATATATGTCATATAAGTATGCCAAACGAAGTGGGATAGATGCCTGTTGGGTATGTAGCCATACTCCCACTCATGCGAAAGGAGGGATACCCTTGCGACCAATACCCTTGAACCTCACAGATTTGGCAGAATGGATAATTAATAGAAATCATACGAAACAGAAAAATACCACTTTATCCACCTTCGGAAAAACCTGGGAACAGAAATGGACTAGCCTAAGGAATGAGTTCCGGGGGGGAGGATATTCGTTAGAAAATTTTAAAGAATGGTATAAGCCAACATATAATTATACGAAAGAACCCCCCTTTTTAGTTCTTGCCAATACGTCAGGAAAGGGCCAGCCGATCGGGGAGATATGTTGGGAGCGCGGTACAGAACAGACTGAAGGGATCAGAATTGATGTGGGGAAAAGTCATTGTATACAAACTTTTACCACATATAATGCAGGAAATTCCATGGAAAGCTGGTGGTTCAATACCACCAATTTGATGAATTTGACCAATAATAAACCATGGAATGGGACCAGGCGAACAAATACTGACAACCAGATGGGTTTTACCGTCTTCCGCGCCAACATAAACCCCGAACAACCGGGACAGATAATGACAGCCTATAATGGGACATACTTCATATGCGGTCATAGAGCATACCCCTGGCTACCAGAGAATTGGGCAGGATCATGCTATTTGGGGTGTGTAGTACCATATATACACCACATAAAGGAATTGAAAGACCACCGCAAGCATAGTCGTACTAAAAGAGAACTTCCCACCTGGCAGGTGGTACTAGGAGCTATGTTCCCCACGGCTGGAATAGTGTTTACTTCTCAAGAAATATGGTTATTGGCAACCATAATTGAGGGAGTAGCCAATGACACGGCTGAATCCCTGAGAGAGATGAGTGCCGAAATGGTAGCCCTAAGAACTGTCGCCCTACAAAATAGAATGGCACTAGATTACCTACTAGCTGCACAGGGAGATACATGTACCATGATCGGAGCAGAATGCTGTACATACATCCCAGACAGTTCTGAAAATATTACCAACCTAGCGGACCATATTCAAAAACAAGTAGCTTTGCTCCATCAATCCAATATTGGAGGCGGATGGTTTGATTGGTTACTGGGGGGATCAGGCTGGGGTGCTTGGCTAGTGCAAATGATATTGATCATGGTTGTGATATGTATACTGCTGTGCTGTGCATTGAGTATCATTAAAATGTGCTGTCAAACTGCTGTGAAAGCTGTGCTGCCAGTAGCTTCTGTCGAAGAATACACTGACCTCCTGCCCAGAAATATGGGTGAAGAAGAAGAAACGTATGATGACGTGGCCGGGACGGCCGGTTCTCATGAGATGAGTCAGTGGTTGTAAACCAACCCTGTGAAGAAACAAAGAACGATGGTCATCTGGGAGCAAGAGGATCGTGCTCCAGGACCAAAAGGAGGGGCTGTTGGAGGAAATTTTAAAATGGCACCGTAGTGCCTACTGAAATACTTGACATTTATTGACATTTTGCAGACACTGGCATAACAGACAGCTGACTTGATCTGCTTACACCAAACGTGTGATGTCACTTGTACAGAACAGTAATATAATTAAGTTGTTTGCTAAAGGTATAATAATATAATCAACTTGTTTTTGACAGAATGTGATTAAGGGTTGCTAAGGTATCGGATTGGCCAAAGTTAAAGGATGCTAAAGTACCAGATTGGCCAAGGAATTAATGTAATATGGTATCTTTCCTGTTTTTAAATTGTATAAAAGGAGCGCGGCTGCTATTGTAAAGCTGAGAAGCTGGTGATTGCTCCAAGGGGGTGTATAGCACTTCCCCCAGAGCGCTCTGTAAATAAAAGTGTACTCACACATTCCAACAAGGTCCGCAGTAGTCTGAGTTTGTTGCTCTATAAGTCGAAGTTGGGTATACGTTGACCCTGTATATCACTGGGTCCATTCAGGCTCCAATTCGGCGGTAACAGTACACACTGCAGCCACGGTACGCCGGTGGTGGAGGGAGTGAATGATTAAGGTGGTAGATGGGCTACCAATCAAGCGGCCTGCTTTGTCCTGGATGGTGTCGAGCTTCTTGAGTGTTGTTGGAGCTGCACTCATCCAGGTAAGTGGAGAGTATTCCATCACACTCCTGACTTGCGCCTTGTAGATGCTGGAAAGGCTTTGGGGAGTCAGGAGGTGAGACACTCACCGCAGATTATCCAGCCTCTGACCTGCTTTTGTTGCCACAGTATTTATGTGGCTAGCCCAGTTACGTTTCTGGTCAACGGTGACCCCCAGGATGTTAATTGTGGGGGATTCGGCGATGGTAATGACGTTGAATTTCAAGGGGCAGTGGTTGGACTCTTGCTTGTTGGAGATAGTCATTGCCTGGCACTTGTGTGGCGCGAATGTTACTTGCCACTTATCAGCCCAAGCCTGAATGTCGTCAAGGTCTTGCTGCGTGCGGGCATGGATTGCTTCATTATCTGAGGAGTTGTAAATGGAACTGAACACTTCAATCTTCAGTGAACATCCCCACTTCTGACCTTATGATGGAAGGCAGGTCATTGATGAAGCAGCTGAAGATGGTTGGGCCTAGGACACTGCCCTGAGGAACTCCTGCAGTGATGTCCCGGGGCTGAGATGATTGACCTCCAACAAAGACAACCATCTTCCTTTGTGCTAGGTATGACTCCAGCCAGTGGAAAGTTTCCCCCCCGATTCCCATTGACTTCAATTTTACTAGGCTCCTTGATGCCACACTTGGTCAAATGCTGCCTTAATGTCAAGGGCAGTCACTCTCACTTCACCTCTGGAATTCAGCTCTTTTGTCCATGTTTGGGCCAAGGCTGTAATGAGGTCTGGAGCCCAGTGGTCCTGGCAGAACCCAAACTGAGCATCGGTGAGCAGGTTACTGGTGAGTAAGTGCCGCTTGATAGCACTGTCGACAACACCTTCCATCACTTTGCTGATGATTGACAGTAGACTGATGGGGCGGTTATTGGCCAGATTGGATTGGAGTCCTGCCATTATTTCAAGCCAGTTCTGCCCTAGCTGGCTCTGGGGCAATCAGAGAAGAATGAGGAGGGAATAGTGTACCACATTCACATTTAGCAGTTGTAATTTGTGACTTTGATCTGGACCATTTCAGTGCTGTGGCAGGGGCGGAAACCTGATTGGAGTGGTTCAAACATGGAGTTGTGGGAAGGATGGGCACAGATTTGGGAGGTGACGACCTGTTCAAGGACTTTGGAGAGGAAAGAGAGGTTGGAGATGGGGTGGTAGTTTGCAAGAACAGATGCGTCAAGGGTGGTGTTTTTGAGGAGGCTGCGAAAGGCACTATATAAATGCAAATTCATTCTTTTTTCTTTGAAGCAGTTCTGAGAATGCAGTTTCAGTAGCCAGCCATTAATTATAGATAAAAGCAGGCATTCTCCAATTTTCTTTAAAAGCAGAGTTTCATCTCAAAAACTTCGGTGATGCAGGACTTAAGCTCTCCATTATGCACAGGTGTTAACCCCATCGGAAATCCTGGGGTCAGCTGATGAGCATACTGTTGGGCAGGACATAGTCATGAGTCCCACCAACCTGCAATGCTTTAAGGAGAACCAGAAAACTCTAGGGGTTGGAAGAAGGTGGACTTCGTAGCCATTTAAAGGCAGCCTATGTTTAAAGTAACTCAGTATGACCAGGAAGTGGAGATAACAGCAGAAAGAAGGAAGGAAAAGAAGAATGGCAAATGTTACTGACAGTGAATTGAAGCAGCTCTTAAGACAGAGGGAAAAAAAGTCACTGAGGTTACCAGCAAAAAGCCTGGAAACTGCTGCACAAGTGATTTGTAAGGAAATGGAATTGGCAGTTAGTGGAACATCTTTAGCCAGCAGGACATCCTGCAATGCTGCAAAAGGTTCAGTAGTCTGACAAGGGCAGTGAAGGTAGGTGATTTGGCAGCAATGTGCCAAGACTAATTAGTACCACAGAACCATAGAGACAAGCGTGCTCTGCATGCTGTAAGTATTGCAGCATTACTCTGTGGGGTGTCACAGTAAGCAAGGAATTAACAGCTGCAGTTAGTCTATCATCCAGATCCTTCCAAATCACCTTCCCTCACATGTATCCATGCATCAATGTCTTGTGAAGTGTGTCCTTTCATGTTAAAGTTCTCACACTTTAATATTTCATCTGAAAAGGAAAGGTTTGGAGTCTGTTATAGGCCATTTAAACCTTTCCATCTTCATGCAGGAGAAAATTGTTCATAATACCAGAGCACGTCAGGCAACAGGTGGAGAATCACCAGACATTAGGCTATTAACACCGCATGAGGATGAGGCCATGGAGGTTCTAGGGTCAATATCGAGTTCAACAATTTCAGATCATAACCTCGGCCCCCATTTCATTTTCACTTATATTTTTCCACTCCTTTCCTTTCCCCCCCCCCTTTCCTTTTGTTTCTCTCTCACACCTGGCAGCTATCTTTTGCCCTGCCAGTACACTTTACACCTAATCACAGCCTCGTCTAGCTTCTAATCTCTTTTACTTCTTTTGGTTCTTTTATTCTTTTGTCCGATCGCAGCCCTGCCTTCGATCTAGTTCCTTTTCTCTCCAGTTTTGAAGAAGGGTCAAACCCGAAACGTCAACTCAAATTTCTCTCCACGGATGTTGCCTGACTTGCTGAGTTTTTCCAGCATTTTCTGTTGTTACCTCAAAAGCAGTAGGACACAAAGAAGCTGGAGGCCCTGCCATCCAAGTAGGTTTGTGCAGACCAGCTAAATGTATATGCATCATCTCTGTAGATATAATTGTGTGGAGTTGGAAATAAAGCAGAAAAGGAATTGTGAGTACTGACCTTATATATCTGAAGGTCTTTGTTATTCTGTTTTATCTCTATAGAAGCAAGAACATAAAATTCACAGGAAGGTTGCCCAGAAGAAATAATTCCGGGACCATCATAACTGGGATGCGCCACAATTCAGCCCATCACTGACAATCACCATCCCAGAAGAGACACTAAATGTGAAATAGATAGTGTAGATGTGAAATTGTCACTGGGCCAGTCATTGTACACAAGGAAGTCAGAGGATGTGGGAGTAGAAACTTGATGTTCTTCAGCGGAGGCTCAGTCATTGGCTCGAGAGTGGATGGATGATGATCTCATGGGTCACACCATGCAGACAAGGATGATGGTGGAGCCTGCACACATATTGGCAACTGGCTGTGACCGTGGCAAAGTCCAATGCCAGTCTCTGGCACCATAAAAAAACGACGTGTATACAGCGCCTTTCACAACCTCAGGACGTCCCAAAGCACTTTACAGCCAATGAAGTACTTTTGAAGTGTAGTTACTGTTGTAGGAAATGTGGCAGCCAATTTGAACACAGCAAGCACCCAGATAATTTGTTTTAGGTGTTAGTTGAGGGATAAATGTTGGCCAGGACACCAGGGAAAACTCCCCTGCTCTTCTATGAAATAGTGCCATGGATCTTTTACATTCACCTGAGAGGGCAGTTTAACGTCTCACCCGAAAGAGGGGATATTTATTCAGCAGTGCAGCCTGGAGCAAATGGCAGCTGCTGCAACATCTGCACACGTCTTCTCTAACAGGGAGGCTTTCAGGACACTGAGTGCCTCCAACGTGGAAGCAATTACTAATGCCCTGCAAGCCTTGGGAAACCTAATGGAGAGAGCAGTGATTTCTTCATAGGAGTATCTCATAAGTCTTGGAGAGCATTAGATACATTCTCTCTCAGGAGTTTAGGGATAATAATGTTTCCATTATGTCTGTTTTCCTGCAGACCAGTAGTCACGAGTCTCCTGACCATGCTTTCAGAATAAGTGTAAGAAAAAGATAAAAGAAATATTGTAATGACACAAGGTGTAAGAGCGATGCTAATTCTGAGTTTATTGCTATGAAATTTCTTAAAGACCCATAATGATATGTTGGCTACTTTAAATTGTTTGTATTTACTCATTCCAATATAAATAAACTGCAGATGCTAACATGGATTTATGGATTTTATTCTTTCAGAGATTCATACATGTTAATCTAAGTAAATCCACTGAAAAGGGTCCTGGGGCAGTAATTGCCATTCGCTCCCTCGAATTTTCCGATGGGAAAAGTATGTAGCACAATAGTTACATTCTCTTGTAGTGTGTGGTCAGTCCCTGCTCTTGGTGTATTCTGGAGCTTGTCCTGTGTAACAGTGCAAAGCACCTCCAGGGCTCAGATTACCTCCAGACATAAATCTAATGAGATGAATGGAAAAGGAGTGGTGTGGTCTATAGATGGTGCTTTGAGCTTATGTGAGGCACAGGGGTCTGGGGAAGATCTGGAGTTGGGGCCAGGAGCAGGGGAAATGGGTGGGGGAGCAGCAGCAGCAATCGGTTCTTTTAATGTGTGGTCAGAAGGATATCTCCTGCTCCTCCTGGATCCACATTCAGGTCATTTAGTTACTTTCTTGGTTGTGCCTAGCAGGCGATCCCTAGACCTAGTTTCCATGAATGCAGCCGGCAATGACTTCGTGAATAGCACGTTTAATCAGTTGGTCACACCGCAGGTAAAGGTGGCACAGGCAGGGAGGGAACGGGTGACCAACAGGCAGAGTAGTAGGCGCAGGCAGGTAGTGCAGGGGTCCCTTGTGGCCATCCCCCTCTCAAACAGATATACTGCTTTGGATATTGTTGAGGGGGATGGCTTACTAGGGGAAGGCAGCAGCAGCCAACTTCCTGGACCAGGGGTGGTTCTGCTGCACAGGACGGGAGGAAAAAGAGGGTGAGAGCTATAGTGATAGGGGATTCTATTGTAAGGGGAATAGATAGGCATATCTGCGGCCGCAAGTGAGACTCCAGGATGGTGTGTTGCCTCCCTGGTGCAAGGGTCAAGGATGTTTCAGAGCGGCTGCAGAACATTTTGGAAGGGGAGGGTGAACAGCCAGTTGTCGTGGTGCATATAGGTACCAACGATATAGGTAAAAACTGGGATGAGGTCCTAAAAGCTGAATATAGGAAGTTAGGAGGCAAATTAAAAAACAGGACCTCAAAGGTAGTAATCTCAGGATTGCTACCAGTGCCACATGCTAGTCAGAGTAGAAATAGAAAAATATTTCAGATGAATACGTGGCTAGAGGAATGGTGCAAGGGGGAGGGATTCAAATTCCTGGGACATTGGAACCGGTTCTGGGGGAGGTGGGACCAGTACAAAACGGACGGTTTGCACCTGGGCTGGGCAGGAACGGGACCGATGTCCTAGGGGGAGTGTTTGCTAATGCTCTGGAAGAGGGTTTAAACTAAAATGGCCGGGGGTTGGGAACCTGAGCGGAGAGACAGAGGAAAGGGAAACAAGGATAAAAGCAAAAGACAGGAAGGAGAAAAACAAAAGTGGCAGGCAGAGAAGTCAAGGGTTTAAATCAAACATGACCACAGTAAATAACAATTCTAAAAGATCTAAGAGCGTTAAAAAAACAAGCCTGAAGGCTTTGTGTCTTAATGCAAGGAGCATTCGTAATAAGGTGGATGAATTGGCTGCGCAAATAGAGGTAAACGAATATGATATGATTGGGATTACGGAAACATGGCTCCAGGGTGGCCAAGGCTGGGAACTCAATATCCAGGGGTATTCAATATTCAGGAAAGATAGGCAAAAAGGAAAAGGAGGTGGGGTAGCATTGCTGGTTAAAGAGGGGATTAACACAATTGAAAGGAAGGATATTAGCTCTGATGATGTGGAAACTGTATGGGTAGAACTGAAAAATACCAAGGGGCAGAAAATGTTAGTGGGAGTGGTATATAGACCTCCAAACAGTAATGCGGAGGTCGGGGATGGCATTAAATGGGAAATTAGAGAAGCGTGCAATAAGGGCACAGCAGTTATCATGGGTGACTTTAATCTACATATAGATTGGGCTAACCAAATTAGTAACAATACTGTGGAGGAGGAATTCCTGGAGTGTATACGGGATGGTTTCTTGGACCAATATGTCGAGGAACCAACTAGAGATCAAGCCATCTTAGACTGGGTATTATGTAATGAGAAAGGATTAATTAGCAATCTTGTTGTGCGAGGCCCCTTGGGTCAGAGTGATCATAATATGATAGAATTCTTCATTAAGATGGAGAGTGAAATAGTTGACTCAGAGACTAGGGTCCTGAATTTAAATAAAGGGGACTACGATGATATGAGGTGCGAGTTGGGTAGGATTGATTGGGGAATGACACTTAAAGGGTTGACGGTGGATGGGCAATGGCAAACATTCAAAGATCGCATGGATGAACTACAGAATTTGTTCATCCCAATTTGGCATAAAAATAAAACAAAAAAGGTGACTCAACCGTGGCTAACAAGGGTAATTAGGGACAGCATAAGATCCAAGGAGAGGACATATAAATTGGCCAGAAAAAGCAGTAGACCTGAGGATTGGGAGCAGTTTAGGATTCAACAAAGGAGGACAAAGGGATTAATTAAGAAGGGGGAAAATAGAGAATGAGAGTAAGCTTTCAGGGAACATAAAAACTGACTGTAAAAGCTTTTATAGATATGTGAAGAGGAAAACATAGAAACATAGAAGACAGGAGAAGGAGTAGGCCATTCGGCCCTTCGAGCCTGCTCCGCCATTCAATGAGATCATGGCTGATCATCCAAATTCAGTACCACCCGGTCCCTGCCTTCTCCCCATATCCCTTGATCCCTTTAGCCTTAAGAAATATATCCAACTATTTCTTGAATATACTTAATGAACTGCCTTCACCGCCCTCTGTGGCAGAGAATTCCAGAGGTTCACCACTCTCTGGGTGAAGAAATTCCTCCTCATTTCAGTCCAAAATTGCTTACCCCTTATCCTTAGACTATGACCCCTGGTTCTGGACTCCCCGGCCATCAGAAACATCCTTCCTGCATCTAGTCTGTCCAGGCCTGACAGGATTTTATAGGTTTCGATGAGATCCCATCTCAATCTTCTAAACTCCAGTGAGTATAAGCCCAATCGACACAATCTCTCCTCATACGTCATTCCTGCCATCCCAGGTATCAGCCTGGTGAATCTTCGCTGCACTCCTTCCATGGCAAGAACGTCCTTCCTCAGGTAAGGCGACCAAAACTGCACACAATACTCAAGGTGCGGTCCCACCAAGGCCCTGTACAACTGCAGCAAGACATCCTTGTTCTTGTACTCGAACCCTCTTGCTACGAAGGCCAACATACCATTTGCCTTCTTAACCGCCTGCTGCACCTGCATGCTTACCTTCAGCGACTGGTGTACAAGAACACCCAGGTCTCTTTGCACTTCCCCTTCTCCCAATCTATTGCCATTCAAATAATAATCTGCCTTCCTGTTTTTGCCACCAAAGTGGATAACCTCACATTCATCCACATTATAGTGCATTTGCCATGCTTCTGCCCAATCACCCAGCCTGTCCAAATCGTGCTGGAGTTTCACGACATCCTCCTCACAGCATACCCTCCCACCCAGCTTTGTGTCGTCTGCAAATTTGGAGATATTACATCCAATTCCATCGTCCAGATCATTAATATATATTGTGAACAGCTGGGGTCCTAGGACCGATCCTTGTGGTACCCCACTAGTCACTGCCTGCCACTCAGAAAACGACCCGTTTATTCCAACTCTTTGTCTGCTAACCAGTTCTCTATCCAAGTCAATACCTTGCCCCCAATCCCATGTGCCTTAATTTTGCACACTAATCTCTTATGCGGGACCTTATCGAAAGCCTTCTGAAAGTCCAAATACACCACATCCACTGGTTCTCCCTTATCTATTTTGCCAGTTACATCCTCAAAAAATTCCAGTAGATTAGTCAAGCATGATTTACCTTTTGTAAATCCATGTTGACTTTGTCCGATCCAGTCACTGCTTTCCAAGTGCTCTGCTATTACATCTTTTATAATGGACTCTAGCATTTTCCCCACTACCGATGTCAAGCTTACCGGTCTATAATTCCCCGCCTTTTCTCTACCACCTTTTTTGAATAGTGGAGTAACATTAGCTACCCGCCAATCCATGGGTACCGTTCCAGAGTCTATCGAGTTCTGGAAGATGACCAGCAATGCATCTATTATTTCTAGGGCCACTTCCTGAAGTACCCTGGGATGTAGATTATAAGGCCCTGGGGATTTATCGGCCTTCAGTCCCATCAATTTTCCTAACACCATTTCCCTACAAATACTGATTTCTTTCAGTTCCACCCTTTCATCAGACCCTATGTTCCCCGGCATCTCTGGGAGGTTATTTGTGTCCTCCTTTGTGAAGACTGAACCAAAATATGTATTTAGTTGGTCTGCCATTTCTTTGTTCCCCATTATAAATTCCCCCGATTCTGACTGCAAGGGACCTACGCTTGACTTCGCCAATCTTTTTCTCTTCACATATCTATAAAAGCTTTTACAGTCAGTTTTTATGTTCTCTGCAAGCTTACTTTCATATTCTATTTTCCCTTTCTTAATTAATCCCTTTGCCCTCCTTTGTTGAATCTTAAACTGCTCCCAATCCTCAGGATTATTGCTTTTTCTGGCCAATTTATATGCCCTCTCCTTGGACCTTATGCTATCCCTAATTTCCCTTGTTAGCCACGGTTGGGTCACCTTTTTTGTTTTATTTTTATGCCAAACTGGGATGAACAAATTCTGTAGTTCATCCATTCGGTCTTTGAATGTTTGCCATTGCCTATCCACCATCAACCCTTTGAGTGCCATTCCCCAATCCATCCTACCCAACTCGCTCCTCAGACCATCGTAGTTTCCTTTATTTAAATTGAGGACCCTAGTCTCCGAGTCAACTACTTCATTCTCCATCTTAATGAAGAATTCGATCATATTATGATCGCTCCGACCCAAGGGGCCTCGTACAACAAGATTGCTAATTAATCCTTTCTCGTTACATAGTACCCAGTCTAAGATGGCCTGATCTCTGGTTGGTTCCTTGACATATTGGTCCAGGAAACCATCCCGTAAACACTCCAGGAATTCCTCCTCCACAGTATTGTTACTAATTTGGTTGGCCCAATCTATATGTAGATTAAAGTCACCCATGATGACTGCTGTGCCCTTATTGCACGCTTCTTTAATTTCTCTTTTAATGCCATCCCCAACCTCCGCCTTACTGTTTGGAGGTCTATAAACCACTCCCACTAACGTTTTTTTCCCCTTAGTATTTCTCAATTCTACCCATACAGATTCCACCTCATCAGAGCTAATATCCTTCATTACAATTGTGTTAATCCCTTCTTTAACCAGTAATGCTACCCCGCCTGCCTTTCCTTTTTGCCTATCTTTCCTGAATATAGAATACCCCTGGATGTTGAGTTCCCAGTCCTGGCCTTCCTTGAGCCACGTTTCCGTAATCCCAACCAAATCGTATTTGTTTACTTCTATTTGCGCAGCCAATTCATCCACCTTATTACAAATGCTCCTCGCATTAAGACACAAAGCCTTCAGGCTTGTTTTTTTAACGCTCTTAGACCTATTAGAATTATTATTTACTGTGGCCATGTTTGATTTAAACCGTTGATTTCTCTGACTGCCACTTCTGTTTTTCTCCTTCCTATTTTTTGCTTTTATCCTTGTTTCCCTTTCCTCTGTCTCCCTGCTCAGGTTCCCAACCCCCTGCCATTTTAGTTTAAACCCTCCCCTACAGCACTAGCTAACACTCCCCCTAGGACATTGGTTCCAGCCCTGCCCAGGTGCAAACCGTCCGGTTTGAACTGGTCCCACCTCCCCCAGAAACGGTTCCAATGTCCCAGGAACTTGAATCCCTCCCCCTGGCACCATTCCTCTAGCCACGTATTCATCTGAAGTATCCTTCTATTTCTACTCTGACTAGCACGTGGCACTGGTAGCAATCCTGAGATTACTACCTTTGAGGTCCTGTTTTTTAATTTATCTCCTAACTCCCTATACTCCGCTTTTAGGACCTCATCCCGCTTTTTACCTATATCGTTGGTGCCTATATGCACCACGACAACTGGCTGTTCACCCTTCCCTTCCAAGATGTTCTAGAGCTGCTCGGAGACATCCTTGACCCTTGCACCAGGGAGGCAACACACCATCCTGGAGTCTCGTTTGCGGCTGCAGAAATGCCTATCTATTCCCCTTACAATTGAATCCCCTATTACTATAGCTCTATCCCTCTTTTTCCTCCCATTCTGTGCAGCAGAGCCACCCCTGGTGCCAGGAAGTTGGCTGCTGCTGCCTTCCTCTGATAAGCCATCCCCCCCAACAGTACTCAAAGTGGTGTATCTGTTGGAGAGGGGGATGGCCACAGGGGACCCCTGCACTACCTGCCTGCGCCTAGTACTCTGCCTGTTGGTCACCCGTTCCCTTTCTTCCTGTCCAACCTCTACCTGCGGTGTGTCCAACTCCGTAAATGTGCTATTCACGATGTCCTGAGCAACGTGAACGCTCCAGTATGCATCCAATCGCAGCTCCAGTGCCGCAATGTGGTCTGTCAGTAGCTGCAGCTGGATGCACTTCCTGCACATGTAGTTGTCAGGGACACAGGAAGTGTCCCTGATTTCCCACATATCGCAGGAGGAGCAGATCACGGGGCCCGGCTGTCCTGCCATGACTTACCCTTTAATTAATTGAATTTCAATTAAATCAATCAATCCCACTAATTACACTACAGTTAACTGGTTTACCAACAGTCCCTGCTACACCAGAGAGACCTTAGAAACTATAAACCAGAGTTAAAGTTTAAAAAAAGAGAGAAATACTCACCAACCAAATACTCACCAACCAATCACTTACCTGCTTCCTGGTGACGTCACCAAAAAGATTGGTGAAGTCAAGCGTAGGTCCCTTGCAGTCAGAATCAGGGGAATTTATAATGGGGAACAAAGAAATGGCAGACCAATTAAATATATACTTTGGTTCTGTCTTCACAAAGGAAGACACAAATAACCTCCCAGAGATGTCGGGGAACATAAAGTCTAATGGCAGGGAGGAACTGATAGAAATCAGTATTTGTAGGGAAATGGTGTTATGGAAATTTATGGGATTGATAAATCCCCAGGGCCTGATAATCTACATCCTAGGGTACTTAAGGAAGTGGCCCTAGAAATAGTAAGTGCATTGCTGGTCATCTTCCAAAATTCGATAGACTTTGGAACAGTACCCATGGATTGGCGGGTAGCTAATGTTACCCCACTGTTCAAAAAGGGTGGTAGAGAGATAACGGGGAATTACAGATCAGTAAGCCTGACATCGGTAGTGGGGAAAATGCTAGAGTCCATCACCTGGAAAAAAGTGACCAGATTGGACAAAGTCAACATGGATTTACAAAAGGTAAGTCGTGCTTGACTAATCTACTGGAATTTTTTGAGGATGTAACTGGTAAAATAGATAAGGGATTACCAGTGGATGTGGAGTATTTGGATTTTCAAAAGGCTTTCGATAAAGTCCCGCATAAGAGATTAGCATGTAAAATTAAGTCACATGGGACTGGGGGCAGGGTATTGACTTGGATAGAGAACTGGTTGGCAGACAGAAAGCAAAGAGTTGGAATAAATGGCTCTTTTTCCGAGTGGCAGGCAGTGACTAGTGGGGTACCGCAGGGATCGGTCCTTGGACCCCAGCTATTCACAATATATATTAATGCTCTGGATGAGGGCACTAGATGTAATATCTCCAAGTTTGCAGACGACACAAAGCTGGGTGGGCGTGTGTGCTGTGAGGAGGATGCCAAGAAACTCCAGTATGATTTGGACAGGTTGGGTGATTGGGCAGAAGCATGGCAGATGCAGTATAACGTGGCTAAATGCGAGGTTATCCACTTTGGTGTCAAAAACAGGAAGGCAGATTATTATCTGAATGGCAATAGATTGGGAGAAGGGGAAGTGCAATGAGACCTGGGCGTCCTTGTGCACCAGTCGCTGAAAGTAAGCATGCAGGTGCAGCAGACAGTTAAGAAGGCAAATGGTATGTTGGCCTGCGTAGCGAGAGGTTTTGAGTACAGGAACAAGGATGTCTTGCTGCAGTTGTACAGGGCCTTGGTGAGACCACATCTTGAGTATTGTGTGCAGTTTTGGTTGCCTTATCTGAGGAAGGATGTTCTTGTCATGGAAGGAGTGCAGCGAAGATTCACCAGGCTGATACCTGGGATGGCAGGAATGGTGTATGAGGAGAGATTTAGTCGATTGGGCTTGTACTCGCTGGAGTTTAGAAGAATGAGAGGGGATCTCATCGAAACTTTATAAAATTCTAACAGGACTAGACAGACTAGATGCTGGAAGGATGTTCCCAATGGTCGGGGAGTCCAGAACCAGGGGTCACAGTCTTAGGATAAGGGGTAAGCCATTTATGACAGAGATGAGGAGGAATTTCTTCATCCAGAGAGTGGTGAACCTGTGGAATTCTCTACCACAGAAGGCAGTCGAGGCCAATTCATTAAATATATTCAAGAAGGAGTTGGATATAATTTCTTAAGGCTAAAGGGATCAATGGATATGGAGAGAAGGCAGGAACACGGTACTGAATTTGGATGATCAGCCATGATCTCATTGAATGGTGGAGCAGACTTGAGGGGCCGAATGGCCTACTCCTGCTCCTATGTTCTATGTTTCTATGACGCTGGATGCCTCAGGGCAAACCAGTCGTGGAGAGGGGACCTCAAGTGGGCATTAGGCCCTTTATTTGCATATGCAAATGCCCTAACGCCTATTTCAGGTATGGGTAAATGGCACATATTTTTTGTCCTTACCTAATATGGTAGGCTGCACACGTTTGGCCGGAAATGTGCTTAGGTTTCCTGCCCGCCATATTGGGGCCTTAGTAATCCGAGTAATGCTCAAAAAACAGGCGCTGCATGGACCAATTCTAGACCCAGGTTTTTAAAGTCCTGGTCTGCTGTTACATCAGGCAGTAAAATAGCCTACTTTCAACATTTTCTGAATCTTCTGTAGCTGGCCTCATTGTTGCAAGCTGTTATTTCTGATCCTTGTCAAGGAGCACCTTAATTATCTGAATTTTCTGTTGTGGTTGTTTCCCTAGTAGAGGGGTTGTTTGTCTTAAATTACATAATTCTTCAGATATTTCACCTCTTTGAAAATGCTAAAGTCAAGACCATTGATTTGAACTCAGTTAGAACAGTGTCATTTGATGGTGGTGTGAAATTTGGACCTCATAAATTCTGTGCAAAGCAGAACCACATCCTGTTAACGAGTTTTATTGGTAAACACAGGGAACATCCAGCCTCTATGTTCGGTTAGTGGTCAGCAATCTATGGGGTAGAAACTCGTTGGCATCCGGTTTCAAGCATGAAGGCGGCAATACGGCCGCAACCTGTGCCTGAACTTGGAGGCTCGAAGGCCGGCCAGAAATTGGGCCTAATCTAAATAATCTGGCTGAGCTACCGGAGCCCATCGCACCTACACAGGCTCCTCCTTCTGCAGGAATGAATTTCGGGCGGCCTACTTCACTAGGAGCAGCCTGTCGGTGGGACTGCTCCTCCTGGCTCCACATACAAATGTAAAAAAAAATTTTCAGTTACCTTTTTGGCAGCAGCTGCTTACTAGGCCGCATCGATGTCAGAAAAATCTGAATGGAACCTACTTCTCTCAAAACCACCCAATTTCAGGAGTAATTTTAACCTAAAAAAAAATGGGTGGGTAGTGCAATTGTTAAAAATTGGAATCCCGACCAACCCACCCACTTGTGGTTTTAACGGAGGCAGGGCGGGGGATGGCAGCCAACCTACTGCTCGGAGGCGTGAGGTCATTTTAAATATTTTAATGATGCTGAAAGCCTCTTCTTTAGCCTCCATTTTGCTTTTAACTGTAGCTGGTTGGGTTTTACACATAAAACCCAACTGTTACAGCAAGGAGAGGACTGCTGCATCCAGGAGGTATGTACCTTGATCCAGGGTGCCTGCCAAGCCCGCCCCCTGCGATCAGAGGCCTCCGATCGTCTTCCATGACCCCACACCCACCGATGATCCAGTAGCTGGCCCCTGTCCCCCACCCCCCGATCTTCCTTCACCCCCCCGATCCTCTGGAGGCCAGCCCTGGCCCCCACCTGATTCCACCCCCCCCTCTACTTCCCCCTCCCCTCTCCCCCACTCCCCTCCCCTCACCCCCCTCCCCCTCCCCTCACCTCACCCCCTCCCCTCACCCCCTCCCCCTCCCCTCACCCCCCCTCACCCTCCTCTCTCCCCCCTCTCCCTCGCCCCCCTCTCCTCCCCTCCCCTTTCTTCCTCTGCCCCCTCTCCTCCCCCTTCTTCTTCTCCCCCCCTTCTTCCTCTCTCCCCTCTCCTCCCCCTCTCTCTCTCCACCCCCCCTACTCACCCCCTCTGCCCTCTCTCCCACCCTCTCCCCTCTCTCTCTCCCTCTCCTCTTCTTCCATCTCCTCCCCCTCCCCTCTCTCCCCCCTCCTCCCTCCTCCTCCCCCCGCTCTCTACTCCCCCCTCCTCACCCCCTCTACTACCCCCCTCCCTTCTCCCTCTCTCTCCCTCTCTCCTCCCCACCTCTCCCCTCTCTCTCCCCCTCCCCCTCTCCTCCCCCCTCCCCACCTCTCCCCTCTCTCTCCCCCTCCCCTCCCCTCTCCCCCTCAACCCTCCCCCTCCTCTCCTCTCCCCCCTCTCTCTCCCCCTCCCCACCTCTCCACTCTCCACCCTCTCCCCCTCCCCCCTCTTCCCCCTATTCCCCCTCCCCTCTCCACCCTCTTCCCCCATTCCCCCTCCCCCACCCTCCCCCTCTCCTTCCTCCCCTCCCCCTCTCCTTCCTCCCCTCTCCAATTCCCCCTCCCTCCCATCTCCCCTCCTCCTCCCTCCCCTCTCCCCCTCCTCCTCCCTCCCCTCTCCTCCTCCTCCTCCTCCCCCTCCTCCTCCCTCCCCTCTCCCCTCCTCCTCCTCCTCCCTCCCCTCTCCCCTCCTCCTCCTCCCTCCCCCTCCCTCCCCTCTCCCCTCCTCCTCCCTCCCCTCTCCCTTCCTCCTCCTCCTCCTTCCTCCCCTCTCCCCTCCTCCCTCCCCCCTCCTTCCCCTCCCCTCCCTCCTCCTTCCCCTCCCCTCCCCTCCTCCCCCTCCTTCTCCTCTCCCCCTTCCCCCTTATCCTTCCCCCTCCTCCCCCTCTCCCCCCTTCCCCTTCCTCCCTTTCTCCCTTCCCCCCTTCTCCTTCCCCTTCCCCCCTTCTCCCCCTTTTCTCCCTTCCCACTTCTCCTTCCCCTTCCCACCTTTTTCTCCCTCTCCCCCCTTTCTCCCCAGCTAGTCCCCTTCTCCCCCTTTTTCCCCCTCTCCCCCACCCTCTCCCCTTTCTCCCCAGTCCACATCTCCCCTTTCTCCCCCTCCCCCCTTACCCCCTCTCTCCCTTATCCTCCGCTCTCCCTCTCCTTCCCCCTTCTCCCCCCTCCCCCCCTCCCCTTCTCCCTTCTCCCCCCTCCCCCCTTCTCCCCCCTCCCCTTCCCTCCCTCCCCCCCTCCCCTTCCCCCCTCCCCCCTTCTACCCCCTCCCCCCTCCCCCCTCACCCTTCTCCCCCCTCCCCTTCCCCCTTCAGCTTCCCCCCTTCTGCTTCCCCCTTCTCCCCTCCCCCCTTCTCCCTCTCCCTTCCCCCTTCTCCCTCTCCCCTTCTCCCCCTCTTCACCCCCTCATCCGCTTCCCTTCTCCCCCCTTCGCCCTTCCCCCACTCTCTTCCCTCCCCCTCTCTCCCCTCCCCCTTCCCGCCCTTTCCCCCCTCCCCCCACTCCCCCCCTTTCCCCACTCCCCCCTTCCCCCTCTCCCCATTCCCCCTCTCCCCCCATTCCACCTTCCCTCCTGTTCCCCCTCTACCCCTCTTTCTCCCCTCTCTCCCTCTCCCCCCTCTCCTCTCCCTCCCCCCTCCCTCTCTTCTCCCTTCCCCCCTCTCCCCACTCCCCCCTTTCCCCACTCCCCCTCTTCCCCCGCTCCTCTCCCTCCTCCCCCTCCCTTCCCTCCACCTCCCTCTCCCCTCCCTCTCCCCTCCCTCTCCTCTCCCTCCCCCTCCCTCTCCTCCCTCCCTTCCCCCCTCCCTCTCCCCTCCCTTCCCTCCCCCCTCCCTTTCCCTCCCCCCTCCTCCCCTCTCCGTCCCCCCTCTCCCCACTCCCCCTCTTCCCCCTCTCCTCTCCCTCCCCCCTCTCCTCTCCCTCCCCCCTTCCCCCTCTCCCCCTTTCCCCACTCCCCCCCTCTCCCCACTCCCCCCCTCTCCCCCTCTTCCTCCCCCCTCTCCTCTCCCTCCCCTCTCACCTTTCCCCACTCTGCCCCTTTCCCCACTCCCCCCCTCTCCTCTCCCTCCCCGCCCCTTTCCCCACTCCCCCCTCCTCTCCCTCCCCCTTCCCCCCTCTGCCCCTCTCCCCACTCCCCCATCTCCCCACTCCCCCCTTCCCCCTCTCCCCCCTTCCCCCCTCTCCCCCCCTTCCCCCACTCTCCCCCCTTCCCCCCCTTCCCCCCACTCCCCCCCTTCCGCCCTCTCCCCCCTTCCCCCCTCTCCCCACTCCCCCCTTCCCCCTCTTCACCCCCTCTCCCCCCTTCCCCCCTCTGCCCCTTTCCCCACTCCGCCCCTTTCCCCACTCCCCCCCTCTGCCCCTTTCCCCACTTCCCCCCTTCCCCACTCCCCCTTCCCCCTCTTTCTCCCCTCTCTCCTTCTCCCCTCCCCCCTCTTTCTCCCCTCTCTCCTTCTCCCCTCCCCCCTCTTTCTCCCCTCCCCCCTCTTTCTCCCCTCTCTCCTTCTCCCCCATCCCCTCTTTCTCCCCTCTCTCCTTCTCCACTCCCCCCTCTTTCTCCCCTCTCTCCTTCTCCCCTCCCCCGTCTTTCTCCCCTCTCTCCTTCTCCCCTCCCCCCTCTTTCTCCCCTCTCTCCTTCTCCCCCTACCCCCTCTTTCTCCCCTCTCTCCTTCTCCCCTCCCCCCTCTTGCTCCCCTCTCTCCTTCCCCCCTCCCCCCTCTTGCTCCCCTCTCTCCTTCCCCCCTCCCCACTCTTTCTCCCCTCTCTCCTTCCCCCCTCCCCCCTCTTTCTCCCCTCTCTCCTTCCCCCTCCCCCCTCTTTCTCCCCTCTCTCCTTCCCCCCTCCCCCCTCTTTCTCCCCTCTCTCCTTCCCCCCTCCCCCCTCTTTCTCCCCTCTCTCCCTCTCTCCCTCCCCCCTTCCCCCTCTTTCTCCCTCTCTCCCTCCCCACTCTTTCTCCCCTCTCTCCCTCCCCCCTCCCCCCTCTTTCTCCCCTCTCTCCCTCCCCCTCTTTCTCCCCTCTCTCCTTCCCCCCTCCCCCCTCTTTCTCCCCTCTCCCCTTCCCCCCTCCC